>NC_057919.1:48096561-48784894 GCF_018873765.1 Telopea speciosissima | reverse complement strand
TGCTTGTTACTTAATTAAATTCAATTTCTTAAATATTACACATCGTGTGACTATTGATCAATTCTGCTTGAATATATCATGATGATTGTGAATGATAGACTAGATGCCGTAGTCGGCTTGGAAATGAGGCCTGTGGTATCCCGTATTATGGGGTACGGTTGACACCACCTGACTCATACGATGCCATATAGTCATGGGGCTAGAGTTTCATTACCCGTGCTATGTACCCTTGCCAATAGGGGTTAAGGTGTTGGATGACTGTGAGGACTACAGTAAAGCCTCGGGCGTTTACGCCGAGAAGCCTCAGCTTAGCTGGGATGCCCTAGGGCAAATATGCCGGGAAGCCTCAAGCTACATGCTTGGGAAGCACCAATAGGTGAATCATGGCTATATGTCAAACAAATGTTATGCACCTATAAGGTGAATTGATATTAAGTCGGTTACCTCACATGTTTAATCTAGAGGGCCGGTCGGGCTGACCTAGGTAGGGAGATGCTGGAGCTGGCTGGTTCTCTCCGAAAACTCAATGGGTGTATCGCTGGAAAGGGTAACCAAGCCCACACTAAGGATACATGTATTGGGGATTGTAGTAGGACTAACCTGCCTTAGTTGTATTGTTAGGTGGCTAATAATTAATCTGGACTTGCATATCATGTAGGATCATGTGGATTGTGGTTGCATATGCATGCATGATGATATGTTTTACTCACGGGCTCAGTGGGGCTCACACTCTGTTATATATGTTTTCTATTAGATGATTCTGCAGGTGGATGCCGCTGTGGCATGGAGGCTCATTACGAGGAGGAGAGCCCTTGTGATTATGATGATATTGGTGTGGACCCCGACGAAGGTCGTATCGATGATGCGAGCATTCTTAGTGGTTATTGATGAAGACCAGTGAGGGGCGCTCTTGATGCTTTTTGTCTTGGGGACTCCTTTTTGTTTTTGATAGGAGTTTATCCCCGTTCCTGTTTCTTGTTTAGGTTCTTCTTTTCTTTTTGGGGTTGAGTTCTCTCGCCCTGTATATATATGTACTTTCTTTTCGCTTATGTATATGTCAGCTTCACTTTTCAATTTATGCATTATACTGGGGAATGTATCAAACTTACATATGTATATATATATATCATAAACATTTCCCGTATCGCTACGCTTTCTTTCTCTCTTTTTATAATTATAGATTATCTTATTTGTAGTAATGTGACGAATGTGAGTCCGTGAAGGTATTAACTGCTTCTAGATCCGTGGGATTTGGCGGATTGCCGTTAAGCAATTCGGGTCACCTACCTAATCCTCCCAGGGGGTGGTTTGGGGTGTGACAAGAAGCATATTGTTAGTTGCCCCAGGTGTGGCAAGAATCATTGTGGCGAATGTTTATAAGGGACTTACATTTGCTTTAAGTGTAAGGAGCAAGGACATACAACCAAGTGCTACCCACTACTGAATGTACAACAAAGTAGCCTTTTCAAGGTGAAGGTAACCAAAGAGGGCAAGGAAGGAAAGAAGTGGCTGATGGTCAGAAGTATAAGTCAGTTGGAAGGGTGTATGGCATAGCACAAAAGGATGCTGAGGCTACACTGGCAGTAGTTGCAGGTATACCTAAGACCCTATGATTGAATGTTATGTATGACTGAATATTTTGTTAATGTATGAATGAGGTGATTTAGATGATGAAAATGAAATGTATGTCTAAAGTAGTATTTATGACTGATTGATAGGTATTTTTAATGTGTTTGAACAACTTGCATATGTATTGTTTGACCTTGGTTCTACACTCTTGTTTGTATCACCTGTGTTTGCTGTTAAGATGGGTGTAGTACCAAAGTTGATGGAGTGTCAATTATGTATAGCTACTTGGTAGGATAGGTACTAGAATTTGACGCGATATATGAGTCGTGTAGCGGACATTGGAGATAGGAAGCTGTTAGCAAATCTAATTTTATTAGATATGAAAAACTTTTGTCGTTATTCTTTGTATGGATTGGTTGGATGCCTACCATGCCAGTGTGCTTTATTTTAAAGAGCAACTGGTGTTCAGGTTAATAGGAGAACCTGAATTCAGATTTTTGGGGGTTAAGATAGGGACACCACCTCCGATGATAATTTCGGCTATTCAATCCAAGAGGTTGCTAAGCCAAGGGTGTCAAGGATTTCTTACAACAGTTTATGACACCGATGCGAGGGAGTCAGTTTTGACTGATGTACCTATGGTATGCGATTTTCTAGATGTATTTCCAAAAGAGTTGCCAGATCTACCTTTGGGCTGAGAGGTGGAGTTTGCCATTGATTTACAAGAACTATTGGACAAGGGTTTTATTAGGCTGAGTGTTTCGCCACGAGGAGCACTAGTATTGTTTGTATGGAAGAAAGATGGAGGATGTGCATCGATTATAGAGAATTGAACAAAGTGTCCATGAAGAATAAATACTTGTAGCCCTGGATTGATGGTTTATTTGACAAACTTCAAGAGGCCAAGGTCTTTTAATTTCTAAGTGTAGACACTGAATTTTGTCACCCCCTAGCGATGACGATGATCGAACACAGATGACTGGCAATGTCCCCAAAACCAACACTGTATGGGAAAACATCTCCACTCATCCCATAAAAAAAAGAGTGTACATTGTGTGTGCAACCTCCCCCCAGACAGCCCTAGACTACACGCGCAACCCCCACAAGGTAGCATCATGGTCGCAGCCCCTCAAGGCAGTACCTTGCACTGAGCGACCAGCCATGCGGCGCCGCGGCCTGTGCGGCCCTGCCATGCAGAGTCACGGCCTGTGCGGCCCTATCATGCGGCGCCGTGGCCTACGTGGCCCTACTGTACGGTGCCATATGTGCACGTGCTATGGCACTGTCGCGTGGCACCGCGGCCTGAGCGGCCCTGCCATGTGGTGCTGCACAGTGCTATGCGCACGTTGTGGCCCTGTTGTGCGGCCCCGCGGGCACCCAAAATCCTGATTTCCCCTAATTTTTGCTCTGTCGTGGCCCCGCTATGCGGGCCCCCACATTTTCTGCGATGCCGCTGAACCCAAAATTTGCCTATAAAAAGGGGGCCACCCCCCTCATTTGAAGAATCAAAGTTTGTGGGAGAGGGGGTACCCCTAGAGCTCTAATTTTCCAGTTTTTCTTTATTTTCCTTGTTTCGGGGCTCTTCCCCAATTTTATTTCGAGCCTTCGAGCCCCGTCCCTCGGTCCAAATTTTAGACTATCTAAGTCTGGCTTCCTCGACCCTTTCTTGCCCAAATATGGGAAACCTCCTGTGGTATAGCCACTTTGTCCGACCTTTGTGCTCCTAGTTTCCAAAGCCTTAGAATGTCGTTATTTTGTCCGAGATCGTAAGATTCGACACTCGCAAGCCATTACTCTGTTCGATAAAGGGACAAAGTCAGTCTTTTACCTCGACTTGAGCTAGGGGATGCGGTCTGTTTTGCATAATTACATTTATTTAAAGCATACAGGTATACATTTCTTTTGTCAACTTTTAATTTCAGTACAATGTAGTCCTTTCAAATATTCTCGTGTAGTGTACAGTAGTTAGTATAACATAGTTTAATTTAATTAAATAGTTTGTGCATCATTATTTAGCCATACATGTGGGAATAGGACATCCATAAAGGGACAATATTAAAAAACAAGCATCTAGTAGAAAGATCGGTTCATCTGGGCGAGGTGGGTGCCTAACACCTTCCCACTCTCGTAACCTGACCACATACCCTGAATCTCTGACCAAACCAACCGAAGTCTCGTAGCCCTTGTAGGGCTACACCAATGGGTCCTAGGTCCTAACCCTAGGTGGTGACTCCATTTCATTTTATTGTATGACCCCATCCCCTGATGAATTGAGCCATACTTCGGAGAAGATGCATCCTTCTCCCTCCAAAAAGAGGAGCAATTAAAATCCCCCGTGCGCCACCAAGCGTCTGGAAGGACGGATCCTCACAGTGGCAACTTCATTGGGGAATATTTGGTTAAGCTTTCAATACTAGATGCTACCATTGAACGCAAGAATTTTCTCCCTTCTGCATTGATTGATTGAAACATGTTTGGCTAACCTCTTTTGTTGTACTAACTACATCATGCATTGTGTTCAAAGTGAAATCAAATGACGAGGGTACTCCTTGTTGTGCTTCTACCCCTGGGGAGGTGGGGCAATCATACTAAGTACTCTGAGATCGGATGATACCCGCTTCCTGCACCACTATCTTGCACACATAACACTTTATGGGAACACACAGCCCTGTGGTTAGTCGTTGAACCCCATGTGTAGTCATGGGTAATTCGCGGTCGAAGCCATAGCCCTTGATATTTACTGTACGGGTCTAGAATCACCGACGAGCGTATTCGCTAGTGTGCCGTGGGATACTCCGCTACTAAAAAAGGGCACTAGTTAGATTACTCTGAGATCGCGTGATCTATTCCTCAGGTATATCAAAAGAACCACGTACACGCAATTCACTATCACGAGCGATAGGTATATTGGTCCTGTCAAGGGTGACCTTGTTCTGTACTATTAGCCTACCTATTGTATGCATCATGTAGGAAATTAGACCATATACGATTAGGATATGCCACAAACTAACCCCGTAGTATCTCGAGGTCGAAAGTGGAAATCCCATCAGCATACTTTCTCTTAATGCAGAGTACCGATCAGGGGAAGAATTCTATTTATCCCTCAATTGTCCCTCGATGCACGTCGCATATCCATTTAGATCAACGTATAAAAAAATGTAGCCTCGATTGTCCTCAGAAAAGGATACACTGTCTAAATAATGCGACAATGATAGAATTCTGATGAGATGTGCTCTGTATTAGGAAAAGGTAGGTCGTTGAGAAGTCCTCGATTAGATCTCCTTGTGATAATTCAAATTTGATCTCCGAAAACTATTAAACGGTGAAGGATCTATGGTAAGCTTGCATCACATCACAAGATCACAAGGGTTATTCCCGAGCAGTCTTGAACGCAGATGCAAACCTTACCATCTACTACCCGAGTAAAATAAAATCAAGAGTAAAATCGAATTGTCACTTTGTTTGTATGTATATATGTGTGTGTGTGTGTGGTGTGTGTGTGTGTGTGTGTGTGTGTGTGTATTTGTTTTTAAACAAAAAAAATATATAAAATATTAAAATAAGATAAAAAATGGTCACTTGAGTCCTGAATTGGTCCCCTTTTACCTTTGCAAGTCACAATTCCGCAACAAAGAACATCCTCGCTACCCATGTGGAACTGTTGTGGCGGTCGATTGAACCGGGCCATTCTCCACCAGTTCTCACCTTTAAGCAGTTCTCACCTTTAAGCTAGTTGAAAATTCTGGTTCACCTCCCTAGACTTCTAGTCCCCCAACACAAAGTCCGACAAGGTCATCCCCTGTTATGAGAACTATGGATCTGCCAGAGGCCAATTCTTTAGAAGAAGCACTGAGTCAGGAAAAGGTTAGCATGCGGAGGGACATGACAGAGATGAAACAGCTAGTTATGCAGTTGGTCCAGTCAATGCAAGGTTAACCTTGAGCAGATAATGCACCAACCCCCAGAGAGCCAAGGGTGACCCCAACGATGTCTAGGGCACACTCCAGGATCATAATAGAAGAAGAGGATATAGCCATCAATGCTCACCAGGACCCACCAAAAAAGGAAAGGGAGAAGCAGATGAGGGAGAAAGTTGAGAAGCTCGAAGTGGCAAAGAAAGGAAAGGTTGTTGAGAAACCAGAAGAAGACATGGTTTGCTTCACTGGAGAAAGAATACTCAAAGATTTCAAATGGAAGCTTGACAAGTTTGATGAGATAGGAGATCCCCGAGCTCACTTGAAGATTTTTATCATAGTAGCCAAGTCGTGGAATCTCACAAAAAATCAAATGTGACAAGCATTCCTTCACTCGTTGGCAAGATCAGCTCTAAGATGGCTAACCCAATTGGACCAAACTCAAACTCAAACTTGGTCGGCAATTGTGATGGCATTCACCAAATAGTACTCTTACAAGGAGCCGACGAGGGATTTTCTAACTTCATCACGAGGTTTTGTGAAAAGGCGTCCAAGATGTGGAATTGCCCGAATGAATCAAAATAAGTGGAAATCATATTGGAAAACCTACATGGAGAGTACCATGATCGCCTCTACTGTCAGCATATCAAGACCTTCGAAGCACTCATAGCTATTGGGGAGTGCATTGAGGACAAGCTCTTCAAAGGGAAACAAGCCCAGACTTCACCAAGGAGGCTTCCGGATCTTATTCTGGTAAGACCAACAGAAGAGGAAGAGGGAAAGGCCCCGAAGTGGATGCGGTTACCACCGTTCACTACACCGAGAAGCAAATTTCACCAACAGTTGCTCCTCCTTTGGTAATCTAGGCTAAATAGTCAACCCCTCCCAGACAATTTACCTTAGGCAGTATGACACCCTCTTGCCTTTTCTTCAAACTCAAGAGGGAAGGGGTGTTGGATGTTGTACCATCGTGGCCCGTGAACATGGCCAATCCACCTCCAAGATATAAGTCAGAGTGGCATTGTTATTACCACAATCAGAAGGATCATCAGACAGACAGATGCATACATCTCAAGCATGTAATCCAAGACTTGATAGATGCGGGGGAAAATTGAATTGAAGGCAGGTCAACACCCTAATGTGACTACCAACCCTCTACAAGATCATGGAGTAAACATGTTACAAGAGGATGTTCCCTTTAAGGACCCAATGGTCTTGATCCAATCTGTGAGGCAAGAGCGAAGGTTGATGGACGCTCGAATCTATAGGGCTATCCTAGCAACCAAAATTGATGAGATTAAGAAGAAAAGAAAAGAATTAGAGGCACTAAAGCAAGAGCCAAGTGAGGGGTTCTCTGACTTTGTCAGAAGGTTTCGTAAAGAAGCCAAAAGGATGTATACCCCTTTAACAGAGGAAGAGCAAGTGGAGATAATCTTAGAGAATCTACATGGAGTGTATAATGAGTATCTATACCCTCAGTGGCGTGAGATACTACAAACATTTGCCTGAATGGTTCGCTTGATAAAGTTGAACTCGACTCCCCAAGATCGTCCATGGGATCTATGAATGCTTTGAAAGAAGGGACAACAGGTTTGGACCCCACCACTCTAATCTGGCCTATAAAAGCACCTTTGAGGGAATTGAGAATAGTATAGAGGGACACAGTCCGTCTCATGTGGCAGATGGATCTCCCTGTAGAAGCAAGAACCAATATCAGCAACTTCCTGAAGGAAATGTACAAAGAAGAGATGATCAAAAGTCAGCCAACATCATTTTGTGGCCGAAGCATGTACGCTCGAAAAAGGAGAGCAAGGAGAATGATGGTATGTGTTTACTATGCAAGGACAAACTGCAACAAAAAGTTTAGAGGTGGACAACATTGTGACCGAGGGAAAGGCCTAGCCTCGGACCATCGGATGATGAAGCTAGAGTTTCTAGAGAATGGACTTGATAGCCTCAGACCCAATGCGCAACTGAGAGCATTCGGGTTCACCGACTATGAGATCAGTCACATGGCATATGTGGAGAATTCAGAAGATGAAGAAGATTTCACAGTTCACATTCAACCCATTGAGGAGGGGTCGTCTGAAGACAGCATGAGAACAATTGAAGAGGTCACACCAAGTCTGATCCAAGCTGTATCTGCACTAGCCATCGGTGAAACTCTATCTGGTGACACTTTCCTTATCCAGATGGGGGACGGACCGACGATAGTGAAGAAGAAGGCTTTGAACCACAATATGAAGATGAGTTCTACGTTGAAACCCTACAATGGATAAATAGCATTGGAGTTGATGATGATGAAGCAGACCCAACAGACTTCATTCAGCCTATCCCTTAAGAAGACGAAGGAAGAAGCGGCGACAAAGAAGTAGGGTCTCCAGTAAATTGAAGAAGGGTGTGGTGCATCAAAGAGGAAGACTTTGACAAATGGAATATGAGCATCTTTTATCAAGTGCAAGACATTCTTGAGCTAATGGCCATTACTCATGACATCCTATATAAGGCTACTTCCCACTTCCCAAACATGGTGTACGAATACTTCGCGGCACAATGCGAGAAGATAGAGTTGGCAACGGAAGAAGACTTTCTCCAGAAAACATTACATGAGTTAAAGAATATGACCTAGTTAAATCTCGCTCTGGCAAAAGATTTCTTTAGGAATCCTCCTCAAGATCCCATGTTGTACTTAGACAACTGGCCATATTCTGAGCCCCCGAAGATGATAGAAGAGTGGGAAACTTGGATCGGTAATATCAATATCGAAGATCAGTACTTCGACCCCACAGAAGAAATTCATCCTGTTGACAGCAATGGATAAGAAGGGGATGATTCAAGTAATGAAGAAGCGTCCAACGAAAATCTGAATTAAGAAAAAATGGATGAAGACACGGGCGATGAATTACCCGGTGAAGCATTTGAAATGGAGGTAGAACCTCCTGCCAACCGATATGAGGAAATCTGTGGGCCAGGAGCTTGGGCTCTCCCCTTCAAAGCAAGAAGAATCCTCCGAATGGTGGATAAAATTCATCAAATGTTGTTCAAAGTAGCTCCTACAGATGCAAGATATCAGAAGGCATTGCAGCAATACCACCCGGCAGTTGATAAGTGGCCTTTGCCTAGAATTATGAAAGAGTTAGAGGACTCAGTCACACTTATATTTGCCTTGACAAAAGATTTGTGTGGAAGTCCTCCAGCATCTCCATACCGTGGAAATGGAGAATACCATGAGTGCATGCAAGCACACGACCAGTGGTTCCACCTTTAGAACATCAATATGGAAGAACCAATGAAAGATCCCACGAAAAACATTCATCCGGTCATATCCAGTGATGAAGAGGGCTCATCAGAAGAGGAAGAATATTTTGGATCTTTATCCGAAGCAATGAGATTTCAAAAGTCAGCCAGCGAGGTCTTTGAAATGAACCAACAAATGATGCCAGTAGGACCGCGTAGGCCGGACCATGACCAACTCATCAAACACCTCTATGAAAAGCAAGAAGCCTTGTCTAAAATTCTTCAAAAGGTTTGAAAGACCAATACTGACTTAAAAGCAGAATGCAAAGTCACTAGCCCAAGAAGGAGGAGTCCCATGGTGGGAACCCTTGTTATAACTGAGAGTGACTTGGAAGATGAAGAGTTGTGCCCAGTCGAACTCATCATAAAAGGGAAAGAGCCCGAGGTTTCAAAAACCCAGAGCAGAAAGAACTTCAAAGATAAAGGATTAATATTAGAAAAGCCCTATGCGCCTACTCCCAATTAAGTCAAGTACGAGCCAGAAAATTAGGTGTTGAGCCAGCTGAAAAAAGTACAAGCTAACATCTCTATCTAGGGATTATTGATGGCCTCCCCATTGCGTGGGGAAGCAGTTCTGAAAGCACTCAACAAGGTTCAAGTACCAATAGAAATGGGTCCGTAAGAACTCTCACACATTGTAGGGGCTACCTATGCCATGCAGTCTCTCTCCTTCTCAGAAAATGATCTCCCGCCTATAGGAAAGGACCATAATTGAGCTCTGCACATTACAATAGAATGCAATGGGAACCGAGTCCCTCAAGTTCTGATTGACTACGGGTCAGTTCTCAATGTCATACCCCTCAAGGGTGCAAGCTGTATAGGGTTGGATCTAATCCAAATGAAGCCCTCTGTTCAGACAATACGAGTATATGATAGCACAAGAAGGAAAATGCTGGGCATTCTGATTGTAGAAATTTGGGATGGACTTGCTCTGTTCACTATGAAATGTCAAGTAATTGACATCCAAGCATCATTCAACATGATATTGGGACAGCCTTGGCTGCATTCAGTAGGAGTAATAGCCTCAAGCCTACATCAGAAAATGAAATTCATCTATAAAGGGAAAATGATCACTATCTTTGGCGATCCAGAGATTGTCCACACCTTGGCAAGCATCGAAGTAGGTGGGGAAGCTCCTACAGATTTCTAGATGGGAGGATTTGAGATTGGGACAATCAATGTGATGGTCTTAGAAATGAAGGAGATAATTCCATCCAATTATCCATCAACATGGAGCAGAACAATTTTGAAGATGATGAACAACATGGAGTATTTTCCAAGACTTGGATTAGGAAGGAACCAACAAGGGATTCCAGAATTCCCTGCCTTTCCAACCTACATCAACCATCGGGGGCTAGGATATAAAGCACCAAAGAAAGGAAGTTATCCTACGCACATGAGCCAAGAGTGCCAAAAGGCCAGGAAACCATCTTCGTACTTCAAGACTTTGAATGGATATTTTATCAAAGAAGGCAACAGCTTCCCTTACTGCGGAAATATTGAGCCTTAGTTCGATCACGACAGTGGAAGTCTCCAGCCAGCTTTCGAAATCTTCTTTCAGGAGGATATCGACTGGATCGACCTCGAAGTAGAACAGATGAAACTGAAAGCTACTGAAGAAGAATTGAACATCGGAGGACTGTTTGAAAGAGTCGTGATCTCTGTGGGGGAGGAAGAAGGGCCAAAACCTTATCTATTATTTCACCTTGTCCAAGAGCCAATTATGAACTGGATTAGTGTCTCTGAAAGGCTTAGTATGATAGAGTCTCAAGGAGTGGTCAGCTCCGAGTTAGTCATGTCTGTCGATAAGTCTACTGTAATCAAGGAGGGTAGTACCTTCCAGTCTGTTGAGTCTACTTGTATTCCTGCTCTTATCATGAATGAAATTAACCATTCCGAGTATGTCTCCTTTCCATCTGATTCCTCTTTTGATTCTTCTTCCAATGATGAGGATATCCTTGAACATAATCATTTAATAAAGAAATTAAAACAAAGAATAACCTAACATGCCTGAGAGGACGTATGCCCTATAAATTTGGGAACTGAACAAAGCCCACGAATGGTTAAAATTGGTAACTCGCTCAGCAAAGAGGAAGTTGGTCAAATGAAGCCCTATTGAAGGAATTTCAAGAATTGTTCACTTGGTCCTACAAAGATATGCCTGTCATCGATCCAGAAATAGTGCAACACCAACTGCCTACTTATTCAGATGCACGACCAATCAAGCAAAAGTCTAGAAGGTTGTGACCAATCAAGCAATCAGTCCCAAAGATGACTTTCCCTTGCCACATATTGACATACTGGTCGACAACATGACAAAACACGCATTGTTATCATTCATGGATGAATTCTCCAGATACAATCAAATCAACATGTGTCTAAAGGATAGAGAAAAGACAGCGTTTACCATATCATGGGGATCTTACTAGTACATGGTTATGCCCTTTGGTTTGAAGAATGCTGGAGCAACATATCAAAGGGCGGCAACGGCCATTCTCCATGACATGATACACAAAGAAGTGGAGGTGTATGTGGATGACATGATTGTTAAGTCAGTCACTCGATAGGGGCATTTTACGGCAGTGATAAAATTATTAGAACAAATTAAAGAGTAAAAGCTAAGGTTGAACCCTCAGAAGTGCATGTTCGGAACAACAGTAGGGAAACTCCTAGGATTTCTTATCAGTGAGAGAGGGATAGAAGTGGATTTGACAAGATAAAGGCCATAACAGAAATGCCAGCACCAAAAATAGAAAAAGAAATCTAGGGTTTCTTAGAAAAAATTCAGTACATAAGTCAGTTCATAGCCCAGTTAACCACCGTATGTGAACCCATCTTCAAGGTCCTAAAGAAAGAAAAACCAAAGATATGGATTGATAAGTGCCAAGAGGCGTTTGTAAGGATAAAAGAATACCTGATGAATCCACCCATCTTTGTTTCGCCAGTATTGGGAGAACCACTACTATTGTACTTATCTGTTGGCAAAACATCAATGGGGTCTGTTATGCCCAGACTCAAAATATTAATTTATTATTATTATTATCTTCTGGCCACGTAGGTGAAGCTGCCATGTATGCTGGTGAGATGTACGCAATGACCCTCAAACCAACTCGCAAGATCATTGACCAGTATACAGGTCTTGTGGTGAAAGATAATTTCATCAACCAGGACTGGGGAAGATTCATGGACGGTGACTTCTCTGATTACCCTCTTTGTACCAGCCCCGATAGTGAGGAGGCTCACCAGGAGCAAACCGTAAGCTGCACCATCAACAAGTGGTGTCTCTGTGAAGTATGCATCGAGAAGAGACTACTATTTGGAATCCAGGAGTTAACCCTCGACGTAGATTGAGACTGACCATGGGGTAGGGTTCTAACCCTAATAATCACTTACACACAACTCAATTAAGGCCTCCGTGGTGCGGACTAAGGCCCGGACCAAATCGAAATGATGTGGGGCATATAACCCTGGTCAGACTCATAGACGGGTTCAAGATTGCTGTTGGACCAGCTTATGAATCTGACCCTGCTATCCAAACCTTTTATGTTAGTTTTGTGTGGGACCCACATGCCCCCGTACCCCTTACATCATAGATGTATCCTCGGGCATGGTGGAACCCATCCCCATCTATCCCTTACCTAATTAGACCATATAGGTGGGCCCACAAGGCCCAACTTAAGTTAAAATGTGATTTTAAGGTTAAGACCTAAACTAAACAGGCCCTAAGTCCCCACTTGCTATAAATAGAGCTTGGGAGCCATTTATTGGCTCATTTATTTGTCTACTAACTGATTGTGGAGAGCAAAGGAGCAAAGGAGAGAAAGAAGGAGAGGAGGTGGAGGCTTGCCATTGGGGGGCTACCACTTTTACCCCACTCTTGATCTAGGTAAGATCTCTCTATCTCTCTCTCATCTATAATTAGGTTGGATTGGAACCCTTCTTGAATCGGGTTTGACCTAGGGTTCCACTTGCAACCCAAGGTTAATCATGAGCTCTTATTGTAGCTCAAGTATGGGTTAATGTTATTATGTGAACCCTAAGAGACTTCATTAAACCCATTATAGGTTTGAAAGGTTCTAGCCATCCAAACCCTAACTTTGGTTATGAATTCAACTCCTCTTGAAATCCCCAATTACCTTAGTTTGGCTATGATGTTTGGGCCCTAATGGACCTTAAGACACTCTCCCTAAACTCCTATGGTTGGAGAATCCATGTGGTTTAAGTTTTTGGGGTGAAGCCCTCAAGAACTTGAGCTCAACCTTGATCGGACTCATGGATGGGTGCACGAATGCTGTTGGCCCCACTCATGAATCCAACCCTCCCTTTAGATATGGTTAGGTTGATGATGGGATAACCTCCCAATATCTTTCTAGGGGGATGCTATGTTGACCGCTGCTTATGTCCTTAATCGCGTGCCATCACGGTCAGTTCCTTCCACTCCCTATGAATTGTGGAAAGGCGTAAAGCCCACTTTGGGGCATATGCGACCATGGGGTTGTGTAGGATATGTTCATAGTACCTCCTATAAGTTTGGGAAACTTGGCCCTAGAGCTAGGGGTGTCAACCGGTCGATTACGGTCGATTTCGGTCTGGCCTAAACAGGCACCACCCTTTTGAAATCATGCACCGTTCCCGACTATTTATGCATTCGGGTCTTCAATGGTCAGGCATGGTCATGGTAATTTACGATCGGTCGGTTATCGGGAAATAATCGGTCTCTTACTAATCGGTGCATTCGGGCCATAAATGGTCTCTAATCGGTGAAAGATAGATTAAAATCATTTCATATCAATCTGATTGTGGGAGAAAGAGGTAGGTTTGAGACTACAAGGATTCAGATGGAACACCGATGCCATTAGGATTACACAGGAAATACAAAATCAAGAGAGATTGACAGGGAGAAAAGAGGTAAGCCAACAAGGGTAATTGGGTAAGGGTACCTGAGAGGAGTTATGATTTTGCTTGCATATATTTTAACTTCACTATTCATTCTTAAAGAATATGAGGTGAGAAATTAGAACATCGAATGGAGAGAGATCTCCCTCTCTCGCCACACTATGCTTACGAAGGTGGTTGCAGTGGCTATGACCACGGTGGTGTTGATATTGTCAAAAATTTGAAACCGCCTCTGTGAAGTTGGAAAGAGGAGAAAGACAGAAGAGAAGGTGAGAGGGAAGTGAGAAAATGGATTACATCAAATACACGAGATAGTTGAAGACAGGTTGTACTCCGTAGTGTGTGCAATGTAAAATAATAAAAATTATTATTAAATAGATGAAGTCTGGATTCTTAAATACAATAGATAATTTTAAGAAGTTAAGTGATGGGGTGGGGGTCGTGGGGCTGAATTGTCGGGCAGAAATGCAGAATGTTAGATTCATTAAATATATAAACAACATTTAGTAGTATATATGAACATAGTCATTGTCACGACGACTTAAATTTCACATTTTTCACTATATTAATACATTTGGTCAGGTCGGTAGGGAGACTGTCGGGCTGCTCCTTTGCACCGAGTACGACCGTTTAATAATTGGTCGGGTTCCAAGCCCGGCATGTTTATTATTCGGTCGTGCCAGTTTTGGGTTATGATCGGTTGGGACAAATCGGTTCTATCGGTGCGGGCTTGGAATTGACACCCCTATCTAGAGCTAAAAAGAGTATCTTTATAAGGTATTCCGATACCTCGAAAAGCTATGTAGTGTACGGTGAATAACAAGATGGAGGAATGACAGAGAGTGAGTCCCGCGATGTGGATTTTCTTAAGACAGATTTCCCTAGCATCAGTGACGCTAGCAGAGACCTTGATCTCTTTGAGATAGAGACTGATGAAAACATTTCACCTACTCTTGGCGAGGGTGAGGAATTAAACACTCATCAGGAGATCGTCAGAGAGGGTGAGAATTCAGCCTAGTGGGAGTGTGCTAACTAATGAAAGTGCACAACCTGTGGGTCAAGAATCCTCTGCGCATAAAAGCACGCATGGACATATTCCCTGACATCATTTTGAGATTGAAGGGGACGCTGCCCTCGTCTGTGTCCCGAGGGACGAGGATGAGATAGCCTCAGTGAGCGAGGCACTATCTTCTCCAGCTGAGGAAATGTGGCAAGTTGCTATGGAAGATGAGTTGAGTTCTATGAGTAAGAACTGAGTCTGGGAGTTAGTTGATCTTCCACCTGGGTGCAAGGCCATCGGGAACAAGTGGGTTCTGAAGGTCAAGAGAAAGGCAGATGGATCAATTGACAAGTATAAGACACGTCTTGTGGAGAAGGGATATCCCCAAAAGGAGGGTATAAACTATGATCAGATGTTCTCCCCTGTGGTGAGAATGACCTCCATACTCCTCATTCTAGCCATTGTCACAAAGTTGGATTTGGAACTCTACCAAATGGACATTAAAACTGCTTTTCTCAATGGAGAACTGGACGAGGAGATCTTCATGGCTCAGCTTGTGGGCTTCGAGAAGAAGGGACATGAGCGCAAAGTATGTCGTCTCCAACGTTCCATCTATGGCCTTAAGCAATCGTCCAGGTAGTGGTACATTAGATTTCACCATGCCATTACCACCGTGGGTTTTGACATGATTGAAGAGGACCACTATGTGTATGTTAAATGGTCCAAGGTAGGGTTTCTTATCCTATCCTTATATGTTGATGACATCTTGTTGGCTGGGAATAACATTGAAATGATTATCGCCACTAAAGAGTGGCTGTCCTCTACTTTTGAGATGAAGGACATGGGTGAGGCCAAATTTATGTTGGGCGCGAGGGTTGTGAGGGACCACGCTAGGAGACTTCTTAGTTTGTCTTAAGAGACTTATATAAAGAAAGTCCTGGAGCAATTCCATATGAACAAATCAAAACCCATTGACACCCCAATGGACAAGGCATGCATTTTGAGCCTAAAGCAATGCCCTGAGAGTGATGAAGAGAGAAACCAAATGTCCAAAATACCCTATGCAATGACAGTAGGAAGCCTGATGTATGCAATGATGTGCACGCGTTCAGATATTTGCTTTGCCGTTGGCATGGTGAACTGTTACCAGAGTAACCCAGGGCCAGTTCATTGGCAGGCAATAAAGAGAATACTTTGATATCTATGCGGCACTACAGACCTCTCGCTCACCGTCAATGGTTCAGACTTGAGACTGAGAGGCTATAATGATGCTGATTGGGCTAGTGATAGAGACGAGCGCAAGTCCACTTCGGGGTATGCGTTTGTCTTGGGAGGCGGGGCTGTCATTTGGAGTAGTAAGAAACAGACCTGCATTGCCCTATCCATGATGGAGTCGGAGTATGTCGCATGTTCGACAGCTGTACAGGAGGTCGTTTGGCTTAAGAGGTTCATGTAGAGAGTTAGTGCTTCTGCTCACTCAGACGACGCTGTGCTTATACACTGCGACAGCACAACAATGCTTGCATTTGCGAAGGACCCCAAATTCCATGGTAGAGCCAAGCACATTGATATACGATATCACTACATGCGAGATATGGTCTGCAACATTTCTTCACTGGCAATATGTTGGATGATCCATTGACTAAGCCTATTGCCAGAGATGTTTTCTTAGTTCACGTTAAGAACTTGGGACTCAGGCGGATTTGATATGTATTTTCTTTGGGAACACTTTGTTTGTGATAGACATTTATCTGTATTTCTCTTACATTTATTAATGAGCATATATTTGTTTGAGTAATCTTGTGTGTATACATTCATTGTTTGTAAAGATGTCACCAGGCATTGAATCGACCAACTCACATGGGTGATTCACCTCGACGCTTGAGCATAGCGAGCGAGATGAGCCCATGAGCATGTGTGCTCGATGGTGGCTTAGTTAGAGCTAAGATGAGCTTGGTCTAACTTGGAAGATACCATACTTCTAAGCAGCTTGTTAGAAGTCGGATGTGAGGTTTTAGGCAGAAGCCATGCGTGCGACTGTGCTAGAAACTCAAGTTAGGCGCTTAAAGTAGCGATAAGACTAAGATCTGTATGGCATTTATTTACTACCATAGCATACATATCATACTGCATGTGCTCATATCGACTGATTGTGAGAGTGATCGAATGGATCCCTACTTTGTCACTGTGTGAGCCACGTGGATTATATTAATCCCACTGTACCCTTATTACCTGAGATAATGTCATGAAAAAGACACCCAATGATGCTACTTTGACGTTCTTCTTAGGATTATGGAGGATGCAGTCCAGCGAGAAGCGATTGGGAAAGCTATTGGGGATATTTAAATTGACATGAGAGGCTCAGGGAAAACCATCGGACGTTACACCTTTGTTATGTGACTCATTGCCCAGACGACATATCGTATTTGTGATCGACGTAGTCATGAGTACATTACATACCAAGGATTAACACTGCTCATCATGAGAGGTCGAGAGTGTTAGATCAGGTGTAAGTGGATCGTTTGGGGTATTTCGAGATTGTTTGTGAGTGATGTACTATGTTGGTTAGATGGAAGCTTGATATAGTAATCCTACCCTATTTTATCTCGATACGTCACACGCCCCATTTCCTGTATGAAGAGTTACACAATTGAGAGAGACTTAGATGCATAGTTAAACTATTGCCCCCATGTGGGCGAGTGGGAGATGTAAATAGAACACGGGCCAGGCCTGGTCTAAGCAGACCACAAGGGGTAGGCCAGACCCGACCCGACCCTGGTGTGTATGGGAAGAACTAGCCACTTAAGTAGCTGGGTCTATTCCTTCCTCTTAGATAGATTCTCAGTGGGAGTCTAAAAGGGGAAGGGGTTTTAGGGTTTTGGCTTTATATAGAAAGCCTGTAACCCTAAGACTAAGAGATCTGTGAAACCAAATTCTCCCTCTCTCCAGTGTTTGTGTTTTCTTTGGGATTCCATCTCTTCCTAGGGATTTATGGTGTGGAGTTCTCTATAGAGAAGTCTGTCGTGATTGTGGAGATTCGTCTGGGTGCTCGTAACCATAAGCTTGGCATTTGATCCTTCTTCCATTGCGCTTCTGTACACATTTAGGTATGATCTAAACCCTAGATAATTTGGACCTTGGTATATGTGACCTAACACCATGCATGCATATCTACATGATCCCCATCCCCTGTAGCCTAAGACTCCCTCATGCATACATATGTATCAATCTCTTTGCATGCACACATGTTTTCTTGATATATTTTCAATTTCCATGTTGGTCCATGCATATACACTGAACTATCATCTCTGTTTTCATATTCATCTCTTATCTTTGTTTAGATTAGAGTCAATCATGCTTAGGTCCCATAGGTCTTGGAGTTCTTTCTTTACTTTCATGTATACTAATCCTTACCTCGCAGCCGATCCTCCGGGTATGTGTTTCTCTACCCCCTTTGTATTTTTATTTGCTTATAGTTTTCTTGTATTTTTTAATACTCTTTAAGGCATGTTATGACATTACCTAATTGTGCCTAGCAATAGAAAGACTGGCAAGTCTGGGTGGACTTGGGTGCCTAATACCTTCCCTGGACTATAACTTGACCCGTACCCAGACCAACAGACCATTTATCCCCAAAAGGGCATAACATAAAAGTCATTACATTTACACTTTTGGTCCTAAACCCTCCTCTAGGTGGCAACTCTCCTACATTCAACCTCACTTCTCTCCTTCCCCCCAAAGAGGGATAAGGTGGAGGACACGTCGTGATCCCCCGTCGTGCCCTTTGTCTTTACAGTGGAGACTCCGCTGGGGATAAATTTTACTTGTGTAGAATAGGTCAGACTTTTGATGTGTTTGGCATATATGTTGTACTGTTATAACATATTTTTCTTTTCTTGTATGCTTTTGGATGTAACTTCTATGCATTAACTTGCATCACATTCGCATACACTATCACACACCGTTGGTCATCCAACAATGCATGGTTTTATCCCATTATTTACACCTCGTAGCGTAACCCTGGGCCCGGTGTGTAGACACACAGCTAAACCTTGATGAAACTATAACTCTTAGCATCGTATTGCATGGTATATCAAAGAGGCTTGCACTACCGTACCACTTGATCAACTTACTTGTAGGAGTGGTGAGAGGTATATAGGAGCACCTTGCCAACGGAACCCTTTTTTGGTCCTATTATCTTGCAACGTGCATCATGTAGGGATCTAGAGCCCACTGCTTAGGTCACGACACACTAATTTGTAATATTGTTTGAGAACCGAACCGGCACTTTATTGACCTTGTTCTTAACCGGCCTGATCAATCCTGATCTCGTCTTGGGCCCACTTTGACAATTTACGGACTTTGACATGTGGGCCAACTTAGAACTTGATCTACTTAATGCCTACACTTACTAACCCTTTGAGATTGGCATGCTTGTTGTGAACTTGTTTGTACATCATATTGCATACCATACCTTTCTTACAGTGATACACTAGGGGTACGAGGTTCACCATAGGCCTAGGTTCTTCCAATTTCCCCTTTTGGTCTAATCGTGATCCTATCTATTAGGAACCATTACTTCTGGACGACAGGATACCGGTTCTACAACTAGCTAGACTAGGATCGAAAGAAGACTAGTTCGCATTTTGAGTTCTCTTGAACTAGAAATGGGTGATAAAGCCATCCATATGGATATCGAGGAATTGAAGACTCAGATGCAATTTTTAGTGAGCCTAGTGACCAAGATGGCAACAAGTGTCCCTACTCCAGCCCTGCCACAAGCTAGATTGGATCAGAGTCATACACGACTCCATAGAGGTTCTTCACAAAACCTTAATCTGGCCCTAGAAGAAGAATTCATCACATCAAGGCTGCAATATGTTGTTGCCCTAGTCAAAACTTGGCTCCTGAAGCAAAAGGTTGAGAAACTAGAACATACTATAAAGAACGTGAAAGGGGTGGAAGACTAGATGATTGACTCAGAGGGGCTGTGTTTCTTCCCTATGTATGTTTACTCGAGGGCTTCAAGTGGAAATTCAAAAAATTTGATGGAACCGGTGATCCATGAGCCCACCTTAGGGTATATGTAGGCCAGATGAAAATCTAAAACTTCTCTTAACGCAAATGGGCTAAGCATTCTAGATGTCCCTGGCTGGGCCTGCTTTGAGATGGCTTATGTCTTTAGACTCTTCTCAAACCCGCACTTGGGACGACATGGTAAAAGCCTTTAAGAACCAATACCCATACAACACTGAGAAAGAGTTGACCCATCAAGATCTGGAGACCACTAAGCAAGAAGCTAACGAGGGGTTTACTCAGTACCTGATGAGGTTCAGGTCCAAGGTTGTACTAATGTGGGATCGGCCCACGGAGAAAGAATAGGTCAAGATGATCATTAAAAATCTCCAAATGTCTTACAAGACTCATTTGTTTGCTCCACCCTTGACCACTTTTGAGGCCCTATTTGAAGTAGGGTAACAAGTTGAAGATGCCTAAAACCCTCCCAACTTGATCCAAGGGAACCCCAAGCAAGCCGTGACATTGAATAACCAGCAAACTGGGGTTGGTAAAAAGAACTTTCCAAACAAGAACACTGAGGTGAATATGGTGGCACCAACCATAGAGGCCCTACTTCTGGTTGAGAACAATGCCCCAAGGGCAGGGGCTAACTGACAAAGAAGATAATTTATAGATGTAGGCATGTCTCTGAGCTTGGTCCTCAAGAAGCTAATCCAAAAGGGACTCTTGACCAAGATCCAGTTGGCTAACTTACCAAACCCATTACCAAAATGGTACAAACCCAACCTCTTTTGCGAGTACCATCAACAAAATGGGCATTCGATCGATGAGTGCTACCAACTAAAGCATGTGGTCCAAGATCTTCTTGATGAAGGGAAGTTTGCGGTCCAGTCATACCAACCCAATGTTCAAAACAACCCCCTTCCACCACATGATGGAAACTCTAAGTCCATTAACAACCTCGATGAGGAGGATCAACTCGTTAATCTACAAGCCTTGATCACACTGATCGAGAGTCAATCAGATTCCCCTATTACAAAATGGACTGAAGAGTTGGTCCAAGCCCTAACTGCCCTTGTTCTAGCGGAAGCCTTACTCGATGATGTCCTCATGATAAACATAGGGGTTGATAGTGATGAAGATTCCTAAGACTTTGGCGAAGAACATCCTCATTAAGAAGAAGAGATTCCCATCGAATCAATACCTGGAGGTCAACAAGAGGAAGAGACCCAGGGGGTCATTTTATTGATGTGACCGTTGATGAGCAAAGCAGTGCTCGGCCCGACAGCCTAGATGATAGCATGTTCAGGGATCACTAACTACTTGATCAGACCAAAGAAAGGGACGAGCTTGCCACAACCGTCCAACAATTGAGGTATGCGATCATAGCACTTGGGCATGATCATCAAGAACAAGATGAAAGCATATACAACATCTTAGAGGAAACTTACCATATCATAAAATAAGCTGATGCATCTCTCCAGGCTCATGTTATAAGAGGGTGTCACCTATTTGGACCTCATAATCGAAGGGCATATTGGCAATATGAATAGGTCTAAGACATAAGGTCCCTACCAGGGATAGCGCGAGAACTCAAAAACTTGGCCCAATTCATCAAAGGACATACTAGGGACATGACCAATCAACAACAACACATGCAAGCATTTCTCAGAGAGCATCAGAACCAAGATAGAGATTTAAACCTCATGACCCAGAACATAATAGCAGCCTAGAAAGAGCAAGTGGAGACCCTGCGAAACAAGCTTCAAAGGGAGAACAAGCGATATTGATGAATGTGGGACATGCACACAAACCTTTGGAATAGTGTTTGAGATCAAGTCAATGCCATCAATGAACTAATCCAAGGGTCCAATGCATACATGCACAGAAATGTGCCCGGAGGGCTCAATTTGAGCTCAAGGTGACAAACTAGTTTGCCTTTCTTTTGCCACAAAGATGAAATCTTTGACCACTTTAAAGAATTAGATGAGGAGACCTGAACCATTGAGGCTCTAGTGTGGGCAATGTGTGGCAAGCTTCAAGAACTTGCCGTGACCACCGATGAGCCCGAAATCAACATGATCATCATAAGTGATGGAGAATCGGATGAGTTAGATCAAGATGTCGATCACCTTCTAGCCCAGTTCAATTCTAAGCTCTACTTCCCATCTGATGAAGAGTGCAACAATGCCGTTATTAGGAGAGGGAAAATTTTCAAACTGGCTCGACTCAATGTTGACAAGGAACTAGAACCAGAATCATACCACAATTGAGCCAAAAAATGAGGTTCTGAAATAACTCAAGAAAACTCAAGCCAACATCTCAATCTGGGGGTTGTTAACTAGTTCTCAAACTCATAAAGAGGCTGTCCTAAAAGCATTGGCTAGCGTACATGTGCCAATCGAAATAGAACCAACCCAGTTAGCCAACATAGTAGGGGCTCTCTATGCAGTCAAAGCCATCATGTTCTCAGACAAGGATCTTCCACCTGAAGGACCAAACCATACAAAGGCATTCTATGCTACCATCGATTGCAATGAGAGTTGAATCCCTCAAGTCTTAGTGGACAATGGCTTAGCCCTGAATGACCACTACAAACCATCCAGCACATAGGGATTGACCCATCAAAGCTACAACCCTCCATACAAGGAGTGAGAGCCTACGACAACACTTGAAGGAATGCCATTGGAATTCTAAATACTAAAATCACCATGGTCCCAACCAAGTTCCAGGTTGAATTCCAAGTCATTGACATCCTTTCATCTTTCAATATGCTCTTTAGAAGGCCATGGCTTCATGCAGCCGGGGCAGTACCATCCTCTCTCCACCAGAAGCTCAAGTTCATAGTCAATGACAAGGTCATCGCCATCTTGGCCAATCCAAAAGTGATAAGCATGCTTGCCAATGTAGGGGCTAGCAAGGAATCAAACTCTCAGCTAGCCGACTTTCAATGCGACACAGTATGTGCTACATACCCGGCATAACCCCTGAGTGAGAAGCTTCCCCTTATTCACCTGAATAGTCACAATGCAGCAATCCTAAACATGCTCAAGAAAATGGAGTATATTCCTGGTATGGGCCTTGGAAGGTTCCACCTAGGAATATCAGAACTCGTACTGCCCTCTCACAACAAAGAGTACTATGGTTTGGGCTACGCCCCGACCAAACAGGATCTCTTCAAATGGGTCCAGAAAGAGAAACAGAAGAGGAGTGAAGCTTACATGAAAAAGCTATACAAAGAGGATCCTGAGAAATACAAGAGGGTAAAGAAGTCAAAGAACCCAAAAGCCGAGGTAAACTTTGTCACGCCTTACCCTAGAACTCTTAATGGATATTTCATTAAAGAAAGGGATACTCTCCCTTATTGTGGATTTGATGAACCATGGTATGATGAAATTTCTCAACAACTAATGCCAGCTTGAAATCTTCTTTACAGATCAAATGGACTGGTTGGAGATCCTTCAAGAAGATCGTGTGGACTCCAACAAAGATTGGCAAGATGAAGCAGCCTTTTTCCACATTGAAGACCTTTTCAAAGGAGTGATTGCTGCACTAGACGGCCTTGAAGATTGGAATCCAAACCCACAAGCAATGATCTACCCAGTTGAAGGAGCCATACCCAATTGGACCCAATTTTCGGAGTACCACTTCTATGAAGGTGGCGATAGTTCTAGACCCAATCCTAGTTTACATTTAAGCTCTTTTAGTTGCAGTTCTGAGTCAGAGTCGGAGTCCAGTTCTTCTAGTTCTTCTGAGTCTGTGTCTGAGTCTGATGTAGACCTTGAGTTTGATTTCAATGAATTACTTTCTTCCTGTTACATTGTGCCTCTTCTTTCTCACATAAATGAGGACGAGATGTTCAATGATCGTCCACCTGATCTCCTAAAAATAATACAACAAAACGAACAAAAAAGAGCTCAACCAGTCCCTGAGAACTTTAATATCATCAATTTAGGATCACTAGAATTGCTAAGAGAAATAAAAATTGGCTCAACTTTGAATGAACAAGAGGTTCAACCTCTAAGTGAACTTTTAAGAAGTGTTTGCCTGGTCATACGATGACATGCCCGAAATTGACACCAACATTGTTACGCACCGTCTACCTTTATACCCTAAAATGAAACCAGAAGCAAAAAACTCAGACGGATGAGACCGGAATGGATCTTGAAGATAAAAGAGGAAGTCACTAAACAACTTGAAGCAGGATTTCTAGAAGTAACGGAATACCCTGAATGGTTGGCCAACATTGTGCTGGTACCAAAGAAAGACGGACGAGTACAAATGTGTGTAGACTTTAGGGACCTGAACAAAGGAAGTCCAAAAGATGATTTTCCCCTATCTCACATTGATATATACTCATAGAGAATACGGCCAAGCATGCCCTTCTATCTTTTATGAATGGGTTCTCAGGGTATAATCAGAGCAAGATGGCACCCGAAGACATGCAAAAGACATCCTTTATAACTCAATGGGGGACATATTGTTACAAGGTAATGCCTTTTGGATTTAAAAATGCCGGGGCAACCTATCAGAGGGCGGCAACCACCATTTTATATGACCTAATGGACAAAGAGGTCAAGGTCTATGTCGACGACATGATTGTCAAGTCAAAAGAATGTGAGGGACATGTTGAAGTCTTAAAAAAATTCTTTGAAAGAATTAAGACACACAAGCTAAGGCTAAACCCCCAGAAGTATGTATTTGGGACAACAGCTGGAAAACTCTTAGGGTTCATAGTCAGCCACGGGGACATTGAGATCAACCCCACCAAGATCAAGGCAATTATGGACATGCTACCACCCAAACCCGAAAAAAAAATTAGAGGATTTATTGAAAGAATCCACTACATCAGTCGGTTCATTTCTCGGTTAACCATGGGGTGCAAACCAATCTTCAAGCTACTCAAGAAGAATGAGCCAAAGGAACTGAATGAGCAATGTCAGGCTGCATTCGAAACAATCAAAGATATTTGGCCAATCACTAGTATTGGCACCCTCGATGCTCGACAAACCTTTATTACTATATCTGTCCATAACAGACACGACCATGGAAGCAATGTTAGCACAACATCAGGACGATGGCAAGACAAAATAGGCCATATATTATATAAGCAAGAAATTTGTGGACTATGAGACTAGATATACACCACTAGAGAAAGTCTGCACGGCTTTAATTTAGGCCACAAGGTGAATGAGGCATTTCATGATAGCCCACCAAGTGTTCTTGATCTCGAGGATGTATCCAATTAAGTACCTATTCGAGAAACCCGCCTTAACAGGGAGATTGGCATGATGGTTGCTTTTATTATCAGAATTTGACGTCAAACATGTGATACAAAAATCGATTAAAGGACAAGCAATCGTTGATCACTTATCAGCACATCTAACCCTTGAAACTAGACCATTGGAAGACGTATTTCTTGACGAGGATATTGCACAACTGGAACCAGAAGAAGCCAATACGGTCTGGCAATTACTATTCGATGGAGCAGCCAATCACAGAGGTTGCAGAGCCGGCATACTACTAACCACTTACTAACCACTCCTGAAGGAACCCATATGCCCTAGGCGTTTAAGCTGAACTTTAAATGCACCACCAATAACATGGCTGAATATGAAGCTTATGCCATAGGACTTGAGGCCGCCTTATTAATAGGACTCAAGAGACTAGAAGTCTATGGGGATTCTTCCTTGGTCATATGCCAAATTCAAGGAAAATGGAAAACTAAGGATGAGAAGTTGATACTCTATCAAGAGCATGTTGAGGTACTATCTAGGGAATTCAAAGAAATCACCTTCTCCTACTTGCTAAGAGATAACAATCGGTTCGCCGATGCACTAGCAACCTTGGCATCCATGGTTGGGATGGAATCTGAAATGAAGGTACATCCATTCTCGATCAAGCTAAGACATCAATCGGCCTACATCAGTCACATCCATACTCTGATGGTTGATGGAAGGCTATGGTATGCAAACATAGTGGGGACTCTGACACCAGAACCTCTGCAGCGGGGATAGGCTGCGTAGCAGCTAAGGCCTCATCCCCTTCCTTCTGAAGCCAATTGGCAGTCACCTCGTACTCCAGAATGTCATCCTCCTGCATTACATGGAAAGCATTAGCATCATCATACAAACATACTAACCATGCAGGTAGCAATAATAGTGTAACAAATAACTCACCAACTGGGGAACCCGCTCTCTTAGCAAGGCAGCAAGTTCCCTCCGGCTAGTAACCATCCCTAATAGGTCATCATACCTATAGCTAGGAACCTACACTAAGACCCATGGTCAGCTGTCATAAAAGGAAGGAAATGCTAACCAAAGCAAGATCAAGACACTTACAAAGTCGAAGTTGTATGGAAAGCTGGTGATGGATGAAGAAGGTTGAGGGATAGGCACCTCCTTGCCCTGACAAATGAATGACCACCCCAGCACTGGGAAGAAAGCATCTGCCACCTTGTGTGAGCACGAAGGTGCCAAAGACGATCTAGCCCCAGTATCGCCAGTAGGAGGGGTGTCATCTAAGGAGTGGACTCCATATGGCCTCACGAGTCAAGGTACTAGCTGTAGCAGCGGCAACACCAGTGGCCTCTCCAGCCTCATAAAGCTTGACACCAGTCGGGGCCTAAGCACATAAGTGCCAAGTTAGCAACCAAGAAGCAAAATGGGAAGCAAAAGAATTCAAGACTTACCTGTGGACCCGAAGGAGTGAGTTGAACACACATCGACTCCTTCATCCTATACCCGCGATAACGACCCCACGAGTTTGGCTCAACGAAGGACCGTACATTGATGCCCTTCATGAACTGGTTCATCTCCTTCTTGGAAAGTCTCTCCGGCTCAAGCATGAAGTAAGGAGGCCTCATGGGAATACAAGGCCTCTCGACAGTTGGCCATTGCCTATAGGGCTGGTCCCCCAAATACTAGACGTACCCAGAAGGCCCGGTAAAGACTATGCACCATGCCATAAGTCTCCTAGCTGCCTCTAAGTCGAGTCTGGACACCCAACTGAAGAAACTCGAAGGGTTGCCATACAACCTATTAACACAAACACATTCAAGACAGTGAAAACAGGAAAAGAAGAACAAATCCTTACCTCTTATGGTGAGAGATGGTTCAACATCTCCCTCACCACCGACATTCAGATAGTCCTCTCCTTAGGACGGGTGTTTTTGGCTAACCATATCCCCACCCTCGGGAAATATGTATCATCCTGAGATCTTAACCTAGGAGCACGCACCCCCAGTCAAAATCAAGGGACATCAATACAAGTAACACATCAATACAAGCAAACAATAGAGAGAAAAGGTAATAGATTACCTCTAATATGAACCAGGTGTCGTCGATACACTGGGTGCACCGCAGGGCCAAGGAATCCAGCATCCTCAACATATGGGCATAGTCCGCTCAGCCTAGTTGAAGGTCTTCACCTTTGATAGATCTCTGAGGTACCACACCATGGAGATGTGGATCCTCATACCGCTGGTGCTAAACAAGGTGTTCCCCAGAAGATAGAGGATGAAATACCTCGCCTGTTGATCGAGCCTCTCACGACTAGAAGAGTCATTCACCATCTTTCCCTCCCATTCATAATGGAACCACTGCACCGCCACATTAGAATTAGGGGGAAGACGCCCGAGCTGCCTCACCAACTCGTCCTTATCGTACTCCCACGCGCGAGGGCACCCAGTCACTGCCTCACCCCTAAATGAGAGGCCTATATACAAGAATTAGTAAAGCAGAGTGATCACCATCTCACGCACGGGAAAATGGAATGTGTGGGTAGTAGGCCTCCACCTTTCCCCCAAAGCCTGAGCCAAAGATGTGACAAAAGACCTAGTCTAGAGGAGAGCTAGATCTTCAAAGCCAGCTGCAACAATCCATTGTCAGACAGCACCACAAAGCTGGCTATATCAACTCAAGATGGTTGTACGCGACCCATACTTGTGGTAGGTTATAGGATCCTGTATCAAAGCAAAGCGAGTTTCAGATTCAAATCCTCATGGAGTCAAAATTAAATCCTAGCAGAGGAAAAAGTTTTTGATATACCAAGATTACAATCTACCAAATACAACTCAAGAAGGATACACACAATTGAGAAATTCACAGGCCAGCAACAAATACAAATAACAAACATCACGATAGGATTCATATAAGCCAAGTTTGAGCAAACATAGGCAATCCAAATGGTTCAAAAATGGGCTGACCCATGTACGAACCTAAGCTAAGCTAGATTAATCCTCACTAGCAATGCAAATACACATGGGCATGATAAACAAATTAGGCGACAAAATTCATCGGTTTAGCATAAAAATGGGTCATCATTACATGAAAACCGACAAAGCAAACCTATCTTACCAATCCCCAGTGGATCCAAAGTACCAATCATGAACAATCACCATAACCATAGCCATAAAATGTTGGGTTAAGGAACCCAAAAAATTCTCAGCAGGCCCCAACAAACAGTCAACAAGCAACAAATAAAAATAATTGACAAGTTCAAATAGATCAACGCATGGTGATTTTTCATGGCATATCAAGCACAGGTCTACACAAGAATTCATATACAAGGTAAGGAACTCAACATCACAAATCAACGCATTGAAATCGAGAACTTACCTTGGCGGCCTCCATGCATTGTTGCAAATATGAGAGGCTGTGTCCTTGAAAAGATGGCCCTCGTACCATGGAGCCCTCGATGCTTCCCCACAGTCGCTCAGGACATCTTCATCCGGATTGATCTCTGGACAGCGGGCGGGATCACCTTCTTCTAGTATTACGATACTCGAATCTACGACCTCTTTGGAGGAGGTGTACTACAGGGCACCATGCCTTTTGCCCCTATCCCTACCGGCCATGGTAAAGAAGAATAAAGAAGAAACAAGAAAGAATAAAGAAATCTAAGAAAACTTTGGCTTCTCTCACAAATTCACTCAGATAGGAATGAAGAGGAGGACAACACGATCGATTCAAATCTAAGATTGTGCAATTTGGTCCACTATTCATGCAACATGGCCCCAAATGGACAAAAACTCACTTGGAAACCCTAACAACTTGGAGTAAACAAAGATGGAAATGATTTTGGAATGAGACTATTCGTCATCATAAATAGATTTTTCTCGTAGAATCAACATTGAACCATCCTTCCCTCGACATCGATGCACTGTCGAGCCGAGAGTCTCAATGTCGACGCGGACTCTCAATGTCGAAGTAGCTTTTCTCACTGTCGAACTGGGCACTTTGCTGCCAAATTCAAAATTTGAAGAAGTGGGTCCACCCCCATGGTAACTTGGCACCCCTAGCACACCAATATACACCTTACACATGGCTTGTGCCTGCAATCAAGTGAGGTTCCCAATCTCCAATCACACCCACACAATCGGCGATTACCAACTTGGGATCTCAATTAGCATACTGCATACACCCTTACATCAGTAAAATTCATAGTTTGCCCTCACCATGGCCAAAGCTATACAAGCCACTTGTGGCAATTATAAACTACCCCTACATCATGCCCCATCAATGGAAAATGTATCCCCAAGGGTGCCCGTACTAACGGCAATCCTTTATAGCTGCACCACGCCCCATCAACGATAAATTTACTCCCTAGAGCGCCCGTACTATTGGTGATCATCTTCACAAGTACCTTGCCCTACCAACGACAATATTTTCCTAGTATGCCTGTACCATGGTGAATACTGTTTACAACCCCGACGGAAGCGCTCACACTATCTGCCAACATTGTCATCCCAACCAGTGCAACCCGAACTATTGGCAGCCAGAGCTTTACTACAGTTCAACCAATGGAGCCACTTGTGCAGGTATGCCTCTATCCCCCACACTCTAGTGTCCCTGAGCAAGACACTAATGAGTTTTCGCTCAATTCAACGAGATGAAGTGTCCACAAAAATTGCTTCTTTGACTTACAACTGTTGCACAGTCTCAATCAAAGAGGGGCATTCTATAAATAGCTCAGTTTATCTTCTCCCCGGAGGTTTTCCGTAACGATGATGAGAACCCTCCAAGGCCTAGAGCCAGTGTATTTATGGATGCAGCGTCAGTGTGCACTGCCCGAATCCATCTACCGATCGTCGATTCCCATTATCAGAGCCTAAACCAGAGCCTCCAAGCCCCCCGAGATCCCTAAAAAGGCTAGCCTTCACCTAGACCCCTTGGAACCAGCTATCCCAGCCCAAAACTTGGCCCAAACAGCCCATTCCATGCCTTTCTACACTGGAACCCAAATCCACATTCAAAGGCCCCGATTTGACATCGAGCGCACCTGCCATCGACATCGACCCATACCCCCTCATTGTCGGATAAAACATCTCTATTGTCTAACTTGATTCGACACTCAGAATTCAAATTTTGATAGCTAGACACCAACTCTCGATGTCGAGTACTGTTCATAGACATCCACTCAATGTCGACCTCACCCCCCTTTGATGTCGACTCGGACAATTTCAATGTCGAATCTCTGTAAATCCAAGAGGCCCAAACTTGCCATTTTTTACTTTAATTTCGATTCCTTTCATAATCAAGCCTATTTTTGGCACTTTGGATCTCAACCTTGGCTCCCTTAGGCCTCAAGAAACAATTCCTAAGGCAGCTAAACACTTGCCACATTGGTCCTTACCTTGACTTTACACTCACTGTCGATGTAAGAACCCCCCATTTGGACGATTCGGATTGACCCAGCCATCCCTACACAAATTTGGGAGTGCACACACCCCACTACATATATAAATACACCCCCTCTCACATTGAGGAGGGTTACTTGGTTACTTACTTAATGATTCTTTGGCCCCTAATGCATTGAGATTGCCCTTACATACATACTTAACTCCCCCATACATTTGAGTACTTAGCCTTTGGCTTTCCATTTGGTCTTAGCTTATTGCCTCTCCCACCAATTAAACATCACAACTCCCTACCAAAACTCCAACACCAAAGCCTAAAAGCATCAACCCGGTGATTTCGGTGCTTGGCCAATGAAGCATTCAAATACAAGAGAGAGAAGCCTTACAAGCGGCGATACTTGCTCAACATATGAATCTCCTGAGTTATAAAAGGGAAACATCCACACCTCCGTTTTGATATTCTTCTATCAGGTAGGTTCTCTTTCATTCTTGAGGTTTCCTTGATTTTCGTGGTTTTCACTATTTCTATTTCGTTTTACATCTCCGGAGGAGAGTGATCCCATCTTTCTAGATGGTGATCACATGTACTCTTGTGCTTTCCCATCACTTTCATGTTGTATTCTATTTCTATGCATGCATATCTACATGATCCCCATCCCCTCTAGCCTAAAACTCCCTCATGCATAGATCTGTATCAATCTCTTCGCATGCACACATGTTTCCTTGCTTTATTGTCAATTTCCATGCTGCTCCATACATATACACTGAACTATCATGTCTATTTTCATATTTATCTCTTATCCTTGTTTAGATTAGAGTCAATCATGCTTAGATCCCATAGGTCTTGGAGTCATTTCTTTACTTTTATGTATACTAACCCTTACCTTGCAGCCGAACCTCTGGATATGTGTTTCGCTACCCCCTTTGTATTTTTATTTGCTATAATTTTCTTCTATTTTTTTTATTCTCTTTAAGGCATATTATGACCTTGCCTAATTGTGCCTAGCAATAAAAGGATAGGCAAGTCCAAGTGGACTGGGGTGCCTAATACCTTCCTCAGATAGTAACTTGACCTATACCCAGACCAACAGACCATTTATCCCCAAAAGGGCATAACATGAGAGTCATTACATTTACACTTTGGGTCCTAGACCCTCCTCAAGGTGGCAACTCCCCTACATTCAACCGCACTTCTCTCCTTCCCCCCAAAGAGGGATGAGGTGGAGGACACGTGATGATCCCTCGCCGTGCCCGTTGTCCTCACAGGTTGCTAGCCTCATCCACATATGCTCGCGAGATGTTCATGATCACTAAGTTGATTCACCACTGGGGCCATTACCTACTAGGACACGAATTCATCATCTGTACTTACCACTATAGCCTTCAACACCTCGTGGACCAATCAATACAAACCTCGGAACAACAATACTGGTTATAAAAGTTGCTGGCTTTTTGTTACAGGATCGTTTACAAACCAGGTCAAGAAAATGTAGTTGTAGATGCACTATCCGGTTGCACTGACTCCTCTTGTGCAGCCATGTCAGTGCCCCATGTTGATCTTCTCCATAAAATTCAACTGAAACACCAATCGGATCGCACCACCCAGCAATTGGCTAGTGCGATAAGAACATCCCCGGATCAACACCCACACTTTCAGCTAGTGGTGACCTCATTTATTTCCACAAATGTATCTACTTGGCACTAAATTCTCAGCTCAAGTCAACGGTTTTCCAAGAGTTACACTCTTCTCCAGTTGGGGGCCACTCAGGTTTCTTGCGTATACTTGTAAGAATTCAACAAAGTTTCTTTTGGCGGAGCCCACACAAAGATGTTCGTCGATGGGTCGCTGAATGCTTAATTTTCCAACAAAAAAAGTATACAACCAAGTCCCCTCATGGACTCCACCAACCATTTCTAACTCCTACTCAAGTTTGGGAGGATATTGCCCTTGATTTTATAACTAGTTTGCCCACCTCACATGGCAAAACCACTATCCTGGTAGTCGTGGATCGGCTTTCTAAGTATGGCCATTTTATAGCTTTAGCTTTGAACTACATGGCCACAAAGTTAGCCAATGTCTTTGTTAGCAACGTTGTAAAATTGTACGACATTTCGAGAAGTATTGTTGGCTACCACGATCCATTGTTCCTCAGCACCTTTGGGCGCAAGCTTTCACCGATAGGGTACAACACTTCTAATGAGCACGACATACCATCCACAAACCGATGGTCAATCTAAAGTCCTCAACTATTGTCTGGAGCAGTACCTACATTGCTTTTGCATGGACCATACTCGACCATGGGTCGCGTACTTGGCCTGAGCAGAATGTTGGTATAACACATCGTTCCACTCATCAATTGGAATGACCCCATTCAAGGCACTTTGCGGCTGTCCACCTCTAGCAATTCCAAATTTCCTTCCCTCTAGATTGAGTGATGACCTAATAGACCGTGAACTCTGCATGCATGACGCTATTCTCCTCCAACTCAAATCGAATTTGGAACGGACACAATTGCGGATGAAGCTCCAAGCTGACCGCAAGCTTACCGATATCCAGTTTGATGTCAACGATTGGGTACTGGTTAAACTCCAGCCATATCACTAGTCTTCTGTTGCACTTCGGACCTCTGCCAAGCTCCCCAAATGTTACTATGGACCATACCAGATCTCGGCTCTCATCGGTGCCATCGCATATCAGCTATGCCTCCCACCCAACACGCTGATCCATCTAATATTTAGCCTCTCTCTCTCTTCAAACCATTCCATGGAGACCCCAGTACCACAATGATGGTTTCTCCGGAAGCCAATGATTTAGCTTCGAACCTTGAGGACAAGGTTCATTTGGAAGACGGGAGGGATGATATAATTCCACCCACCTCCACCACTATCGCTAAACTTCCTACACCCAGGAACAACACGACCACATCCACTGATCTTCCCATGGCATAAAAACTGTCCACTAGGCCTCGACGTCTACCACCGAGTACGAAGGACTATGTGTGAAGCCCACAATTTCCACTCTTGCAGAATCGAAACCTCATCACCCATATTCCCATTTAATTATTTCAGTTATTTCATACATGTTCCCATTAAGTTGTTTTAGTTATTTCCAGCTTGCTTATTTAAACTAGGCATTTAATAGAAGTAGGGCAACAATATATTATCAATAATTTCTGTTCCACCTTTCTCTTCCTTCCATAATTCTAGGAGCTTAGGTATTATTCTCGCTGAAACGTTGAAGTAAACCCTACCAGTCTATCTCTCTCCTCCTCAAAATAAGGGGGTAGAGGTATCTTTTCAAATGGGGAGGAGAGAGATAGACTCATGGGAGTGCTGACATAGGCTATACTCCCAGATAGAAAACTCTCTCTCTCTCTCTCTCTATATATATATATATATATACCGTATGCTAGCACCTTTGTAGATACCTCATCTCGTGACGATGATGAGCACCCTCCAAGGCATAGAGCCGATGTATCTGTGGATGTAGCATCAGTGTGCACTGTCCAAATCCGCTTACCAATCATCGATCCCCTTGCTGGAGCCCAAAATCAGAGCTTCAAAGGCCTCTAAGATCCCCTGAAAAGACTAGCCCTGACCCAGACCCCTTGGAACTAGCCTGTCCCAAACAATTCAATTCCTTCCTGTCGACACTCATAGACCCCGAGTCGACATCGACCCAACCTTCCATCGACATCAACCATCTCCACCCAATGTCGAGCAGAGCATTCCTAATGTCTATCCTACTTTGACATTCCAAATTTTTACACTGACCCCCGAGCCATCTCCCTCGATGTCCAAAGTTGTTTATTGATAGCCACTCAATGTCGATCTAACCCTTCTTCAATGTCGACTTAACCCTGGTTCAATGTCGATTCTATGTAAATCCGAGAAGCCCAAACTTGTCATGTTTAACTTCAATTGCGATTCCTTTCATGACCAAGCCCAATTTTGGTAATTTGGATATGTATTTTGGCTTCCTTAGGCCCCAAGAAACCTCCCTTTTGGCAATAAACCACATGCCCACACCCTATTGGCCATAACCTTAACTAAACACCCACCATCGATGCAAAGACATGCCTTACCGACAATCTGGATCAAACCCAACATCCTTATAGGAATTTAGGAGTGCACACACCCCTTTACATCTATAAATATACCCCCTCTCACGTGGAGGAGGGTCCTTGGTTCCTGTACTACTCAACTGGTCATCCCCTTCAATAGTCTTTGGTCCTCCACTTGGCCTTAGCCTATTGCCTCCACAACCTCTTAAGCTCATACTTGAGACTTTAAGATCATAGCTTAGAGTCATCAACTCGGTGATTTCGGTGCTTGAAAACGAAGTATCGCTTACAGGGAGACAAGAGAAGCCACCACAAGTGGCGATACTTGCTCTACGTACAAACCCCCTGAGTCACAAAAGGGAAATCTCCACATCTCTGGTGTTTGATCTATCTCCAACTAGGTAAGCTCGCTTCTTTTGTTTTATTCGAGTTTATATCGCTTTTTTGTTTTGCATCTCCCATTGGAGTGTGATCCCATCTTCTAGATGGTGACCACACATCCTTCTTTTTCATATCTCTATTGTATGTATGCATCGATCCATGATCCCCATCCCCTATAGTCTAAGACTCCCCTTACTTTCGCTCATGTTATAAGTTTGCATGCTTCCATGTGCTTAGCTTCTCCATGCATCTTTTGGTTTTGTCTTTTTATGGTTGTCATCATGTTTAATGCGTTAGGCCTCCATTTCCTCCATTTTAATCTTCTCTATAGCATGTATGTGATGCAGGCCCTAGTTTCTTTAATGCTTTTATCATCTTCTATTCTGCCATGTGTTCTTCATGTTCATCATCTTTGATTCCATCTCACCATCGTCATTATTAGCATGTCTTACATGACATAAGCTTTATTTTACTTTCCTGTATACTCACCCTTGTTTTGCAGTTGAACGTCCAGGTATGTCTTTTCGCTTTCCTTTGTACTTTACCCTTTATTTTCATTCTCTCTGTATTTTACTTTACTACCCAAAAGCATGTTACAACCCTAGCCTGTCAAGTGATAGAAAGACTGGCAAGTTCGGGCGGACTAGGGTGCCTAATACCTTCCTTGGACCCTAACATGACCTGTACATGTAGACACCTCATTTTGTCCTTCCTCCTAAAGGTTTCCCGTGATGATGATGAGCATCCTCCAAGGCCTAGAGCAGTTATATCTGTGGATATAACGTTAGTATGCACTGCCCGAATCCGTGTACCGATCGTCAATTCCCCTTGCTGGAGCCCAAACCAGAGCCCCCAAGCCCTCCAAGATCCCCTGGAAAGGCTAGCCCTGACCCAGACCCCTTGGAACAAGCCTGACCTAGCACAGAACCTGGTATAAATAGCCCAAGTCCATCTATTGACACTCGAAGACCCCGATTAGACATTGACCATACATTCCATCGACATTGACATATCCCATTTGACTGTCGAGTAGAGCATTCCTACTATCTAACTTTCTTCGACATTCTGAATTTAAACATCAACAATCAACCCATTTCCCTCAATGTCGAGTGTTATTCATCGAAAGCCATTTGATGTCGATCTTACCCCTCCTCGATGTCGACTTGACTCCAGTTCACTGTCGAATCTGTTCAAATCCGATAAGCCAAAAGCTTGCCATGTTTAGCTCCAATTTCGATTCCTTTCGTGACCAAGCCTATTTTTGGCATCTTGGATGCGTATAATGGCTTCCTTATGCCCTAAAAAACACTTCCTGAGGCAACTATCCACTTGCCCATACCCTATTGGCTCTTACCTTGACCAAACACCCACCATCGATGCAAAGACAGCCCCTTTCGATGATCCGAATCAAACCCAGCATCCCTATACGAATTTAGGAGTGCACACACCCCTCTACATCTATAACTACAACCTCTCTCACATTGAGGAGGGTTACTTGGTTACTTGGTGAGTTACACACAAGCTTCCATTGGTCCTTAGCTTAGTTCCTTACTGTTTGGTGCTTACTTGCCCCAATTCCAACTTCTCCATTCAAGTGCCCTTGAGTCTTTGGCCTTTGGTCCCCTACTTGGCCTTAGCCTATGACCTCTCTGCCCTCTTGAGTGCTACTATCTACTTGAGACTTCAAGATCAAAGCCCAAAGACATCCATCCGGTAATTTCGACTAAACAAAGAAGCATTGCATATGAAGGGACAAGAGAAGCCACTACAAACGACGATACTTACTCCACATACAAACCCCCTGAGTCACAAAAGGAAAACCTCTATACCTCCATTTTGGTCGTCTTCAAACTAAGTAGGTGATTTTTTCCATTCTAATCTATGTTGTTTTTTATCATTTACTTTGTTTGCATCTCTAGAGGAATGTGATCCCATCTCTTCAGATGGTAATCACACACAATCCTCGCCTTCTCTTTCTTCTTTATCATGTTGCATTTCACTTGCATGCATGCACTAACTTATGATCCTCATCCTCCATAGTCTAAGACTCACCCCCCATGAATGCATTCATATTATGAATTTTCTTATATATATATATATATATATTCATATGCCATGCATGTATTTTCCATGCCTTTTCACTCCAAATTTTCATGTTTATGACCTCCATGCATGTATGCATGTTAAATCGTCATCCTTTAATTCGCATGCACCCATCGTTCTACTACACTTAGTTAGAGTCAATCATGCTTAGATCACGTAGGCCTTGAGTCCCTTATTTTACTTTCTCGTATACTAACCTTTGCGTTACAGCCAAACCTCCGGACATGTGTCTTTTCACTTCCTTTGTTTTTATTTTCTTACAGTTTTCTTGCATTTTACATTATCCGTAAAAGCATGTTATAACCCAACCCTGCCTAGTAATAGAAAGATCGGCAAGTCCGGGCGAACTGGGGTGTCTAATACCTTCTCCAGACCGTAACTTGACTAGTACCCAGACTAACAGACCGTTTGTCCACAGAAGTCCAGTTTTCATGAGAGTCATCACATTACAATTTTTGGGTCCTAGACCCTCCTATAGGTGATGACTCCTTACATGCAATTCATTCACCACTCTCTTCTGTCATCTCCCAAAAAGAGGGGGGGACGAGGTCGAGACCACATGACGATCCCCTGCCATGTTATTGTCCTCACACTACCCAGACTAATAGACCATTTGTCCCCCAAAAGGGCGCCTCATGTGATTCATTACGTTACAATCTTGGGTCTTAGACCCTCCTTTAAGTGGCGACTCCTAATTGATTCTCATCTCTTTCTTTCACCCAGAGAGGGATGAGGTGGAAGACATGTGGCGATCCCTCACCGAGGCCGATCCCAAGATTAAACTGATCCTGTCCAGGATTTATGAATCGATAGCTAGATCGGATAATCCATTCGAATTGGGCGATCCAATCCGATACACGTGACCTACAAAAGAGTTTTAAAACTCATTATTTTCCCGTTGCTCTTCGTCCCAAGCCTTTCAAATTATGATTCACAAATTTAGGAGCCTCAAATCCACAAGAAAAAGGGGGGGGGGAATCTTACCGTTTTTTACTAAGGAATCCATTAAGGGAATATTTCATTCCATGTAAACATTAACCTGCTTATGCTTAATGAGCGGAATCTTACCGTTTAGAGGGAATCCCTAATTCTCGCAAGTTTAGAGATTTGGAAACCTCAAATCTGGGAGAGATAATAGAGGCATATTACTGTTTTTTTACTAGGAATTAAATCTTGAGTTGTTTTAAATACTGGCAGCAGTGAGAGGAGTTGAGAAAACAGAAAAGATAAACTCAACACAAAAATAGAAATTAAATAAGCTCAACAAAAAATTAGGGATTATGTAAGTCGTTACTAGTAATTACCCTTTTTATAGAACTCTTTTTTGTTTTTCATTTTAGTTTTTTTAATTTTTTAATATTTTTTGACTGATACAATAACCAATCCAATAAAACCTGAATATGACCGATCCCGCGTCCGATACCTAGATTACGAACCTTGGTCTGTATCTAAACAATTATTTTTAACCGATCTAGGACGGTTTTGTCTGATCCAGATCGGTCAACCATGACCGATCCTGCGTCCGATACCTGGATTAAACAAACCGAGAATATGAACCCCAACGAGCACCTTTTCCTTTGTATTGGGACCGGTGAGCTGGGCCAACATTGCATGCGGGTCATACGGACATTATGCCTTTGAAGGTAATTAATGAATGGGGTTAAGCATTTTTTTTTGTTGGAGGGTGCAAGGGTTAAGCAGCTTTAAAGAACCCATTAAGTAGGAATTAAGAATCTTAATGATTTCCAATGCCACCACCCCCAGGGTCTAATAATTACACCTATGACGTGAAATACCTTATCGGCGACTGTGGGCTCCACTTCTGAATTTGATATTGACAGTACTCACTTTTTTTAATTAACTTTTTGGACGTATTAGTTATTACGGCATTAGTTTATTGGACCATTTACGCGCATGTTTATCAGACCGGTGGGTGGTGGGGTCTCTGTTTTGACTTAACTCCTAGTTTTTGTGAGTGATGCTGGTGGAATCGCCGGTTATTCGGCGGCGATTCTCGGGTCTCGATTTCTCTCAACGCTTGCTTTTTCCGCCATAGAATCCTCTCCAGCGCGTCCGGTCAGTGCAGCACGCATCCGACATCCGACAGCTGGAGCTGTTCTTGGGGTTGTGTGTTAAACAACTTCAACCGTTAGGAGCGTTAGATAGGATTCGGACTCCAGCATATATATGACCATGGTTTGTAATATCCGATAATGATATTGATTCGATACTGATCCACGTTAAAATCTGTCTGTATCAATACAAGAGACAACAAATTGGATTTTGTTGGATCTTTCTTTGTATCGGCCGGAAAGGAAATTTTAAAAAATTGTGAAAAGTACAAATAAATCATAAAATCACGGTTAATCTTATGAACTATTTTACAATCGTAATGACCAATACCGATCGATCCAATCCAAGGTTCAAGCGATCCAACCAATCCAAGGAATGATATATTAATACCGGGCATAATCGGTTATTATTTGGGTTTGGTCTATGTTGATACCAATCTGATTTGGACGCTTTTGATCGATCCAATCCGAGATTTTAACCATATATACATATAACTATCCAGGGAAATATTTTTACCAAAAAAAAAAAAACTATCCAGAGAAGTATCAGCTTTGCCCGGCCTGGCCCGGCCCAGCCCAGCCCAGCCCAGCCCCACTGGAGTTGCATACTCCTTAAGATATTATCGTTGGATTTCTTTTAGGAATTTGCTCTTTGATCCTAATCCCTATGACTATATGTATGATATTGACGCTGGGGTCGGAATTTTTTTTTTCTTTCTTCAAAACAGATGTTTGAAGTATATAAATAACAAAAAGAGAAATAGTTTTTATTTGGGAAGACTCGTGGAAGGACTGGCATAGGCCACACTATCGGAGAGAGAACTCTCTCCCATAATAAAAAGGTCAACATTGTTATACAAAGCCAAGAGACGTACTGGGACACACTTTTACAGACATTTTAGAAATGAAGTAAGTCCTTTCGCAACCGCCAATTGTCCATAAGTATGGATTTGGCAGTGTTGTTGTTTCTATTTTATAGTTAAGCATATTTGAGCTTCTTCCATCAAGTGACACGCCATGAGTGCTATCCCCTTTTTATCTCATTTCTTTCTTTTCGGTGAATAAAGGGAATAAGGAGATTTCTACCAAAAAAAAAGAAAAAAAAAAAAAAAGAAAAAAAAAGAAGAGATGAAGATGCTTGATTAATCACCTAGGCTTTTTCAATTTTACCAAAAAATAAAAACCTAGGCTTATTCAAGAAAAAGGATTTTTTTTTGAGGGAGAAGATCTGAAATGGAGAAAGTAAGTTTACTTATTTATTTGTTTAGTTTTTGATGGGACAACTACTATATTTTAAGTTTCTTCCTAGGGGTTAAAAGAAGGTAAAATATTGGTTTGAAAAAAAATTGTTTTTCCTTTTTTTAACTTTTTGGGAGAAAAAACAGAATTTTTATCGTCTACGATTCCTACATGGTACGGTTCCTACAGTCCTCTAACAAGAGGGGGGATGGACCCCATCCAGGCAGAGTGTTCAGGTAAAGGGTGGTATGATCATTTCGCCCCCCTTGTTAGAAAATTGTAGGAACTGTACCTAGCAGGGAACCGTAGGCGATAAATTAAGGTCCAAAAGAACACTACTTGGGCATGTTCAGTACGCTGTCGTTGCGTGCAGGCAGACACAGGATAGGTCAAATACCCGTTGCACCCCATGGAAAGAAGAAATTTCTTGGGGACATAGCAGTCATTTTTCATGCCCCTGTGTTTGGGTGCAGGATTAGTGTATTGTTTGCGCCCAACTAGCATTCTCTTTTCCTTACAAATGAATAGAGATATTTTTAGAGGGAAGGTGAGGTTTTTTTTTTTAATTATTTTTGGGAATTTTTTTTTTTGGGTAGAATATTTGGGATTGGAGAGAAGGTTAAAATAAGGAAAAGGATTAGTGTAAAAAATTTGTTTCTAGCTAATGTTTTCATTAAATACTTCCTTTGGAGATGGTATAGAAGAAAGACTTACTGAAAATTTGATAAAAGGTTATACTATGTATAATTTGAGGGCAGAAGTTCTTTGTGCAATAGCGAAGGCTGCGCCCAGACACATGGGTTGCCCATTCAAGGGGACAAGTTGGTCATTTCGCCCACCCTCATGTGTCTGGGTGCAGCCTGCGCTGCTGCACAGAGAATAATTGGCCATAATTTAATTAGTTGATTCTCTAAATTTGTGTATCTTTAGACCAAAATGATGCACTCTCCAAAGGTTTTGGATAAGAGGCACTAGCATCCCAAGAAAACTAGAGGTGGAGATGCAACTTCTATTAATAAAGATGCTACCACCTACATTTGCTTGTTATAATCAAACATTATATCCTGATGCTTAATTGCCATGTATTTTGATGATTGGCTTAGAGCAAGCTCTTGGTGCTTAATTGATCTCTATGCTTCATCATCTTCTGCTGATAAAGTTTCTTTTTTTTGGAAAGAACTATCTTCTTTTATGGAGAACCTTTATGTTACTCTCTTTTTATTTGGTGATTTTAATCGAACATTGTATCCTGAGGGCGAACCGGTGGGAAACACTTCTTCCCTGCCAATCCTGGTGAACCGGTGGGGAAGACTTCTTCCCTACCAATCCTGCTTCCCTAGGTCTCTGTAATCAAATCTCTTTTTTTTTGTTTGATCTTGTTGAAATTCCTTTCCATAGATCTCATTTTAGATGGTCTAATAAACAAGAGCCTCCTAACCTTATTAGAAAAACCATTGACAATGGTTTTGCTCACCCCCTTTGGCTTACATTGCGGAATAATCTCTCTCTCTCTCTCTCTCTCTCATCCATCTACAGGTGGCACGGTGCTGTCATTTGTAGATGCTAGATTTTGCCACCCCCCAGCGATGACGACAATCGGAGGCGAAAGACTGGCAATGCCCTTTAAATACTCCTTTCCTTCAGGGTGACTCGAACACCCCCTGTTCCACCTCGTTTTCACCCGTGGTCCCTCCACATCCCCGGAATGACCCCACAAGATGCCCTCACCTGAAGCCTTGACCCAGCGGCATCGCACGTGGCCGCGGTGCCACCGGCTAACGCAAATGGAATTTTTTTGGTCCGGCGGTGCTGCCAGTTTCACCACGGCGCCACTAGACGGATTTTTGGCTATAAATAGCTGGCCGCTTAACGTTTGTCGAGCCTATGCAAGTAACAGGGACGTGAATAATATGCCTACATGGAATTGTGCAATAAGATTTCAAAATGAAATACTTTAGCAAATAAAATTTTTTCCAAAAGAAAAAAAAAAAAAAGAGGTGAATCACAACCATGGAAAATATTTGTCTCTACCTAGGTTTTTAGTGTTGTCATAACATTTATGCACTAACCATTTGTGAAGAACATGTGTTGTGCAGTATAGAAATGAAGGATATTTGGTAAGCATTTATGATTGTATATGATTGCTTTTCATTTGCCCATATTTGCATCATAAACACTTGCATAAAATTGATTATTTCATCTCTTTACATGAAAATAAAAAATTTCATCATGCATAAGGATTGCATTGTCACATGTTGTCTAAACGTTGATTTTTGTTGCACTCACATATAACCTGATCTCATATCGTTTGGCTCCTACCACACTCACGTATGGCTTGACCAAACCTTCGATCTCTTCTGTACTCGTGTGCAATTTGATTATTCGACCACTGCTGGATTCATCAATGACCTTTAAAAATTCTGCACTCTTGTGCAATTGGATCCTATTGATCCTACTATACTTGTGCATAGCTTGATCATTTCAATCCCACTATACTCGCATATGGTATAATTGTATGTGAATCTTCTGGACTCAATCATACTCGCATACAAATTGATTGTGCAATTTGTTGATCTCTACTATACTCGTGCATAACTTGATTATTTTTGCTATACTCATGTATAGTTTGACCATCCTATGAATCTAACCTGCCCCTTGTACTCGTGTACAAGTTAATCATTGACTTTTCTGATCCTTGCTATACTCATGTGTGGTTCGATCGTCCCATCAATCTTCACTCTTAGTTGTACTCTCATTCAGATCGATCCATCAAAAGATCAAATCCGGTCGAGCAATGCCGTCTCATCCTCAAAAGATCAAATCCAACCGAATGATGCTCCAATGGTCGCACATAGTCCTTCTAATCTCCACTATACTCGCGTGTAGTCCAATCCCCCATGGTCTCCTAATTTTTGCTATACTCGCGTATAGAGCAACCTCCCATGGTCCCTTGATTTTCGCTATACTCGTGTATAGATCGACTTCCCGTAGTCTCCTAATTTTTGCTATACTTACTTGTAGTCCGATCCTCCCGTGGTCTCTTGATCTCTTTTATACTCATATATAGTCCAACCTCCTATGGTCTCTTGATTTCCACTATACTCGCGTGTAGTCCGATCCCCCATGGCCTCCTAATTCCCGCTATACTCGCGTATAGACCGACCTCTCGTGGTCCCTTGATTTCTGCTATACTCGCGTATAGACCAACCTTGGTCTCCTAATTTCCGCTATACTCGCGTATAGGCCGACCTCCCGTGGTCTCTTGATCTCTTCTATACTTCCATATAGTCCGACCTCCTGTGGTCTCCCCATTTCTGCTATGCTCACGTATAGACCGACCTCCCATGGTCCCTTGATTTCTGCTATACTTGCGTATAGACTGACCTCCAATGGTGTCCTAATTTCCGTTATACTCGCGTATAATCCGACTTCCCATGGTCTCCTAATTTCTGCAATATTTGCATGTAGTTTGACCTCCTGTGGTCTTCCGATCCCTGCTATACTCATGTATTCGACCTTCCGTGGTCCTCTGATCTCCTCTATACTCACGTATAGTCCGATCTCCTATGGTTTTCTAATCTCTGATATACTCGCGTATGGCTTGATCACTTGTTGAGCCCATCCTTCTGGTTGAATGATGCCACCTCATCCTCAAAATCTAAACCTTGCCAAGCATTGCCTAAAGTCAAAATCCTGTTGAGCGTTACTCAAAATCAAAACCCTACTGAGCGTTGCTCAAGATTAAATTCCAACTAAGCATAGCTCAAAATCAAAACTTTGCTGAGCGTTGCTCAAAATAAAAAATTTGCTGAGCATTGCTCAGAATCTAAATCATTGCTGAGCGTTGCTTAAAATCAAATCCTAGCTGAGCATTGCTCAAACCCAAAAGTTCTTGCTGAGCGTTGCTCAAAGATCAGAATCCATTGGAGCGTTGCTCAAAACCCATTACCATCTGATCTGTTGATCACCCATTGTCTTCCGATCCTTGGATCGCCCGTTGCCATTTGATTTATTGATCACCGTTGTCATTCGATCCTTGGATCGCCCATTGCCATTTGTTCTGTCGATCACCGTTGTCATCTGATCCTTGGATCGCCCGTTGCCATTTGATCTATTGATCACCATTGTCATCCGATCCTTGGATCGCCCATTGCCATTTGATCTGTTGATCCCCGCTGTCGTTCGATCCTCAGATCGCCCGTTGCCATCTGATCTATCGATCACCATTGTCATCCGATCCTTGGATTGCCCATTGTCATTTGATCTGTCGATCACCCAATGTCATCCGATCCTCGGATCGCCCGTTTCCATTTGATCTTTTGATCACCCATTGTCATCCAATCCCTAGATCGCCCATTGCCATTTGACTTTTTGATCACCTGTTATCATTTGATCTGTTGATCATCCATCATCATTCGATCCTCGGATCGCCCGCTGCCATTTGATTTGTCGATCGCCCATTGTCATCCTATCCACGAATCGCCCGTTGCCATTTGATCTGTTGATCACCTATTGCCATCCGATCCCTGGATCGCCCGTTGCCATTTGACTTTGTGATTATCCACTATCATCTGATCTGTTGATCGCCTGCTGCCATCAGATCTTTGATCTCCCGTTGACACCCGATCCTCTAGATTTACTGATTGAGAACCAGTTGCTACCAAATGGTTTACCTAGTTAGGTTTTATCGTTCAAAATAAAAGATTTCATTTGGCGGTTTGCCGAGATAGGTTTTATCGTTCAAAATAAAAGATTTCACTGACCGATTTGTAGAATTAGGTTTTATAGTTCAAAACGTCGTCACCTATGAACAAAGTGGCGATAGTAGTTGCTCAACCCGAGGAAGTTTACCGAAAGGTTTACTAAGGGACCTCTATTACCTTTGAGCAAAGTAATGGAGTAGTTGCTCAACCCAAGGAGGCTCACTAAAAAGTTTGCTGAGGGAACACTGTTGCCTATGAGCAAAACGACGGTCGTAGTTGCTCAAAATATTTGCCGAATGGTTTACCGAGATGCGATTTTAATCGTTCAACTCTGCCACCTATGAGCAAAGTGGCAGTGATGCATGCTCTTGGTGATAAAATCAAGCAATCTTTTATCTTTGCCCTTTTGCTATTGGCACAGGTCTCGGCCAAAGAGGGACAAACTGTAGATGCTAGATTTTGCCACCCCCTAGCGATGATGACAACCGGACGCGAAAGATTGGCAATGCCCTTTAAATACTCCTTTCCTTCGGTGTGACTCGGACACCCCTATTCCACCTTATTTCCACCCGTGGTCCCCTCACATCCCGAATGACTCCACCACGACTCCCTCGTCCCGAAGTCGACTAAGCGACATCGCGCGCGTGGCCCGCGACACTATGCGGCGGCATCATGTCTTCTTCGCGCCTTGCCGCAGCGACCACCGCGCCCAATTGCGGCACCAAACGGTACTGCTCGATAGTGTCGTGCCTGGCCGTAGCATCGCTCATGTAATGCCGTACCTGGCCGCTGTGCCTCGGCCAGGAGGCCCTGTCCCCTGCGGCGGCGCACGGTGCCGTCGGGTACCCTAAATGGAATTTTTTTGGTCCGACGGCACCGCCAGACAAATTTCTGGCTATAAATAGCCCCCTACCCCTCATTTCAACAAGTCTCAAGTTGAGGAGAGGGGGGACCCCCAGAGCTCCAATTTTGAATTTTTTTTTCCTTTTTTCCTAGTTTCGGGGCCCTGCCCCAGTCTGATTTCGAGCTTTTGAGCCTAGTCCCTCTGTCTAGATTCCGGGTCCTCCGGACCCGCCTTTCCTAACCCATTTTTTCCCAAAACCCTGAAGCCTCCTATGGCCTAGTCACCTAGCCCGACATCCTAATTCCTAGTTTCTGAAGCACTTTTTGACGCCATCATTCTGTAGGAGGTCCTAGTACCTGACACTTGTGTGCCATTACTCTGCCCGATATTTGAAGAAGCCTAGTTTTTGAAGCTTTCCAATGCTGTTATTCTGTCCAAGGTCTCAGTTCCCGACACCCGTATACCGTATGCTGCCCGACATCCGGGTAGGTACTCTCCAAATATTTTCCGACATTGTTATTTTGCCTGATATCTAGGTAATTACTTTCGGACGCCGTTACTCTGTCCGACGAAGGATAAAGCTAGTTTTTTGCCTCCACCCGAGCTGAGGGACGCGATTCGTCCTGTATAACTGCATTGGTTTAAGTGCATACAGGTATTTAATCTTTTCATTGCATTTCAATTCCGTAACAATGTAGACTTTTAAATTCTGACTATGTAGTTTATAGTAGTTAATTTAATTAAGTAGTTTGTGCATCATTTTAGCCATACATGTGAAAATAGGACATTATGAAGGAAGAATATTTGAAAACCAACATCTAGTAGAAAGACCGATTTACCCAGGTGAGGTGGGTGCCTAACACCTTCTCACTCTCGTAACTTGACCGCTTACCCTGAATCTCTAACCAGACCAAACGAAATCCCATAGCCCTTCACAAGGCTACACCAACGGGTCCTAGGCCCTAACCCTAGGTGGAGATCCATTTCATTTAATTGTATGGCCCCCATCCCCTGATAAATTGTCATATACCCCTTCGAGAGAAGATGCATTCTTTCTCTCTCTCCAATCGAGGAGCACAACCAAACCCTCCGAGCTGCGGGAAAATGCGCGGTTCCGGGAACAGATCCTCACATCATTCTGGTTTTTAGATTTTCATAGTTCTATATGGAGGGAGACTGGTGACTTTATTCTTCATATGCAGAGATTTTTTTTTTTAGTAGAAAGGAGACTATTCATTCATGCGCGCCCAACGCCAAGCAAAGGAAACCAAGATACATAAAACAGATAGAGAGCATGATAAACACAAGATATGGATATAAGGTATCCAAAACCAAGGAGTGGAAGATGACCCAATTACACCCTTGCCAAAAACTCAGGACTAATTTGAACTTTGGTTGTAAGTTCCGAACCCGAACCTTAACCTGAATCCAAATTTAGGTCCATAACCAAAAACTGTTGGAGCCAGTAACCTGTGGAACATTGGTTCAATGATTAAGAAGAACGGGAAATGGACTACGATTGATAGACCTGCAAAGTGGCAAAGAAACATGATGTGTAATTGCTCAATCCACTCACGGATGCACGATCACGAGTAGGTAAGCATCGCCATACAAGTCATTTTGATTTTTATTATATATATTTTAATAATAATAAAATGAGAGAGAAAACAAACAATAATGTAAGACTTTAATTATCAAAATAATAGATTTCAGTAAAGTAGAACCAACCGGCAGATACAACCGACGGCTTAAACCATCGCTCAACCCGTCGATCGTGGCAGATTCCCCTGCCTTTATCGATTTTTTCATCGCAAGCCCGATGCTTGAAGTAATTGCCGTCTTGGGAGTTTTCGACGTTGCGAACAAAACTCTACTCTTGAATTTTCCATCGGACCCATGGTGTGAGCCCCACACATAATCAAAGTCTGAAACCCCAATTTAGTCTTAATCAATTCCATAACCAATCAAGCCTTAATAAGTGGAATGTGAGGTGTCAATCACATGCACCATCTTATAGCTTATGTGTAATGGTATAAGGCATGGTGTCAATGCCATATATAATGAAGCAGCCACATGGCTAAGTTTACATATTTAATTAATTAAATCATATATACTAGTTAACTAAATTATAAACTATTAAATTCACTAAGGGATACACGTTAGAACCCTTTTCTAAACTTTTGAAATCCCTATTGAAACTAAGAGAGAAAACCTATGAGAAGAGAAGAAGAAGAAGAAGAAGAGATTCTAGGTGGTGCCTTCTTGATTGAGTTTAAGTAAATCAACCATACCTCTCAATCCAATCCTTCTTTACTTAGACTATGTTGGATATATTACTAGAATCATGTTTTGAATGCAAATATATGGGTTAGGTTGGTTAGTTACTTTAAATGATAAAATCATTTATGAGCCATTGATTAATTCATCAAAAACCTAGTTGATTCTCTTCAATTTTTCAAGATTATAGACTTGAAAATCGTATGAATTATTTTCTAGTTATCATAAGTTAATTAAGGACTATGTAATTTGGAGATTACCCTTTTAATTTTTAGGTTCACTTGGTTTGAAACCAAATCTGAACTAAAAGAACATGAAATAAGTTAATAAATGAATTACTTTCAAATCTTAGTGAACATATAATATTAAATCAATAATATGGGTCACACTTCTAATCATGCACCCAGTTTCATGTAATCATGATTACATGTATGATCAGACTCATATTTTGAAGGTATCCCTATTCTGAAACCCAGAACAGGATTTTGAAAATCTGCATCATGTTATGATAGCAACTTCGGACCTATTTTGAGTCCTTTTTCCACGTGAATTTGAAGAAGTCACAAACATGAAAAAGGTATAAAATTGAGTTACGGTTCTAACAAAGAAAAATCGTCTCAAATGGGGCTCAAACGATCGAGTTATGGTCAAAATACTGAGCAGAGGTCAATCTGCCAAAAATTCTAGAATAAGTAGAGGATGAAGTAAAGGCTTCATATCCGCCGCTCAAACCTCAGCCCGTGCTGTCTGAACCAAAATTGGTTTTGATTTGAACCTAGACTATTAGACATAGACCATAGGTCTTATAATTCTATGTATTCACATGTTAATACAAATTTTAATATGTTCAAATCCTAAACTACGCGGCAAGTCTGTGCTGGAACGCGGGCCTCGAACCTTTTGTTTAGAATTTTTAAACACAATAATTAAGTGGGGATAGACTTGAATTAATTTGAGAATGTTTATTTCATTTAGATTAATTATTAGAAACCATTCATATGAATGATTGTTATTCTTATTTGGAAAAGATCTATTGGTTGATGAATATATTTTATGAATATGGAATTGTGGATTTATGTTGATGCAATGTGGAATGGTTTGAAATGTAAATCTTGTGCTAGAATAGATGTCGTAGTCGGCTTGGAAACAAGAGGTATGGTGAACCATAGTATGGAATGCAAAAACACTGTACACCTTGTACGATGCTATTGAGTCTGCATAGGGCTAGGAATGTCATTCCTTAGTGCTATAACCCTTACCAGCAGGGGTTCAGGTTCAGGTATTGGGTGATCATAGCCCCTTGTCACTGAGGAGTGTGGTATATGCCGGGATGGGGTCCAGGCTATGATTATCGGGGCTTACACACGGAGAGGTAAAAAAAAAAATAAACAAAATACTACGACCGATGTGGGCTCTCTAAAACAATTGAGGATACGTCTTGGGGAAGTGTGAAGGAACCAAAAATGTTTCCCGAGTTGTTGGTGTAGCACAGACTTAGAGACTTAAGCATTGTTGTTAAGTAGAATTAAGATTAAAAATTAAATCCATGCATCTAGGATTTTTCTTTATGTGTGCATATGCTTGTGTGTGGTTTATCCTTTACTTGCTGGGCTCCGTCGAGCTCACTCCTGTGGAATATTTTCTTTTAGATGATCTTGTAGATAAATGTAATGGAAGCAGAGAAGATTACTTGGAGGACAGGGACTGATGACATGGTGTTACCTTTTTATTTTCTTTTGGTTAACACTATCCTTTTTGGTGGAAGAGTTTCCATTGCATATATTTTAAAATAGTAGTGTGTGGGCCGATGGTTGTGAACTTAGATGGCTGTTGGGATTTTCAATGTAAATTAATATGTATGAAACTTGTAAATATTTACTTTTTTTGCACTCTGATCAATATAACACTTGTTATCTCAATATTGTGTTGTGCTTGTGATGTGTATTTACTGCATCTGGATCCTGGAGGTCTTCGAATACTTCGGGTATTCGGGTCAACCATAGAATCCTCCTAGGGGTAGGTTTGGGGTGTGATAGAATGGTATGAAAGCTTGATGCTCTATTTACACTCACAAGTGTCGGAAGTGCAAGTAATAAGGTCTAGAGCCGAAGAAACTTAGAAAAATTATTATAACATAAATATAAATGGGGGCTAGAAGAACACCATAGGACACTATAGCTAGGTGCAAAAGTCTACAACATATTATAACTTCAAGAGCATAAGCTTCTACATGAGTCTTCTTTAAACATAACAAAGGAAAGAAAAATACAGTTGATAACAAAGAAGATCTCAAATAATAATAATAATAATAATAATCAACAAATGGTAGATATCTACAAACTTAGTTGTACCATAAATGAACCCTAACAGCCAGGGACTTCTGCGTAATTGAAAGGAGAATAGAATACCTCCAGACTCAAACAACCCATATCAAAATCTTACTTCATCCATGGTCAGACCAAATGCATTGTTTAAGTTAAGACACACAAGTACACATTTCTGCTTAATCCTGCCTCATGATCCTTCTATCTAAACGTTTCGACTGTAAATTTTAGATCTTAAATCATACTTTTGTGAAGCATATATCATTGATTGATTCCATTCTAATATTTAGAAAGTACAAATATTGTCCCAATATGTGAGATATGTCAAATCTTCTTATTGTATCCAAGTAAGTATATATTCTTAAATTTCTTTTCAAAAAACAATCATGGTTCAAACTCGATCCAATAAAAAGTTCCTCATGGAGCATGTCCTCCGATTATTCCTCCAATCCATCCTCTCAATGAACCCCTTACTCAGAACATAGAAAATTTTGCCTCCTCTGCAAGTGTACCTGAGGTTCCTCCTAAACTAGTATCTGAGGCCTCTCCAGCTAATGCACCTGCACCTCCCCCTATTATGACCGCTAGTGAGGTAGATACCATCATGGCCAATATGATGCAGTCCATGCAACAGGAACAACGGACCTTCATGAAAACTATGTGTGCCCAATTCCAAGTAGTGATGCGAGATTTGGAAATAATCGAGACACCTAATCCTACCATGCTGACAACCCCCACAACTCCATCAGTGCGTACAACTCAAGATAATATTACAATCATAGGAGACATGATGAAAGATTTCCATACAATTTCATGAGTAATACAATTGCTGCGATGCGACAACAACATCAACACTTTATGATTTGCATGAATGGACAATTTCAAGCTGTGCAACGGGCGCATACCGTACTGAGGATTTCACCTGTATATGGCACACTACCCGTGACTGATAAGTCTGTGGAAGAAGGACAGGGAGTTGAGGGCATAACACAACAAGGGTCTAAGAAGAGACCTATTACCTCACGAGAGTTTGGAACACCTAGTAAGGCTCCTAGAGGACCCCATTTTGATTCGACTCCAGCATGCTCTGACAGGAATGATGAAAACCGACCTAGCCAATTAGCAAAGTTCACAGCTACATCACAACCATATAGTGCGAACATTCATTGTTTTATCTGCGATCAATTTGGGCATATAGCCAAGGTTTGCTCATATCATGGAGCCAAGTACATGCCGCAAGTACATGTCACCCATTCCGAGTAACCACAACAAGATAGTAGGCCAGAAATGGGTCAAACTTTTCAGCCCCCTCGACCAACTACAATTCAAGAATGTTCTCAGCCCGTTAGGTCCACACCTTATCCACGACCCTATGGTCCGATCCGATGTGATGAATGTAATCAAACCGAACACGCGTCCAGGGACTGCCCTCGCCAAAGAGTAGGTGCACCTTCACAGTTTCAGCCTACTAACCGCCCTTTCTAGTCCCAAAGCAATAGAGTTCAAGGGCAAGAATGTGCCTTGACCATGGAAGGAGTTGAGACAAATCCGGGTGCGATAACAAGTACTTTACTTATATCATATTCGCCTGTTCAAGTATTAAATTAGTTTTGCTACATCATACTCTTTCATTTCTACTATTTCTGTGATAAAATGGATGTGCCCCCGAAGGACTTAGAACATCCACACCTAATGAAAATGTTGTGAGTTTAAACAAAGTGTATAGACCTTGTTCATTAGGAAATCCCAGTTTCGTATCTAGATTTCGTAATGACGGTAATGGGTGTTAGTATAGTTAGGAACAACTGAGAACAAAATGAAACTAGAATTAAAGATTTTGACAAAACTTTACTCAACAATACGTATAGTGGAGTAATGGGTCACCGAATGTCTCCTTCGTTATTGGGAGTGAACAATAGTGATTCCATAAATATTCCAATTCATTCTAAAGTTGAGTTAAGTTTTGAAGAACCAGAAGTGAAAGTCTTCATAGGAAGAGTCATGTAAACAAGGTGATACAAAATTATGCCACACAAACCAAAGCCATAGAAGTATAGATTATTTGGCAAAATATGCAGAGCTAGTTAAATCGTTTAATTTCTTAAAATATATGTTCGAGTTCGTTTTCCCTTAGATCCTCAGACATGTCAAATTTTGAGGATGAGATTTTTGTAAGGTGAGAGGTATGTTACACCCATACCCAAAAACCATGACTAATTTGAACTTTGGTTGTAAGTTTCGAACCCGAACCCTAACCTGAATCCAAATTTAGGTCCAGAACCAGAAACTGTAGGAGCCAGTAACTTGTGGAACATTGGTTCAATGATTAATGGACTACGATTGATAGGCCAGCAAAGTGGCAGAGAGTCATGATGTGTAATTGCTCGATCTACTCACGGATGTACGATCACGAGTAGGTAAGCATGGCCATACAAGTCAGTTTGACTTTTATTATATATATTTTAATAATAATAAAATGAGAGAGAAAAAAGTAATAATGTAAGATTTTAATTATCAAAATAATAAATTTCAGTAAAGTAGAACCATCCGACAGATACGACCGGTGGCTTAAACCACCACTCAAGCCGCTGATTGTGGCAGATTCCCGTGCCTGTACCAGTTTTTTCGTCGCAAGCCCGCTATTTAACATTAATTACTGTATTGGGAATTTTGACATTGCAAACAAAATTCCGCTATCAGAATTTCCATTGGACCCATGGTGTGGGCCCACGCATAATCAAAGTCTGAAACCCCAATCTAGTCTTAATTAATTCCATAACCAATTAAGCCTTAATAAGTGGAATCTGAGGTGTCAATCACATGCACCATCTTATAGCTTATGTGTAATGGTATAAGGCATGCTGTCAACTAATTGTTTGATAAGAAAAATTAATCGTAAGCGCACAATATCAGCTGTAGCTACGGGTCGAACTCAGGGAGGTCGGGTTGCTTAAATCTTTACTCTCAATATAGGCAAAGAGCAGTGAGACTTGAGGAGTGTCTCTAACCACTAAGTAAAGATAAGATAATGAAAGCAATAAAAGATACTAACAATGAAATCAACTAACAAGCAATGAAAGTAAATCTAACCATGATGAAGAAAAATTTAGAGTTGGAAAAGATAACTTAGGGAAAAGATTCCACCTTGAGACAGGTAAAATCAATTCTCAACATCACCATTCCAATGCATGCTAATGAACTAGGCCAATAGGGTATAAGAGCCAATGGGCTGTCATAGCCTATGAGTTAATGCACTAAACTAGCATAGAACAATAATGATCATATGAGGATCTACATGACTTGCATTGACAAACATGCATATGGGCTCTAATGTTGACATACATATTATGGATCTAAAGAAATCGACAAGTATGCATATGGACACTTAGGGGGCTGACATGCATCATGTGAATGAATCAAAAGCATATAAATTCTATCATAAGATTCTAATCAAATAAAGAACAAAAGCAATGTAGAACACCAATCCTTCCTTCTTTCATGGCTTCATCGTACCCTAAGTTGAGGGATTTAGTTGGCCATGAAGAAAATACAAGAAGGAGATAGGATTGATGGAAGCAACATAGAAAATAAATGCAGAAAAATAAAATTAAGACAAGAACTTCCCTGATGTGAAGAGGTTTAGAGGATGAAGAAGAAGAAAATCCAGCTTTGCTTGCAACTTGAAGCTTGAATGAAATTATAACTTGAATTGAAAGTAAACTAACCTAAGAATTAAATCAACTATTAAAAAACAATTACATCATTGAACTAAAATTAAATCCATGAAAATAAATGCTGAAAATAAATCTAAAGCCTAGAAATTAAAAAACAAGGAAAAAGCCTAAAGGAGAGACTAGGGAGAAGAGAGAAGAGAATAGACGAATAGAATAATGAATGAATAAGAGGGCAGAGACTAGGGAGAAGAGAGAAGAGAATAGACGAATAGAATAATGAATGAATAAGAGGGCTGACCCTTTTATAGAGGAGGAGAAAGCCAAAATCGTTGGAGGGAGGGGGTGAGGTGGCATGAGGAAAAAAAAGGAAAAGAAATTGGAGAGAAAGAAAGAAGGAAGAGAAAATCTAAAAAAAGGAATATCTCCTCCCCCTTTCCACATTTTCTTTGCTTTATTGTTTTTTAATTTTTTTTATTTCCAAAGCAAGACAGATGGGAGAGAGAGAAAACGAGGGAGGGAGGAGAGATTTGGGAAAAGGGAGAGAAAATATGAAAGAAAGAGAGAGAGAGAGAGAGAGAGAGAGAGAGAGAGAGAGAGAGAGATTTCTTCCCATGATTTGGTTGTAGCTTTGACTTGGGCTTCACTCTAAAATTTGAAATTTTAGATGTCACCAACAAATAGATCTTGGTAAAAAATACCCTCTGAAAAATCGATGGAAATATGGGCTGCACTTTGGTCTTCAAAACTTGGTTCAAGATGGGACTGGTTCTGGCCTACAAAGGTCCAGCTCTCTTGATCTTGGCCTTGGATTGGTGTCTTTCATCTTTTTAAGCTCGAATTCTCCAATTTCAGCCAAAATAAATCTAATACCTGAAAACACAGAAAAGTAACCCAAGTAGCACTGTTGTAATAATTAAAATTCAATAAATAAAGGCTATAAATTCACATATAAATATGCTCATCAAATACCCCCATACTTAAACTTTGCTAGTCCTTGAGCAAAAAAAAAAGAAGAAAACTAACCTAATGAAAAGAAAGAGAAATGAAAAGAAAACCCTAACTCACTTTCATAGGAATCACGGTTGCACTTAGCATGTGCAACAAGCCTTTAAATCCCTAGGTTACCCTAGTGGACGAGTTGCGTCTCATGAGTGTTTGTAGTGAATGTACACACAAAATTCAAACCATGAAATACTTGTAATCCTAACAAGGGCAAAGAAAAAGTCCATCTCCACTCAAAATTGGAAAAAGAAAAGTGATGATAAAAACTCATGAGATTGAGATTCCTAAGGACCCCCATACTTGAACTTTATTATCCGCTCCAATCCATGGAAATGACACACATCTAAATTAAGGGATCTCCTCATATTTTTCACACTATCAACCTTACAGATCAAATCAAAGTATGCCCTCAAGGATACAAAAGAATCAGCTCAGAGCTTAAACAGAGAACTGAGACAAAAACAAAAATTCAAATGTTCTTCTTCTTTCTTTCTTTAGAGTTGAACTCAGTTATCCCCCCACTGCAATATGCTTGAATGACATGCAGGGCTTGCACCAGACACCAAAGTTACTAAGCAATGTAAGAATTCTCTTATTGCATATATCTATGACTCAGACATTGATGCAGTCTGAGTTCAAACTTCAATCACTTTCTTTATGGTTGAAAGGTGTTTCGAGCCTAGCAACCTCGTTTCATGAGGCAGAGCACCCAGTCTAATACAACCAATAAATTAAAAAAAAAAAATTTTATTTTTATCTTTTCTCTTTTTTTTAAAAAAAAGCTTCTTTCAGGAATAATAACACTTTAATCTCAAATCTCTGTATCAGCTCCTACCTAAGACTCAAGTAGACAAGAAAAACTCATAAGATTGACCTCTTCAGGAAAAAATAGTGTTATGCTTCTGATTTGGCCCCCTACCTTGAGATATATATCAATTCCACTTCTTGAAACCAGAGTTATTACTTCACAGCACAGGTTACCAAAGTCATCTCTCTCTCAATCAAAAATAAAAAGAAAATAAAAACATTCCCAAAAATTTTAAACTGGCCATAAACTCACCTACGCCTAAGTCAGGATCACAACACAATTCAACTCAAGAATCTATCTCCCCCCCATACTAAAATTATGCAGTGTCCGCAATGCATGAAAGAAAGTAAAACAAGGATAGAAGGAGGGGTCTTATCATATATGATCATGGTGGCTCAAACTAAGGTGCATGGAAATCCATGACCTCGTAAGAATGTGGTGAAGAAAGTGGCATGAGAGAGGGATTAAGAGATGTGTTAGAGATTGTAGAGTTTGCACCCTTACCTGGATCAAATATTACAGTGCCCCCACTGTATTGTTGGGATAGCACCTCTTGTTCCTTATCAGGAGGTTCCACTAGTGGTAGCTTGGTAAGAGAAGTAGATAGATTACCATTTGGCTCAACAAGTGGTGGCTTAGTCCACAATTTAGAAGGCACTCCCCCATACTTGGATTGATGCAAGTCCTCTAGACATTGATTGATACCTGTGTTAAGAGCTGTTGCAATCAAATCAGGTGGTTCAAAAATTAGATGCACGTCTTTATCTATGTATGGTTGCTTTTTCAATCGAAAAACATTAAAATCACGAGATGCATTCCCAAAGGCAGTCTCATTAGACCATTCCTACAATTGATCAAAGCATTGCTAGTAGCTAAGAAAGGTCGACCAAGGATAATTGAGATTTGGCCTTTGATATTGGCCATAGGTTGGGTATCTAGGACTATGAAATCCACGGAAAAAAGTAATTCCCCAACCTTTAGTAACACATTCTCAATTACTCCCTTGGGAGTCTTGACTAATCTATCTGCCAATTGTAATGTGACAGAAGTTGGCTTAAGGTCTCCTAACCCTAATTGTTGGTACACTCAATATGGCAATAAATTGACACTAGATCCTAGATCAAGAAGGGCATGGTCAATTCTAGTGTTACCAATCCTACATGATAGTTGGGCAACCAGGATCCTTATACTTAGCCACTGTCTATTGTGATAGAACTGAGCTCACGTTGGCAATCAAAAAGGCTTTCTTAGGTACATTGATTTTCCTTTTCTGAGTACACAAGTCCTTGAAGACTTTAGCATAAGCGGGGACCTGAGAGATTGCATCCAACAAAGGAATGTTGACCTGCACATTCTTGAAAACATTTAGGATTTTATCTATGGAAGCAGTTTTCTTGTTATTCACCAATCTCTTTGGGAATGGAACAGTAGGCATATAGATTCGCTCAGGCTGCTCATCAGTAATGGTTTCAGGTTCCTCAGATGAACTTGGCAGAGGAGATGGAGTACTGACCTTAACAGAAGGGTCCTTGGGATTTTCTAGTGATACAGGAACAACATCCTGTGTGTGCTCATGGCCACTCCTTATTGTGTAGATAGCATTATAGTGATTGGAGGGCTCTCCATGCTGTGAATTCCCTTGAACTGAATTCAACGAATTAAGTTATCCTTGCTGAGTCAAATTCAAGTTCCTGGGATTCGGATCAGGTTGACTTGGCATCTTCCCTTTTTCTTGTTCATGTAAAGCCATAGCTAGTTAGGAGATTTGCTTCTCCATATTAAGTTGGCTTGTCATGAAGGTACTCATGAGAAGTTCCATACTTTTCTCTAAAGAACTGATCCTAGCTGACTCACCTACTTTTGGAAACCCAGGGGTTGCGAATTTGGAATTGGGGGTGGTGGCCTAACAAAGTTAGAAGGGGGGTTGGACCTTTGGGGAACAAACTGACCTTGATTTTTGAAATTGGAGGGTCCGAATTGGTTATTCCCTTAGTTCTAGGAAAAGTTTGGATGATTCTTCCATCCAGGATTGTAAGTGTTACTATATGGGTTATTTGGGTACACTGCACTTACATTCTCATTACCATTGCTCAACCTAGAAAGATTGGGGCATTCCTCCATAACTTGGGCAGGAGCTTGGCAGTAATTGCACATAGGGACACTCTGGTTTATCTGATGTACTGGAGCTGGTCCCTTGACAACTATGGGTTCTAATATTTTAAGGAGACTATCTAATTGGGCTTCTTTCGCCACAAAACTATCAGCAAAGAATTCTTTGGTAGTTATGGCTCTTTCACTCTCCTGAGTTGACTCCCACTCACGAGTCCTTTCGGCCAAATTGACCAAAAGGGTCCAAGCTTCATTGTCGTCTGTAAAAGATGTGAAACCTGTTGGGCACATAGAGTGCCACTGGTAAAGTTCAAAAGAGACCATGGAGTTCTGGTGTAGCGAAGAAGGCAATGGTGGTGGAGAGAAGTGACCGTCATCAAGTAGGTACAGTCCACCGTGCACTTTATCCAATCCAATCATCTTCTCAGATTCTAGATCCTGAAACACATAATGAGAAGGAAAGAAAGTTACTTTGCAGTTAAGATCATGAGTAATACTACTAATGGAAAGAAGGTTAGCAGTAAAGTTAGGAATGTGCAAAACAGAAGATAAGGGACGAGAGGAAGTGCAGTTGATGATTCTTTTTCTAGATATGAAAGAAAGGAAACCATCAACCACCTTGACCTTTTCTTTCCCAAAAGTGGGAGAATATCTGTGAAACAAACCAGAGGAACCAGTCATATGATCTGTAGCTCCAGAATCTATGATCCAAGGATGGGAAGCTACAGAAGCACAATGACCTCCAAATGGAATACCTGACCGGGCAAAGTGTGAACTTGAAGGAGCAGAAGAACTGACAGTAGCTAATGTAGTAGAGGCAGCAGCAGCGAAAGACCTTAGCATACGTAGGAGTGCCTGTAGATCATCCTAGGATAGACCAGTGTCAGTAGCAGGGGCTGTAGTAACAGTCTCAGTTTGATGGGCCTTGGTCTTTGTCTTGGCAGCCCTTTTAGCTTCAAAGTCAGCTGGTTTCCCATGAAGTTTCCAGCACTTCTCCTTGGCATGATAGGGTTTGTGACAGTGCTCACAAATAACAGTCCCTGTAGTAGAATCACTAAGAGAAGTAGTGCCACTAGGTGCAGGAGTGGTAGGGGTAGCCTTGAGAGCTGATTTGTCAGTAATAGAGGGTGCAACATGGCAGTCCTACGATTCTCCTCAGAGGACACCAAGGCATAATATTGTTCAAGTGTGGGAAAAGGCTTATGGCCCAACACTTGAACACGAATCTGATCATATTCCACATTTAAGCCAGCTAAAAAATCATAGACCCTGATCTTGTCCACATGCTTCTTATAGGAAGCAATATCAGCAGCTGTTTGGGTGAAAGTCAGAAAAGTGATCCAGTTGTTGCCAAAGGCTGTGCAAAGTAGCATAATATTTGGAGACTATCAATTCTCCCTGAGTAGTGTGAAGGACCTTCTTCCTGAGTTCATAGACCTGGGCATCATTGCCAAGCTGCTCGTAGGTCTCCTTGCAAGCAGCCCAAATCTCCGAGGCTGTGTCAAGGAGAAGAAAATTATGCTACCGATCGATAGTCATAGAGCCAATGAGGTAGGAAATGAGAACTCCATCATTGGCCAGCCACCTATCTTGAGCAGCTCCAATCTCAGTTGGCATAACACTGGTGCCATTAATATGACCAGTAAGGCCACAGCCAGCAATGGCAAAAGAAGCAGACTTAGACCAAAGCAAGTAATTAGTGCCATCCAACTTGATTGGATTAGGAGTAAAGGTATGATAATCTGATTTGCTATGTCCATCACCAACAGAAGTAGCAGTTGAATCCACTGTGTCACCCATTAGAATAGTAGAGAAGCCCAAATCACAGAGAGGGGCTGTTGTGAAGAGAAACCCAAGAAATCCTACAAGTTAAGGGCTGAAAATTGGATGAGAGCCCTCTAGTAATGATAGAATAATGGTCTCCAAAAATCAGCAACAGTAGCAAAGGGAATCCCTTGGATCGATTTTACAGGGTTTTGGAAAAAACCCTAAAATTGCTAAAACCGATGAAGGAGATAAGATGCCAAAAAACTGAAGTGTTGCAGCTCCAATCAAGGTCGAGTGTGCCTTTATAAATAGAGAACCAGCCTTCAAAAATCAGAACCAATAGAAGTCACCGGCCCCTAGATCGATAGTTGTCAGGGTTTTAAAAAAAACCCTATTTTTGGTGAAAAATCGATCTTAGGGTGTCTTGAACAGATCTGAAGATAGCAACAAATGTAAAGGAGATGGCCTACTGCAGTTCTTGGTCTTCAAATAGGAGGAGGGTCCCTTGTAGCAAGGATGGAAGCAGTCCCCAAAAAATTGAAAATTCCAAATATCGTAGACAGGATTGGTGTCCCTATCGAGCAGAAAATTGCACCATGGAAAGAGGTAATTGAGGGCAGTAACTACATCTGTAGATCACCTCATCAGTGCTGCCTTAGTGGGAGAATGAAGAACAAGAGAAGAGGAGAGGGAAAACCCGAGAATGCAAGAGAGAAAGAAGGAACTAAAATCGAGAATGGAAGAGAGGGGGTGTCCCTAATTCGAAATCTGCTCTGATACCATGTTAACAGATTAGAATTAGGCTGAATGCTTGGATGATTAATTCATCCCAAGCACATCTTTATTTATAATCATAATGAAACAATAAAAATAATTACATGAGCAATGTGGGACTAAACCACATACAAAAAACAAATAATAACAAAGGGAAAAAAATCCAGAATATCCCCACGATATTCTGGCCCATATATCTAACATATACTGAACGTGTTACACCCGCACTTGAAATACACCCTAATACCCTGGGTCAAATTGAATTTTACTGACGGGTAATGCCACATTGCTAATGGTCAACACCTGTTACCATGAACTCTAACAGTCAAGGGGGAAAGCTCGAACATAAGGAATTGTGTTCATACCTTGATGGGTGGTTGGACCACACCATGGGTAAGACTTGAACCCTGAATTCTATTATACATATCCCCTTCGAAGTCCTGGGAGTACGGGTCAAAGCCTCACAACTTTCTTTGTGGTTTGGGCCTTTACAACAGCAACAGAGTCATGAATAGACTCACCAGACTGGATCCATACGTGGATCCGTTCGTATTATTTCTTGCCCTTTTATTGTACTATTCTGTGGGACCCACGTCCCCATGTCCCGGACACAATAATTAGGTCCTCGAACAAGATGGACCCCCATCCTTACCTTCTTCAAGTTTGTTGGGCCATGAAAGTGGGCCCATAGGACTTAACTTAAATGAATAATGGGTTCTTTTAATTAACTTGAGCCAAACCAATCCTAAAACTAAAATGTTGTTAGAGGACCTTAGGCTAAGCCAAATGTGCCCTAACTAGTTGGACCTAATAGGGCCTATGACCTTATCCAAACAGGCCTTAAGGCCCACTTAGAATTTAAAGGATTATTCCTAGTCTTGGGGGCACCTAGGCAAACAAGTCCTAAGGCCCCTTTTATCTTTAAAAGGGCTCAGCCCAAGATTCTCCCATCTCTCCCCCTCCAAGCCAAACCATGGAGGAGAAAAAGAAGAAAGGAAGAGGAATGGGAGGGGAAGGAAGAAAATGGAGGGGGAACCAAGAGGAGTCTTGCTGCCCTACCTCCTCTCCTCTTGCTATCCGGATAAGGATTGAAGAAAAGAAAAAAAAGAGGAGAAGAAGAGAGGCAAAGGTGGATCTTCAAGGCTGGTTGGAGTTGGGGTTTGAGCTCCACTCACCAAGGTATGTTTCCATCTCCTGATACCTCCCTCTTCTCCATCTATTCTTGAGTTGAGTAGGTTTATTAAAGTAGAGCTGACCTAAGGTTCCATTTGGGACTCAAGGTGGGGCTTAGCCCTTAATGGGGGCTCTATTCATGAAGACCAATCCCCAATGTAAGCTCCACTTAGCCAAGTTACAACCCACTACAAGAAATTGGTGCAACGGCGGCACTTTGGGTTGAGCTATTGCGGCATTTTTTACAAATGTCGTCATATATGAAGATATATCGACATTTTCGTAAAAATGCCGTGATATATAAAGGTCTAACGGCGTATAGATGCAAACGTCGTCATATATGAGTATATAGCGGCGTTTGTGTACAATTGCCGTTAAACAAATTAGTTTCAGCGTTTTCTTTAACAAGTGCCAGTAGCTCACCGTTTAAGGGTGATTTAATATTCTTATTAACGGCATTTCCAAAGAAATGTCGTTGTATGTTACAATACAACGGCGTTTTTAAACAAACGCCGTATAAAATAATAGATTTCCAAACCCAAAACTGTTTTCACTTCCCGCGCTTCCGTCTCTTTCTCTAAAACCTTTTTGTTTCCCCGCTCTCTACATCTCTCTCTCAAAGTTTTCTAAAAATCTTTTCAAACTCCGAGCAGCGCTCTTTTTCCTCTATCAAGCGGCAGACAGCTGTCAACTCTCTCACTATTCCGGACTTCTCTCGCTGCGATCTCCTCTTTGCCCTACGGCGACCGCTGGCCCGTGATCTCGTCTCTCACTGCTCCCGACAAATACAGTAGGTGGGAGTGAGATTTAGGGCAAATATAAAGTGCGAAAGAAGGTAAATCGAGCAGGTGGGAGAGAAAAGAAGAGAGAAAGAGGGAAATGGAGAGAGAACGTGAGTGAGAGAGAAAGAAAAGGATAGAGAACGTGAGAGAGTAGAAAGAAAAGGAGTTTGAGGCTTTCTTCTTCAAGGTTTTTTGATTCGAATGATCGAGGTTTTGCTCGATTCAAACCAGATCTGGGAACTGACTCTGCGAAATGCTTAAGTCGTTGATTCAATAGAGATTCACTGCGGGATGCCCTTGGAGCTTCCAGATTCACGAGTGTTTGGTCGCCGAATTATCTTTTAGTGAACATCCAACCTATTTTCCCTTGATTTTCTTCATTCCTGAAGTAAGATTCTTCCTCAAATTACATTTTAGTTGATTAAATTCTTGGGCCTTCTGTCCTATTTGATTATGAGATTCAGTTGGAGAAAATTTTGGAAATTCATGTTTAGGGTATTAGCTATGGGAGACGATTCATGTGTTTTTACCTAGTTCTCCATTTTCTTCTCATCTAATTGAATTTTTGTGGACAATGGAACTGAATTTGGTCTGGCATGGCAAATGTCGGCGAGACCATCGAATGGCTATTCTGTTGAAGGAATTCGACTTGTTGATTCATAGTTACTTTTGTTGAATGTATAATCTCAAGTCTTCATGACCCCAAACCCTTGTTACCTAGTCCTATTTGAACTGAATGGTACCATTGTTGCTGTTCTATGGTTTTTAAACCCCAAACCCTATATTAGACCAAAAAGGAGTAAGATCCTTGTGTGATCTTGGATCCATAAGGTAGGACTAGGTTCTAGTGACCTTAGGAAGGCCTATGACTCCCCTTCCATGACCCTGAGGGCTATGTGAACTCCAGGTTCCAAGATGGAGGAGAAAACCTTAAGAAATCTGTGAAAGAACCTCGACGAATGCACGAATGGATCCAATGTCATGGTTCCATCTCTGAGTCCATCCAGTGTATATTGGTGGCTGGTTCGGGCAGAGCCAGGAACAGATTCACTATGTTGCCTTCGTCCGTGGTTCCGTTCCCTCTCGGGAATGTCTCAGGAACCGGACAGATACACGAACGGATTCATAGAGAGGTTCCATCTGTAGTTCCGTTCATTCTCGGGTATGTCTCAGGGCTTGAATGGATGCAGGAATGGAGAACGGATGCAAGAACGGATTCAGGTGGAAGTTCCGTCCGTGGATCCATCCCTCGTATTTTGACTTGTTGGCCTGAACGGAGTCAAGGATGGACTCACCCTGTTGCTTCCGTCCATGAGTCCGTCCGTGCTGTCCTTTTTGAAACCCAACTTTAACTTTAGGGGCATAACATGGGACCCCTCTATACACCTTTTAACACTTGCTTTCGCATTCTTAGGCTACCCAACTAGATGGAAAGAAGGTCCTTTGGTGAGATTCATGTCAACCACGTCGGGTGATACCCGAGTTAGGTGAGTGGGTTTTGGGTGATTTGTTTGGGCTCGAATATCTATAAATTATTCATTATCATTCTATTATATGAATCATAAGCATCTTATGCATTTGCATTATTTATCTTGATTGTGAACTGGACTGAATATGATGTGTTAATGGTTAACTAATGTAACGGGTCACGGTGTCAGGTGTACCGGTACCAGAACCCCAGAAATAATTATAAAATATGTTGACTGTCATCTTGCCCTGTATGCACCGTGTCGTGTTGGTACCCAGGTACTAGATGGAATGGGACGTTGATGCACCCGGAATACCTCTCGGGACGATAGGACTTACATGTAGTATACATGTGGTTAGGATTCTTGTCCCTTATGCTACGACCCTTACCAACAGGGGTTTACGTGCTGGATAGTCTGAGCACTTGTTGCCTGTGGGGGAAAGAGGCCAGGTCAGGGGTAGTGATGGCTATCGGGGTTTGCCACTGGGTGGTTTGCTGGCTTCGACCGGCGTAGGCTCCCTTGTGATAACTAAGGTTTCATTGTGGCAATAAGTTAGGTGACCCACATTGTCCCCCGAGTTATCATAGTAGCATACACTTGACTTAGAATTGTGTGCTAGGTGGAAAATAAATCTAACATGTGCATGCATCATGGATTGCTTTCAAATTGTTTGTTTGTATGTATGTGCATTCCCCTTTGCTCTCTCACTAGCTTGTGGAGCTAACCCCATTGTACAACCTCTTTTAGTTGATATGCAAGTAATCTCTTGATAAGCTCCTATGGATGCGAATCGAGTGGAGCCGATGGGTTGGACTTGGATGTCGATGTACTCCTAAGAATGGTGCCCTTATGGCGTGATTTAAATCTTGGGTAATTTACACATACCACCCCTGAGGTTTGACGAAAGTATAGTTTTATCCTCCAATTTTGGATAATTCAGCATACCCCCCTGAGGTTTACAAACGTTAACACTTACACTCATTAAGTCAATTTATGACTAACAATGTTAAAAAGATGATGTGAATTGATAAAATTACCCTTGTAAAAAAAACCTGATGTTTCTAGGGGGTTTCTCCTTCTTCTTCTCCCTCCAACCCTTCTCTAGAAGAGGGTTTCCAAGATCCTGGCTGAAGCTCCATTTCACAACCTCAATGGTGAGAGTGTAGGTGATCTGAAGCTTACCATCAGCTCCAAAGATGGCTTTAATGTTTCTATGAACGTCCATCGCCGTGTGCTCGCCGGTCGGAGCCGTTTCTTTGCGGAGAAGCTCAGGCAGGATGGGGACGTCTCTCATTCAGTGGAGATCTGCGATTGTGACATTTATAGCCGATTCAAATGTAATGGCTGAAATCTTAGATAGTTTTATAAAAAGAAAAAGAAATAGGGTTTTGATCGTTTGCTACAATCGGTGGAGATGAGAAGAAGAATGGAAAGAAATGGTGTGGAACAATTTCGACTATTTGCAAATCGAAGATGGTGTTAGGTTTTGGGGACTTCCATCATGAGAAAAGAAAGGGTGGAGTAGAAGAAGGAAGAGGAAGACGGTGCCCTCTCTGGTTCTTCCCCTGGTTCAGGTACTGTCGCCATTGTGTTTCAGAGTTTTCTTCACTATGAGCAGGGTTATGTAGAGACTGTGGTTATATGTATTGTGTCAGGGTTCTTTTGCAGGTGGGAAAACTCTCTCAATAATGATCCTTTCGACTCAAGATTTTAGTGTTGATTTCACAACCTTTAGCACTCTCCAATCCTCCTAACCATAGGCTCAAGAGGCAACAAAAAGGCTGGCAAAGGAGGTGTCACACCTGGGTTCTGGTTGTGTCTCACGACAGGGAGCTGTTTTGGGGGTAGGGATCTAGGGCTTAAGTCATCCTAGGAAGGAGATCCATCACCTAGAATTTGGGGTCGATTTGAATTATAACACTAGAGTTCCACTGAACTCTTCTCAGACTGGGAGAGCAGGGAAAAGAAAATTTAAGAAAGAAAGGAAGAGAAGAGGAATGGTAGAGGAGCGAAACTAAGGAAGATGTACCTGATTTGGAAGGAGAAAGAAGAAATAGAGAGGAGCACAATCACACCATGCGGGTAAGCAAACCCAACTGTTCTTCACAAGGAAGGAGAGTTAATTAGGATCGGTACCATGGTGTTCCATTCGTGCAACTCAGCTTCCCCAATCGATTTGGGGAAGATGAGTTGTAGGTTTTTTTTTTTTTTTTTACAAGGGCAATTTTATCAATTTATGTCATATTTTTAACATTGTTAGTCATAAACTGACGGAATGGGTGTAAGTGTTAACATTTGTAAACCTCAGGGGGGTATGCAGAATTATCCAAAACTGGGGGGTAAAACTATACTTTCGTCAAACCTCAGGGGTGGTATATATAAATTATCCTTAAATATTTACTTTGGTATTCATCTTCATTCATATTCGGACTCCATGTATAAATTTATGAGATTTACAGGATGGATACGGGATATAGAGATTATAATATATGTTATCATTAGTGAACCGACATCTTATATTAGTTGATTTTAAAATAAATTACGCTTCCGCTGAAATTGATCTCTTTATTTGGAATGATTTACTCCATTGGTTTATGTACCCTGACATTATCATGCTTTGATATTGGGTAGGCTGTCAATCGGGACACTGCATTTGTGATCCTGGTAGTTTTGGGATGACACCTGTCATCCCAGTCACCATTTTTCTTGTAATTTATCCTTTATTGGGATGGGGGCGTGACAGCTTGGTATCAGAGTGTGATGCTCTGCACCGACCACATTCTGGCATAACCATTTGATTTACTCCAAACAATTAGGTTCTAATTTAAAAGTATCAAGATCATAAATAAGTGTATGTAGACTTAGGGAGAAGACTGGTTGTGGTGCAACTGAGAACTCTACAAAATAATAGTCAATTATAGAATTTAGGACTTGAAGTGCATGTTGTTTGGGTGATAATTGTTATGTTGCATTGTTAGGCCCCTGAGGGAGTAATATATGGACAATCGCAAATACAATCTATAATAAATAATAATAATCCAAGAAAACCCAGAATTTAAGGGAAATAAGTACATAAATATATATATATGAATTTAGGACTTGAAGTGCATGTTGTTTGGGTGATAACTGTTATGTTGCATTGTTAGGCCCCTGAGGGAGTACTATATGGACAATCGCAAATACAATCCACAATAAATAATAATAATCCAAGAAAACCCAGAATTTAAGGGAAATAAGTACATATATATATATATATATATGTTAGTTCCAACTGTCCAATTGTTCAGATTCCTCCCTTGGAGGTAATTATATCACTTCCAACCCAAAATATACATTTCCACCACCACAAAGCTTTTGAAACCAATTGAAAAAAATAGAAAAAAAAGAGAGAGAAAAGAAAATAGGGAAAAGTCAAAAATAAAAAGAGTTGAAACAGATCCAAGACAAGTCAGGAAAGGTCCAAATTGAAAACAACTTTTGATTTCTAAAAAGAGAGGCGGGGCTAGCTCTCCATGCCATCAAGATCATCGGTTCTGTCGTTGCCACCATAGAAGAGGAAAGTGTTGATGTCGTTCAATTTTTTTTCAATCCTCTTGAGGTGCCAACCATGAGAAGAGAACTGCCCCTTGATTTCTTCAAATCCCTCTGTCATCCTCAAATTCATCCACCTGATGGCCAGAAGAACAGCATCTGCACCTGCATCCCCAACACTGGAAGTTCCTAGGGCATGCAGTCTAGCTCCCTTGAACTCCACATCATCATCATCATCAATCTCTCGGGCCCCTCCACCCTCCCCATAATTGACTGGCTTCTCGAAGCTGTAATAATCACTATATAAGCCCATCCTCTGCAATGCATTAAACCCAAAAGACCCTTCGAAGCTTGTTTCCTTGGGTTCATTGTCGAGGTCCACTCCAAAATGAAGGAAAATCTGGGTGAGCAGTCTACCATAGGGCAAGGTGTTCTTGTAGCGAGGATTGGCCACCGCATGAGCCATGAGCTGGATGATAACATAGGGAAGACAAGTCTACTGGCCTGTGTAGAGGGAGTACGCTAGTGTTGCTGCCATCAAAGGGGGCTGAGTGCTATATCCTTTAGAGAGAGCCAAGTTGGTATTGGCAATGAAGGTAAGAACCCGTTAAGAAGAACCAAATCTTAAGAGGTCATCACTATCATCTGTCTTGTCATTGGTGAGTGTCCGATACAACTTCTGATGATCTATAGGGGATAGGCATCTGTTAGGGTTGTTGCCTGGATAATAGTAGACTCTGTCTCCTTCTGCAGAGATGCTCAAAAGTATCCCCAATTCCACTTCATTGAAGGCAATGGTTACCCCCTTCACAAATGAGGTCAACCTAATGCCCTCTGCATCCTCATTGACTAGCACCAAATTGGAGTAAAACTCCCTGACTAATGTGGGGTAGTAGAAGTCGGGTTAGTTAACATGATACTCCACCTCAGCTTACTGAATCTAATGCCCACCTTGAATGCAATCAATTCCTCCACCACGGCATCTCTCTCCATTAAAATCTTTCTATCGTGGAGATGCTCTCGGTAAATTCCCTCAGTCTCTGCAGATGTAAATCGCCCAACATTGAAGGCGAGGGGAGGAGCTGGCATGATGCCTAGATCATTTCTCCTGCGTGGAGCCATGGATAATACCTACACACAAGAGACCACCAAAAGACAACCATAATTGAGCCAAACTTAAATAAATAAGATAAGATTGGTGTGTACATATATAGATACAAATACATGTGTTATGTAGGAGGTACGTGGATAAGAAGGCTTACACAACAATTAGACAAGCCAATAGGGAATGTGATTATCTTGGAGAAAGAAATAAAATACACATAATTCCCTAGAGCATGGACATGGGGGGGATGTAATCTTATAGAGACAACCTATGCTCTTGGTTACCCCATATCCCCCATCAAAGGTCAAACAAGTGATTTGATTAAATGAAAACCCCAACAAGTAACAAAGATGAATGTGAAAGAGTAAAAGGGAAGGGGATGAACTTCAAATTCTATTATAGTAACCACACAAACAAGTAGGTATGCCTGAGGAGGTGCTAATGAATTATTTTCCATTAAATTTTTGGGCATACAATGGAATTAGACATGCCTTGGATATTTTTCCCAAAACTGTAGAGATTTGGGAGTTTATCCCAACCATTACTAGAAGCAATTGAAATAATTCAACTAAGCATTGCAAACTTGACCAATAATCTCAAGTGTTCCTTGAAAGGAATTTTAAACTCATTCAAAACACACTATGCACACAAAATTTTTTTTTTTACTAAAACAGTGGCATTGATCGATTAGGGCTTAATTTAACCAAAAAACACTAGCCCCAATCGAATTTTGACATGGTTTCGGTATTCTCATAGGTTGGAGAAGCAAAAAAAAACATAGATATACATGCCAATTCAGCATGATATTGTCCTTTAAACAAAGGAAGAAAAATGGACAAAAGAGCACAACCGAAACCCTAGAAAGAGGAAAATGAAAGAAAGGAAGAGAGATGTAGGGAAGGATCCCTTACCTAGAGGCAGTGGAGATCGACCTTGAGGCCTTGAGTCACCAAAATCACTGAAAGAGGGCAAGGGAGGAGCGAACAGAAGTCCCTTAGAGAGCCTTTGCGCTATGGTTCCGTCCTCACCCTTTGAAGCCAAACTGAGTTTGAAAAACTCGTGGCTATGTTTTTATAAGAATTAGCAAACGGACGCACGAACGGATCCACCATCATGATTCCGTCCGTAAATCCGTTCAGCATAAAATTTTAATTTTTCGTTCCTGGAACTGCACGAAACATCGAACGGATCCACCATCATGATTCCGCCCTTAGTTCCGTTCGTTTCGGTATTTTTACCAAACCAAGCTCTCTGAGAACGGATGAACAAACAGATTCACATTACATAATCCGCCCGTTAATCCGTCCTGCCTGTTTTGTGATGGAGCCACGGACGGACTCACAGCATTGATTCTGTCCGTGAGTCCGTCCATGTTCTTTTGGGAATTTGAGCCCAATCTTTTGCTACCTTGTGGTCGTGCCTATATGTGACGATTATATGACTATACCTCAAAATTACACCCATGTTTTGTGATTTATTCATGATTGTTTGATTCCTATTCCATGCTGTGAGGTAAAGTGATTAGGGCCTACACTAGCTGGACAAGCCAATAAGAAATGACAGGCATTAGTATATGTTGTGACTCCCATCTTATGTGAGGGAAAACGATTTACCTTTGAGGATGAAAATCCTTAAGCCTCGTAATCAAAGAAACCTAAATTAGTTAAGAAGCACGAACCCCGTTCACTACATTTGGGCCAAATAGGATCAGTGGGAACTTAGGACTGAGTGGGATCTTTTTCCCATTTCAAGTGCAAGGCGTAGGATAAAGGACCAAGTACGAGGTAAGTATTACGCAACCCGCTTAGCTTATGGAAAGAAGAAGCCCGAACCTATACTATGTAGAAATCTTAATGGAGGTATGGAATCCAAAAATTTGTGGCCAGACAGAGTGAGGAGGTATTAACCTAATATCAAGCTTGTTATTTAAGATAACTTAGTTAAGCGACTGATGGAGACCTTGTACAAGTGAAAGCCATTCATGAAACCTCACAAGTTGGTGGCAACCCTATTTGGAATTTCGCTTAGTCCATCCAACCCTTTAATTAGATCCAAAGAAGGAGTGCCAAAATGTATTTAGAACTCCCAACTGACCTTGATTATAACATTAAATGATTGGACAAAACCCCAGAATATGTAAATGGAGAACTAAGTTCGGGTTCCTCCATTTCTAGGAAGCCTATTAGAGCCATACCCGAATGGAGACCTGTGCTTATATCCGATCCATTTGTGCTTAATATTTTTTGTCCGAATTCCCTAGTATGTCGTACTTGAGAATTTCCTTCCTTCACGGATTAGCCTTGTTTGGCGGGTGCATTCTTAGGGATGTGAGTATATTTATTAGATTTATTTTTGTACTTATATATATGTGTGTAAAATTTGAAACCAAATGGGTACCATCCTTAATCCTTAAATGTTTAACTAGGATTTTTTTCCTGCACTGCTAATGTGATCTTGCCTCTATCTCACTATGTTAGCTAGTTTGTGTCCTGACCTTGATCAAGTTATTTGTGGGTTAGTAGTCAATAAATTTTCTGTTGGCCTAGGTAAGTCATGGGTGGGCTGATTGGTAAGGCTTACTTGACTAGGGACCTAATTTAAAAGAGTTGGCTTAGACCGAGACTAATAAGAGATTGTTTAGTTCTCGAAGGAGGACTAATATGGACTTTCTTTCTGTTGGATGATTAAGTTGTAGATTTATGAGGTTTTGAAGGCTGGAACTAAAGGACGTAACAGGACTTTTTCCAACAATAGATATGAATGGAGTAATGGGTCATCAAATGCATTCCCTCCGTATTAGGAGTGAACAATAGGAGATTCCATTAATATTCCAAATCATTCTAAAGTTGGGTTAGGTAATGGAAGGATCTGAATTGAAGGCTTTCAGAATATAAACCATGCATGAAAGATAGTATGAGTTTATCCTTGTAATTCAAGGCAATGAGAGTTGACACAGACCCAGCCTAGGTGGTCTAAAGGACTTTTGTTCCTTATGACGTGACCTTGCGTCTGAGGCTCAAATTTCCTTGAACAAATTGATGTGCCGACTCTTAACCCAATTGAGCCTAGGGTTACCTTGAGTCACATCCCCCTACGGTGATACGGTTCAGTAGGGAGGAGAGTTGTGAGTTCCTAACATGGTGTGCTACATAGGCACTGCCCCACTTTGACCGGGCCCCTGACTTAGTCCGTGTAGTGGTTGAGTAGGAGGTGTTGTTATTTAAATTGTCCATCGAAACCCTTAGGCACGTCAAATTTTGAGGATAAAATTTTTATAAGGTTGGGGGAATGTTACACCCGCACCCGAAATACACCCTAATATCTCGGGTCAAATTGAATTTTGCTGACGGGTGATGCCACGATGCTAGTGGTCAACACCTGTGACCATGAACTCTAATAATCAAGGGGGAAAGCTCGAACATAAGGAATTGTGTTCACGCCTTAATGGATGGTTGGACCACACCATGGGTAAAACTTGAACCCTGAACTCTAGTATACATATCCCCTTCGAAGTCCTGGGACTACGGGTCAAAGCCCCGCAACTTTCTTTATGGTTTGGGCATTTATAGCAGCAACGGAGTCACGAATGGACTCACCAGACTAGTTTCGTACATGGATCCGTCTGTACTATTTTTTGCCCTTTTATTGTACTTTCATGTGGGACCCACGTTCCCGTGTCCCGGACACAATAATTAGGTCCTCGAACAAGATGGACTCCCATCCTTACCTTCTTAGAGTTTGTTGGGCCATGAAAGTGGGCCCATAGAACTTAACTTAAATGAATAATAGGTTCTTTTAATTAACTTGAGCCAAACCAACCCTAAAACTAAAATGTTGTTATAGGACCTTAGGCTAAGCCAAACGTGCCCTAACTAGTTGGACCTAATAGGGCCTATGACCTTATCCAAACAGACCTTAAGGCCCACTTAGAACTTAAAGGATTATTCCTAGTCTTGGGAGCACCTAGGCAAATAAGCCCTAAGGTCCCTTTTATCTTTAAAAGAGAGGGCTAAACTGTGGAGGAGAAGAAGAAGAAAGGCAGATGAATGGGAGGGGAAGGAAGAAAATGGCAGGGGAAGCAAGAGGAGTCTTGCTGCCCTACCTCCTCTCCTCTTGTTGTCCGGACAAGGATTGAAGAAAAGAAGAAAAAGAGGAGAAGAAGAGAGGCAAAGGTGGATCTTCAAGGTTGGTTGGAGTTGGGGTTTGAGCTCCACTCACCAAGGTATGTTTCCATCTCTTGATACCTCCCTCTTCTCCATCTATTCTTAAGTTGAGTAGGTTTATTAAAGTAAAGCTGACCTAAGGTTCCATTTGGGACTCAAGGTGGGGCTTCTTAGCCTTTAATGGGGGCTCTATTCATAAAGACCAATCTGTAATGTAAGCTCTACTTAGCCAAGTTACAACTATTGTTGTTGTTCTATGGTTTTCAAACCCCAAACCCTATATTGGACCAAAAAGGAGTTAGATCCTTGTGTGATCTTGGATCCATAAGGTAGGACTAGGTTCTAGTGACCTTAGGAAGGCCTATGACTCCCCCTCCATGACCCTGAGGGCTATGTGAACTCCAGGTTCCATGATGGAGGAGAAAACCTTAAGAAATTTGGGAAAGAACCTCGACGGATGCACGAACGAATCTAGTGTCGTGATTCCGTCTGTGAGTCCGTCCAGTGTATATTGGTGGTTGGTTCGGGCGGAGCCAGGAACGGACTCACCATGTTGCCTCGGTCCGTGGTTCCATTCCCTCTTGGGAATGTCTCAGGAACCAGATAGATACACGAACGGATTCATAGAGAGGTTCCGTTTGTAGTTCCGTTCGTTCTCGGGTATGTCTCAGGGTTTGAACGGATGCAGGAATGGAGAACAGATGCAGGAATGGATTCAGGTGGAAGTTTTGTCTGTGGATCCGTCCCTCGTATTTTGATTTGTTGGCCTAAACGGAGTCAGGGATGGACTCACCCTGTTGCTTCCGTCCGCGAGTCCGTCCATGTTGTCCTATTTGAAACCCAACTTTAACTTTAGGGGCATAACATGGGATCCCTCTATACACCTTTTAACACTTGCTTTCGTATTCTTAGGCAACCCAACTTGATGGAAAGAAGGTCCTTTGGTGAGATTCATGTCAACCACGTCGGGTGATACCCGAGTTAGGTGAGTGGGTTTTGGGTGATTTATTTGGGCTCAAATATCTATAAATTATTTATTATCATTCTATTATATGAATCATAAGCATCTTATGCATTTGCATTATTTATCCTGATTGTGAACTGGACTGAATATGATGTGTTAATGGTTAACTAATGTAATGGGTCACGATGTCGGGTGTACCAGTACCAAATCCTAGAAATAATTATAAAATATGTTGACTGTCATCCTGCCCTGTATGTGCCGTGCCGTGCTAGTACCTGGGTACTAGATGGAATGGGACGGTGATGCACCCGAAATACCTCTCGGGACGATAGGACTTGCATCTAGTATACCTGTGGTTAGGATTCTTGGTCCCTTATGCTACAATCCTTACCAACAGGGGTTTATGTGTTGGATAGTCTGACCACCTGTTACCTGTGGGGGAGAGAGGCCAGGTCAGGGGTAGTGATGGCTATCGGGGTCTACCACTGGGTGGTCTGATGTCTTCGACCGACGTAGGCTCCCTTGTGATAACTAAGGTTTCATTGTGGCGATAAGTTAAGTGACCCGCAGTGTCTGCCGAGTTATCATAGCAGCATACACTTGACTTAGAATTGTGTGCTAGGTGAAAAATAAATCTAACATATGCATACATCATGGATTGCTGTCAAAATGTTTGTTTGTATGTATGTGCATTCCCCTTTGCTCTCTCACTAGCTTGTGGAGTTAACCCCATTGCGCAATCTCTTTTAATTGATATGCAGGTAATCTTTTGATGAGTTTCTATGGATGCGAATCGAGTGGAGCCGGTGGCTTGGACTTGGATGTCGATGTACACCCAATAATGCTGCCCTTGTGGCGTGATTTAAATCTTTATTTTTGTATTCATCTTCATTCATGTACGGATTCCATGTATAAATTTATGAGATGTACCAGATGGATACGGAATATAGAGATTATAATATATGTTATCATTAGTGAACCGATATCTTGTATTAGTCAATTTTAAAATGAATTATGCTTCCGCTGAAATTGATCTCTTTATTTGGAATGATTTACTCCATTGGTTTACGTATCCTGACATTATCATGCCTTGATATTGGGTAGGCTGTGGATCCGGACACTGCATCTGTGATCCTAGTAGTTTTGGGATGACACCTGTCGTCACAGTCACCCCTTTTCTTGTAATTAATCCTTTATTGAGATGGGGGCATGACAGGTATGGATCCTCAAACAGAGTACCGATAGTTGGTCCTGTTTGTGGGTCCGTTCGTAGAATTTTAACTTAAAACGAGAGCGTGACTTTTAAAATTCATTTGCTCTCAATTTCTTCAAACTGAGTCACAAGCACAAGGGAGAGAGCTCATGTCCGTCAGTGGTTCAGCCCCAAACCCTTGGTGATTTGAAGCTCCTCCAGTTCGGATTTCACTACTCCAACCCTGGGTAAGGTGTCTTTCTCCTAAAAACCTGCAAAAGTTTTCCCATTACTTTCGTTTTCTTCGCCTTCTAAATTAGGTTTTCAGATTTTCTTCCATCTCACTTAATGGTTTGTGAGATATGAATGGATTACATGTGTGCATACTTTACCCACCTCAATGGTGCTAAACCATCAAATACACACTCTCTCACTAGCCTGAATCCTCCCGCCTAGGTTTTTGGGATGAATTTTTTTTTCCATTTCTTTTTTTGGTTTTTCCCCCAACCTCAGTCGAATTTTATTGCTGCCTCTTGGGAAACATAGGGGATGGAACACTCACACCTATTATTGCTCACCTTTACCTTGTATGAGAAAGTGTATAGGTCTACCATTACTATCACACACTTCACCTTAGGATGCTTGAAATTTGGTAGTTTTATGTATGTGAAGTTGTTGTTTGGTATAGTTACTGCCTTAATGCACTAATGATTAAACATATAAGTGAATACAAAATGCGAACGGTGAATGATTCATGCACAATCTCACACGCCCAAGGCCATGCTCTAGGATTCATATATGCTGGTTGCATAGGTGAATGATTTAGGTGGTTAACATTTAGGTTCCAATCATAATTAATGCAATGTAATTCTTCAATATCACAACTTATGCTATGTTATTAGCTTTGTTAACTACATTGTAACCTATACAACACACACTCATAGTCATGTCTGTCACACACAAGGACTTACTTTTCATGAAATTCCCATTGTTGCTATATTTTTGAATTTTATAGGGGTATAGTTAATTATAGCCCATTTACGTTAGTTAACATTAATCTGAAATTTATAGCATTACAATAGGTTATTTTTATTGCTTAACTCAGATCTTGTTATGCTCTTGTGTGTGTAGGCAATCATCATCAATGGCTCCGAGACAAAGGAACCATGCACCCGCAGTGGCACTAGAAGTATATGATGCTAACTGGTTCGTGTCAGCTGAGATCGAAGGGTTTTACCAAGGACACTTCCATGGCCCATTGCCGAGGTAAGAGACATTGTAGTTGAAGACCTGATCGCCTTCAAGGTGGAACGGAGGTTCAACAAATTGGGGTGGCTGGCCGTGCTAATGCCTCCAAAATTCTACTACTCCAAGCTAGTTCAACACTTCTATGCCAACATGGTAGTCGAACAGGAGGGCCTCAAAAGGTATAAGATCACTTCCTATGTGAAAGGGCTGACCATTACCTTTGACGAGAGGGAGTTGGGTACGATCATCAACATGTCTTTTGGAGGGGAGAGGGTCTTCCATCCACCAGGGAGGGACCCCTACAGTTTCTCAGGCTGCAGATTATAGGGACCTCTATGAGACACTCACCGACAAGTAGTAGAACCAAAGGGTGAATGAGACAGAATTTAGTCATTCTCAGTGAGTTTTGAGCCATCTCGTCCAGACCAACTTGCTGCCCACGGGAGGACACCGTTACCGAACCTTCCATCCTTGTGGCCATGGCATTCTCACTCTACAACAGTGAGCATATGTGTTTGCCCTACGTCCTCATTCGACACATGGCTCAGGTCATGACTAGGCCTTGACGTAAGATAACCTTTCCTTATGGAAGGTTGCTCACCCAAGTCTTCTTGTACTGTGGGGTAGAGTTTACCGGTAAGGAGGCATTGGTAACTTGTGAAGAGCCTCTTGGGTCAAACGCCATTGCGAGGATGAGGATCGATGATGAGACCTATAGAGATGGTGAGCCAGTCATCCCAGAGGAAGTCTATGAGGAGGAAGAGGAGGAGATTCAGCAGGAGTAGAATACAGCGGGTCCTTGTACCTCTGCTGTCCCCACAGGAGATCTAAACATGAATACCATCATGGCAGCGATAGGACAGTTGGGCACCGAAGTGAATCGAGGATTTGCCGACATCCGAGGTCAGCTTACTACCACCCATGAGTGCATAGAATGGATGGCTAAAGACATCCATGACATCAACACATATCGATACTATGATGATCCCGTGGGTGCCGAAGATGAAGAAGATGGGGAGTACTATTACTCCGATGAAGAGGGTTGTAACTATGACATGGAGGATTAAGCTCCATGGTCAATAAAATTTCTTTCTCTACTTATTAATTTCTGTTTTGGAACAATTTAAGTATTTGGTCTTACTTTTAAACTTTTTTATGTTAGAACTTCTTGATATCTCAGCTGTACCTTTTGAGAATTTGGATGTTGTTTCTTTTTGTAACTGCCCCGATGGGGCCAGTGTACGAATAGATGAATCATTAATAGACCTTAACTTATCTTCAAAGTGTACTATTCTCCTATCATGTACTACTGTTCTTGGCTTTGACACCTAGTTAGTCCTCTGCCTAGGTTTGGCACTTGTCCATATCAGATATCTCCGCCAACTGTGATAAGTGCAGAGTATCATGCTTTGATACCATGCTATCATGCCCCTATCCCTATTAGGGATAATAAGGTAATTAACCTATAGGGTATTACTAGGATGAACGTCATAATCCCATAACACACCAAGATCACAATGCAGTGTCCCTCATCACAGTCATAAACTAATATTAAATCATAGTAATATCAGAGTGCAGAAAGAAAGAATATTACATTTCCCAATAGATCAAAAGAATGGAAGCGTTTTTATCAATAGTTACCTCATGTTCAACCAACTAAATGATATACATAATAATAGAGTTTGTCCCGATTGACCATTACATAACTACACAAAATACAGTATATGAGCTTATTTACACATTGGGCAACAAAGCCCCAAAATAAACAAAAAGGGATCAAGTCCGAAGTCATAGTGCCCCAAAGGCACAATCGTCACAAGAGCATCCATCATCGTGCTCCTCAATCAATGACTCAGGGTCCTCACCACCGATAGAGTCATATTCTGAGGAATGAACCTCAAGGTTCACCAGATAACCTCCATCTGCGTCAAAATCTAAAAAGACTATACACAAGGGGGTAAACTTCACTGATCCCAGCAAGGGGATGGGGATGCATATACAACACAATATCACATAGTCCATGATGCATGTAATTATTAGTATATTTTCCACCTAATAAACAAGTCTAAGTCACTAGGTATATGCTATTGTAACAACTCGAGAGGCACCATGGATCACTTAGCTTATCACCATAGTGAAACCTCAATTGTTATAATGGGACCCGCGCCGACTGTAGTTCTAGACCACCTAGAGGCAGAATCCGATGACCAGTGGTCATCCCAACCTGACCTCATATCACTCCTTAGGCCCGCAGGGAACCCTGATCATCCAACACCTAAACCCTAAGGGTCGTAGCATAGAGAATGAAATCCTGACCACAGATATACTACATGAATTCCTATCATGCCGAGAAGTATTCTAGATGCATCAATGTCCCATTCCATCTATCACCCGGATACTAGCGCAACACGGTGCATAACAGACCAATATGTATGCAGCAACGGTATATCATATAGGGCTCCGGTGTCGGTACTTCCCAACACCATAACCCATCACAAGTATCATAGCATGAATCAATTTCCTTAATATCAATTTAGCAGTCATAGTTATAGAATGCAATATGCAACAATGGATGATCAATGATTTAAGAATCATACTATATCATATATTTATATACATTTATGATCAGTCCCAAGAATCAACCCAAACACAGTCACCTAATAGTTCACATGTCATTCGTATTGCTCGTTACCCATTTGACATATTACACATTTCCCCGTAGTAGTTTAGTCTCCTAGGGATGCATGAACACTAGTGTTAGGGAGTGTAGGAGGGATCCCAAGAGGGTGTCAAAAGATTGCTATTAAGTACAGTAAAACAGAGCATGAACAGACTCAGGAATGGAGGCATTTGTACCTAGGTCCGTTCTTGGATCCATCCAGGCATAAAGCTAAGAAATACTCTGAACAAACTCACGAACGGAGTCAGTCTCAATGGGTCCGTTCGTGATTCTGTTCACAGCAAGAGCCGAACGGATCTATGAATGGAGGCACCATTAGTGAGTCCATTCAAGCAAGTCACAAATATATAAGGACAAAACCTGGAATGGAGTCAATCTTAGTGGCTCTGTTCATGACTCTGTTTGTAGTCAGAGCTTAACGGACTTACGGATGGAGGCACGATAGTGAGTCTATCCGAGGCCAAACCCAAATTTTGCAGGTCTTCACTTCCCCAACCTTATTCTATGAGGTCTTAGAGCCTCAAAGGCTAGAGGAGGGTACCCTAAACCTTCCTAAGGTCACAATGTCACTTTCATCCATTGAATCTAGGGAACTCAAGAATTGGATCCCCAAAGTGTATTTCCTAGGGTTTATGGTGAGTGAAACCCTAGCCCAGCAACATGGTGCAATGGGGGTCTCCTAAGGTCATAGTTAGGGTATAAAGTCTCATTAATGGAGTCCATCACACTACCAAGATCATACATTGGGTTCCAAGTGGAACCCTAGGTCAAACCCAACCCAAAATGGAATCCCCAAACCCAAAATAGATAGGGAAGAGGAAGAGAGGGTGAGGGAGCTTACCTCAACCAAGTGGAAGCCAATGCCCACCCTCCAAGTCAGCAAGCTCCAAGTCTCTACCTTCTTCTCTTCCTTTCTCCCTTCTTCCGTGCCCAATCGGTTAGTAGGTTAGAGTTTTAATGACCAATAAATGGTCAAGGTTCCTATTTATAGCAAGTGGCCCTAAGGCCTTGTTTGATTAGGTCCTACATCCATAAAACCCATTTTAATCACAAGCTAAGCCTTGTGGGCCCACTTACATGGCCCAACAAGGTAAGAGAAAGATAAGGGTGCGGTCCACCATGTTCGGGGACATAGCAACGGTGTCCGAGACATGGGCAAGTGGGTCCCACAAGGTTTAAAATACAAAAGGGTCCTTACAGCACAACCAGACTCACAAACAGATTCACTTCCAGTGGGTCCGTTTGTGGATCCGTTCCTACTGTAAAAGTAGAAATCAAAGGGGAAAGTAACCGAGTCTTGGCCTAAAACGGTTGGAAAGTTGAAAAAAAAAAGTTTGACTCTTTAATCCAGTCTGGACTTGTAGCCTATTTGGGTTGAGTAACTAAGTCCGAGGGGTGTTTTTACTTCTAATTCCTTAAAGCCCTCTAGCTTGAGAGTAATTGACCCAAAGCTCGCTACATGATCCATCTAGAAAGCTTAAGGGGTTAGGACATTGCACGGATTGAAGAAGTTAAAAAAAATATATATATATATATATATAATAAAAAAAATAAAGCATGATAATAAATAGTGGGCTTGTGTAACACTTGGACATTATGACATAGCTTAAGATGAGTGATTTTGAATGCATGAGTAGGAGTTGACTAACTTGGAAGAGTTTCTTGTTCTTTGTTTAGGTTTCTTTTGGATTTTACTGACATGCTTAAGGGTTCTTGCTATTGATTCATTGATGGTGATTTTACTTGCTTCTTAGTGATTAAATTAAGCTGATGGAGTGATAAGCAGAGTAGTTTTTATTTTCTTTCACTTGAGACGAGTAATGATGAAAGTTGGGGAGTGTGATCGGGCTGTAAATATTCATGGAAAGTGATATTTAATGTATGTTTTTAATTTATTATTCATGATCAAATAGATATCTCTTTGTAATTTTTATGATTGTAGGCAATTGATGGCAGCCCGAGGATTTGTAGCAAGCAAAGTCGAACCTAATTTGGTGGGCCGGATGTAGTTTTAGAAGTTTTGGGGGAGAAAAATGTAAAAAATGTAATAATTTTAAGTGATAGGGAAAAAAGGAGATTTCACGGAGGGAAAAGAGAAGAGAAGGATTTTGTTAATTTTTCTCCAAGACACCCCCTTCTCCTCTCTTCCTCACGTTTCTCTCTCCCTATCTTTCCTTTCTTTTTTTCTTCTCTTTCTTCTCTCTCCCTTTTTCCAAAATCCTTCTTATTTTCTCTCCCTTTTCCCCAAATCTCTAATCTTTCCTAAAACCCCTCCATGTTCCCATCTTTCCTAAACTCTCTTGAAATTTCTCTCATCCCACTACGGTTTCCCATCCTTCCTAAATTCCATCCCTCCTAAAATTCCTCTAACTTCTTCCAAGTGCTCCCCACTTCTCTCTCCCATCTCTCCTAAATTTCCTCTCTCTTCCCTAAATCAATCCTAATCTCTCTTCCCTCAAATCTCTCTATAATTCCCCATGCTCTCACATCTGTTGCGTGTGAAAACCTCCGTCGCCTGGTTCGCCCACGGAAGAGCCTGCAACAACCGAGTGAGCGCAAGAGAGCCGGTGTGGCTCCGGCCTAGGATTTTCTGATGCTCGAGTCAAGTTTCCAGTGCAACAGCGTAACAGCTAGTAAAAGTGAGATGAGCGTTTGAGCTCCATACCTGAGTATTTATAGAATGAGGTGAAGCGTTTGGAGGAGTCCTTGTATGGTAAGAGTCCTCTGTTGGTAGGGCTCTTTCGTACGGGGCGGAGTGGAGAGTTATTTTTGGGGTCGGACTCTCACTAAGGTAAGAGTCCTTATTGGAGTGTAACTCCGTATCGTGGTGGGGATCGTAGTTCGATTCTTATCCCGCAATTGTCGGGGCATGCTGATGTGGCTCCTATTCCCCGGGTGGGCCATTATTGTTTCTTCTGGGGAGGGCTCTGCCTCGGGCGGCCGAAGCCTCGGTGCTCGACCTCAGAAGGTCGTGGCTTCGGTGCTCGGCATCGGTCTTAGCCTTGGGTGGTCATAGCCGTGGCCTCAGTGCTCGGCTTTGGACAATCTTGGCCTCGGTGCTCGGCCTCGGCCTCGGCATATGTGGTATGGACATTGCCTCTGGTCATGTAGGAGCTCGGCCGAATCATGGCACTTTATCTGTGGCTGACTTGTGTGGGCTCAGCTTAGGGCTCGGCAGGCCTGAGCCTCGACCATGGAACTTGGCCACGTTGGGGAGATCGCTTTCTTGCTTCGTACCGGTGTAACGCCGCGCACCTGGTGCTCGGCAAGGCAAGAAATGAAATGCGGCCTCTCTCCGGGTGAACGGTTCTGCCCGATTTCGGTTGGCTCGGCTCGGTCCAGGGATTTGGCCTCAGCACATCTACGTGGTGACCTCTGGTTGGTGGGGAGATTTATGACTCATCACAGGCCCCCCACTCATCAAGGGTCGATTCGGCCTTGATGAGTAGAACCTCTCCGTCTGCTGTCGATTCTTCTCCGCGGCCGAGTCTAAGCTCTCTTTTCCTTCGATGATTTGATGCTGTATGGACCGACAGTTGGGGTGCCAGTGCCACGTCACTCAACGCCATTATAGCTCTCAAGAATTCGAACTGTCTTTTGATCTGGTCCCTTGAATTTTACTGAGTTCTTTTCAGCCGTTGGATCTTGGCAACTCAGAGGCTATAAATAGGCGACCCTTCTTCTCTTATTCTTCACTGTTTCAAATCTTGAAGTGCTTGGCTAGCTCAAAGTCTTCAGCTCGTCAAGTGCTCGACGTCGTCAGCTTCTTAGTTCGTGTTCAGCTCGTCTTTGAAGCTTCCTCAATTAGTAAGTCCTCTCTGCCCATTATGTCAGTCGGTAGTAGTTGCGAGGGTGAAGTACTCGCCAGAGTGGGTGAGGGTGTGGGTCTGAGCCGAGAGCTCGCAGCCCGTTCTCCCACTATAGACTTGTTGGGCTCAACCTTGGATGAGCCTGCCGTGTTGGAGTCAAGCCAGGCCGATGTTGTCGAGGTCCCCCTAGCCTTGGAGTCCAACCATGAGGCCCAGCCAATTTTTAAAGACCGAGCTGAGTGCTCGGGTTCATCTTCAACGGACGACGATGAGTCCGTGGGAGAGAGGTCTTTCCCAAGATGGGGTCGGCTCGGTCGAATCTTCCACTAAAGTACCCATGCCAGAAGAGGGAAGCATCGGCACAGTTGAGAGTACGGTCACCAAGGCCGACCTCAGACGTTTGAGGGCTATCTATGCCATTCCCGAGAACATCCGCCTTCGAGTCCCCACCCTGGGCAGATGGCCTACTTCATCCGGCCCAGCGAGGTGGCCCTGTATGAGATAGCATTCAGGTACGCTTTTAGGTTCCAAGTGCTTGGACTGGTGGACCAGATCTTGAACCATTTTCACCTCTCTCCAGGTCAGCTGCCGCCAAACATGTGGTTGCTGCTGTACGGCTTCCACGTCTTCTTTCGCGAGATGGGCCAAGCCACGAGCGTGGCCCTCTTCTCTCGGCTCTATTACTTGAAGAAGTCCTCAGAGAAGGGGTGGTACTACTTCACCCGCCGTGTGAAGAAGGGTTCGGTTCTGAGCAACCACAAGTTCTTAGTCGGGGTGCCGACCTTCAACAAGTACTATAAGCCTTGGTTCTTCTTTGCTTTCGTCCCTGACTACCCCTTCCAAACCAAGTGGAAGGAGAATCATCTGGGTTATGTCAATAGGGTATTGCCTCTGAATGAGAACGAGTTGATCTCAGTCGATCTGATTCTTCAGCAACAGCCCTTTGACATCCAGCAACTCCTCAATGAGGGGTTTCTTTAAAGGTGGAACCTGACCCCCAGTAGGGTATCCGAGCCGAGCTCTTGACTTGTATTTTTCTTTTAGCATGCTCTAATTTCTCTTTCTTTCCTTTGGCAGTGGTCGGCCACATTCCCCCAATGGACTCAGCTCGGCTCAAGGTCGAGCTTGTCAAGGATAGGAGGAGGAAGACCGCTGAGAAGAAGGCGATGAAGGGCAAGGGCATGCTGCCGAGCGCGACAGACACCATGGTCAGTCTCGAGGTTGGGAAGGGTAAGGACCCCGCGGGTTCGTCGAGAAAAGGGAAGGGTCGAAGGGGCGAGAAGAGCCTGTCGAGGGATGGGAAACGGCCAAAAATATCCATCAACCTCACGACTGGAAACCTCCCTGGGTCCCCTCGCCTCCAGATGTTGCTCGATTGGCCTTGGGGAGGGCCCCGGCCAGCAACGTCCCGATTAGGCCGAGCTGGCATCTTTTCCCCGAGGACTCCACCCTGACCTCGGCTACACATGCTAAGGAGTGGCTTGACACGAGCCGGCTTCCCGCGGATAAGGAAATGCTCGAGAGGTTGTCTGATCCAGAGCTCCTTTCCACCCTATTTCAGGACTTTAACATGGTAAGTTCCTGCTCGGTTCCTACTAGGTGACCCAACCTGTTGGGCTCGGCTTTGCTAATGCTCGGACATCTTTTTGTAGGGGTTTTCCAAGGCGGTGGAGACCCTTCTCTGGTTCGAGCGGCTCCTGACCGTGAATTCTTCCCTCGAGGTCCAATATGAGTAGGCCAACAAGAATGCTCGTGAGGCTGTCTTGAAGCACCGCAAGGCCACGGAGAAGCTCAAAATCACCAAGGCTAAGGTCCAGAGCCTTAAGGAGGAGGTGGCCAAGCATAAGAAGGAGGTCGAGGCTTTGAGGGGTCAGCTCAGCCAAGCCAGAGAGAAGGCCAAGGCTAATCTGAAACGTGCCTGGGCTGAAGCAGTGAACTAATACCTCCTGTCCAAGGATTACGCTGAGGTGTGCCACAGCATGAGGAAACCTTCTTATGCCGAAGGTTATGATACGGGCCGGGCTGATCTGTTGACCGAGCTCCGCACTACCTACCCTAACCTCAACCTCTCCCAATTTGACGACTATTCAGTCATCGTGGTGGAGGAGCTGGGAAATGAGGAAGGGGTTGAGGTTATGCAGATTCGGGCCACCGAGGTTGCCCCAACGGCTGCTGCCTCCATCATAGCCGAGCATACTACCGAGGTCACCGCCGAGGATGTCTGTAAGGACTCCGTCGAGGAGACCACCGTCTGAAAACTTTTGCTCTTATTGCGTCCGCTGTACTTGTCCCTGTGCTCAGGGTTTTTGTCAATAGTTTTTTTTTATTTTTTTCAAATGTACTGAGCCGAAAGACTTCTCTTTGTACTGCGCCGAGCTATCGGCTCTTAATGAATGAAATATCTTTTCTTCCAAATTTGTCTGTGTTTGTGCTCGGGAATTTTCTCTTTTTGCTATTTTGTCAGCATCGCCCCCATATTCGAGTACCGCGGCTGAGCAGTCAGTCTGGCAGCTCGACGAAGGCCAAGGTGCGCGATCGAGGCCTAGTTCCCGACCGAGGTTAATGCCTTGGTGAATTTTCTAGCACAAGTTATCAGTTCGGCTCGGCCGCTGTCTCTGACGTCGGTGTTCGTCTGCTGACCCGAGCCATTTAGTGGGCCGAGCTCCTTGCCTTATGTAATTTTCTATTTTATCGCGGGAGAACATATGCTCGGCCGTCATGCTCGGCTCTTGAGATGGCTAATCTCATGACTAGCCTCGTGGGTCAGCCAACCTATGAGAGTTGGTCTTATGACTTTGTTGCCGACCTAAGAGGGTCGGTCTTTGTGGTCGGCCAACCTATGAGGATTGGTCTTATGACTCGTCTGTCGACCTGTGAGGGTAGGTCTTCAACCTCGGTCAGTCTATGAGGACTGGTCTTATGACTTGTCTGCCGACCTATGAGGGTCAGTCTTCTACGTCAGCCAGTCTATGAGGACTGGTCTTATGACTCGGCATGTTTTAGACTCGAAATAAACTATGGAAGGGAGGAGAATCCTTATTTATTGACTTTCAAAGCCGAGGCCGAAGCCGAGTACATAAGTGTTTGGATTGAGCCGAACTGAAAAGATTTCTTCAGACTGAGCCGAGCTGAATAGAATACTTATTGGAAAAATTTCTTCAAAATTTTCGAGTTCCAAGGCCTCGGTATCTTCTACCCCCCGGAGTCTTCAAGCGATACATCTCTGCGCAGATTTGCTTAGAGACTATATACGGTCCCTCCCAATTTGGCACTAACTTTCCTTGCTGTCTTAGTTGGGACGCGCTGAGCTTTCTTAGGATGAGGTCACCTTGGAGAAAATGATGTTCCTTTGCTCTCGAGTCATAGTACCTTGTCGTCTTCTGTTGGTAAGTTGTGTTCCAAAGCAAAGCGCTCTCTCGAACATCATCGAGGAAATCAAGATTGGCCCTGAGTCCATCTTCATATGTTTTCTCGCCAAAGTTGAGCACTCGATACGATGAGGCCTTGACCTCTACTGGGGTGAGGGCTTCAGTGCCGTATGCTAGCCAAAATCGGCTTTCTCCCGTGGGTGTTCTCACTGTCGTCCGATAGGCCCAAAGGATGCTCGGGAGCTCTTCCACCCACCTTCCTTTGGCTTCATCCAGTCTTCTTTTGATCCCCGCAAGTAGTGTTCAGTTTGACACTTCCACTTGTCCATTGGCTTGTGGATGAGCTATCGAGACAGGACAAAAATCGATGTAGAAGTGCTTACAAAACTCCCAGAAGCTCGGTTTATTGAATTACGCACCATTATCAGTGATGAGTACTTTGGGTAGCCCAAATCGATAGATAACCTTGTCTCGGAAGAATTTCTCCATGCTATTCTCAGTGATGGTGGCCAAGGGCTCGGCCTCAACCCACTTGGTGAAGTAGTCAATGGCCACGACCACGTATTTTTTTATTTCCAGAAGCTGGGGTAAAGTCTTCGAGAATGTCCATCCCCCATATAGTAAAAGGAATCGGACTCAGCATAGAGGTCAGCTTCGTTGCAGGTCGGCTCGGTACTGGTGCGAAGAGCTGACACTTCTCACATGTCTTCACATACTTCATGGTTTCTTCTTGCATTCTCGGCTAGTAGAACCCTTGTCGAAGTATCTTGTATGCTAATGCTCAGCCTCTCATGTGTCTCCCGCATATTCCTTCGTGCACTTTGTCCAAGGCGTACTCAGCCCCTTTTGGCTCAAGGCACTGGAGGAGAGGGGCCGAGATAGCTCTCTTGTCTAATATGTCGTCGACCATTATGTACTATGCCGCTTGGATCTTAACTTTCCTTGCTTCATCTCGATTCTTCGGGAGTTGTTCGTTCTCCAAATAGTTGATGATTGGGTCCATCTAGGTCGGCCTGTCTTCTTCGATGTGCTTGACACCTTCTTCTTGTAAGGATGGCTTCTCAAGAATCTCTATGTATACTGATCGGCTTAGATTCGGGAGGTCGGCCTTGGCCAACCGTGAGAGGGAGTCAGCTATAGCATTTTTTTGCCTCGGTATTCAAGTCATCTCAAAGTGCTCGAGCTCGGAGATCAGTGCTCGGGCTCGGCTCAAGTATGCCATCATTCTTTCATCCTTAGCTTCGTACTCACCGTTGACTTAGTTGACCACAAGTTGGGAGTCGCTTTGTACTTTTAGTCACTTCGTACTTTTAGTCGCTCGACGCCTACAGCCTTGCTCACTCGGAGCCCGGCTAGGAGGGCTTCATACTCGACCTCATTGTTCGAGGCTGGGAACTTGAATCTCAAGGCGTATTGGATGCGGAAACCCTAGGGGCTAACCAACATCAAGCCCTCTCCACACCCACTAGAATTGCTCTAACCGTCAACATTCATGATCCATGATTGTTCAGCTTCGGGCTCGACCTCAGTCTCTACCGTTGATTCGGCATCCCTAACCTCGGGGTCGGGTATAGTGCATTCCGTTATGAAATCTGCCAGAGTTTGTCCCTTTATCACCATCCTTGGCTGGTAGCTCATGTATTACTCGCTCAACTCTACTGCCCATGCGACCAACCGACCCGACACATCTGGCTTGTGTAGTATCTTCTTGAGGGGTTGATCGGTTAACACCGTGATTGGATGAGCTTGAAAGAATGGCTTCAGTTTCCTAGCAGCCGTGACAAGGGCAAATGCTACCTTCTCAAACTTGGAGTATCTAGTCTCAGCATCGACGAAAAACATGGCTAATATAGTATATGGGCTTTTGTGCTCAGCCCTCCTCCCTGACCAATACCGCGCTGATCGAGATCGGGGTCACGACAAGGTAAATTTGAAGTTCTTCTTTAGGCATGGGTCGGGAGAGTAGAGGCGGATTCTCCAAGTACTTCTTCAGGTCTTCAAAAGGTTGTTGGCACTCATCGGTCCATTTGAAATCCTTCGGGCTTCGAATGTTCTTCAGAGTTTTGAAGAATGGGAGACACTTGTAGGCCAATTTTGACATGAACCATGCTAGTGCCGCAACTCATCCGTTCAGCCTTTGTACTTCTCAGATCGTCCTTGGGGTGCTCATCTCTTGAATTGCTTTAATCTTTGTCAGGTTGGCCTCGATACCTCGTATGGAGACCATGAAGCCAAGGAATTTCCCCGAGGTTACGCCGAAAGCGCACTTGGCAGGGTTCAGCTTCATTTGGATCTTCCTGAGCACGCCGAAGGCCTCTTCCAGGTTGGCCAAATGATGCTCGGCCTTCAAGCTCTTAACCAACATGTCATCTAAATAGACTTCCATATTTCTGCCGATTTGGGCACGAAATATGTAGTTCACCAGCCGCTGGTATGTTTCTCCGATGTTATTCAATCCGAACGGCATGACCTTGTAGCAAAACTTTCTTGGTCGGTTCGAAAAGCCGTGTAGGACTCGTCATCCTCATGCATTAGAATTTGATTGTAGCCGAAGTACGCATCCATGAAGCTCAGCATCTCATGCCCGGCAGTGGCGTCGATCAAGAGGTCGATCCGAGGTAGTGGGTACTCGTCTTCCGGGCATACCTTGTTGAGGTCGGTATAATCAACGCACATTCTCCACTTTCCGTTTGGTTTGGGAACCATAACAACGTTCTGCAACCAAGTCGGGAACTTCTTTTCTCGGATGAACCCTGATCGTTGGAGCTTCTCTACTTCTTCCTTGATCACGGCTTGCCGGTTGAGGGCGTAATTCCTTCTCTTCTGTTGAATTGGCTTTCGGCTTGGATCCACATGGAGTCTGTGCTTGGCTATGTGCCTCGGTATGCCCAACATGTCGGCAGCTGACCAGGCGAAGACATCGGCATTCACCTTCAAGAAGTTTTTGAGCAGATTCTTTTATTCCTCGCTCAATAATGATCCGAGTTGTACCATCTTTGTTGGATCTTCGTCGCTGAGGGAGAATGGGATGAGGTCTTTGCAGGCCCTCCGCGCCTTTCAGACTTTTACTGAGCCCATCCCACTGGTCTTTAGGGAGGTGCTTGGCGTACATTGCCATTCCTCGGACATTCCCCTTGTTTTGGGTTGACAAAGGCGGCGTAGCACTCCCGGGCTTTCTTTTGATCACCCCGGATTTCTTCGATGCCATTCTCCGTGGGGAATTTCATCTTCAAATGCATCGGCGAGATTATGGCTTGGAGAGCGGTCAGTGATGGGCGGCCGAGTATGGCGTTGAAAGCCACCACCGACCGTACTACCATGAACTTGAATTGGATTTTGACATGGAGCTTGGATGAACATGACTAGTAAATCAATTGAGCCCTTGATTGTAGCGGCGGCCCCCAAGAACCCATGAAGGGAAGTTCCTTCCGGCTTGAGTGCATCATCGCCAAAGCCGAATTGTGGGTACGCGTCTAGCGACATAAGGTCCACGGATGCGCCCGTATCAACCAATACCCAATGAACGGGTCTCCATGCAATTTCCACCTGCACCACTAAAGCATCATCGTGAGGCAGACTTATACCTTTGAAGTAGGCCTCGGTGAAGGAGATTGTTGCTTCAGACTTTGGCTTTTTGCTCAGCATCTCTGTGACCCCTATGAACCGCGCATTCACCTTGGCCTTCCGTGTAGAATCTTATCCGGGCCCTCCAAGGATAGTGTATATGGGGGATCCCTTATCATTGCTCGGCTCTGATCCATCACCTTTCTTTTCGATTTGGTCCTTGGGATTGTCGTGCCCGGCCCTTCGGCCATCTGTCCTCGACTCGATCTTTCTCCTGTCGCAATCCTCAGGTCATCAACCCCCACGTTCTTCCTGACCTCCTTTGACATACTGCTTCAGGTGCCCTGCCTTAATCAGCTTTTCAATTTCCCTTTTCAGTTGATAACAATCCTTGGTGTCGTGACCGGTGTCCTTGTGGTATTGACAATACTTGTTGGGATTCCGAGATGACCTGGCCTGCATCGGTCGAGGTCGGCAGATGTACCCGTTGTCTTGTATTTGCATCAAGATTTCCTTCTACGACGTATTTAAAGGAGTGTAATTGGGGCTCCAAGCTCAGTCGGTTCTCTTGGCTCGACGGTCAATCTTGGGCCGCTTTTCATCTTTACGATCATCAGTCATCGGCCTTTTCTTCTCAACCTTCCCTTCGTTCCCCTTCTGAGCTTGGAGTACTTTCGCCATGTTTACGAATTCATTGCACCTCTCCAGGAGCTCGGCCATGTTGTTTGTCGGCTTTCTGGCCAAGTCCTTGATGAGTTCCATGTCAGAGAGCCCGTTGTTCATCGCAGTATGGGTCGTGGCCTCATCCAAATCCTTGATGTCTAAGGACTCTTTGTTGAAACGCAGGACGAACGCTCGGATCGACTCATCATCCCGCTGCTTCACGCTAAGGAGGTTGACCGTCGTCTTCTTGTGCTTCATGCTACTCTGGAAGCGCGTCATAAAGGCTCGGTAGAGCTAGGCAAAGCTTGTTATGGAGTTCAACGGCAGCCACGAGAACCATGAGGTCGCCGCGCCCTTGAGAGACGAGGGGAAAGCCCGATAAGAGATAATTTTTATTCCCCCGTACATAGTCATCATCGCGTTGAAGTAATTGATGTGATCTGTTGGGTCCGTGGTTCCATCATACCGGCCGAAGGGGGGCAGCTTGAACCCGATGGGCAATGGCGCGGTCATGATCTCGGGAGGATAAGGGTGCTGCCCCACCAGTGAGTAGGCGTCCGGGGTCACCTGTTTCTTCAGTCCCTTAACCTGCTCGGCCAACTCTCATAGCCTCCTTTCCAGCTCAGTTTTGGGCGCTCGGCTGTTCGGCTCATCAGCTCGGTACAAGTTGTCCTCTTCATTCGGTTGAGGTCGGCCATTCTGCCCCTCAGCTCGGGATCAGCTCGCTCGATCGTCCCAATGAGGTCAGCCATTCTGGTCAGCTCGATCAGCATCACCCCTCCTTATTCTTCTTTCCACCTGGAAATTGGACCCACGGGGGCTTCTCGACTGCTCTTCTCAGAGAGGCGGGCTTCGGCGTCGGGGGGCTACCTCCTGTTATTCTCGGTTTGCCCTCGATTGTCCGTCCTCTCAGAGCCGGCCTAAAAATATCGATCTTCTCGCTACCAATGCCGTTGGTTCGATCTCTCCCCTTGCCCTCGGGCTTTGACGATGCTCCTGCTCATCCAGCCGAGCACTCCTGTTAGGACGCGGGGGAGGAGTTTTCTGACGGGGTGGATGAGACGAAGCTGCTCGGCTCGGCCAGACGCCGACCACCATTCTGCTGCAAGTTTCCCTTGATGAGCACTAGCGCCAAGGGGGTGCGACTGGTGGCTGGCCTAGCAACCCGCCCTGGGCCATCTATCCCATGAGAGTTCGTAGCATCTCGTTGGTATGCAGCAGTTGAAGCTGAACGTCCATGACTTGTCGATTGTTCTCCGGGGCTTCCGAATCCAAACTTCCCGGCATGGGTGGTGGCAACGGTAAATTCAGCCTAGATGGTTCGGATCGGCCCTCGGCCGTCCTTCTGTTGTCGTGTCCAACACACTTCTGCCATTTCCACCATCCACCGGGGGAATCGGGTTAGCCGTGGTGCCTGCGCTGGCCTGCGCTCCTCCCCCTCGTGGGGGTCTTCCGGTCGCCCCTTACCGCGATGTTTCAGGGGGTGGCGAGTGTCTCGCCTGCCTATCAGGTTGCGGCTCATCCCCGCCAGTGGCGGAGCTGTGCTGTCCTGATCTTGTTTGCACTACCATTGTCTTCGCACCTTGGATTGGCAGAAATGACGATGACTAGTTGACGTCGTTCCCATAGACGGTGCCAAATCTGTTGCATGTGAAAACCTCCATCGCCCGGTTCGTCCACGGAAGAGCCTACAAAAATCGAGTGAGCGCAAGAGAGCCGGTGTGGCTCCAGCCTAGGATTCTTCGACGCTCGAGTTAGGTCTCCAGTGCAACAGCGTAACAGCTAGTAAAAGTGAGATGAGCGTTTGAGCTCCATACCTGAGTATTTATAGAATAAGGTGAGGTGGTTGGAGGAGTCCTTGTATGGTAAGAGTCCTCTGTTGGTAGGGCTCTTCCGCGCGGGGCGGAGTGGAGAGTTATTTTCGAGGTCGGACTCTCACTAAGGTAAGAGTCCTTATTGGAGTGTAACTCTGTATTGTGGTGGGGATCGAAGCTCGATTCTTATCCCGTAATTATCGGGGCATGTTGATGTGGCTTCGATTCCCTGGGTGGGCCATTATTGTTGCTTCTGGGGAGGGCTCTGCCTCGGGCTGCCGAGGCCTCGGCGCTCAACCTCGGACGGTCGTGGCCTCAGTGCTAGGCCTTGGTCTCAACCTCGGGTGGTCATAGCTGTGGCCTCAGTGCTCGGCTTTGGACAACCGTGGCCTCGGTTCTCGGCCTCGGCCTCGGCATATGTGGCATGGACATTGCCTCTGGTCATGCAGGAGCTCGGCCGAATCATGGCACTCTATCTATGACCAACTTGTGTGGGCTCAGCTCAAGGCTCGGCAGGCCTGAGCCTCGGCCATGGAACTTGGCCATGTTGGGGAGATCGCTTTCTTGCTCCGCGCCGGTGTAGCACCGCACACCGGGTGCTCGGCCAGGCAAGAAATGAAATGCCGCCTCTCTCCGGGTGAAAGGTTCGGCCCGGTCTCGGATGGCTCAGCTCGGTCCTGGGATTTGGCCTCAGCACATCTACGTGGCGACCTCTGGTTGGTGGGGAGATTTATGACTCATCAACATCCTTACCAAAACCCCTACACGATTCCCTAAACCCTCTCCGGTTCTATCTCTCCTTTCTCTCTCCCCAAAGCACTCCATGATCCTATCTCACCCATCTCATGTTTTCTCTCTCCAATCCCCACACGATTCTCTCTATCCCCAAATCCCAACTCCTCTATCTCTCCATCTCTCTCACGCTTTATTTTTATTTGTTCCTTTTTGTTTACTCTTATTAGGTTCTTACGGACTAGACTCTAATGCTCTCAGTCCATGATCTAGCATAGCAGCCCTTCCCTCTTCCACCATTATTCTTCTCTTCTCAAACCTTTTCTTCTTCTTCCAACGTTTTCTACCTGGACAGCAACTCGTAGAGATCGTGAAGCACACCTCCATCCAGCGCCTCCATTGAGCACCATCGCTCAACATTGCATCAATTCAGCCTCTTACGTTTTGACTCCATGGGTCATCATCTCTAAAGCGTCCTCCTGTTGATTCATACTATGAGTGGCTTAGTCTCCTTTCCATCCTTAGGTTTAGATGAAATTTTGGTTGATTATTATTAGATTTCTAGTTGTAAAGCATACTTAATTGTTTGATGTTAAAGACCCCTTCCCTTGTGGAAGATTTTTAATAGTTAAATCAATTTAGAATATTTGTCTCTGTGATTCACTTGTTCTATTCAAACAATGGTTTCTTTGTATGTGATTTTTGGCAAACACTGACAATAGCCTTTAACAAATCAAACTAAGCATGCTAAGCGAAAGCGATAGACAATAGTGTTTGACAGGATAGGTTATAGTTAGGGTAGCCTAGAATCATATTTCTTTTTGTGGTTGCATTGGAACTTGTAGTTCTAGTGAACCAGAGTATGAGTCAGAAATTAGGTAATAATGCCAAAACGGATTCAAAACCTAAGGATAGTTTCTTCTCATTAATTCACCTCTTTGTTAATTAGTTTTAATTTAATTTTGAATTTTGCAAATTTGATTTTCAAAACAACATTCACATCAATTTTAGTAAATTTAGCATTTCAGTTCCCCGTGGATTCGATCCCTATTTATCACTATTCTAATTAGTTTACTTAGGGTTTATTTTTTATCTCTTAACGACATGATCAGATAAACATTGAAATTTTGGGAATGTTTCTTTATTTGCATATTGAATGTCATGCATGCATGTGTGATATTTGTTTTAAATCACATTAATAGAATTGAACTTGTTAAATTATTTTCTATTCTTGTCTGTGTATATGGAAATGGTTATGGATAATGTTGAGATATCATGGTGTGTTGGAAAGCATGCCAATAAAATGTTAGACTAGATGCCGTAGTCGGCTTGAAAATGAGGTGTGTGGTGGCCCGTAGTATGGGATGCGATTGGCACCACTCAACTTATACAATGCCATATAGAAAGCATGTGGCTAGGGTTTCACACTCCTGTATGCTACAATTCTTACCAACAGGGATTCAGGTGTTGGGTAGTCAAAGCTCTCAATTGGCTGAGGAATTGTCATCTGTCTAGTGTAGGGTTGACTTTGGCTATCGGGGTCTACCAATGAGTGATATGCGATGCCATGACCTATACAGGCTCCAGGGTAACAATTGAGGTCTCAACACGATGATTGATGTGAAGAAGTTGTATATGTTTCTCGAGTTGTTACTGTAGCATAAGCTTAGAGACTTAGTCATTGATGCTAGGTGGTTAAAAGATAAAAGCTGACTCATGCATTTAGGATCAAGTACTTTGCGATTGCTTCTATGGTTTATCCTCATTCATTGGGCTCAATGGAGCTCACCCCCGTGGAATTACTCCTTTTAGATAATCATGCCGGTGGATATTACGTTGTCAGAGAGGATTATTTAGAGTCGAGCGATGATGGTGGAATTGACTATGCTGGTTTGGATCCAGAGGGGCATGATTCGAATTGTGCTTGTAATTTTTGTACTGCTGTGTGACATGACATGATATTGGATACTTCTTTTTGACGTTTTTATAATATCCTTTTGGTAGATAAGAATCCACTATAAATATTAGTCATTCTTACGAGATACCTCTGGGCTATGCATGTATGCAATCTAGGTTATGGGAATATCAAAATTGTAAATATTTGTAAATAGAATCCTTCCGCTGCACTCTATTTATCTTATTTAATTCTTTATCATTATTGTGGGGCTTGTGTGGTGTATTTTACCGCATCTGGATCCTAGAGGTAATTGGATACGTCAGGTATCCGGGTCACTTATCGGACCTTTCTTGGGGTCGGGTTTGGGGTGTGACAATTACCGTTCCATGTATAGAGGAACCAATCTTCAATCAACCTCTATCACAAATCCTTTATCAACTCCCTATCTGTCTGAGGATAACTCTATAAATAAGAATTGTATCTCAATACCAATTACATAGTGGAATCATCTTACATTCATGGATGTAGGTTGATAAATCGAACCACGTAAAATATTGTTGTCTCGTCTCTCATCTCCTCTTCATCTCATTCTCTAACACACTCCAATACAATGAAAATAATAATAAATAATGGTCGACATAGAATTTTACATGGTTTGGCAAGATACTTACGTCCACTGTGCAATACCCTAACTAGGGTTTCGTATTTTGCATTATACACTACTCAACTTTGGTTGCACTACAACCCAAGAACAAAAACCCCTGCTTCGGTTTCTGTAACAACAGAAACGAGGGAACACAACCCCTTCTCCAATCAAGCACCCACTTGAAAGAAGTTACAATTAATCAGTATCAAATATTGGAATTCAGGTTTCAGTCAGTCTAGGGTTTCAACACGTTAAATACAGAGAAATTAAAATATAGAGATTTAAAATAGTAGAATACCTCCAACAGGTTAATCCCACACTTAATAGCGTCTTTCAAGTGTTGTCAGTACATTGCCCGCATCCCCATTTACACATGAATCGAGAAAACATCAATGGAGGCTTGCGAAATGCTGAAACCTTCTCAAACTCACTCAGCCAACCATACGTGCTGAAACAGAATCTATATGTGTCGCATTTGTTCACGCATTGCATGCAATAACTTTGCGATCTGGTGAAGTGGTAGGATATGATAATTGATACGCCCAACAAATTCTGTCATGAGCGATGGAATCTTTTCCGCTCTCCATGCATGCGCATTCGTGCCTGAACAGATTCCATTTATTTGGAATCTTTTAGTATCGGCCGCTGATATATTGATTCAGTGTGTCAGAGAAACACCTGAGCTCCATCCTCCCCGAAAAAATACATTGCTCCAAATGGAATCTTGCATTAAAAAATGAATTTTTGCCTCATTTTTTTCAGTCGAGGAGAGAATAAGGGCTAAGGAGGGTGTCAAGCTACTGGAACCTGGAAAATTAACAGAATACTCCCTAAATTTGTCCAAAACCATTCAATCTTTTCTCAATTCGCTCCATTTTCGTGTGACGATACAAAAACCTCCATAACTCTCTCGTTCAACATCTAAATAACGTAAATCCAATCGTTGTGTTGGAATCACGACTCGACGAACTACATTTTCAGTGATGATTGATCCATCCAGTTATGCCTTTCAAATCTGACTCCTAACACACTGTCAGTCATTACGTAAACTTATGATTTCACAACTTTTGATGTCCGTGTCCGTGTCCAAGTAGAGCACTTGTACACCATCAGAAATATCTGCAGTTGTTGACAATGACAACCTAAACCTCAGTTGACCAACAATACCCTTACAATAGATGTAGGAATAAGGGTTGTAAATGGATAATCGAAAATCCGAATTCGATCCGCATCTGTATCCATTTAGGGGCATCCATATTCGATTAGAGATACCCGGAAAAAAATCCGAATACTCCGATAAAAATCCGAATCCGAATACTTAATTTAAAAAATTAAGTAAATAACGATCTTGAGGGTTTTTGAAGATTCAACAGGTTCTAGAATATGAGGAGAAGAGAATCATGATCTAAAACTATGGATTGAGAGTGAATTGTATCTACTAGGGGGAGGAAGGTTCGGGTTACACAAGGCAGAAGTGTAAACGGATGGTCGAAAATCCGAATTCGATTCGCATCCGAATCCATCCGAATCCGTTTAGAAGTATCTGTATTCGACCAGAAAATATCCGAATCCGATTACATCCGATCCGTATCCGAGCCGAATCTGATCCGTTTATAGGCCTAGGTCATAGTAGGATGTAGCCCCAAGTCTTGAGCATATATACGAGTTTTTATCCTCTGCTGTAGTGCTGTCTCCTCACATGAGCGCGAAATGACGATTTAACCATCTCTCAGACAGTGTGTTCGGACAAAGTGGTTAAATTATCATTTCGCGCCCATGTGAGGGGACAATACTCTACTGTCCGGGCAGCAGACAACAGATGATAACGATTCGCATATATACAGCTGATGTAGACCCTAAATTAATCTAATAATATAATACATTTGCAGCAATAGATCGAGATTAACATACTTGACACCCAAGAGGGTGGTTGGTTTGTCATTTGGCTGCATCCATTACCATACAAATTAATATTATTGTACGGTCGTACTAGCTAATAATGCTGCATTATGATCAATCATCTTTAATTATAAGAATCTTGAAAGACTTGAGATATATCTAATAGTCAACTAGTATGCGTAATTTTAATTAAGTTTGTAACGGTTTCGATTTGCTAGCTAGAATGAAATTGGAAATTCATGGATCAACAAGTGGGTGTAACACGGAAAATTATCTCCTGTAATTTTCTGTCCAGTCCAATTCCTTAGTGTCTATAATATTAAGAGGGGGTGAACCCCACCCGAGCAGAGTGTTCGGACAGGGGTGGAATGGTTATTGTCTCTCCCTCCCCCCCCACCTCGTTAGGGCACTAGGGAAACTGGACCGGACAGAAAATTGCAGGGGATAAAGATCCGATGTAACACCTATTGATAGTTACTATGTTCATGGTGAGATCCCTAAGTCACATATTCATATCATATCTGATAAAAAATATTGTTATTTTTTTATGGGGGAGCACAGGGGCCATGCGTGTGCGATAACCAACGAGAGCATGCGCTGTGGCATTTGTGAGTGCTGGATTTCTACTTTTCATAGGGATGGGACGGTCATTTCGCCTCCGTCTACTGTGTCCCCCCACAATAAAATAATTGGGATCATTATGTCGATAACATGTAGGTTAGGTTTAATAATTCATAAAATAGTTTCACATAGCATATCCATAAGGTATGATATAAATATTCTTATAAAAAAAAAGGTATGATATAAATATTGAATTACTAGAATATCATAATCTTATGTCAACATCCCATATACAAAGAGGTGAAGGAAACAATGAAGAGGACCCATCCTTCCCATAAAAATAAAAAATAAAAATCTTTACAATATTTGAATGTTAAGGCCCTATGGTTCCCATGTGCATTGCAATCCCAATGTCACAGTAATAATATTTCTTTAATTTGTTCATACACTCCTCACTATTATTAAAAGCAGTTAAATCTTTTAATACTACTACTCTTGTATGAACAATCATGAAAGCTTTTAATTCATGTTAAGTGAAAATTAGCTACACTTAATGGTTTCTTTTCTCGCCTCAAAGTAACAAAACCTACAATTAAAAACTTATTTTATAGGCCGGAAAGGACCACTGGACAAGTACCTATGCCATCCTAATTCTCAACTATCAATTACTTTTAGGCATAAATAGAAGTACAAGAGAGAGAGAGAGAGGATTTGATTAATCAAATAAAGAGTGTTATATTATCCTTAATTTTAGGTGCTCAGTTTGTCAGTAAGGTGTTAAACGGTTTGGTTTTGGTTAAATGGTACGGTTCAATTCGATTCATGGTGTCAAAGGTAGAAATCAAAATCGAACTATTTATCAAATGGTTATACGGTTCCTAAACTGTTTTCATGTAAAATGATGTATTAAAAAATCTACTCTCATATAAAAATGTATAAATAATTATTTAATATAAACTTATTCTATCTTTTGAATTTTAAATGATTGCTTTTAGAAAAAGCTTAAACAATTTGATCAATGTGGGATGAAGCCATGGGGATGTTGAAGATTCGAAAGAGTGCTATTTATTGAGCAAATTAATGTACTTCCCCTGAAGGCTGACAGTGTTAGTGAGGTGTTAGTTTGAACAATTACATCCACACCCATGAAGGCTGATAGTGTCAATGAGGTGTTAGTTTTAAAATGTAAAAGACAACTTTGCCCCCTTTTTTCTTCTTTCTTCTTCTTCTTCTTCATTTTACAACTCCGCCCCCACTCTTGCTGTCAGTCTCAACTCCCATCCCTTCCCCCACCCCCTGTTGCCAGTTCAATCATTTTTAAACTCCAACTAAGTATTAAGTTATGGTTGGACTAGAAAATAATGTCATTTTTTTCTTCCTTCTGCCCCTACCGAACTTTGGTTGAGTTTTGTATCCAAAATACCATTTTTTCTTCTTCTTCTTCTTTCTGCAACCCCACCCTAATATCACTCTTGTAGAACTCTAGCATTCTCATCACCAAAATGAACAAACCAGTGCTCCAAAATCAGTGCTCCAGTTCTCATCAAACCCCTGCAGGTTGTACTTTCTAAATTTTGGTTTAGAGAGAGACCACTAGGTTGCAGATGACAATCAACTATAAAAGTGAGATTCAAAGCATACACATCATCCCCACAACCGAAAAGTATTTAAAAGTAATAAGAATCACAGGCCTGACAGCATTCTAAATGATTAAAAGTGTTACACCCGTGCCCAAAAGGTCGGGCTAATTTGAACTTTGATTGTAAGTCCATTAATCCGGATCCGGATGCGGATCCAGATCTGAATCCAAACCCTAACCTGAATCCAATTGTAGGTCCAGAACCCAAAACCATAAGCCACTTGTGCGTTATGGGATATTAACCAAATATTCGAGCAAGAAGAAAGAACCCCAATTATAAGTTTCCACTTGTCGGCAAAACGACACGTACCTCTCCCGTGCAATTGCAAAATTCACAAATAAATGTACAATTCTTGGTAAGCGACCTTGACCATGTTTTGGGTATTTGGGACATGAAAACATTATTGGGAATGTGTTAATATGTGAAACCGCCAAAGCTCGAGGTGTTCCGACACTTGAACAACATAAAGATCACACTCTAGTGGATCCCTGTGATCGACCACTTACGTCGATCAGAGCTACTGTTACTGCAAATTTTTGTCTCGGGAGTGCGGGACCTGATGCCTTGAGTCAGGGATCTTGCTACCGCATCCCATTTATCTAATTGGAATGTTCCCCCAACAACGTTGGTGTCACGCCCCCATTCTAAGATAGGAATAAAGCACAGTCAAGGGGTGACTAGGATGACACGCATCATCCCCTTTCCTACCAGGATCAATGACACAGTGTCCCAGTCCATAGTCAACAGTCAAGGACAAGCATAATGATTATAATTTACAGGAAAGGAAAGAATATTCCATTCAAAATAGAGCAATTACAAGTGGAAGCGACATAAATAGCAGTTACTATATGTTCAGCTGACTAAGTGATACAATAATAGTTTAACACTGTTTGCTGACTGACCATGACGTAACTACTCAAAAGAATATAAAGTATTACAGACAAATGTTCATAATGGGCACAAAGCCCCAAAAGAATCAAAAGAGGGAATTATCCCCAACAACATCATGGCCTGTAGGCACAATGGTCACAGGGGCATCCGTCACCGTGTTCCTCCGACACAGCCTCGGGTTCCTCCATGCCAATACCACCATAATCCGCTGGCTGGGCCTTGAGACCAACCAGGTATCCACCATCTGCATCAAAATCTAAAAGAGTGTGTACACAGGGGGTTAGCTCCACTAAGCCAGTGAGGGGAAGGGGAATGCACAAACACACAATCACACATAGTCCATGATGAATGTAATGTTAATAGATTTTCTACCTAACAAACAGTCTAAGTCGGGTATATGCAACTATGATAACTCAGGAGATACTGTGGGTCACTTAATTTATCGCCACAATAAAACCTTTATTATCACTAGGGAGCCTACGCCGGTCGAAGCCTCCAAGACCACCCAGTGGCAGACCCCGATGATCAGTGGTCATCCTTGACCTGGCCTCTCTCCCCCACAGGCAACAAGGAGCCCCGATCACCCAACACCTAAACCCCTGTTGGTAAGGGTCGTAGCATAGGGAAGTGAATCCTAGCCGCAGATATACTACATGCAAGTCCTATCGTCCCGAGAGGTATTCAGGGTGCATCAACGTCCCATTCCATCTAGTACCCGGGTATCAGCACGGCACGATGCATACAGGGTAGGATGGCAATCAAGATATCTCATAGGCATTTCTGGGGTTCCGGCACCAGTATACCCGGCACCGTAACCCAATACAATAATGTAAAACAACAATATCCACATCACATCCATTCGTAACCAATATAGTTCATATGCAAGGATGTAGCATGTTCATAATGGATGCAAGCACGAGCAATTATATGATTTATGTATATATATGTATATATAACAAACCCAAACATCACCCAAAACCCACTCACTAGTTGTTCGATTGTTGCTTGGGGTGTTTAATAGGATTTGCTTTGGTACACGCTCTCCCACATAGGTTACAAAATCTGGGGATGTGTGAGAATAGTGTTAGAAGAGTATAGGTGGGTCCCATGATGGATCCCAACAGTTAGTTTGAGGTTTAAGTCAAGACAGCACGGACGGACGTAGGGACGGAGGCAACCAGGTGAGTCCGTTCCTAGCTTCGTCCAAGCATATAGTGAAAATAGGTGGGACGGATTCATGGACGGAACCTCCAGGTGAATCCGTCCGTGCATCCGTTCGGACCCTGAGACATTCTCGAGAGTGGACGAAACTACCCGGTGAGTCCGTTCCTGGCTTCGTCCCTACCAGTCAACTAGATTATACCGAATGGATCAACGAACAAAACCACGATGATGGATCCGTTCGTGGATCTATCGAATCTCTTTTCGAGATTTGGAAGGATTTCCATCTCCAGCCTTCCATACATGAGACCACATGGTTCCTAGGGTTAGGGAGGTGAGTCTTAAACTTCGTTGGGGTCCAAAGCACCTAGCCCAACATGGGCCTTAGAAGATTAAAGGGATTTGGAACCATCTCCAGGGTTTCCCATCCCTAGGTTTAGGTCTTAAGACTTGGAATAGCAGTTCAAGCCATTCAAATCATAAAAGGCATTAAGAGAGAGAGGGATAGGTCTCTATTTAGGGAACCAAAGAGAGGTATTGGGTTTCCAACAGGAAACTCTAAGTTGGAATCGATCCATAGGGGATTTCCATTTTGAAATGGAAAGAGAAGGAGAAGGGGAGAGTATTTACCTACTTGATGAGCCAATGAATGGCTTCCACCTCCAATAGCTCCCTCCAATCACCTCCTTCAAAACCCTCTCAGCCTTCAACGGTTTTAGGTTGGTAGAGGAAGTGAAAGAGCCATAAATGGCTGGGCTACGCATTTATAACACTTGCTTCCACTTAGGGCCTGTTTGGCTTAGGGTCCTTAGAGTTAGATTCAATTAAATGCCACTATAGGCCAATGGGCCCACCTATATGGCACATGCAAAATTCAAGGAGACCAAGTGTGGGGTCCACCTTGTTTGGGTGCTTAGGTATGATGCCTGGGGCAAGGGGTGTGGGCCCCACATGAGGAAAACACCCAAAAGCCTAAAATAGCACGGACGGAGGTAGTCTTGTGAGTCCGTTCGTGACTCCGTCACTGCTGTAAGGGCAGAACCTTAAGGAAAGTTTGTTTGGCATTGGCCCACACTTCAAAGCCATAAAGGGGAGGATACACTAACATTCTTCAGGGCAGTATCTTACCCCTCGACCGTCACGATATGTCCTTCGTGATCCCGAAGAGTTTTCCGATCGCGACGCTAAGCTCATCGTTGAGTGAGGTGTTTAAGTGTGGGGACATAGGAAATGCCTTCCGGTACTCTTCACTCCGGGGACTTGTGCTAGGAGGGTGGTCGAAGAAATCACCATCGACAAATCTCCCCCACTGTCGGTAGAGGAACCTCTCTTCGACAGGTAGACCTGTGAATTGGTCAATGATCTTGTAGCTGAGTTTGACCACAAGCAAAAGCAGTTCCCCAGCGTACACGACAGTAGTATCTACACGTCACAAGAGAGAGAAACTATAATTAAATAGCAAGTCCGGGTGCAGATGTAATAGTTGGTATGTGTGGCCCGCTTAATTAACCCACATACACTAAATCAGCCAATTAATCAGTTTTGAACCAAATTGGGTATAACCAAATAGACTCTTAATCCACTTCCTATATAAACAAAACTAAACTCTAAACTCATTTACACTATTACAATCATTAGAAGCAGAGAAAGAAAAGAAGAGAGAAAGAAAGAAGAAGAAGAAGAAAGGAGAAGTAAAAGAAGAAGAAGAAATTGTGGCTGCTAGTCTAAGTAGGTAATCATCTCTCTCCCTACCTCTTCATTCCATCTATTTGGATTATTCTAAAATCCTTGTTGAGACCAAAACCATGCTTCCCAATTTCGATTTTGATGGATAAATTCATGGTAGGATTCATCTCACCTTTAAAATAATCCCTAACCTAGTTATTTTCCTATTCCCAAATCCTTCCTAGGTCACAATCAAACTGAATTGTTAAATTGATAAGTGTGGGAGCTGTTATTCACCATGCTTACATATAATTTAGCTTGCAATTTATGAATTTGAGACTCAATTACCCATGCATGCATGATCCAAACCTAGTAGTCTAAACCTAACCATGTTCTAATCAAATTAACAACCAATCCTAACCATATAAACTGAATTGTGACTGGTAGAAACTAATTCCAGCCATGCATGGCTAAATCCTTATGCTTGGAACCAAAATGTATTGCATACACCCAACCCTAATTCAGTTCAACAAATTACCCATTTCTCAAACCTATATTTGGGTTCAATTTGAATAATCTATGCCCCAGACACCATCCCTATTTTCAATTGGACAAATCCAAGCCAAAACTGCTCCCAAAACCCTATTTTTGCCCTTGATTTTGCTACTGCAAAACCTCTGGACTGTGCCAGTGGTTGACCACTTCCATAGACCAGAGAATGTTGTCTAAGGTTGAATGACCTTTGGGCATTGTAAAAGCTATATCTCCCTTTTTTTAACTCTGAATTGGGTGATTCTAATTTTGTTAGAAAATAGACTCATAAAGCTTTCATTTGTATAGAAATGTAATTTTTCAAATTATGTCTATAAGTGAAGTTAAATTTTACATCAAATTGGGGGATATGTTCTGTCAAAAGATCAAAATTTTCTATTCTAGCAGATTGACCCCTGTTTAGTAAAAATTACATAACTCCATCATCCAAACTTCATTTACTTTGATTCTTGAATTTTTTAGAAACTAGACTCATAGGGATTCATTTTGTTAGAAGAAACCATTTCCCAATTCTTCTTCTAAGTGATAAAAAATTTCCATACAAAACCCCATTTTTTTTTTCTTTTAAATTCCTCTAGCTACTGACTATCTCTGGTTGATGTCTCTGGTCGACCACTCACATCAACCAGAGTACTGTCAGCCCTATTTTTGGGTTTAAGACATGTTCTAACATGGACCCACTTGTACCCTAGGACCCCACCTTCTCTCAAACACATTTTTGACACGTGTGTATAATTTGTCAACCATGGATAGGACCGCTCAATCGGCAAAGCCTATCGACAACCAACTCATGAACTATTCCAGCTTCGCAAACATAACTATAACAAGGTGAGTGGGAATATGCCATACATGTAGGTGTAATACAACTATTGTGCTATAATATGGTGATTGATTACGTTATTTCTCATTCTTATTTCTTATTATTGTTATGAGATTTGAATGGAAATTGTTGAGATATGATATCATTGTTGGCATGCTTGCATATGATTGCTAGAATAGATGTTGTAGTCAGGTTGAAAATGAAAGGTATGGTGTGCCGTAGTATGGGATGCGGGAGCATTGTACACTTCATACTATATTCATATAGAATGGCATGTGGCTAAGGATTAACATCACCCGGTACTACGAACCCTTGCCAACAGGGGTTAAGGTGTTGGATACCACAATTGTATGAGATCAATGTCCTAAAAGGGCATTGGTCATTCAATAGACTCATCGGGTCTTTAGGACAGGTGGTATCGGTTGTTCCATTAGCCAATAGGGATGGTGGTAGCATAGTGGTAACTTAGAGGGCTGGTCGGACTGACCTTGGGAAGGGATGCTAGGGCTGACTAGTTTTCTCCAACAACTTAATGGGTGTATCGCAGGAAGGGATTAGAAGCCCACACTAGGGATACATGTATTGAGGATTACAGTAGTACCTTCTTACCTGGACTTAGTTTTGTTGTTAGGTGGATTAATAATAAAAATGAACCTCATGCATATAGGATCATGTTTTGTGTTGCATCTGCATGCATGGTTTATTCTTCATTCACGGGGCTCGATGGAGCTCACACTCGTGGAATCTTTCTTTTAGATGATCTTGCAGGTGGATGTGATGGTGGCGAAGACGATTACTTGAGAATAGGGACTGATGATGTGATGTTATCCTTTTGATTTCTTTTGTTTATTACTATCCTTTTTGCTGAAAGAGTTTCCACTGTATGTATTTTAGAATGGTTGTGTGTGGGCCCGATGATTGTGAACTTAGGGATATCGGACTGTTGGGACTTTTAATGTATATAATATATATAAACTTATAGGCATTTACTTTTCGTGCACTCTGATCAATGAAATACTTGTTATCTTGATATTGTGTTATGCTTGTGACGTGTAAATACTGTATCTGGATCCTGGAGGTCTTTGAATACTTCGGGTATTCGGGTCACTAGCCAAATCCTCCTAAAAGGTGGGTTGCGGGTGTGACAAAAAGTTATCCTATAAGCTAAACGGTCTAGGGTTTACTGGTGTAAATTGAACACGGGCCAGGCTCGGTCCAAGCCGCCCACAAGGGGCAGGCCGAACCCGACCTGCTACTCGTGGAGAGAACTAGCCACTTAGGTCTCTCCCCCCCCCCCTTTGGTCAATTCCCAGTGGGAGTCTAAATAGGGGCAGGGGTCTTAGGGTTTTGGCTTTAAATAAAAAGCCTATAACCCTAAGACCAATTAATTGTGATAAACCAAATTATCTCTCTCTCTCTCTCTCTAGTGTTTTGTGTTCTCTTTGGGATTCCATCTCTTTCTAGGGATTTGTGGTGTGAAGTTCTTTGTGGCGAAGCCTATCGTGATCGTGGAGATTCGTTCGTGTGCTCGTAACCATAAGCTTGGCTTTTGAGCCTTCTTTCGCTACATTTTCGTACATATTCAGGTATGATCCAAACCCGAGTTTATTTGGATCTTATTTATGTGATCTTACATTGGCATCAGAGCTATTAGGGTTATGGTTCTCTTTTTTTGTTTTGGGAAGAGAGATGATTATTTTTTAATGGGGTTTCTTGAGATCAACAACTAGTGGCGGTGTACACTGCCATGGCAGTGCGTGCATCGCAGCTAGCTGCCGCTGTTGCACAAAGGCCAGCACGCACACACTGACGCACATCTGCTTGCCCCTGCGCATGCCAATCGCTAGTTGCTGCCATTCCGTGCATTTATTGCGTGCACGGATCTAAGCCGTGCATACCTACAAAACCCATGAACCCCGGAGCCTTGTTTATTTTGTTGATGCAAAATATAAAAAGAAAAAAACTATAATGATTTTTTTTTCTCTCAATGATTACTTTTCAATGCTTAGACTTTTGCAAAGAACAATCATTGCAAAAGCTTTTGAAACCAATGATTACTTTTTTTCAAAAATTATCAAAGGGAAAGGAAATGGTATAGTGGTATGTTGGGTTTTGCCACGGCCTAAGCCGCGCCACCAAGGATTTGGCGAAACTTAAACCCCAATCTCTCTTCCCTCTGCTGCCGTCATGCCCAGCCGAATCAAAATAGTTTTTTAATTTGTTTTATGGTTTTGGCAAGAAGATGGGGTGATGAGAAAATCTCTTCACCCACATTCTTGTTTTTTCTCTAATGTGGGCATTATTCTATGTTTGCGGGCTCATCCTTATTTGTTTTTAATTGCCCTTGAGTTTTATTTTTACTATAATGTGTTTGTAAATTTAAATTGGTAATTTTACCCTCCTGTGACGGTATTAACTTTGTTTGACTCGCACCATATGGGTAAGTGGTCAAACCCCATCCCATGCAACCTATGTTATTATATATTCTATGGAATGGAAAATTTATTGGTACTTGTGTAAGGGATATGTTTTGATGTATGTACGATAGAGTTGGTACCTGGACATGATACAAAGTGCGATGCTCCCCAATAGTGATGTAGTAGGATTCTTGAATGTAAATAGCTGGTTGTAATTTTTAATATTTTATTTTTGAGAAGCCATGTAATGGGAGTCTACTGCACTGTGTATCATAATCTCGTATCGACTCGGCATATCACTTCAAGTACCAATCTGGGTCTCTTGTGTGAGTCTCTTGTGTACCCGATGTATGATGCATTAAATTGTGGTTTGGAGATGCCCTTATTTCCTATTTTGTTTGAAATCAATTAAAATTATATATTCCCAAACCCACACATTGTGAGATTTGACTACGAGCCTAGCGAAATTTTTGGTCTCACCGTGTGAAAGAGGGAACCATTAATTTTAATTAGGGTTTCTTGAACAGAAATATTTTTGTGATTGTTTACTAGATATCTTCCCTTGCACATTGTAGTGATGGCTACCAAGAATGTTGTTGCTGACCTTAACCAAGGTAACAAGTTGGATGGAATCAACTATGACATGTAGCATCGTAAGATGAAGTTCTTACTTAATGAATAAGATTACTTTGAACACCTGACCTCTGAAATGGCTAAACCCGATGAGGTTACTACTGCTCGTCACCGTCAAGAAAAGGAAGCCTATGAGGCTTGGTTTAAAAGAGACTATAGTGCTCACTTTATTATATTAAGCACGATGCACGATGATCTCATCCGCTAGTATGAAAAGTATGAAATTGCCAAGTCCATGTGGGGTCTGATTAAGTTAGAATGTGGCGGTACATCAACTACAAAGCTGTGGGCTATGACCTTGAAGTTTGAGATGCACCGTAAGGACCCCAAGCACAACATGGTTAAACATCTTAGGATTTTGAAAGACATGATACAAAAGTTAGATGATGTTGGGGTACACCTTACCGATGAGCAGCAAGTTCAAGCCGTCATTAGGACGTTACCTAATTCTTGGGGCCAAATGAAGATAGTTCTCATGCATAATGACAGTGTTAAAACTTTCAATGACATTGCTGCTCATATGGAGCTAGAGGCGGAGTGCCTAGAGGTGACCCAATCACATGCCCTTGTCGTCCAAGTGGGGCAGCGTAAGACTTCTGGGTCTAAATGCAAGAGACAAAGGAACACAGGGAATCAGGGATAGGCTCAGAACACTGCACCAAGTGGAGGCAAACCCGCCAAGTGCAAACATGGCAAGCGAGGTGGAAAAAGAGATATTACTAAGGTCAAATGCTATAACTGCCAGAAGATGGGGCACTTCGCTCGTGATTGCATTGAAGCAAAGAAGGTACCATTTCTATCCCTCTCTCCCTATACTTTTGTCTGTACACATGTTTTGGTTGCCCAAATCTGATCTGACTAGATTGTAGATACAGGAGCAACAAGACACATAGCGCGTGATCGAGGGGGGTTCGTAGATTATATAAAGATTTTGGATGGCGCCCAGAACATCTACATGGGAAATGGTATGAGTGAAGCAGCTTAAAGAGTTGGTACCTATTAGGTCACCTTCTACACTGGGTGCATCTTGCTTCTTCATGATGTGTTATACACAGTGGAAATCCAACAGAATCTACTTTCTATTACTGCACTTTTGACTTTCGGTTATTCATTTGTTTTTTATGGTGACACTTTTGAGATACTTTTAGATGGTAGTTCTTTTAGACAATACAAATTTGAGAATGGTTTTATTAAATTAGACTTAATAACTCATGTGGTTACTTCTTCATATTTTATTATTAATATTGATGTTTATTCAGAATTAATTGCATGTCATGCTAGACTAGGACACATAGGTCGAGATAGGATGGGACGGTTAGCTAGAGAAGGCCTTCTTGACCCACTCACTAAAATCAACTTACCGACATGTGACCCCTGTTTAGCTGATAATGCCCACCGAAAGCCTTTTAGAATGGCAATCCGAGCAACCCAGACCCTAGAGCTTGTCCATTCGGACATCTGCGGACCAATGAATGTGAAGGCACGTCATGGTGCTTCTTATTTTCTTACCTTCATAGATGACTATTCGCGATATAGTTATGTTTTTTGATCGCTCATCGCTACGAAGTATTAGATTGATTCAAACACTTTGTAGCAGAGGTTGAGAATCAACAAGAGCTTCAAAACTCTATGCACTAACCAATGACGCAAATATCTGTCAGATCAGTTCAAAGAACTGTTTGAGAAAAAAGGAATCACTAGAAAATTAACTATTCCTTACACTCCGCAGCAAAATGGTGTAGTAGAGCGAAGGAATGTGACACTTCTAGATATGGTTAGATCGATGATGACGTAGGCCAACCTCCCAATATCTTTCTGGGGGGATGCTCTATTGACCACTGCCTACATCCTTAATTGTGTGCCCTCACAGTCAGATCCTTCCACTCACTATGAATTGTGGAAAGGCACAAAATCCACTTTGGGGCATATGCGGCCATGGGGATGTGCGAAATATGTTCATAGTACCTCCCATAAGTTTGGGAAACTTGGCCCTAGAGCTAAAAAGAATATGTTTATAAGATATTCTGATAGCTCAAAAGGCTATGTAATGTACAGTGGACATCAAGATGGAGGAATGATCGAGACTGAGTCCCGGGATGTTGATTTTATTGAAGTCGATTTCCCTAGTATTACCGACGCTAGTAGAGATCTTGATTTCTTTGAGATAGAGACTGATGAAAACGTTTCACCTACTCTTGGCGAAGGTGGGGAATTAATAACTCATCAGGAGATCGCCAGAGAGGGTCAGAGTGACATCAGCCTAGTGGGAGTCTGCCACTTAGTGAAAGCGCACAAATCGAAGGTCAAGATCCCTTTGCGCGTAAGAGCGCATGTGGACATGTTTCCCATCATTGTTTTAAGATTGAAGAGGACATCCTCGTTTGTGTTCCAAGAGATGAGGATGAGCCACCCTCAATAAATGAGGCACTCTGCTCTCCAGCTAAGGAAATGTGACAAGTTACTATAGAAGATGAATTGAGTTCTATGAATAAGAACCAAGTCTGAGAGCTAGTTGACCTTCCGCCTAGATGCAAAGCCATCGGGAACAAATGGGTCTTGAAGGTCAAGTGCAAGATAGAAGGTTCAATTGACAAGTATAAAGCACGCTTTGTGACGAAGGGATATACCCAAAGAGAGGGTGTAGACTACGATGAGACGTTCTCTCCGATGGTGAGAATAGCCACTATACGCCTCATTCTAGCCATTGTCGCAAAGTTGGATTTGGAGCTCTATCAAATGGACTTTAAAACTGCTTTTCTCAATGGAGAACTGGATGAGGAGATGTTTATGGTTCAACCCATTGGTTTTGAGAAGGAGGGACAAGAGCGTAAAGTATGCTGCCTCAAACGTTCCATCTATGGCCTTAAGCAATAGTCTAGGTAGTGGTACATTAGATTTCATCATGCCATTACCTCTATAGGTTTTGATATAATTAAGGAGGACTACTACGTGTATGTATCCTATCCTTATATGTTGATGACATCTTGTTGGCTAGGAATGACATTGAATTGACTGTCACCACTAAAGAGTGGTTGTCCTCTACTTTTGAAATGAAGGACATGGGTGAGACCAATTTTGTGTTCGACGTGAAGATTATGAGAGACCACACTAGGAAACTTCTTAGTTTATCTTAAGAGACTTACATAAAGAAAATCCTGGAGCGGTTCCATATGAACAACTTGAAACCCATAGATACTCCAATGGACAAGGCATGCACTAGACCAGTGGCCTAAGACTGATGAAGAGAGAAACCAAATGTCCAAAATACCCTATGCAGCAATAGTAGGTAGTCTGATGTATGTGATGATGTGCATGCATCCAGATATATGCTTTGTTGTTGGCATGGTTAGCCGTTACCAAAGTAATCCAGGACCAGTCCATTGACAGGCAGTAAAGAGAATCCTTCGATTTCTACGTGGAACTACAGACCTCTCGCTCACCTTCAGTGGTTCAGGCTTGAGACTGAGAGGCTATAGTGATGCTGATTGGGCTAGTGATATAGATGAGCGTAAATCCACTTCAGGGTATGCTTTTGTCCTAGGAGGCAGAGCTGTTACTTGGAGTAGTAAGAAACAAACCTGCATTACCCTATCCACGATCGAGTCAGAGTACATCGCATGTTCGGCAGTAGTTCAGGAGGCTGTTTGGCTCAGGAGGTTCTTGGAGAGACTTAGTGTTTCTACTCACTCAGACGACGTTGTGCTTATACATTGTGACCGCACAGCAACGCTTGCATTTGCAAAGGACCCCAAGTCTCATGGCAGAACCAAACACATTGACATACGATATCATTACATTTGTTGACAAAGCCCATTGCCAGAGATGTTTTCCTAGTTCATGTTAGGAACCTGGGACTCAAGCGGATTTGATGTGTATTTTTTCGGAACACTTTTATGGCTGGACATTATTTGAATTACTCTTACATTTATTAATGGATATATATATTTATTTGAGCAATATTGTGTGTATACATTCATTATTGTAAAGATGTCACTAGGCATTGAATCGACCCACTCACACAGGAGATTCACCTCAGCGCTTGAGGGTAGTGAGCGAGATGAGCCCATGAGCATATGTGCTTGATGGTGCCTTAATCAGAGCTAAGATGAGACCTTATTTGGTCCAACTTAGAAGATACCACACTTCTAGGTAGCCTGTAAAAAGCCGGTTGTGAGATTCCAGGCAGGAACCATGGGGGTGACTGTGCTAGGAACTCAGGTTAGGCGCTTGAAGTAGCGACTAAACTAAGATCTAAATGACATTTATTTTTTCTGCAAGTGACATGCCCACCTCAGTGGGAGTTGGGCCATAGCATGCATATCATACTGCATGTGCTTATACCAATCGATTGTGAGAGTGACTGAATGGATCCTTGCTTCGTCACTGTGTGAGCCATGTGGATTATATTAATCCCACGGTACCCTTATTATCTGAGACAATGTCATTAAGAGGACATCCAATTATGCTACTTTGGCGTTCTCCTTAGGATCATAGATGATGCGGTCCAGCAGGAAACGATTGGAAAAGCTGTTGGAAATAATTGGATTGACATAAGGGGCTCAGGGAAAACCATCTGATATTACACCTTTGTTTTGTGACTCATTGGTTGGGCGACTTGTTGTATTTTTGATCGACGTAGTCATGAGTACAGTGCATACAAAGGCTTAACACTGCTCATCATGAGGGATCGAGAGTGCTAGATCTGGTGTAATTGGATTGTTTGGAGCATTTTGAGATTGTTTGTGAGTGATGTACTATGTTGGTTAGATGGAAGCTTGATATAGTACTCCTATCCTATATTATCTCGATAGGTCGCACTCCCCATTTCCTGTATGAAGGGTTACACAATTGAGAGAGACTTGGATGTATAATTAAACTAATGCACCCCATGTGGGCGAGTGGAAGATGTAAATCAAACACGGGCTAGGCCCGGTCCAAGCCGCCCACAAGGGGCAGGCCGGACCCGACCCACTACTCGTGGAGAGAACCAACCACTTAAGTGGCTGGGTCTCTTCCCCCCTCTTTGGTCGATTCCTAGTGGGAGTCTAAATAGGGGCAGGGTTCTTAGGGTTTTGGCTTTAAATAGAAAACCTGTAACCCTAAGGCCAAATTAATTGTGAGAAACCAAATTCTCTCTCTCCAGTGTTTAGTGTTCTCTTTGGGATTCCATCTCTTCGTAGGGATTTGTGGTGTGAAGTTCTCTGTGAAGAAACCTTTTGAGATATTCGAAGATCGTGAAGGAGATCGTTCGAGTTCTTGAAGCTTGTAACCAAACCTGTATGAGATCCTCTTTCGCTGCGTTCCGATCTCCATTCAAGTAACACCCTAACAGGTGATGATTTATTTACAACTGGGATGGACCTTTTCTCCATATCTCTAACCAATGCTTGTATACATTGTTTACCTCTGAACTTAATCAATATTAACGATTGACACTATAACAGTATATTAAAAAGAGAAATGAAAATCGTGTGTGTAGACATTGAATTTTGTCACCCCCCGGTGATGATGACAATAGGACACGGACAGACATCGATATCTCTCTCAAGAAGGACTCTTGCCCCTACTTCTAAACCACTACATCTCGACATCCTTAAAAATGACTTATAAGACCCTTTTACCAAATGATGAAGGAGGTACTGCTCACCTTTCCTAACCACGACGGTCCCGCTAATAGGCCCAGAAAAGCCCAAAAATGCCTGATGATGTTATGCCCAGAGCACGGCGCATTGGTAACTCACCATGGCACCGTGAAAAGGCATTCCACAGCGTTGTGGTAACCCACCGTGACACCGTGGAAAAGGACAGACGTCACCAAAGTGATGTCATCCATGACACCGTGGAAAACCCTTCCACGGCGCCATGGAGGACCATCACAACGCCGTGATCAGTGGGTCACCCCCTATAAGTAGGGAGCCCCCCCCCCCCTTCATTTAAAAGCAAGAGGAGAGTTGGGAGAGGGTCCCAGCTTGTTTTTTTTTTTTTTTTTTAGCCTTTTTGCCTCCATTTAAGCCCCTTCAAGTGATTTTTGAAAGGTTTCTCTCAAGTCGTAGGTAGATCCTTCGATTACCTTATTTGAAGAGGGAGTGCTCCAATCTCAGGTTAAGCCGTTACTCTGTCTGCATACATAACGAAAACCCTTTATACAGCCGTTGCTCTGCCCAAAGTCTGAGTAACAAAACTCATCTCATATAGCCCTTATTCTGTCCGACAAGAGAGAGGCAAAACAATCATTCGTCGCCACCTGAGCCGTGGGACATCGCATACTTCTCATTTGGTATATTTCTCTTTATTCTTTTTATTTCTTGATAGGGATTTGTCTCTTTCTTTTTTTATTTTGGCATCATATAGACCATTAAAATAACTTGCTTTAATGTACATAGTAGATGCTTTTTTCTTTTTCTTTGTCATGCTTAGTGCATCATAATCTAGTCTTATATGTTGATATAGGACATATTATTAAGGGAGAATTTTTGAAACCTTGAATCTAGTAGAAAGACCGGTTTAATTAGGCGAGATGGAGTGCTAATACCTTCCCACGCTCGTAACCTGACCACTTACTCATAATCTTTGACCAGACCATATGGAATCACGTAGCCCTTTCTACTAACCCCGGATGGAGCTACACCCATTGGGTCCTAGGCCCTAATCCTACGTGGCGACTCCATTTCTATGAAACATGATTCCAATCTCCCATAATGATGTATCGAAATGATACGCGATAATCCATGAAAGGTAAATCCCATCATCATAAGGCCGAGGAAACCCCCCTCACGAGGACCGTGGTACTTACAATGTGCAATTGCAAAAAATTAAAAAAGAAAAATGAATAAAAAAAAAAGTGAGATTTGCAATAGTGGTGGTTCCAATGCTGTCTTTAGTATTTGGATTCGGAGTTCGGATGGAGTTTGGATTTTGGAATGGCAGTTGGGTGGATCTTTAGGTTATAAGACACAGATTGAAGAGATTAGTGCATTTGTAGATTCGTCGGAGTTGGTCATCAGTTTCGCAGCTCGAAGATTGCCGAATTGGAGAGATTACTCCTCGCAGATCGCCGAAACTGACTAATTGATATATACAAGCCGCCAGAGAAGAAAGAGGTGAGATGGAAGATGACGTTGGAACAATAGAAGGTTGAGGAGATGGGTTTGGGTTTTGTAATGTAAGGGTACAAGGGTAAAAAAAAAAAAACTACTAATGTAGATTAATATGGTCATTTATGAATTTTATGCTTCAACTAACGATTTCAACTTAACAAACTGGGTTTATTTGTAAGACCCACTATAGTTCAGGAGAGGTACATGCAATTGTTCAAACAACAGGGAGTTGCTTATATTGGACCAAATTACAAGGGAGGTACATATAAATTGCTCTTATTTATTTAATATATAAATCAAAATTTAATCAGTTCAAACAGTTTCACTTTTGAAATCAAAATCGAACCATTTAACTAAACGATCTCATTTTTAAAACCAAAATTGAACCATTTTTAAATGGTTTCACGGATCTCTTGTAAATGACTCGGTTTGATTTTAACACCCATAGGTTTTGATGGTCAGGTTTTGGACCAAAGATTCAAAGTCGCTACTTAAGATTCAGCCACCAACTACTAGGAATAAGATTTTTTTCAACTATTAACTGCTAAGTGTAAGCAGAACTAGACTAGAAATTAAGCCTAATTTTGTTAATAAAAAAAAAATGAGAAGTAGAGCCTTATTAGTAATTTTTTATTTTGGTGCTGATGTTGCCCTCTGAGTCTTAGGTAGGACTATTATATGGTTTCGTTGACCCACCAATCACACGGATATAGGGCATGGGCCCACCTAAAACCAAAAGTTGAGTAAACTACATTTTCTCACTAGGAGATTAATGAACTAAAATAAAATTTAATTTTGTTGGATGTTTAGGATCAACAATATTGAAATGCCATGTTCAGCACGGAAGTTGTCATTAATATCGCTCATAACATTTGTTTAGAATATATTATCAACTAACCCCATAGAATTAGCATTTCTCTAAGTAGATTACTTTATTTTAATTGCGGGAGAATTCTCACCCTTATAGGGGACAATGTGGGATTTGGGTCCTCTGTAGCGCGACAGGGGGTGTAGCGCACCATCCGACAGCCTGTAGTGCTTGGGCACGCAGCCCAACACTCCGCCTATATGTTGGGTTGCGTGTCCAAGCACTACAGGCCGTTGGATGTGCGCTACACTCCCTATCGCGCTACAGAGGAGCCGAATGCGACAATGAGACCAGGATCCTCTGCATGTCGATGGGGCGGCGGTGCACATCCGATGGCACGAGATGGCACATATGAGGCCGGATGTGCACATATGGCACACATGACGACAATGTGTGCTTAAATATTCCCTAGATAAAGCATATAAGTTATTCCAATTAGAATAAGTTTCCTAAATTACAAAGGAAATACAAATTTAAGGGGAACTTCTTTAGGTATCAATGTACCATATGGTGAAAAAACAAGAGAAGATGTTTTTGCAATAGTGGTGTGCATTATCTGAGGCGGACTTTGATGCAACGATAAGGTTTTCACAAATTGAGTTAGGGAAAAACCTCTTCGTAAGGCGGGGCTAAGGTTTTGTACATTATGAATCTCTCTAGACCTCGCAACGGTAGGAGCTTTGTGCATTAAATACGTCTATTTAACTTCAAAATTATTTTTAAAAAAAAAAAAAACATATATTAGGGAGAATGTTCTCGTGGTGTAGTGCGGGTTGCATCCGGCATATGGGCCTGCCACGTACTCACGAGAGGGCAAGGTGGTCATTACACCCACCCCCATGTGCCTAGGCCCAGCGCAGAGAACAACGCCCCAATTAATTATTACGGTACAATATAGCATTTATAATATTTGGTTCAATTTCTACATCGTGCGTTCTTTGTCTCTGGATAAATGGAGAGATTATTGAAAGTTCATTATTTTTCTTTGCTGAGGGAAGCGCCTACTAACTGGGTTCAGAAAACCAATTAATTTCCATGCTTATTTTTTTTTATCTTCTGTATTGGATCACGTTACTTATAGTGGAATCAAATATAAATATAGAGTATTTCCCAAAAAATAAATATAGTCTTTTATTTAATTAAACTCTTGCTTAGTTGATAGTTCTCTCTCATTTAACTTTAACCAACAACTCGTTGTCAGAAAGATTTACTTCCCCAACCGATAACACCTTTTTTTTTTTTTGGGTAGAAAAATAATTTTACTAACAAAAACCTAGAGGAAACACAATATTATAAGAGTTATGTCACTAACAAACAATAGTTGGACTTCTATGTCCATCAAATCCGGTTCACCCCGATTTACTATCAAGCATTTCTTTGTCTTAAAATCACATTGTTTGACTTTTCTCCAACAAATGTTAACATTCAAGACAAAACTTAAAAGGCATCCATTGGAGAAAATTGTGACTTTTAGAAATTTATATATAGTCTTGCAAGATTAGTTTAATTTAATTAAAATTTTAAGACAAATATTCCATGTTTCTCTCTTGTCTCTCTTGGCTGTAAACCATTAGTGCTTAAAAATAGTCTTACAACCATCTCTTCTTCCATTAATTTTTTTTCTATAATCAAACCTCCATGGTTTGTCACTCCACTTATTTATTTAATTATTAATTATTAATTATTTTTATTTTGTTTTGAGTAGAAAATATGGTATCATGTGGGTAGTGAAGATGGGATTTTGTTAATAATTAACTAGCCCTATTAAATTTTGGTAGGAAATTAGAATGGAGACAAACCTTTTTGTTTGTCCGAAACGGTTGACAGTGATTTTAATGACTAATAAAATCTTTTTGAATGTTTTGTTAAAATTTAGATGACCTGAGATTAAGACAATGTCAAAGGAAATAAAGAGTCAACACTGAGCTTGTTAAGTAATCTACATGTCCTGAGATAAAATCATCATATGTTACTATTTTGTTGTTTGATATTTTGACATTAGATGTGTGTCCATCAAACACAGTTTAATGAGATTAGATTAATTATTTATAATTTTATATTGTGCTTGTTATAATATTTCTTTTTTGTGTAATTGCCCAAAAGTATCATTTATCTATTCACAACTATAGACAGAAGTTTCTACAAAAAAAAAAAAACCTATGGATAGACGTGAGTATATAGTTCTAGGGTTGCCACAGTATATGTTTCCCCAATAAGGATTGACATAAAAATATTACTGTAAGTACTTATATGTGTTGAATACTAATTCAAAGAAATTCCTAAATGGTTCACTGCCAATTATATTTGGAAACAAGAAATTTTTGTAGTTTCTTTTTCTCGTACATAAGAGACACTTACTATTGCATTCGTGTTTTGAGCGTTTGTGGTTTGCTAATTTGATGTCTACCGATAGGACGAACTACCACTGGCTGCTCGGCGTACACAATATAAATGGTAATGGGTGTGACACTCAATAAGGTCTCCATTGCTCTTTTAGGGAGAACATCTAAATAACGAAGTTTTCGGACTGAGGCTGGTCAAAATCGGGGGCCTAGTAGTTATTTTGTAAAATGTTTATAAAAGTATATTATTATATTATATAATATAATTTGAAATGTATTTCAAATGTTTTGGGTCGAGTTATTGATCTTGATATTCCTGTATTGATGAACACTGGATTAGGTTTCATGATGGAAAATTTATTCCATGCTTGCAAGGTCCATTATAGATGTTAGTAGTGTGGGGGGAGAAAGTGTAATATTTCTATCACTGGGTTTTCAAATTACATATTTTGTAGTGTCGTCCTTTAATGCAATTAAAGATAACTTAAAGGCTACCCTTAGGATCACACTTGTCACGCCCCAAGGTAAAATGTATGGGGGTACGTAGGCCTTCACGGGCCGCCGTGTGATAAAGGCCGGTCTTCCATTTACAATAGAAATAAAAACATTCACTTATTACTCATATACATATTACAACGGAAGAACTAAGTTTTTTGAATTTCAAAACTCCTTTGTTACACAACATAGACATTAACTTTCATTTTATCATCCCCCAAGATATACATTCACTTTATTGTGTCAAAACCTCAATGTAATCCCCATCATTCACAACCAAAATACTTCCTTTTTAGTTACATACTATGTCAAAAACTATAAAATAAAAGTTCAATTCATAACCTAGGTGGCGACTCACTTCTGTTATTTTAAAATTATGCTTTCCCCGCACACCCATCACCAGTTCATAAGAGTGAACCACAACACCATCTTTTGGTATTCAATTCGAGTCGCTAAGGAACAGGGACATCAACTCTGTGAAGCACACATCGAGGCGTTAAACCCCCGCACAAAAAAAAAGGGATGTGCCCGGTCCGGCGCATGTTGTTGATACTCAACAGTATACAGATACACATGATGAAGACAATCATACCAAATGCATCATGACAGTGACACATGCATATGCATATACTAGAGGCCGAGATCATTGTATCGGAATTCCCATTGGCCACACCATCCTCCCGTCTCCTTTAGCAAAGACACACATATGACAAGAGTACAACGAATGTGGTACCGGGATTCCCATCAGCCACACTACAAACTCGTTTCTAAACCTAATGCAACAATTATCTCTAATGCAACAATTATATAAATAAACTGTAGTAGTGAGTACGGTAAATACGGTACCAAAATTTCCATTGACCACACTATACCCTGTTTCCAAAGCCTAGTCTAAATGGCATGAACTACTTAACAGTATGGCGATCACGGGCCCAACATTCCCCTCGGCTCATGGATCCCATTCCCCTCACACATCACATATCTCTTCACATTGACACATTTCAATCACAATAGTCCAAACATATATCATGAAGCCTAAGCATCATAGCATACATAGTGAAGATTATTAAACATGAAAGTAAACAAGTATACTAGGTAACAAATCCTAATCTAGCAAGCATAATGAGTGTTCATAATCCTAAGCTAGCAAGCATAGTGAATGTCATAGGAATTTAACATACTAAGCATATGGGTTTAGCAAACATTTCAATAAATATGCATGAATGCATCACAAGCAAAGTCCATGGTCATAAACACTCTGAAAAATTAACTCATCTAACCCACTCACTTAGTTGTGGCAACTTTGGTGATTCAAGTGATTCCTTGGTTCGCGCATGTCCGTATGTCCTTCCCGTAGGTTGTAGGTACTTTAGGGAGTCACATTTAGGTATACATTAGGTTGATACATAACCCACAATTCACAATTCTAGATCTACCCCTTAGCAGTTGCTGAACTGCTCTATGTGGCAGATCTGGTGGCTGATGGGTCATCTGCTGCACACCATACGGTGGATGGAGGCAGTACTCAAACTCTAAGTAGATTCCATTCATATGGCTGATGTGTGTGGTCGATGCAACATTAGCCGCACAAGCCCAGAATTGTTGTACAGCAGCCAGGGCTCGGGCTTTTGGCTTAGCCAAGCTCAAATGAGCTAAGGAGGTTGTTTGGGCGGGTCTTCCCACACCTAATTGAATTTTTGAAACCCTAAGGTTCAACTTCAAACATGGGGAATGGCCTATTCTATGGTCAAACCCTTCAAACCCTAGTTTTTAGGTTCTTCCAATCCTTGGGGTTGTTGGGCTTCCAATGGGGCAATAGAGGGGTACAAGAAGGGGTGCAAGGGCTCTATTTGAAGCCCTAAATGTTGACATTAAAAGCCCCTTGAGGTAGTTACCCAAATCCCCAAAAAAATCTCAAATCCAAACTAAAATAGAAAAGGAAAGGAGGGAAAGAGAGGTGTACACTCACCAATAAGGTGCAAGAACCAAGGCCAGGTGAGCCCCCTTCCTTCTCTTCCTTCCCCTTCTTTCTCCTTCTTCTCTTCTCCCCACGGTTTTCTTTCCTTTCTTGCTTGGGTTTCCAAAATGAGAATGTGAAGGACCTCACTCCTATTTATAACCAAGCCTTGACTATGACCTGTTTGGCTGGGGGTGAGTACCCTACACTTTCAAACTACTTTAATCTCTTAGTTGAGCTAGATGGGCCCATTGTCAAGGCATCACCCAAGCTGAAATGACACTAGTAACCCTCACCCTATATGGAATTATAATGGGGTGGGTCCTACTCAAGGCCAGGTGGGGCCCATAGTCATTTAATCCATTTTAATAGCCTAATATATGTTGTATGGCTGATCACAGGGATCCACCATACAAATCCTGACTATCCTACTCAAGTGAGTCACGGGGCTACTCAAGTGACTAATTTCAACCCTGATTGACTGAGGACTTTCTCCAGTATTCTCATATGTACTCACAAGCATTAATGCTATGATTTATATGCATCACATGCCATTAGCTAACATGCATGGTTAGGTGAAGTGAATCATGGTTAGCTACTTACCACTAGTCATTCGGAAGTGGATTCGGGTATCTAATCCAGATCTCTTCACACCATTAGCTTGTGGATAGAGGGTAATCAACAAATTTTCCGCAATTGATGAATCTTCTTGTATCCTTATCAATAAACCTATCTTCCATAGGTTCTCCTGTCGCCCGATCAATGATTACATATGTAGGTTTGATTGATATAGCCCATAAGTCACCGGTGTACACAACCACCGTTGTTAGTAAAATAGCAGTCCATAGGATCATCTCCATCGTTCCCCTGGGAAACCAATAAGAAGCATCATCTTGGGTTCACAAGAATTGGAAAGTCTGGGTTACCCTAGGGCACCCTATTTAAATTTTAGGGTTTCCCATGGTCGCCCATCGGTGCCCTACTGTGACCCTATTTAAATTTGGGGTTGCCCATGGTCGCCCATGGGAACCTTGGTATAACCCAATCAAGGTATGGTATGAGAGACCATACCCAATCCTTCTCTTTCTCGTCCCATAAAATTATGGGATCCATAAGAGAGAGAAAACTCATCTCTTTGCCATCCCATGGAAAGAGGGATCCATCCCATACCCGAATGCGCAGCGGAAAGAGATCGATTTGGATTTCTTTCACATCCCATGATTATCAAATAATTAAAAATATTAGATGAATCAATAAGAATTTGCTAACCTTTTGAGCCTCAAGTGTTGCTCCTCCAATAGGCAGTGGTTCTTCCTCCAACGAGCACACCAGGTAAACAGATTTGAACCTCAAATGGTGCAGCCAAGGTTCTCCAAGCCAATCCTAAATCCTCTTCTTCAAATCTTCAAGCACAGATCTGGGTTTCCAAAACCCTAACTCTCAATAGATAGAGAGCAAGAAGAAGGAGAGAGAAGAGATCAAGAGAGAGAGAGAGAGAGAGAGAGAGAGAGAGAGAGAGCCAAAAACGTAGAGGAGGGGTGCACCAAAATTCATCCTAGGCAAAAACGTGGTGCCGCCTCCATGTTTTGGGTGTTTAAATATACAGGGCTTCTAAAACCCAATTTGGATAAATCCCAGTGGGGAGTTTTTTTCTCTCTCTCTCCTCTTTGACTTGAACCTGTTTAAACCTGATGGGCTTCTAATTGGTGAGGAAGCAGAATCTAATAGGGAATAGTTTAATTAATTAATTATTTTATATTTAATGGATAAATAAAAAAATCACCTTATCCAATAGATTAAATAAATAATTAATTAATTAGTAAATTCCCATTATACCCTCACATAATAATTAATTATTATGTACCAACCCACCACTAATCAAGGGCATGTACACATGTATTGCCAAACCCCATTCCATAGAACATATCCATACGAGAGTGTCTGTGTACGTGATCAGATCCCGTAAAACATGATAAAATACTTTTAAATAAAACTACATATAGTCTATCATTTTATGTAAAATATTTTTTTCAAAAACCATTTCTAAATTGGCACTGGATCCAGATTTCGATCCAATCATCCATAGACAATCTCTATCTTGATATTCCCTAATCGGGCAGTGGTGACCATGTTGAGAAACTCTCACTCACGAAATGTTTACGTATTCCCAACACTTGCTTTGACTCTCTTGAATCTTAGTCATTGATGTTCCAAAGAATGCGGTCACATTTCGTAGTGACGAGGTCCTCTCAAGTACAGGATCTCGGTGATACATGTCTATCCCATCCTACATCTGTCAGTAATACATGAGGGAATCGCCAAATAAGATTCTTCACCAATGCACATCATAGTGTGCACTCGCATTCGTACCCCGACATCAACATATCTAGGCATACCCAATGCCTATGATAAGGGTGCCCAGCCCGAACCCTAGTCGTGACTACCATTTTAAGTAAAACTTACGGACACATAATGCTCAAAAATTTTATATCGCATATGATAATAATAAACTAAAATGTATAAAAGGTTCAATACGATGTAAACCAGACCGAACCAGACCAAACCGGGTTTGATGGACACATAAATCCAACAATCTCCCACTTGTACATCAAAGTCAATTTCTCTACATTTTAAACCCATGCCTTCCATGTGTTTTTCAAACACTCCAGGAGACAAACCCTTTGTCATGGCATCAGACACATTTTCAGTAGTGTCCACTTTGGAGATACTCATGTCACCTTACTGGATAATCTCTCTGATGAGTTGATACTTCCGCTGCACGTGTTTGTTCCTCTGATGAGTCCTAGGCTCCTTAGCTTGTGCAATAGCCCCTCTGTTGTCACATAATAGGGGAATCGGACATTTGATCAGGAGCTACTCCATAAATGTTAGATCTGCACTCGAGATCCTAATATAATAATGTTATCTTTGGGCCTTGTAGATGGAGCTAACATCTACGTCGGTGTGTTCTTTGCAATGACAATCAAACAGACCCACAAGATCGTTGACCAATTCACGGGTTTGACTATCGAGGACCGGTTCCTCAACCGAGAGTGGGGAAAGTTCGTCGATGATGAGTTTATGGATTACCCTCCTAGTACTAGTCCCAAGAGTGAGGAGTTCTAAAAGGAGCACCTGGTGTTCTGTCACATCGACACTTCGTGTCTTAGCAATGTAAGTGTCGAAGTTAGGAAACTCTTCGGGATTTTGGAAGACAGGTAGTGATGGGCGAGGGAATCACTTTTTGGGTAAGCTTCTAACCCTAAATCTCACTGTACCACTTCCCCTTAATAGCCCTTGAAGTGCAGGCCTAAGCCCGAAGCTTGTTCGAGGTTTAAAAATGCCTTACAACAGGGCTGGATTCTCATATGGATTCTCCCTTATGAGAATCCGACCAAGGATCCACCCTTGCTGTTGTAAGTACCGTGGTCCTCGGGAGTCGAGGTTCCACCTTCGACTTCGGGCGACAGGAATTAGTATCCAATTGTTGTTTGACAATTTATCATGGGGATGGGGGTCATGCTTCATAGGTATGGAGTCGCCACCTAGGATTAGGGCCTAGGACCCTATTGGGTAGCCCTATCCTGCGGGAATGGACATGGGCTACAAGATTCTGTATGGTTTGGTCAAAGATCGGGTAAGGGGCCAGGTTACAAGTATGGGAAGGTGTTAGGCACCCATCTTGTCCGATTGAATCGGTCTTTCTATTCTAGATGCTGAATGTAGAATATTCTCTCCTCGTAAAGTATGCTTAAAATGATCATATTGGATGCATTCTATTTACATTATATACATCTAAACACGAAAACACAAAAGATTAGGTTGCAACGATGAAAGATATAATGATTGTGCCTTCACATGACAATTCCTTGAATATCAAAGGTCCCTTGGCTCAGGTGGAGACGGATGGGCGTATCATCGCCGGTTCTTCAGACAGAGTCCTGACTTGATGGGGATGTTCTTTGTTATCTGTATACGAATAGAATAACGGCTATAAAAAGGGATTCTTGCTACCCGTATGCGGACAGAATAATGGCTAGGTTGGGAGGGAAGCACCCATCACTCAAAAAGTGGGATAATTGAAGGATCTATCCATTTCCTAGAAGAAAATGCTCAGCATGACTCAAAATGGTCTGAAAGGGGGAAAAAGGGGTTGGACAGTCAATTTAGAGGGTCTCCCTTGCCTTCTACTTCATCCAAATAGAGGTAGGGGGCCCTCCTATTTATAGAGGTGCCCCACAGATCACGGCACCGTGGTGATTAACCACGGCGCTGTGGATGACGACCACGGCTAGTTTAGGCTAGTTTGGGCTTCTTAGGGGGTATGGGCACGATGTTTTCCATCCGTATCCTGTTGTCATCATTGCCAAGGGCGGTGGAAAAATTTTAGTGTCTATAGTTTGCCCCTCTTTGGTCGAGGCCTGTGCCTACAGCCGTAGGGAAAAGACAAAAGAACGACTAATTTTGTCACCGAGAGCATGTACTGCTGACGCTTTGCTCAAAGGCGGTAGAGTTGCAAGTGGTTAATCATGATGAAATCTTTTAGATAAACTTTAAAAGAAAACTCGGATGAAACCAAGTCACTTGAGGGTAACATAGTACCCTTCAACCAGAAAAAAAGATAACTGAGGGTGATATGGTACCACTCAATCGAAAATGGACAATTGAGGGTGATGCAGTACCACTAGACCAGAAGCGGATAATTGAGGGTGATGTGGCACCACTCAACCAGAAACAGATAATTAAGGGTGATGTGGCACCACTTGACCGGAAACAGATAATTGAGGGTGATGTGGCACCACTCCACTGGAAACAGATAATTGAGGGTGATGCGGCACCACTCAACCGGAAACAGATAATTGAGGATGATGTGGCACCAATCGATTGGAAGCGGGTAGCCGAGGGTGATGCGGTACCACTCGAAAGAAAAAACTTTTTTTGTCACGGCGCCGTGTGGAATTTCCACTGCGTCGTGGAGTGGGCAACAGATTCCATTCACGGCGCGGTGGTCACTCTGCCATGTTCCAGGACACGGAGACATGGGAAGTTGTCCGCGGTGCTGTGATCTTTGTTCACGACGCCGTGGTTACGAACTTCCCCCTCTATAAATAACACGTCATTTTCAAACCTTTTCACTGCTATTTTCTTAGCGAAGCTCTGCCATTTTTTTTCCTCACTTCATACTTGCATCTTTCTGATGGCTCTTCGCAGACATGCCAAGCAGCCCACCGATGATCCCCTGTTGGGTACGATAGACGAGGACACACGGGCCTGGTGGTACGTTATCGGCGACACACTGAGAGACACCGGTCGCCACATCTGCAGCCACATATGGGGCAAGTCCCCACAGGTACTTTCATCCTTCCCATTATTTATTTTAGATTAGATATTCATTAGTGCAAATCGCAAAGCGAGGCCACTAGCTACCCTCCCAGGGGCCTTTTGGTGTGTAAAACGAGACAAAACCAATAGATACCACCTTAGGTACCCTTTGGCATGCGAAACGAGGTGAGACCTCCAGACCCTAACCTAGGAGTCTTTCGACCCTTAAAATGAGACAAATTAAGCCATTAAATACCACCCTAGGTACCCTTTGTCACCCAAAATGAGGTGAGTCCTCCAAACACCATCTTAGGCATCTTTTGGCACGTAAAATGAGGCAAAACCATTAGATACCACCCTAGGTACCCTTTGGCACATAAAACGAGGTGAGTCCTTCAGACACCAACTTAGGCATCTTTTGGCACGTAAAACAAGGCGGGTCCTCCAGACACCATCTTAGGCGTCTTTTGGGGTGCAAAATGAGACAAAGTCATTAGATACCACCCTAGGTACCCTTTAGCATGTAAAACGAGGCGAGTCCTCCAAACATCATCTTAGGCGTGTTTTGGCACACAAAACGAGGCAAAGCCATTCGATACCACCTTAGGCACCCTTTGGCATACAAAATGAGGCGAGTCCTCCAAACACCAACTTAGGCGTCTTTTTGCACGCAAAATGAGATAAAGCCATTCGATACCACCCTAGGTACCCTTTGGCATGCAAAATGAGGCAGGTCCTCCAAACATCATCTTAGGCGTCTTTTGATGCCAAAATGAGACAAAGCCATTAGATACCATACTAGGTACCCTTTGGCACATAAAATGAGGCGGGTCCTCCAGAAACCATCTTAGGCGTCTTTTGGCATGCAAAATGAGACAAAGCGATTAGATACCACCCAAGATACACTTTGGCATACAAAACAAGGCGGGTTCTCCAGACACCATCTTAGGCGTCTTTTGGCACGCAAAATAAGACAAAGCCATTAGATACCACCCTAGGTACCCTTTGGCATGCAAAACAAGGCGGGTCTTCCAGACACCATCTTAGGCATCTTTTGGGACGCAAAAAAAGACAAAGCCATTAGATACCACCCTAGGTACCCTTTGGCATGCAAAATGAGGCAGGTCCTCTAAACACCATCTTAGGCATCTTTTGGCACGTAAAATGAGACAAAACTATTAGATACCACCCTAAGTACCCTTTGGTGTGCAAAATGAGGCGAAGCCATTAGATACCACCCTAGGTACCCTTTGGTGTGCAAAGCGAGGCGAAGCCATTAGACACCACCTTAGGTACCCTTTGGTATGCAAAATGAGGCAAGTCCTCTAGACACCATCTTAGGCATCTTTTGGTACGTAAAATGAGATAAAACCATTAGATACCACCCTAAGTACCCTTTGGTGCGTAAAATGAGGTGAAGTCATTAGATTCCACCCTAGGTACCTTTTGGCACGCAAAATGTGACGAGTCCTCCAGACACCATCTTAGGCATCTTTTGGCATGCAAAATGAGACAAAGCCAATAGATACCACCTTAGGTACCTTTTTGCACGCAAAATAAGACTCATATATTATTTCTATTTTATGCTCTTATTTATTTTGGTACTAACCATGATTTTTTGTTGTTTTGTTTTATTTTGCAGAAGAGGCGACTTTCCAACCTGAAGAAGTATTGTTGCACCGATAAGGTGCTCTCCTGGTACAAGGAGCTCTGCCCCTAGGTCCGATCGAGAGTGCAGTGGATCGGCTTGGGGCACATAGCCCCCCACAGCTCCTGGGATCTCAATAGCGTGACTGCCCGCTTGCTTGGGAGAGATGGTGGCTGAGTACCCACTCCTTCCACCTGCCAGTCGGAGAGATGACCATCACACCTCTCGACTTTTATATGATCACCAGTTTGTCCTTCGGAGGGGAGCTCGTTATTCTGACGGCGGTGGACCAACTCGAGACCTCCGACCATCTCGATTATTTCCATGATATGTTGGGGGTCCCCATGACTAAACGGGGGATGTCCACCAACTCCCTCCAGTTGCACTAGAAGGAGAAGTTGGTGACAGACGAGTCCGACCCCATGGAGCAGGACTAGCTGGCAAGGTGCTTCCTGCTCTACCTATTGACGGAGGTCATGTTTTACGACATGATCAAGCCGATCTCCGACCTCGCCTACTATAGCTTTTTCGAGGATTTCGATCGAGCGACAGAGTATGACTGGGGAGGCTCCACATATGCACACTTCTTGTGCATGATGGATTTTCTGGTTGTGGGGTCTTTGAACCTCATCGGCTGTGCCTATGTCCTCTAGGTAAGTAATACAAGACCTAACCTTCTACCTTACTTCATTTGGTTATTCTTTTTATTTATTTTTCTTATTATATATATGTACTTTCTTTGCAGACATGGAGCTATGAGGTTCTCTGGTTTCGGATTCCCTCCTTCTAGCCAGGTGATGACCCTGACCCTTCTTTCCCTGAGCAGCCCGCTAGGTTAAGGGGATTTGCCCCAAGAGTGGTCGACACAAGGACCTATGTTCGGTGCGCATCCTCTTGAATGAGCTGAGGTTCGAGGATGTAAGTTCCTAAAACATCAACCCTTGGTCTTCTTTTCCTTTTATTTTATTTTTACTAACTTCCAAAATTCCTTTGCAGGTTGCCTACCAGCCCCACCTCCCCGAGTACCTCCCTGAGCCCGAGATATAAGATAGGGCTGCTGCTCTCTACTCACTGCAGATGCTATTCCATGGGCCTTGGGGTACTCCTTTTACCTGGGGGAGCGAGTATCGCTCCAGTGGTCTAGGGTGAGATATGTCCCCTCTCTCCCTCCAGCTCAGATGCATAATCCTGAGCTTCTCCCTCCTGAGGAGATTGCACATTAAAGGGTAGGGGAGGAGGCGACCCTCCATACCCTGGTGAGAGAGACTATGGTGCCTTCCTGGTTAGGGAGACCATCTGCTTTCCTCTCACCACAGGGGGTCCTCAAGTAAGGTAGAAACTTAAACCTCCTCTCATCTCCTTTCTCTCTTCTATATTTTATTGTTATTAATTTGTCCCCTCTCTTGCAGTACCCTGGCAGTCCCCTCTTCCCGGGTAGCTTTTGTGGCTGGCCATCTTCTCATGCTTCTTGGACTGCTGCTGGTCATTCTGAGGCTAGGACCTCAGGGGGGAGCATTGACGACGGATAACCAATATGGATGACCATATCAGGGCTATCGCCGGTCGACTATCCGGTCGATCAAGCCTAGGAGGCCTGACATGGTACTGCCTCCTCCCCAGACCCCCGATGGTGAGGTCTGCCTTCCTCTGTCGTATGATGGGGTAAGAATCTTCACCCTCCATTTTTTTTTCTTTCTCTCTTTCCTTTTTTTTTTGTTTAAGGCTAACTTGTTGGAGTTTCAGGTTAGTGCTACGAGATATGCTGACATGCGGTGTATGATGTGCAGCATGGATGAGGCCATCATCTCGAGGGTTGAGATGACCCAGTACTAGGTAAGGCTTTAGATGGGTTCCTTTTACCTCCTTTTTTATTATTTTATCACTTGGCTCAAAGTTTCTTTTTCTTTCACTGAAGGACTAGGCTAAGAGGTATCGGGCCAAGTCTGAGAGGTATCAGGTCAACCTGGTGGAGGCCAGACTTGAGATAGAGACCCTATGGTTGCAGGGGAGTGGATCAAGGAGCGGTTGAGTACACGACAGTCTCTCAGTTGACGAGTGGGGCCCCTTATTTATTTTGTAAAAAAATAAATTACTCATCATTTTTTTGTATTTTATATTTATATGTACATTCCTTTCTTTGTTCTTTCTTCTTTTTTGCATATTGTTAAATAAACATGGATGTAAATAAAAATTTCCTTCTTCCTTTATAGAGACACAATTCCCAGAACCGATCCTTCTTTTTGAAATTTTGGTTACATAGAAAAGGGAAGCAAAAAAGGGTAGAATGTTAAATCGTTATCACTTGTTTACAACATAATTCTGCCATAATTTGGATAAAATTGTCACCAACTCTTCGGTCAGAATCTCTGGAGCTTTGAAGTTCATTGTAGGTTAGGGTTTCCCATGGTCGCCCATGGGGACCCTGGTGCATCCCAATTAGGGTTTAGTCTAATAAACCAATGCTCTGCCCTTCTCTTTTGTGTCCCACACAATTATAGAACCCAAAAGAGATGGAGAAATTCATCTCTAACCCATCACATGAAAAGAGGGATCCATCCCATACTCAAATGCACAGCAGAAATAAATCGATTCGGGTTTCTTTCGCATCCCATAAATAATCAATAATTAAAATCAAGAGGAATTAATAAAGAACTGCTAACCTGATGAGCCTCAAGTGTTGCTCCTCCAATAGATAGTGGTTCTTCCTCCAATGAGCACTCCAAGTAAACAGATCTGAACCTCCAATGGTGCAGCCAAGGTTCTTCAAGCCAATCCCAGATGCTCTTCAGTTCTTCAAGCACAGATCTGGGTTTCTAAAACCCTACCTCTCAATCACAGTAGAGAGAAACAACAAGAAGAAGAAGAGATCACTAGAGGGAGAGAGTGACCAGAACACATCCAAGAGGGGGCAGCCAAAAAATGTGGAGAATTGGCTCTCCCTCTGCGTTTTGGTCCCTATTTATAATAATGGGGTTAAATTAAATCCCTGTGTAGATTTAGATAAAACCCTGTGAGAGTCTGACTCTCTCTCTCTCTCTTTGTTTGACAGTTCTGTTTAAACTCAAAGCGCTTCTAATAGGTGAAGAAGCAGAATCTAATAGGGAATGATTTAATTAGTTACTTTATTAAATTTATGGATAATTACAATTAGCAATACATCCATTAATTAAATAAAGAACCAATTAATATAGCAAATTCCAAATAACTCCCTACATGATAATAAATTATCATGTACGACCCCCCACTAATCAACACCATCATTATGGAATCTAGGGCATGTACACTTGTACTGCCAAACCCCATTCCATAGTACATGTCCATAAAAGAGTGTGTGTGCATCTAACTGGGTCCCACAAAACTCGATAAAACACTTTGTTCAAATAATCATATATAATCTATTATTTTATGTAAAATAGGTTTTGCAAAAACCATTTCCAAAATGGCACTGGATCCAAATTCCGATCCGACCATACACAGACAATCTCAATCTTGGTGTTCCCCAGTCGGGCAATGGTGATCATGTTGAGTAATTCCTTCACTCACAAAGTGTTCACATATTCCTAGAACATTGACTTTGACTCACTTGAGTCTTAGTCATTGATGAATCAAAGAATACGATCACACTTTGCAGTGACAAGGTTCTCTCAGGCAAAGGATGTTGGTGACACATGTCTATCCCTTCCTAGATTTGGCAGTAATACATGAGGGAATCGACAAAGTAGATTCTTCGCCAATACACACATCAATCAGGTGTGTACTCGCATTCGTACCCTGACATCACATGTCTAGGCATACCCATTGCGACGACCATATGATAAGGGTGCCCAGCCCAAACCCCAGTCGTGACTACCATTTTAAGTAAAACTTACGGACACATAATGCTTAAAAAGTTTATATCGCATATGATAATATTAATCCAAAATGTATAAAAGTTCAATACAAAGTAAAACCGGACCGAACCGGGTTTGATGGACACACATATCCAACAATCTCCCACTTGTACATCAAAGCCAATTTCCTATACATTTTAAACCCATGCCCTCCATATATTTCTCAAACACTCCAGGAGACAAACCCTTTGTCATGGCATCAGACACATTTTCAGTTGTGTCCACTTTGGAGATACTCACGTTGCCCTACTGGATAATCTCTCTAATGAGGTGATACTTCCGCTACACAAGCTTGTTCCTCTGATGAGCCCTAGGCTCCTTAGCTTGTGCAATGGCCCCTCTGTTGTCACATAACAGGGTCAAGGACAACCTCCAAATCAGATAGAAATTTCCTCAGCCAAACACCTTCTTTTGTTGCATTGCAAGCGGTAAAGTATTCTGCTTTAGTAGTGGAATCGACTGTAGATTTCTATTTTGCACTCCGCCATACAATGACACTTCCACCCATTAGATATACCATCCCAGACGTGGATTTTTTGTCATCCTTGTCAGTTTGGAAATTCGAGTCTGTGTAACCCAGAACTGACAACTGATCAGATAAAAAAACCAAGAAATATTCCTTAGTCCTTCTCAAGTACTTGAGGATATTCTTGATAGCACTCCAATGCTCCCATCCAGGGTTAGATTGGTAACGACTTATCATGCCTACTGTATAGCAAATGTCCAGCCTCGTACACAACATCACGTACATAAGACTCCCTACTGCTGAGGTATAGGGAATTCTCTTCATCTCTTTAATGTCTGTCTAAGACTGAGGACATTGAGATCTAGAAAGACTGATTCCATGTCAAAAAGGGACACTTCCCCATTTGGAGTTCTCCAGCTAAATCTGGCCAGGACTTTGTCTATATAGGTAGGCTGTGACAAGCCTAGCATCTTTTTCTGATGATCTCTCACGAGTTTGATCCCAAGGATATAGCTAGCTTCACCAAGGTCTTTCATCGAAAACGTTGTGGATAACCACTGTGTCACTGATGAACGAAACCCTACATCATTATCCATTAGTGATATGTCATCTACATATAAATCAAGAAAACATACTGCACTCCCATTGATCTTCTTATAAACGCATGGTTCATCCATGTTTTGATCAAAACCAAACGATTTGATTGATTGATCAAACCTGATGTTCCAACTTCTGGAAGCCTGCTTCAGTCCATAAATGGACCTATGCAATTTGCACGCTTTTCTTTCTTCTTCCAAGGAAGAGAACCCCTTTGGTTGTTGCATGTAGATTTCTTCTTGAAGAAACCCATTCAGAAATGCAGTTTGCACATCCATCTGCCAGATCTCATAATCAAAGTGTGCGGCGATAGCCAATAAAATCCTGATGGACTTCATCATTGTCACTGGTGAAAAGGTTTCCTCATAGTCTATACCCTCTTTTTGGGTATAGCCCTTTGTCACCAGTCTTCCTTTGAATCTTTCGACCTTTCCATTTGTGCCCTTCTTCCTCTTGAAGATCCATTTGCATCCAATCAGCTTAACGCCAAGTGGTGGATCGACTAGAGTCCAGACCTAGTTGGAATGCATCGAATCGATTTCAGAGCGCATTACCTCTAGCCACCTAGTGGCATCAACATCCTTAAGAGCCTCAGAGTATGTTATCGGATCATCATCCGATTCAACCGATATCATGTGGAACTCTTCTACTGTTTGTTCCTCTTCGGTTAGAAGAGTAAGCCTGGTGGGTGGTCTAATAGTCCTCCCACTGCGTCGAGGTTCTTGAGGTATCGGTATTTTATCAGGTATGCCAATTGGTCTCACTTCTGGAAGTGAAGTTTCTGAGCTATCCAATAACTCTTTAATGATTACAGGTATGGACCTCTTAGTCAACATTTCTTCTTTTAGAAATGTGACGTGTTTACTTACAATGACCTTTTGGTCAACCAGGTCATAGAAATAATAACCTATTGTGCCTTTGGGGTAGCCTAATAAATAGCATCTCAAAATCTTGGATTCCAACTTGTCTATCTGTTGCTTTCGCACATGTGCTATGCAACCCCATACCCTAAGGTGTTGATTGTTGGGCTTACGCCCTTTCCACAACTCAAAGGGTGTCTTAGTTACACACTTGAATGGAACCCTATTCAAGATATAAATTATCGTTTCTAAAGTGTACCCCCAGAAAGAGAGAGATAGCTCATTATAAGTTAGCATTGTCCGGACCATATCCAATAGGGTCCGATTGCATCGTTCGGATACACCATTTTGTTGTGGTGTTCCTGGATTAGTTAGTTGACTAACTATCCTTTGCAATATGAGGTATTCTTTAAATTCATCCGATAGATACTCCCCTCCATTATTTGATCGTAAGGACTTGATGCGTTTATCGAGCTATTTTTTGACCTCGGCTTGGAACTCTTTGAATTTATCAAAGGCTTCCAATTTTCTACGCATCAAGTATATGTAACCATAGCTAGAGTAATGATCGGTGAAAGTTATAAAATACTCATACCCATACCTTGCTTGTATGTTTATGAATCCACACACATCAATGTGTATTAACTCTAACAAATATATAGCTCTAGTACCTTTATTGCTAAAGGGTTTCTTGGTCATTTTGCCCTAAACATGACTCACAGGTAGGGAATGGTTCCACCCTTAGACACTCTAAGGGCCCATCCCTCACCAACCTACTAATTTAGTCCAAATTAATGTGACCTAATCTTAGATGCCATAGATATGTTGAGTTCATTAGAGCTGCTTTCCATTTCAAATCAACATTCGAAACAACATTCATTCTAATAGAGCAATCTAGGAAGTACAATCCACTTTGTATATATCCAGATGCCACAAAAGAATTATTAAAACAAATAACTAATTTAGAATTAAAAAAAAAACTATACTCGTCCAAAACAAGTTTTGAAACTGAAATAATCTTCCTCTTAAAAGAGGGTACACAGTAGCAACCCTTTAAAACTAAACAAGCAGAACTAAAATGTAAAACAAAAGTCCCCACAGCTATCGTCATGGTCTCAGCTCCAGTGCCCATATGAAGACGCACCTCATTTCTTTCTAGATTTCTTATCTCATTGAACCCCTGCAAATCATTGCAAATGTGAACAGTGGAACCACTATCCACCAACCAAGAGTTGATTGGTTCAAAAGATAGATTAAATTCATAAAGAACGTGAACATCACATGTACCTTCTTTAGCAGCCTCAGTTTCATCCGACTTTTTATCTTTCACAGTAGTCAGGTATGCATGACAGTTCCTTTTCCAGTGGCCCTCCTTCTTGCAATAGAAGCACTTGCCTTTGCCTTTATTGCCAAACTTCCCACCCTTGGGTTTCAGGGGCTTACCCTTACTTCCCTTTTTCTTCTTCTTCCTATTTGAAGAAGGCTTCACATCAGTTGGATTGACCTCAGCCTTGTCCTTTTTCAAGGAAGCTTCCTCCGCTACCAATGCGTTAGCAAGCTCGATGAGCTCCGTCTCCTTATCCGACATCTTGTAGGACATCTTAAAGGGTGCATAGGCAGAAGTGAGTGACGCCAAGATCACATTGGTCTTGTATCGTAGACCAAAATCAGTCCCGATGGATTCCAGTTTCTCAAACAGATTGATCATTTTCATGACGTGGTCCATCACTGGAGTCCCTTGGGACATCTTGGAGTTACGGATTTGACTCACTACATCAGAATGGGCATGTGTCCACTGCCTGTTGAACAATTCAGCAAGCTTATTCATTTTACCCCTAGAGGTGCGTATATCCTTGACCATCCAAAACTGGCTTTTTCAACGATCTTAGGATGTAAAGTGATGCCTTGGAATACCTTTTGAGGAAATCCTGCATCTCTTCATGTGCCTCAAAATCATTTGGGTCAGATTGAGGAGGAACTTGTTCATTGAGAACTATGTATAGTCCTTCGGCAGTTAGGAGCAATTTAATGCTCTGATACCAATCGACATAATTTGTACCATTTAATTTATATTTGCTAGTGAGTGTTAACAGGTTGGAATTAACGACAGCCATTGAACAATGATCTACACATGTACAAGTAAAAAAACACATGCATATTAACAACCATTGATAAAAAAAAATTTGAGCGTACACATCAATGGTCTTTCATGATTCAGGTCTCCCTCATGACCCAAAAGATGAATTGGATACCTACAACCCTTGCATGCGTAATTTACCCTGTCGGGAGTCATTATACACACCGTGATAGTGTGGACTAAGTTGTCCGCCTCATGGGCTTCTAATATTTTCAGCCACCTGGGTGTCATGCCCAGATCCTGTCGGCTGACATACACCCAAGTCATGTATTTACCTATTGCATTAGTTAGAATCATAGAATCATGAAAGATAGCCCACTGTCGCAGTGTCCTCTCACTATCCATACCCTAATGTATCTGGATAGAGGTAAATATAGATAACCAAGTGATAACGAGCCTGGTAATGTCATGTCGATGTATGCGGTGTCATATCACACAATCTCTATATTTATCTTCAATAGGAGGCCATGGACATGTCTACTGACTTAGACTAGTCCATATCATACATGTATTATGATCAAAGAGGAATTAATCAACTCTCACATACAGGATGGAATAAAATAACATAATTAATCAACATTAATTAAAAGTGATTATGGGATGGTGGCATTTTTATCAGAAGCAATTAAAGAACCCTCCCAATAAAAATAAAAACTAATAACTTTCTTTATGGGTGCATCAATCATGCCATGGATGCCATGCCTCGATCATCTCTTTCGCTCGATCACGTCTTTAAAGTAGGTGACTCGCATCTCCATAAACTTTGAGCGCCACATGTGGATCACCATCAACATGCCCTGGGAGACCTAGCTCCTCTAAAATTACAATGGAAACCTAGGAAAAATATTTTAGACACTTTTCTTTCCATAATAAAGAAACCCCACATGGAGAAACCAACCCACCATTTTGGGCTGCCCATGGGGTGGAGTACATTTGTTTATAAAAAAGATAGGGGGAGAGAGAGAAAGAGAGAGAAGCATCACATCCACCCATAATCCCAATGCATCACATGCATCAAATTACCATCCATTTTATTAGAATGCTATTCCCATAATCACATTATAACATAATATCATGCATGGGCATCATTAAAGCAAGCAAACCAAAAACCATGGATTTCTTCAATTGTTGAACCACCACATCACATGTGATAACATGTATCCAAGCCCTTGATAAATTAAAATCACATTTTAATTGCAAGTGGGTGGAGAGAGGGATCTCTTCACCCATCTACTTCGTCCAAAAACAAAACAAAATAAAAATTCTATTTTGAAAAAGAAACCCCTTTTGTTTTTTATTATTAAAACAGGAGGGTGGTGTATGCAGCCCGCATGCACCGGAAGCGCAGCCCGCAGGCCACAGCCCCAAGGGCAGCAGCCCACAAGCCACCACCCATAGGCAGCAGCCCGAAAGCTAGCAACCTGTAGGCAGCAGCCCGCGCATAGGCCGCACGTGCAGCCCATGCGCTGGCTGCTGCCAGGGCCTCTCATGGGCGTACGCAAAGGCCAGGGTAGGGAGAGAGGGGGGGGCGTGCGTAGAGGCTTGGCAGCGTGTGTTCCCCCCCCCCCCCCCCCAACATAATCATGATAAAAAAATTTTCTTAAAAAAAAAAAATTATCATCAACCCCACTTGGATATCATACTTTCAATAATTGGAAAATTAAAACAAACACAAATCCATCATCATATGGGCAAGTTGTTAAATCTAACAACCTTGTAAACTACCCATGTGCACATGGGAAGGTTGTTACAATAACCATATAACCACCCATGTGCAAATTCAATCAAGAATTTGAAACTTGCATCCCACACATGATAATTACATTAAACAATTAATTATTTGATATTTATGGGTGAGAAAGGTGGCTGTGATACCACACTGTAGGTCAAACTACGGTCCTGGGATCAAGTCATGGTTCTCCTGGGAAACTAATTATAAATCAATTAGGGTATTGCACGCCCTGGTTTAGCCCATAGTTGCCCATGGACGCCCTATTTTAATTTTAGGGTATCCAATGGTCACCCATGGGGACCCTGATGCATCCCAATTAGGGTTTGGTCGGATAAACCAATGCCCTGCCCTTCTCTTTTGTGTCCCATGCAATTATAGAACCCAAAAGAGATGGAGAAATTCATCTCTAATCCATCACATGGAAAGAGGGATCCATCCCATACCCAAATGGGCAGCAAAAATAAATCGATTCGGGTTTCTTTCGCATCCCATAAATAATCAATAATTAAAATCAAGAGAAATTAATAAAGAACTGCTAACCTGATGAGCCTCAAGTGTTGCTCCTCTAATAGACAGTGGTTCTTCCACCAATGAGCACTCCAAGTAAATAGATCTAAACCTCCAATGGTGTAGACAAGGTTCTTTAAGCCAATCCCAGATGCTCTTCAGTTCTTTAAGCACAGATCTAGGTTTCTAAAACCCTAATTCTCAATCACAGTAGAGAGAAACAAGAAGAAGAAGAAGAGATCACTAGAGGGAGAGAGTGACCAAAACACATCCAAGAGGGGGCACCCAGAATATGTGGAGACTTGGCTCCCCCTCTGCGTTTTGGTCCCTATTTATAATAATGGGGTTAAATTAAATCCCTGTGTAGATTTAGATAAAACCCTATGAGAGTCTGACTCTCTCTCTCTTTGTTTGGCAGTTCTGTTTAAACTCAAAGTGCTTCTAATAGGTGAAGAAGCAGAATCTAATAGGGAATGATTTAATTAGTTACTTTATTAAATTTATGGATAATTACAATTAGCACCATATCCATTAATTAAATAAAGAACCAACTAAGATAGCAAATTCCAAATAACTCCCTACATGTTAATAAATTATCATGTACGACCCCCCACTAATCAACACCATCATTATGGAATCTAGGGCATATACACTTGTACTGCCAAACCCCAGTCCATAGTACATGTCCATATAGGAGTATGTGTGCATCTGATCGGGTCCCACAAAACTCAATAATACACTTTGTTCAAATAATCATATATAATCTATTATTTTATGTAAAATAGATTTTGTAAAAACCATTTCCAAAATGCATTGGATCCAGATTCTGATCCGACCATACACAGACAATCTCAATTTTGGTGTTCCCCAATCGGGCAGTGGTGACCATGTTGAGTAACTCCTTCACTCACAAAATGTTCACGCATTCCCAGAACACTGGCTTTGACTCATTTGAGTCTCAGTCATTGATGAACCAAAGAATACGATCACACTTTGCAGTGACAGGATTCCCTTAGGCAAAGGGTGTCGGTGACACATGTCTATCCCTTCCTACATCTGACAGTAATACATGAGGGAATCGACAAAGTAGATTCTTCACCAATACACACATCAATCATGTGAGTACTCGCATTCGTACCCTGACATCACATGTCTAGGCATACCCAATGCGACGACCATATGATAAGGGTGCCTAGCCTAAAACCTAGTCGTGACTACCATTTTAAGTAAAACTTACGGACACAATGCTCAAAAAATTTATATCGCATGTGATAATATCAAACCAAAATGTATAAAAGTTCAATACAAAGTAAAACCGGATTGAACCGGATTTGATGGACACACATATCCAACACTGCAGCTCAAATTGCTCGTCTTTGAGATATTAGGGAAGGTATATAGACGCTGGTATGGGTTAAACCCATCAGTCTCACATAGTTTCACCCTTGTGTTTCTGGTGTTTTTAATTTTTCCTTCATCCAATGGCAGTCCCATTGGATTTCTTGAGCAGTTCTTTTTCCCAAATAATCCTCCCAATCTTGGATTTCGTAAAACCTTGATGTTTCTCTCTTTGTCTGATAATGTGTGGATTGGAGATGATTACATGGAATAGGTTGTACCAGTCATAATTTTTCCAATAACCACATCTGGAATATTGCTGGAGACCCATAAAAGAAATCTATTCCATATTTCTGGGAATGACACATGGCATCCAAACCCTTGAAAGTTTCTGCCAAAATAGTGGGAACAATGCCACATCCTTCTTCAATTTGTTCCACCACCTTCGCTATCATGGGAAGCATGCCCTTTCCTGGAGTTCTCAAGAGATATCTTCCAATCATGCAAAAGAGATAAGCCCTCTTCTTGCTTTGGACTCGAGATTCTTCTACCGACCTGCTGTTGGCAAAGATCTTGATCACTTTCATTGCATCCACCTTGTCATACTGGAGAACTTACTTAATTTCCTTCTTGCTTAATCCGAAGAAACTTTCCAATTCTCCGTGGGGTTGGCCTTTTTGCACTGTTGGATGAAACAATCTTCCCTGTGGAGGTGATAACATGCAAGCCTGAAATTCTTCAATGGGTGGGGCTATCTTGACTTTTCCGAAGTGAAACACATGCAGTTGAGGATTCCAACATCTTGATGCTTTCTGGATTAAATTGTGGTGAAGTTTGAAACACCGGATTCAGCCTAAGATAGGTAACTTAAAGTCCTCTAGCAATGAAGGGCCATCCATACTCATACGGAGAGTCCACTGACGCAACTGTTTGTCTAACCCTTCTTTCTTTGGCTCCCTCATGATACCTGCATTGAAGATTCCGTTAGTAACTTGGAGAAAGGTCAGTCTTTCAGTTGGTAACCAGGTCTTAGTAACCTTAAATGAACCCTAGGTTGAATACGCGGGTAGGACTTCGCAGGCCAATTGGCGGAATTTACCATTTTCATATGGGAAACGCCAGTTGGCAGAGTTATGGCATGAATTGACACTATGCCCTTTATATTTTTTTGCTCTCTTTTTTTTTGAGACCGCACTTGGGCATGCCAAGTTGCCTACGTATTCTTAGAAAGGAATCAGGTCGAACGCAGTTCAAGTTGATCAAAGGTTCAAACAAAATATTTCTTCAATTGATCCATATTGACCAATCCCCAAAGGTCTTCTCCATCTATATCTGTGAGGCGGGCCACGCTACCTAGTAAGATTGCCTTCACCTTGTATGGGCCACTCCAATTAGGTTGAAACTTTCCTCGTGGATCATAAATCAAAAACCTCCGCTCTCTCAGCACTAAATCCCCTACCTCAATGCTCTGCGGTTGCACTCATTTATTGAATGCTTTGGCCATCCTTTACTGATACTTCTTGAGATTGTCCATGGCTTTCATACTCCTTTCATCCAAGATGTTGATTTCTTCATACCGGACTATCATCCATTCTCCTTCAAGAAGTTGACTGTCGAACAGTACTCGGAGAGAAGGCACTTGTATTTCTATAGGTAAAACCGTCTCTACTCCATAGACTAGGGAATATGGGGTTGCCCCGGTCGAAGTCCGAATAGATGTTCGATATGCCCATAAGGTTAATGGGAGCTTCTCTGCCCAATCATTGTGTGTGTCGACTATCTTTTGCAATATGACTTTTGTATTTTTGTTGGCAGCCTCTACCGCACCATTGGTTTGTGGTCTATATATTGTTGACATGTGCCTTTTTATACCGAATTTAGTGCAAAGTTTTTTAGTTTTCCTTGGAAGTGCTTTCCTTGGTCTAAAATCAACTTATGAGGTACACCATACCTGCAAATGATGTTCTCTTTGATGAATCTTGCTACTTTGGCAGCAATTAGGACTGTATAAGACTAAGCCTCCACCCATTTGGTGAAATAGTCTATGGCGACCAAAATAAATTCATGGCCATTAGAAGCTTTTGGAGTTATTTTCCCAATCACATCTATCCCCCAAGTTGAGAATGGCCAAGGAGCATTTAACGAATGCAACTCTGTGGGAGGAATGTGTATGACATTGGCAAATATTTGACATCTGTGACACTTTTTAACAAAGGTGATGCAGTTTGCTTCCATGCTTGCCCAATAGTACTCCAACCTAAGTATCTTTTTGGCAAGCATTCTCGCATTCATATGTGGTCCACAAATACCCTGATGAATTTCTTCCATGATGGCTTGAGCTTGCTCTTCATCTACACATAACAATTGAATGCCATCATAGGATCTTTTGAATTGCGGGTTCTCCTGAAGGATAAACTACATGGTATATTTCCCAATTGTTCTTTTCTCCTGTTGTGAAATATTCAGGATATTTCCTTTCCCTGATGTAGTCAACCACAGGTGCAAACCAGGCCCTCCCGTCTACTGTCAACAGGTTTACAGGTTCTCTGTATGCTGGACCAATCCTTCTTTTGACCAAAAAATGTTGGATTTTGGCTTGGGAATTATATTCTACCATGGAGGCCAAAGTAGCCAGAGCATCTGCAAATCTATTATTGTCCCTTGGCAGATATTCAAAAGAGATTTCCTTAAAACACCTGATCATCTATTCCAGATATTCTTGATAGGGTTTCAATTTGTCTCTCTCATTTTCCATTTTCCTTGAGTCTGACAAATCACCACTAATGAGTCTCCAAATACTTTGACTCTTTCTGCACCCACAGATAGGGCCATTTCCAAATCTATGGCGCATGCCTCATATTCTGTAATATTATTGGTGCAACTGAATTCTAGACGGAAAGACATAGGCAAATGTGATCCATCTAGAGTTACTAGCAGTACGCCTACCCTAAATCCTTTGTGGTTTGCAGCTCCATCAAAGTATAATTGCCATCCTTCTTCTTGACTTTCTTCGACAAGACACAACTCTTCATCGGGAAATGAATCTTCTACTGGCAGTGAATCTAATGCCGTTGGATGTGCGGCCAAATGATCTGATATTGCTCACCCTTTTATGGATTTTTGATTGACACAGGTTATGTCACCTATGTCAAACTCCGATAACAGTAACAACCTCCTAGCCATTCTTCCAGTCATAGCTTATTTCTCAAAAAGGTACTTTATTGGCTCCATTCGTGTGACAAGCCGAACTGGGTGTGAAACACTGTAATGCCTCAATCTTTTACTTACCTAGACTAAAGATGTGCAGGTCTTTTCCAAAGGAGTATAGCGAGTTTTATACTCTAGCAATTTCCTGCTTAAGTAGTAAATCACATGCTCTTCTCCATTCTTTTGATCGAGTTGTGCTATCATTGATCCCGTAGATATTTTTTCCATTGACAAGTATAGCAACAAGGGTTCGCCCAGAACTAGTGGCACAAGGACAGGTGGATGTACCAGATACTCTTTGATTTTCATGAATGCGTCTTGACATTTGCCATTCCACTCCTTTGGTTCCTCTTTTCGTAAGAGCTTGAAAATAGGTTCGTATATCGTGGTTAATCGAGATATAAACCAACTTATGTATTAAATACGACCCAGGAATCCGCAGACTTCTTTCTCCATCCTTGGTGGCGGCATATCTATGATGGCTTTTATCTTTTCTGGATCTACTTCTACCCCTCTCTCGCTGACGAGAAATCCTAGCAATTTTCTTGCCATTGCCCCAAATATGCATTTTTGTGGATTTAGCCTGAGGTTGTATTCCTTTATTCTTTCAAAAAATTTCTTCAATGCTATAAAATACCCTTGTCGATCCATTAATTTTACTATCATGTCATCGACATACACTTCAACCTCTTTGTGTATCATGTCGTGCAATATGGCTGTGGCTGCTCTCTGGTATGTTGCACCTGCATTCTTCAAACCAAAAGGCATCACCTTATTGCAAAACGTCCCCCATGGTGTACTAAAGGTATTCTTCTCTCGATCCTTGGGACAGATGCTAATCTAATTGTAGCCTGAGAAACCATCCATGAATGATAATAACACGTGCCTAGCAGTGTTATCGACCAGTATGTCGATGTGGGGTAGTAGGAAATCATCCTTGGGGCTGAACTTATTTAGATCACGGAAATCCACACACGTCCAAACTTTCTCATTCTTCTTGGGAACTAGGACGATATTTAACAACCATTGAGGATATTGGGTTACTAGAAAGAATCTTGCATTCCATTGTTTAATGACTTCTTCCCTGATCTTTTCACTCCACTCAGGTCACATTCATCTTGGCTTTTGCTTGACTGGGCGGGCATCCATATATGTCGGTAGCCTGTGTTGCATGATTTCTGGATCGATGTCAGGCATATCCTCATAGGACCATGCAAAGACTTCTTCGAATTCCTTAAAGAGAGAGGTCATTTGATGGATCTCTTCATGGTTGAGAGATGAACCGATTTTGATCGTTCGAGGGCATTGATCAGTTCCCAAATTTATGAAATGGGTGTCCTCTCAAACGGGTTGGGCTCTTCTTTGCTCTAACTTTTGTAGAAGGTGTTGATGCTTGATGGCGTCATCATCATCAGAAGAATAAGAAGAAGAAAAAGAAGCATACTCGGAATTAACGATTTCATTCATGATAGGAGTACAAACAGACTCAACAGACTAGAAGTTACTAACTTCCTTTTGGAAAGCACATTTAGACTTAGATTGGATTACATTAAAGCTGGCTACGACTTCAAACTGCATGACATAGAAATTTTCTGCAATCCTTGCTCAATTTCCTATGGACCCTTGAAGAGGCTGTATCAAGAGTTGAGGTGCTAGCGCTTCCTTTCCTTCAGTGATCATTGCTATTTCAAACATCTCATCAATCCCTTAATTATCTTTTTCTTTGTTCATCTTGGCTTGTTCCAACTCCATAGTTACCCAATCTACTTCATCTTTGAAGAATATCTCAAATCCAGGCTGGAAGCTATCTATCTCTTGGTTGAACCAAGGCTCAATGTTTCCATAATATGGGAAGCTTTCCCCTTCTTTCACAAAGTAACCATTCAAAGTCTTGAAGTAAGGGGTGATCTCAATCCTCTGACTCTTCGCTCCTTTCACATTGCTCCTCCCTCCTGCCGAGGTCTTTCTTTTTATTGGGGTGAAACCTAGGCCGTGACAATTAGTGTTGGCTAATATCTCGGGGAAGTTTGGTATTCCTTGCTGATTCTTTCCTAATCCCAAGCCTGGGAAGTACATCAACTTCCTCATCATCCTCAACGAAGCCTTGCTCCACCTAGTGGGAAAGTTATCCGGGATGGATTCTTTTCCTTTGAAAGGGGTTACACGGATATTTCCAATTTCAAACCCTCCTAACTGTACTTCTGATGGGTCGAACCCTCCACTTCTATGTTTGCAAGTGTGTAAACCATTTCTGGGTCTCCAAAAATGGTGATCACCTTCTGCTCATGAATGAACTTCAACTTTTGGTGAAGGCTGGATGCGAGAATGCCTGTAGAGTGTAGCCATGGCCTTCCTAACAACATGTTGAAAGAAGCCTGAATATCAATGACTTGAAAGTCAATGGTGAACCAGGCCAGGCCTACCTTGATATCCGTGGTGAGGATTCCAACCACTTTTCGCCTAGTATTGTCATACGCCCTGATGGTCTGGCTTGAAGGTTTCATCTTATCAAAAGCCAAACCCATGCACTTTGCAGCTTTCAATGGCATGACATTGAGGGCGGAACCGTTATCAATCAACACTTGAGGGACTTAATTTTTGTTGCATTCCACAGTGATATAGAGTGCTTTGTTATGTTCCTTCCCTCTAGGCGGCAAATCCTCATCTAAGAAGATTAGCGACTGGATTGCATATGTGGCTCCTACTATATGGGATAGCTCCTCTGGTCCCATTTCAATGGGTATTTGAACTTTGGCAAGGGCTTTCAATACTGCTTCTCAGTGAGTTGGTGAGGCCATTAATAACCCCCAAATTGAAATATTTGCCTAGGCCTTCTTCAACTGATTCAAAACTGGATTCTTGGGTTCACAATCTGGCTTCGGGTGATTAAACTGATGCTTCTCTATCGTCAAACCTTTATTCTTGAAATCCTTTCCACTTCTGGTTTCCATTATCTTTGATTCTTCTTTTTTGATGATTAATTCAACCGGGCAAATATCTTCCTCTTCTATATCATTGTCTGTGATAATGATGGTTCCTACAGTAGGACTCTTTTGCTTTGCCACTTGCTTCTCGATCCTAATTTCCATAACAGAGATGGACTCCCAAGTCTAACTCAAGATTTTTGCTAAGGACTCTTGCTTTTCAGTGATTTGTTGCATTAGACAAAGATGTTTCGGGTTGCTTGGATTCTCAGGGATCATCTAATGTACTTGATGGAAGGTTTCTAAGGCTGCTTGATGCATTTCCCTGGCTTTGGCCAAGGACTTATAGAGATGATTAATTCCTTCACCTTGGAAGTAGAGATTTTTGGAGTTAAATCCTGAACATTCTTCTGAGTTAGAAGTAACTGGACAAATGTTTTTCGAGGGGTCATAAAAATGGTCCTCTTTATTCACATTATTGAGGAGGAAGTCATCGTGTGCCTATGCCCATTCATGGTACTCTTCACTGCCACGATTAGGGGAAGGAGGGGGAGTTCCACACAAATCTTTCGTCAGAGCAAGTGTCAACTTTATCGAGTTTTCCAGGTTGCATATAGCTTACGGCAGAACCCACTATTCCTGGATTGGTTCCAATTGTTGGAGTTCCTCTTGATACTTGTCATCTAAAACCACAATCTTCATGAGCATTCCTTGGATCTTATCAATGTCCCTGTGGACTTTGCTTATTTGGAATGGTAGGTCCCAAGGGGCTGGCCCACAAATATTTCTATATTTGTTAAAGGGGGTTATCGGCCAATTAGACTCCTCTCCCTCCTCCTCTTGGCTCCCTTCCATAGATTGTTCCTCCTCTTCGGATGAATCACCTTCTCCTTGTCCTTCTTCATCATCGGATTCCTTTGGTCCGAATTCTTCTTCACTCTCATCTTCTTCAAACGAGTCTTCTTCACTTGAACTCCACCTCCATGGGTCGGATGTCATTTGTGGGGTCAAAGAAGGGATCCCCTGTATTAATGTTGTTGATCCACATTTCCCATTATTTTGTTCCTGTAGGCCTTGAGTATGCCTAGGAATCTGAATACAACATGAGGTCTTGGGGACGTGTTCCGAATATGTTTTGCGCCAAAGCATTAGCGAGCCAAGTCATGTTCCGTAGTTCATACAAAGTCCGAAGGAGCAGATCATCTTCACCTGGCATTTCTAACCGTTCACATCGTGCCGCAAAATTGCTACAGATTAGATCTGGGAATTGGGAAGTAGCCTTATATAGGATCTCTTGTGTGTTGGTGGCGACATCCATTATGTCTTCTACTTGGTAATAGACACTAATGCTCCATCGGTCAAAATCTCTTCCAGATAAGAACCAATTTCCACTAGGGTCTTCTAGGGACCCTATTTCTTCATCATTTTCGTCTTCATTATCGCTTCTGAGAGGACAGGTTGGATGAGATCGGTGGGATCAATATGGTCATCATCGGCCCCAATGCTATTTATCCATCCGATTGCCTCTATGGGGAGCTTGTCCCGAGAAGACTTTAAGAAAATTTCCTCCTTAGCGAAATTCATCGACTCACCATATGCTCTGATGTATTCAAATTCTTCTTTCTCCTCTGTACTATCTTCCGTGTCTCCTTCGATCTGAATAAGGGAGACTTCTTTAGGTACGAATTATCCAATGGCAAGTGCTGACACAGCCTTAAGTAATTCAAGTGTCACCTTCTTTATGTCTTCCTCGCTTTCTTCACTGTTATCAAAAGACTTCTGCTTTGGTGATAAATGATCAACTTCGCAAAGGTACACCTGGCTTGATGCCGTCCAGACCCTTTTCCAAGAAATGTAACTTTTGGAGCCGCCTATTAGATGTCATGCCTCTCCCTTGGTCACACATTTGTCCTCCTTCTCGGATGCTACCATCGCAGTTTTTTCTAGCATAATGAGTACAAACTTACATCCGCTGGGCCCTTTTCTTTTGAGCTTTCTTACTCCTTGACAAATACCATTCTTCTTTTTGGAAATGCCTCCTCCTTTCCTGGGGTTGGATTAAAGTGGTGGGAATCAGTGAAAGTCCCTTGTCTTGAATCATGTTTACCGAGTCTATCGACGAATCTGGAGAGTAAGATCTTTTCAGTAGAGACTATGATGCTTTCTTTAATGAAAGAAAAGGTTTCGCTTGCCTGCTGTCTGGAGACCTTAGGTGATAAAAGGGGGAGTCGGGTTGGTTCACTTCTTGAGAGACCTCTTGCCCAATCTGACGCTCTCTTTTTCCTTTCATTGACGTAAAAAGGGCCCTATAAACGCGTGCATCCATCAACTTCCTTCTCCTTCGCACAAGTCTAATCAAGGGAGTGGGATCCTCAGGCTCTGACTCTTCCTATAACATATTCACCCCTTGAGCCGGTAATGGATTTGCAGTCACGTTCAGTTGTTGCCTTGTTTGAAGCTCAATCTTCCCAGCATCTATTATGTCCTGGATAGCATGCTTGAGATGTATACACTTGTCCGTTTGATGCCCCTTTTGGTCATGATAGTGACAACACAAATTATTCTTGTACCATGTTGGTAGATTAGCCATGTCCACATGTCGAGGTGGGAGAATGTTAATCATTCCTTCCCTTTTGAGCTTGGTGAATAGCACAGTCGGTGTCATCCCCCCAAAATTGAAAACCCTTTTAGGAGGTTCTGGTTCTACCTGGATCACAAGTGGTGGGGCAGTTGCAGAAATCATTTGTACTTCAACCGATTGGTGACTAGGTCCTACTATGTTTACTCCTTTTGGGTTTCGAAACCTTCCTCCCGGAGTAAGATCCGTTCGTCTCCTTGGTTACCCCTTGTACTTGCTTTTTTTTTTTTAAGATCTTGTCTTCAATCTTCTTTCTGATGGTCATGAGGGCATCAAAAGTTTTGATGTGTTGATAACTTATCATTATACTCCCCGTATAAATTCTCAAGCAGAATCTCCACCTGTTCTTCTTCAGTAGGACGGTTCCACATCTTTGCAGCCTTTTCTCGAAATCTCATGATGAAGTTCAAGAATTCATCACTTGACTCTTGTGTCACACCCCGAACCCACCCCCTAGGAGGATTTAATGGCTGACCTGAATACCAAAAGTATTCGAAAACCTCCAAGATCCAAATGCAGTAAATACACGTCACAAGCACAACACAATTTTAAGATAACACGTGTTACATTGATCTGAGCACAGGAAAAGTAAAGTGCTATAAGTTTTATACATATTATTTATATTGAAAAACTCAACAACTCGATATTCTAGGTTTACAATCATCGATCCCTCACAGAACTATTCTAAAACACATACTATGAAAACTCTTCCACAAAAAAGGATAGTACTAAATAGATGAAAATAAAAAGGTAACACCACAGCATCAGTTCCTGTTCTCCAAGTAATCCCTTCTGCCACAAATGCATTCACCTGTAGAATCATCTAAAAAGAGAAAATTCCATAGGGGTGATCTCCACTGAGCCCAGCAAGGAAAAGGATAGACCACACACACACAAGCATGCATCCTAAATGCATGGGTTCAATTTTAATATTAATTCCACCTAACAAACAAATGCCTAAGTCGGGTCTGTGCTACGACAACAACTCGGGAGACGTTCTCGATTCCTTCTTAACCGCCCCGAGACGTAACCTCAACTGTTGTATGGAGCCCACAGTGATTGTTGATATTACATACCTTCCTGTGGATAGACCCCAATAATTATAGCCAGGACCCCATCCCGTCGTCCTTCACACTCCTCAGTGACAGGGAGCTATGATCACCCAACACATGAACCCCAACTGGTAAGGGTTGTAGCACTAAGGAATGCCATTCCTAGCCATATGCAGTCTAAATGGTAAAGTATGAGATGTACAGTGCTTCCACATCCCATACTACGGCACACCATACCTCTCATTTTCAAGCCGACTACGACATCTAATCTATCACAAGATTTCATATTGCCAATCATTCCACATCTTAACGTTCACAACCATAAGTTATAAACAATGAAATCAATAAATATCATAAATAAAACATGAATTTAAATATACAAATGATTCCTGACAAATACATCTAAGAATGAAATAAACACTCTTAAAAGAAATTAAAGCCTACCTCCACTTGCTTTGTTATGATTGCGATGGTGATGTTGGGTTATGTTCCGTGTCGGTGATTGGGGTGATTTGACGAGCGAGAGGTAAAGTCCTATGAATGTTTAATCACATCCGGTGTTAGAAAGCGTCAGAAACTTGAGTGGAGTCCTAGGGTTACCTTGTGGTAAGATTAGGTAAGGTCTAGGATATGTTCACGAGTGAAACAGCATCTCAGGTTGATGAGGCAGTCAACCAGGACATCAACCTGAGATGGCAGTGTTTTAAAAACTGAAATAGTTATTCTCTGGTTGATGAACCAATCAACTGGGACACCAACCTGAGATTATAACAGGTATAAAACTAAGGCAGTATTCTCTGGTTGATGATCCAATCAACTGGGACATCGACCAGGGTTATCAATAGGTGTAAAATTGAAGTAGCATTCTCTGGTTGATGACCCAGTCGACTAGGACATCGATCAGAGATACACAACAGCCTCAAAATGCAGAAAAACATAATCTTTAATGGGGTTTTGGGCCGAATCCTTATTCAATTGATCATGGATATTGTTCACGCGATCATTACCATGAATTGGAACCATGGTATGATCAATTTGCATGGAAAAATCGGGGTTTTGAAGGTGGATATTCATGAATTAGTCTTTGGATAAAATAGTTCTATATGGCTGAACAAGAATCAAGTATTTTAATTCGATAGGTTAGTATTAAGGTTAGCATAGGATTAGGGTTTATATATATGCGGGTTTTAGGTTCTAATTCCATAAATTAAAGCTCAATTTTATAAGTTACAGGAATTGAACAGAACATGGTTTATTTCAATATTTTGAAGATCAGCATGGGTTTAGTAGGGTTTACTATGATTAGGTTGGAGAGAAAATGCGGAGGTGAGGATTATTACCTTAGGTTAGCAAATCCACTTTAATCCGGCACTCTTCTTCTCCCTTTCTTCTTCTTCTTTTCTCTCCTTCTCTATTTTAATTCATACGGGTGGAAACATTGTAAGTGAGTGAGTTAGTTATTAGATTAGATTTTAATTTCTTTTACTAAGTTAACTCATGAGTCGGTTGGGTGGGGTGTGGATAGAACTTAGTTTTTTTAATTGATTGGATTAGTGTAGAAGGTTGTAGTGGATAGGTTTGATTGATTTCTTTATTAAGCTAACATAAGGCGGTTTGTGAATTGAATAGGTGTCATATAAGATGGATTATGAATTTTGATAGGTGTCATATAAAATAGATTGTGAATTTTGATAGGTGTCATTAGCTTAATATCTCACATAATCCAAACTCAACTCTAATTCCTAAATTTGTCTTTTATTGTAGGATTTTGTTTGTTTATACATTAAGCCAGCCCCTGCGCAGGTATTTGGACTTTGTCGGTCCCATGGGTCCTAGAATGTTGGGGAAAACATTCCAAGCCATTAATTAGGATGTGGTGACGAGATCCCCGACCCAAAATACTGGGCCCTATGCCTCTTGGAGCAAAACCGCGGTGGTACAATTCTCTGCTCGATGCAGCAATCAACTAGTACATCAACCTGAGATTTTTTACTTTGTTTTTTTTGTGTCGGAACACCTAAAAGTCGATGTGCTTCATATGCGAACCCACACGGACATATTTATAATACTAAAAACACCTAATACGAGGTTAGGATCCCTTACCACGAGTTGTACATCTGTGTGTGGATCCCACAACTGCACGGGGGAGGTATCGGTCATTTTATCGACAGACATCGAATTAACAAAAAGATTCCATCTTCCTCTTCTACCCGCTCGAACACCCAATCAACATTCCATAACGAACGCGGTGCTATGATCTCGGGTTCCGGACCTACATTCGGATTCGGGTTAGGGTTCGGATCAAAATATGCCAGGCCGTAACATTCTCCCCACCTTACAAAAATTTCAACCTCAAAATTTGGCCTGTTTAGGGATCCATATAGGTGGGGATACCTTGACTTCCTTTTATCTTTTTGTCACCCAGATTTTCCTTGATTCGATACGATGACATCATAGTATCTTTTCGCCTCATATTGTTATGAATCTTTTTATTTTGATTGAACCACCAAGGTTCAATTGTCAAGTGACCTAAATCATGCCCGGGTTTGGTTGACCTAAAGCTCCACTTAATATAAGAGCATAAAGGGAAACGAATCCCAAACATATATTCCAAGAAATTGATCGATCAACCTATCCTCGCATATTTCACCCACTAATCCATGTTTCTTATGGTTTGGGATTATATGGTAAAAGTCTATATTGCCTTGTCTGCACTGCTTTTCTTATGAAGGCCTTTACTTCTGATTCTCTAATACCTAACTCAACTTTAGAGTGAATTGGAATATTGATGGAATCACTATTGTTCACTCCCAATAACAGAGGGGACGTTTGGTGATCCATTACTCCACTCATACCTATTGTTGAGCAAGGTCTCATCAAATGTCCTTCGATTTCGATTTCTTTCCGTTCTAGGCTATTCTTGGCTATACTTAACACCCATCACTTAAATTTTTTTAGATTTTTGTTATTTATCACCAACTACTTGGTACACTATAAACTTACTTGAATTCAGCCTAAAATGTTCTATTTATCTAGTTCGCGATTATATAACCTTATCGAAACTTAATTACGTGTCTTGGTCTCTCACCGACCCTCTAGAATCTAGATACGAATCGAAGGTTTTCTAATGGTTAAGACTTATACACTTCGTTTAGATTCACAACATAACTAGCAAGAGTGCTAACCACTAATTTGTGTTCCAAGTTCTTCTAGGGCCCATTCATCTTATTGCAGAACAGTGGAAATGAAAAGTGTGATGTACCAGAATTAATTAATACTCAATCAGGTGAGGATGATATGGATAAAGTACCTGTCATCACATCGGGGTTTTCCTCGGCATCTTCGTTGGTCAAGGCATACACCCTCCCTTGAGTTCTATTGCGTTGGGACTGGAAGTGCCGGGTAATAGATTGAGATTGGGAAGGCGCTCCATATCCATGTCGAGTACAGTTCCTGGCTATGTGTCTGGGTAGATTGCATATGAAACATCGGACCGGACCATTGGGTCATGGATTATATGTAGACCTAATGGGCTGAGAACTTTCTTGAATTGTAGTTGGTCGAAGGGGCTGAAAAGTTTGATCAATTTTTGGCCTACTATCCTATTGTGGCTACTCGAGATGGGGGACGGATACTTACGACACGTGCTTGGCTTTATGATACGGGCAAGCCCTGGACATATGCTCCAACTGGTTACAGTCGAAACAACAAATGTTCGCACTAGACGGCTGTGATGTAGCTATGAACCTTGCCGATTGACTGAGTCGATTTTCATCTTTTTCGTCAGAGTATGCTGGAGTCGAAATAGGATGGGGTACTTTGGGAGCTTTACTAGGTGTTTTAAACTCTCGTGAAGTCATAGGTCTCTTCTTAGACCCTTGTCGTGTTACGCCCTCATCTACTTGTCCTTCTCCCACATATTGGTCGGGCACATGCGATGTGTCATATACAAGAGGATTTCCCAGTACAGCCTGCGCCTATTACACAGCTTGAATTTGCCTATTTATGCAAATCATGAACTGCTGCTGTAGTTGTCGCATCGTAGCAATTGTATTGCTCATGAACAATCCCTATTGTTGTTGGAAATCTTTCATATATCTCCTATAATCGCAATAGCATCTTGAGCTGTACGCACTGATGGAGCTACAGGAGTTGTAAGCATGGTAGGATTAGGCATCCTGATTATTTTTTTATCTCACATTACTTCTTGAAATTGGGCACTCATAGTTTGCATGAAGGCTCATTGTTCTTGTTTTATGAACTGCATCTCCTTGGCTACGATGGCAGCTACCTCACTAGCGGTCAAAGCAGGGAAAGGTGCAAATGCATGAGCTGGAGGGGCCTCAGATACAGGTGTAGGTGGATTCTCAGGTATTCTTATAGAGGAGGTAGAAATTTTTATGTTCTGAGCAATGGGTTCATCAAGATGTCGAAGTGGATGAATGATAGGAGGACACGCTTCACGAGGAACATTTCTGTCGGATCGAGTTTGAACCATGACCTCTTAGTGAAAAGAAAATTTGGAAATATATTCTTACTTGGATGTAATAAGAAGATTCGATATATTTCATATATTGGGACAATATTTGTACTCTCCAAATATTAGAATGGAATCAATCAGGGATACCGGCGTCACAAAAGTGTGCTTTAAGATCTGAATTTTACAGTCGAAACATTTAAATAGAAGGATGATGAGGCAGGATTAAGCAGAAATGTGCACTCTTGTGTCTTTACTTAAACACTGGATTTGGTTTGACCATGGATGGAGTAAGGTTTCGATACAGGTTGTTTGAATCTGGAGGTATTCTGTTTCTCTTTCGATTACGCAGAAATCACTGGCTATCAGGGTTCGATTACGGTACAGCTAGGTCTGTAGATATCTATGATTTATTGGTTATCATTTCGAGCTATTATTCAGCTCATGAATGTCATCATAACGGTATTTTTTTTTTAATTTCCCACCATACATGTATTTATTTATTTTTTGTAAAACTTCAAACTTTTTTATTTTATTTTATTTACTTATTTATTTATTTTTTCTCCGATAGTTTTCTTGTAGCCATGTATACAAGTAGAGCCAGTGGTGCTTCAAGAAAGACCTTGGCTAGTAAATGCCAATGGTAAGAACCACCAACAATCTTCATCATCATCAGAAAGAGGGGAGGAAGAAGGAATGGGTGAATATGATGAGGATCGATTTTCGATTACCCGAATTCCCAAAATGGGGTGCCTAACGTGTGAAGAAGGTGGAGAATGGTAAGGTGATTAATATTGAGCATCCCAGGAAAAAGTTTGAGCATTTCAATGCTCAGAGTTGATTTTACTGAAGAGGCGACAGATGAAGAGGGAACAGAGCCAATCAACTATGCAACTCTTAAAAGAATGCAATTATTTGACAAGGTTGGTAGTGATGAGGTGGAAGGACCGCTGCAAGGGATACTGTTAGAGGTCGTGCTGGGGCCTCATCATCACAGTGACCTATGCCGACTGGGGATTATGGTTGGCAGGATATGATGGGCTGTTTTGACATTTTGGGCACTAGGCTTACTGAGACGTCCTCTAAGATGAAACAGGGCTTACAGGCCTGGATGGCGGAATGGGTACTATGGAGGGTAGGTTGGACTTTTGGGATGCCCTCTTCAAGGTCAACTCGTATCTGCATCAGCCTCCGCTAGATACAGTTTAAGACTAGATCATGGTTTTAGGGAATTTTTTTTTTAGAACTTCTCATTTTATTTTATGTTCTTTTCTTTTATTTTTTTTTTTTATCCACTTTCGCCATTTACTTGTAATTTCTTTTTCTTTTATTATATACAAGAAAATCTAAATGTAAAAGTTTATGATATATTGTCGGTTTTTGCACCTAGCTAGTCTCCTATGGTGTTCTTCTACCCCCATTTATATTTATTTTATTAAAATTTTTTTTTATTTCTTTGGCTCTAGACCATATTACTTTCACTTTCCGCTTGTGAGTGTAAATAGAGCATCTCGCTCTAATACCATCTTGTCACACCCCGAACCCACCCTAAGAGGATTCGATAGCTGACCCGAATACCCAAAGTATTCGAAAACCTCCAGGATCCAGATGCAGTAAATACGTGTCACAAGCACAACACAATTTTAAGATAACACGTGTTACATTGATCAGAGCGCAGGGAAAGTAAAGTGCTATAAGTTTTATACATATTATTTATATTGAAAAAACTCAACAGCCCGATATTCTAGGTTTACAACCATCGATCCCACACACAACTATTCTAAAACACATACTATGAAAACTCTTCCACCAAAAAGGATAGTACTTAACAAAAGAAAATAAAAAGGTAACGCCACATCATCAGTTCCTGTTCTCCAAGTAATCCTTTCTACCACAAATGCATTCACCTGCAGAATCATCTAAAAAGAGAAAATTCCATAGGGGTGAGCTCCACTGAGCCCAGTAAGTAAAGGATAGACCACACACATACAAGCATGCATCCTAAATGCATGGGTTCAATTTTAATATTAATTACACCTAACAAACAAATGCTTAAGTCGGGTCTGTGCTACGACAACAACTCGGGAGACGTTCTCGGTTCCTTCTTAACCGCCCTGAGACGTAACCTCAACTGTTATATGGAGCCCACAACGATCGTTGGTAGTACATACCTTCCCATGGGTAGACCCCGATAATCATAGCCAGGACCCCATCCCGGCATACTTCACACTCCTCAGTGATAGGGAGCTATGATCACCCAACACATGAACCCCTACTGGTAAGGGTTGTAGCACTAAGGAATGACATTCCTAGCCATATGCAGTCTAAATGGCATAGTATGAGGTGTACGATGCTCCCGCATCCAATACTACGACACACCATACCTCTCGTTTCTAAGCCAACTATGGCATCTAATCTATCACAAGATTTCATATTGCCAATCATTCCACATCATATAGTTCACAACCATAAGTTATAAACAATGAAATCAATAAATATCATAAATAAAACATGAATTTAAATATGCAAATGATTCCTGAGAAATACATCTAAGAATGAAAATAAACACTCTTAAAAGAAATCAAAGCCAACCCCCACTTACCTTGTTTTGATCGTGATGGTGATGTTGGGTTATGTTCCGTATCGGTGATTGGTGCAATTTGACGAGCGAGAGGTAAAGTCCTACAAATGTTTAATCATATCCGGTGTTAGAAAGCGTCAGAAACTTGAGTGGAGTCCTAGGGTTACCTTATGGTAAGGTTAGGTAAGGTCTAGGACGTGTTCACGAGTAAAATAGCATCTCAGGTTGATGAGGCAGTCAACCGAGACATCAACCTGAGATGGCAGTGTTTTAAAAACTGAAACAGTTATTCTCTGGTTGATGAACCGATCAACTGGGACACCAACCTGAGATTATAACAGGTGTAAAACTAAGGCAGTATTCTCTGGTTGATGGTCCAATCAACTGGGACATTGACCAGAGTTATCAATAAGTGTAAAACTGAAGTAGCATTCTCTGGTTGATGACCCAGTCGACTAGGACATCGACCAGAGATGCACAATAGCCTCAAAATGCAGAAAAACAAAATCTTTAATGGGGTTTTGGGCCGAATCCTCATTCAATTGATCATGGATATTGTTCGAGCGATCATTACCATGAATTGGAACCATGGTATGATCAATTTGCATGGAAAAATTGGGGTTCTGAAGGTGGGTATTCATGAATTAGTCTTTGGATAAAATAGTTCTATATAGCTGAACATGAATCAAGTATTTTAATTCGATAGGTTAGTATTAAGGTTAGCATAGGGTTAGGGTTTATATATATGCGGGTTTTAGGTTCTAATTCCATAAATTAAAGCTCAATTTCATAAGCTACAGGAATTGAACAGAACATGGTTCATTTCAATATTTTGAAGATCAGCATGGGTTTAGTAATGTTCACTATGATTAGGTTGGAGATAAAATGAGGAGGTAAGGATTATTACCTTAGCTTAGCAAATCCACTTTAATCTGGCACTCTTCTTCTCCCTTTCTTCTTCTTCTTTTCTCTCCTTCTCTATTTTAATTCATACAGGTGGAAACATTGTAAGTGAGTGAGTTAGTTATTAGATTAGATTTTAATCTCCTTTACTAAGTTAACTCATGAGTCGGTTGGGTGGGGTGTAGATAGAACTTAGTTTTTTTAATTGATTGGATTAGTGTAGAAGGTTGTAGTGGATTGGTTTGATTGATTTCTTTATTAAGCTAACATAAGGCAGTTTATGAATTAAATAGCTGTCATATAAGATGGATTATAAATTTTGATAGGTGTCATATAAAATCTATTATGAATTTTGATAGGTGTCATTAGCTTAATATCTCACATAATCCAAACTCAACTCTAATTTTGATTTGTCTTTTATTGTAGGATTTTGTTTGTTTATACTTTAAGCCGGCCCTGAGCAGGTATTTGGACTTTGTGGGTCCCATGGGTCCTAGAATGTTGGGAAAAATATTCCAAGCCATTAATTGGGATGCGGCGATGAGATCCCCGACCCAAAACACTGGGCCCTGCGCCTCTAGGAGCAAAATTCGCGGTGGTACAATTCTCTGGTTGATGCAGCAATCAACTAGTATATCAACCTGAGATTTCTGACTTTGTTTTCTTCGTGTCGGAACACCCAAAAGTTGATGCACTTCGTTTGCGAACCCACATGGACATACTTATAATACTAAAAACACCTAATACGAGGTTAAGATCCCTTACCACGAGTTGTACATCTGTGTGTGGATCCCACAACCGCACGGGGGAGGTATCTGTCATTTTATCGGCAGACATCGAATTAACGAAAAGATTCCATCTTCCTCTTCTACCCGCGCGAACACCCAACTGACATTCCATAACGAACATAGTGCTATGACCTCAGGTTCCGGACCTACATTCGAATTCGGGTTAGGGTTCGGATCAAAATATGCTAGGCCGTAACATCTTGCCTCAAGGTTTCCAGCTCTCTTCTGGTAATGTCCATCTCAGTATTGTAAGAGTACTGCTTAGTAAAAACTTTCATCATAGAGGACCTTTTTGAGTTGAGTTTGGTCTAACTGAGTTAACCATCTCAGAGCGGATCCTGCGAAAGAATAAAGAAAAGCCTGTCCCATCTGGTTTTCTGTAAGATCCCAAGATTTGGCTCTTGTAGCGAAAATCTTGAGATGGGCTTTCGGATCTCCTAAACCATCAAACTTGTCTAGCTTCCACTTAAAGTCATCGGGTATTCTTCCTTCAGGAAAGAAAACCAGCTCCTCTTCGACTTTCTCTTTGTCTTTGTCTTTGACTGCGACCCCCAATTTCTCAACCTTTTCTCTCATCTTCTTCTCCCTCTCAGTTTCAAGAGGGTCTGGTGATAAACTTGCCACAACATCCTCTCCTTCTTCTACTATTATTGTGACTGACACCTTGGGATTTGTTGGCGTAACCTTCCTTACTTCCTGTTCAGTAGACACCGGTGTTGAGTCCCCTTTGGAGGTTAGCTGGACTGCTTGCAACACTTGGGTCATGAGCTGCCTCATTTCTGCCACATCTACTTACAATTGCTCTACTTGCTGCTCCAAATGACTTTCAAAGTGGTGATCGTCGGTAGGGTCCATGTTACTACCATGTGATAACTTGGTCGAAGACTTAGATGAGGGAGAAAGCGATGGAAGGTCTGAAAGGAAAGAATGGTTGATACAAATTAATCTCCCATCATTTCTGGTCCACACAGGTAGGAAAAACTTTCTTGGATAGGGAATCGTGCCTCTACATAAGAAGGAAGGAGGAAAACCATTCAGACGCTTCGAAGGGATGAAACAAAAGAGTTTTATGGGTCAAACAAATAGCAAACTTTTGCTAGGCCGTTGCTCTTGGTTATTGATCACCTTATACTTAGGTAATCGAGAATATGATCACAATCCTTTCCACCAATGATCAGGAAATTCTCCCCTCTTTTTTTTGGAAAGGGTCTGACAATATGCCTCAGATGCTATCACCATTCGATGTTTCTCGAATCAAGAATGACTCGCCAGGTGGACACGCAAAAGAGAAAGCCCAATTCAAGATTCTACTTGATATCTCCTAAGATAACACAAGATGCTCACTTTTTGAGGGACAAGTAGGATTCTAATTCAGGGGAATATACTTCCCCATTTTCTTTTCTTTTTCGTGGGACTATCGTGAGACCGCGGCTTTCCTACTTTGGTTAGCATCTTGTGTTAGAGCAAGATCAATCATTGACGACTCTTGAACTGGACCTCGAACACACTAAACGAAAGTTAGTTTATGTCGCACCCCTATCATATTTGGTCTATTTTCCTACATGATGCATGACATATACGGGCTTATAGGATAGAAAAGGTCACTCTTGACAGAATCAATATACTTGTCGCTTATGCGAATCATGGGTACGTGATTCTTTTAATATACCTGGAGAGTCATGATCCCAGAACAACCATGCTAGTGCCTTTTTGAGTGCTTGAAGCACCCTACATCACACTAGTGGTCATCCTCGTCGGTGATTACTAATCTCGTAAAGTACGTACCAAGAGCTGTAGCTTCGTCGTAAATTACCCATGACTACACATGGGGTCCAATGACTAACTACATGGCTAATGTGTTCCCATGCTATGTGTATGTGCATGAAAGTTGTCAAACCCTGCCCCTGACTGACTGGAATCTTGACTGAAGGACAAGAACCCCAGACATGGAAACCAAGCACACTGTGGAGTATCACTTCAGTGATTGAAATTGATGAAGAGACCCTGTGCAGGTCTTCCTACATACCTATCAGAAGATGGACAGCTAACCCTTGCAACTGCACAGCTCACAGCATAATGTACTGCTTGGACTCCAGGTATTCTCTCTCCTCTCCATAACTAAGGGTCCCACCCCTGAAAATGTGTGTAAAAGACCCTAAGTGACATGTGGGTACAAGGCCCTGACCCTGGGCCAAACCCCTGTGCAAGCCCACTAAGTTTCAGCCTTGCTGAAATCTTTGGGCGATGTACTGGGCGATGCACATATCACCTAGAGACATCACCCAAAGTGCAAAACAACATTATTTAAAGGATTTAATTTGTGGGGACCACCCATATTGGACATGAGCACCCTCCATAGGTTGAGGGGAGTCTAAGGGACCACCTCATACCCTTGAATCATTGTGGACCCACCTGAGTGCCCAGAATGGCTGAGAATGCAGTCAAAAATGCATTTTTAAAAGAGGCCTTATTAGCCAAACAGGCCCTAGTCAAGGTTGGGCTATACATATCAATGCCTTGGATTCATTTTAGACCCTTGGCTACTGTTCAAATCGTGGGGGAAGGGAGAAGAAAGAAAGGAGAGAAAGGAGAGGAAGAAGAAGAAGAAAGAGAGGAAGGAAGAAGAGGAGAGGTAGCCCTACACCCTTGGCCTGAATTTCGTGCCTCCTCAGCTCAGCTCAGGTATAAACAACCCTGCACATACCTGCTGCCTTCTTTGAATCTCTGTGTTTTGCTTGGTATCTGACCACTGGTAGCCTAGATCAGCTGGGGACTGCCAAGTACTATCTCATATCTGCCATGCAAGCATGTAGCATGGAAGATCTGAGGTTCTTATAAGGATTTATACATCTGTTTTACAAATCTGGAACCGAAAGTAGGTTATGCTTGGCTGCACTACTATGTTACACTGAAAACAGGCTGATTGGAGTCCTAATTTCTTGTCCTGGCTGCATGGGACCTAGTCCTAGGTGGTAGCAGACTTGGATCATTGTAATAAACCTGAAATCAGCTTTGCATGCAGTGAAAATAGTGATTTGTAAATGACGAAATCGTGGGTTACTATTCACTGGGCTGTCTGGGTAGCCTCTGGCAGCCAAGTGGTGGGCCCAGGTAAAAATCCAAGGTGTCCAGTGTAAAGAACACCCATGGGGGTACATGATGCCCTAACATGCATGGGGGAATGATGTGGCCACTGCCCATGGCCAGCAACCTTGGAATCTTAGCCTGTTCACATTTTTGCAATCTCTAGGCGATGCATTGGGCGATGTAGACATCACCTAGAGACATCGCCCAGTGAATGGAATTTGGTAGTTTTGCTGATCTGACTCGGGGATCCTCACCCTAAGACCATGAATCAGTATGAGAAGATGGAAAATGACCAAAAAGCCCCTTCCCATAGCTGTCCATATGTGGGAATGCTTTGGGAACCCAAGTGGGCCCCGCAGGACTTGGAAACCCTGCCTATGTTGGTCCTGCAGCACTGTCAAGTTAGGGACAACACTGTAAGACTAATGTGACCTAGGATCATGTACTAAAGTAGCAAATGACCATTCTACCCCCAGGCCACCATCTCTGGATGATGCACCGGGACATAGGCCTAAGGCCCAGTGCAAGGCCCAGAGAATTCCAAGTGAAGACCAACTGTACATCGGGTCAACCCACTGAGCTTAGATCAACCCTAGGACCTCCAAAAATAGTTTGGAATATTGAAATGATAATTTTTTATTTATATCTAGGATTTGATCCCGTGCTCGAGGCCTACAGCCAGACTGCAGTCGGAACTAAATTTGCAACTGAGTTCTTAGAACCAGACCTAGGTGAGTGAAATATTATCGTGTATGTATGTGTAACTGTATTAACGTGCCGGCAATTAAATTCTTAAATTATAAATGCTGTGCTATTTAATTATGTTCAATTACTCAAAATTATTACACATTGATTATATATTGATCAACACTGTGATGCTTACCTGATGATTGTGAATGTTAGACTAGATGCCATAGTCGGCTTGAAAATGAGGCCGGTGGTAGCCCGTAGTATGGGATACGGTTGACACCGCCCAACTCATACGATGCCATATAGACATGGGGCTAGAGTTTCATCACCCGTGCTACGCACCCTTACCAACAAGGGTTAAGGTGTTGGATAACTGTTAGGACTACTATAAAACCCTAGAGGCGTTTACGCCGGGAAGCCTCAACACAGCTAGGATGCCCCAAGGCAGATTTACTGGGAAGCCTCGGGCTACAAGCTCGGGAAGCACCGAAAGGTGAATTTTTGGCTATATGGCACAGATAAAGATTATGCACCGGTTTGGTGGAATTATATTGAGTTGGTTACCTCACAGAAGTTAATCCAGAGGGCCAGTCGGGCTGACCTGGGTAGGGAGATGCTGGAGCCGGCTGGTCCTCTCCGACAACTCAATGGGTGTATCGCAGGAAAGGGTAACCAAGCCCACACCAGGGATACATGTATTGGGGATTATAGTAGCACTAACCTGACGTAATTGTATTGTTAGGTGGCTAATAAATAATCTGGACTTGCATATCATGTAGGATCATGTGGATTGTGGCTGCATATGCATGCATGATGATATGTTTTGCTCATGAGCTCGGTGGGGCTCACACTTTGTTATATATGTTTTTCTTCTAGATGATTCTTTAGGTGGACGCCATTGTGGCATGGAGGCTCATTACGAGGAGGAGAGCCCTGGTTATTATGATGATATTGGTGTGGACCCCGACGGAGGTCGTGCCGATGATGCATGCATTCTCGGTGGTCATTGATGAAGACCAATGAGGAGTGTACTTGATGCTTTTTGTCTTGGGGACTCCTTTTTGTTTTTTTAAGGAGTTTATCCCTGTCTTGCTTGTGGTGCAGTTTTAGTTTTCTTTTCTTTTTGGGGTTGAGTTATCTCACCCTGTATATATATATATGTATTTCCTTTTAGCTTTTGTTCTTGTCAGTTTTACTTTCTAGTTTGTGGGTGTAATGGGGAATGTAATAGAACAAACTTATGTATGTCTATATTATCATCATTCCCGTATCGCTATGCTTTCTCTTTTGTTATTATAATTGTAGTTTATCCACGACACTCTGATCTTGCTTATGGTAAAGTGATGAATGTGGGATCGCGAATGTAATAACTGCTTCTAGATCCGTGGCGTTTGGCAGATTGCCGTTATGCAATTCAGGTCACCTACCCAATCCTCCCAGGGGGTGGTTTGGGGTGTGACAGAGCTTGGTATCAGAGCGTGAGGCTCTTCTTACATTCACGGGATGCAGATTAGGTCTGATAAGTTACTTATATTAAAACATGTAATAATTAAAAGCTACAGGGGAAGTAGATGTAAATAAATAATTGATGCATAATTTCATTAACATAAAGGCAACTGTGGCCGAGCCACTACATAAGCTTTGATTGAAAGTGCTACTTTCAAATATTTACATAAGTTAAAAAAAACTACATACATCTTGAACAAAAAAAATACATAAGCTAAAAAAAAGATGTGATAAGTCTGGACCACGTAACAAGAAAGTTAAGTGTTGGCTGGAAGAACTACTCCGGCGGAGGCAAGTCGCTCGGTGGAGGATGAGACTGGCGAGAGTCAACACGGTAGAACCTGTCCCAAAAGTCCAAGTGCTGCTCTACAGATACCACTCTGCTCTCCAAAGATGAGAAGCCCTGATCCATCCTAGTCGATATGTCTGTAAGCTGAGTACTGAGACCCTGGAACTATGACATCATCTGTGCCCACTCAGATGGCTCTAGCACATGCGAGATAGTGGCCCCTACCGCCTCATAAGCAGGCAAATTAGTGAACTATGTGCCAATTCCCCCGAAGTCGCCCTGCTCCTCGCCCTGAATGTCTCCCTCAATGTCATCATGCTCCTCACCATGCTCATCATCACCCTGCATCTCTCTCAGCTTCTCATCTCCCTGCTGCTCATCTCCTGGCATTTCTATCTGCTCCTCCTCCTGTGGATCACCCCCTGGCACTTTCATCTTTAGAATTGAGGTCTTGTTGATGGGCCTAGAGCTATCTCTCTCCATATACTCGCCCTCCAAAGGAACTTCAAAGAGTTGGAAGACTAAAGTAAGGAACTTTCCATATGGAAGGTTCCCATCAGAGGAGTTCTATGCGTGATATAGCATGATCTAAAGCAATATGTATTGGAGGTTTATCACTGGACCTCCTCTGCCCGCTCCCAATAGGCAGTAAGTAATATAGGCCCTCAACATAGAAATGCTACCCCTATTTCCGCCCTTGGGGTAGATGTTGTAGGTCACACACCTACTGATAATGTGAGCACTAGGCTTGTAGGAAGCCTCTGAATTGGGTGTGCTCTCAGACCCAGTCAATGCCTTGAAGACTTCCTCCTGGTCTCCAAAGAAAACATCTCATAAATATCAATCTGGGGCTTGTAATAGCACCTCTCCCCAGTGTTGGGCAGCCCCAGAATCCCTGCTAGTGAGGCAGTGGTCAACCTAATATCCACTCCCTTCACTTTGCTCGCTAGTCCAAACTCTTGTGCCCCAGATGGCACCAAATTACAATAGAAATATCGAACCAAGTTGGGATAACAAGGTTCTGTGGGTGTCAACATAGAAGCCCAACCCAAGGTGTTGAACCTAGTAAACAAACTATACTGATGGAAGTCATCCACCTGTACCACCCGGCCATTCACAATCTTTAGGGACCTAAACTTGTCCCAATCCTTGAAATGTTCATACCCAGAGAAGAGAAATCGGTCAAACTCGGGTTCCTCTGATGAAGAATCATCCCTAGGTGAAGGAGGTGGCACCGTAGAGGAAGAAGAATGTTCTCTCTCTGATCGTAACCTCTTGCGGGCTACGGATTTCCTAGCCGTACAATGACTTGTAGACATTAGGCTACAAAGAGAGAAAAAAAAATGGTTAGGGCTAAGGAAAATCGATAAAACCCTAGCTAAAACAAGGAGAAACCAAGAAAAGATCTAATGAAGAAAAAGGACCAAAGAACCTTACCAAAGCTTGCGTGGATTCGCGAAAGACCCGAAGAAATGCGAGGGTTTGGTGTGGAAAGGTCACACTACCCTCCAAAGGACTACCCTAGGTGTTTAGAGGAGTTTGGGAAAAGAATGGAAAGAAATGGGCCCCGCTTGGACTGTTATATCTGAGCCCTGATTCTCTGGGCGATGCATCTAATGCCCAGAGACATCGCCCAGAGATTATTTTGCTGCTGTTTTTGTGTAACAACTTATAGAAACCTCGAATTTGACTCAAATAACCTCAATAAACATGAAAATATGAATTTTTATAAGATAATCATAATATGTATTAAAAAATTTATTTTAATTGATAAATTAAATAATTCACTTATTACCTAATAACCTATTTAGGGAAATATGGCTATTGCTTGGGAGATTCTAATGTGCAACACATAGGAAGTTGGGAATTTTTCTTTTGTGAATGAATACCTAAGAAAATAGATAAAGGTGTATATACTTATAAGAAACAGTGTGTGTGTAAATAATTAATATTATGTGCCTAATATGGTGTATGTATGAACCGAGTGGTGTGATGCTATGCAAATCTAAACATAGATATGTAGGTATGTTGTAATATGTATTTATGATGTGCGGTGAGCGAAGATCTTACCATACCCACAGCCGAGGTCAGCCAAGATCAGGATCTAATAGGTTGTCTAGTCAATCTAAGCTCTTTAGACGCTAAAGTACCTCAAGCCAACCCAAGTATATTCTTATTGTTTATAGTCGCTTAAATTCTAGTAGACATGTACTTAATTCTTTTAATTAAGTATAACCTGATGCTTAGAACCTCTCTATAACAGGACCTACTACCTCAGCCAATACTGGAGACCCCATGACCTATATTAGACAGCTACGAGAGAGACTGGGGCGGATACGTCTAGTACTACCCCGAGCCAAGAACCGGTTGGACTTTATCTAGCCCTTCCTGCTATTAGTGGACCAGGGGAACGAGATTTCTATCTGTCCTTAGCCAAGGAAGTTAGAGCTGACTTAGAGTACTTGCTTGTGATGGAATTTGTGACCGAAAGGAAACTGGAATTACTTGCCTGTTAGATCAGGTAAGTAACTAAAAGACTTTTACTTAAAAATTTGAAGTCTCTCATATAGTGTCATGTATAGCTTATCATTATATAAAATGTTTAAGGACAGAATACAAAAATGAAAGAAACACCTCATAATAAACAAAGAAGACATATCAAACAATATACCTTACTGATGCGACTTGTGAAATTCACTGGAACTATGGACTAGGAATGTACATGCACTAACTAGGAATTAATTGTTACCCCGATAAACAATATTGGAATATTGAACATGCTCCTCTTTTCAGAGAAGAAGCAATGGTCAACATAAGAAGAAGTTCACGAGGTGGTCATAAAGGAAAACAACCTCGTGTTATATCGGAGGTTGAATTGCCAAATGGGACTAAGGCTCAAAATTCTGAAGCATCGGCTGCTTCATCAGAGGCACCAGCGGCTGCGTAACCCACTGCTGCGGCACCTCAGCCGAATGTTGCAGCTAGCGATGTAACTGCATTCATGACCGCTATGATGTGAACCATGCAACAACAACAAGAATTGCTTGGTCAAATGTCTACGTAGTTTGCAACCATGATGCATAAGCGTGCAGCACCACCTCCACCACTTGTGCCTCAACACTTAGCGGAAAACTCTACCGCCAAGGTTATGGAGAGATTCAAGAAATTCCAACCGCCCATGTTTTCCAAGATAACTTCCGAGGCAATGCAGCCAGAACGGTAGATTAGTGCCCTAGAGAAGGCGTTTGAAGTGCTTGAGTGCACGGATGCATAGAAGCTGATATGTGATGGTTATCAGTTACAGAATGAGGCTAAAGCTTGGTGGAAGGCTACTAAGCCCAATTTGGAAGCCACTCACCCGAATCCCACGTGGGAACAATTTAAAGAAGTTTTCTTTAAGAACTACTTCCCGGAGAGTTTCAGGGACAGGAAAGAAGCTGAGTTCACCGCACTGGTGCAAGGGACCAAGTCAGTGTTGGATTACCAACAACGGTTTGAAGACCTGTTTCATTTTGCTCCAGAGCACCTAAGAGGGGAAGTTAGTAAGGCAAAGAAGTTCGAAAAAGGACTCAAAACTGAGATTGGGTTAGTACTATCAATTATGGACATCCAGGACTACGCTCAGATGGTCGACAAGGCGAAGACAATGGAAGATAGTTTTAAAGAGAAAGAGAAAGAGAAGGCTACAATATTGCCTGGGTTGAACAAAAGGCCAAATAATTTTCAAACTTCTGGGTGGCCAAATAAAGCTTATCGAGGAACAAGTTCAATCCCTAATCTGACTCTGTATCGTAGGCCGAATGTGGGTCAGAACCCTTTCTGCCCCAGTTTCAATCGACCTGGTCAACCGGCTACCAGTCAAGTGACAACAGCAGCTTTACCAGCCCGACCAGCTACAAGTTAAGTGAGCCAAGCCTCGACACCTGCTGTTCCACCCTATAAGTGCTATGTGTGCAATAAGGAAGGGCACATGGCTAAAGAATGTAGATCGCGTGGGTACAACAACAATTCGCCAAATCAGCTCTACGCTAGACCTTTTCAGCCACGAGACAATCGGACTTGGGGAAAGGTGTTCGCAATGATGAATGAAGAAGCTGAGGCAAACCCTGATGTATTGACAGGTAAGTTGCTGAACACTACTAAATTATAGGGAATAACTGGTTTACTTCATGTAACCTAAATAATGCACAAACCCTAGGTACCCTGAATGTCTTAACCATACCTGCACGAGTATTATTCGACTCGGGCGCATCCCACTCTTTCGTTTCCACCACTTTTGCAAGTAGGATGAAAGATCAACCAAGAGACATCGAGCACGAGTTAGTAGTCAGCACATCGACGGGTAGTATCATGAGTTTGGAAGAGGTATACGACCCTTGCCAGGTTGAGATTTGTGGGAAGAATCTAACCGTACGGTTGATAAAGTTTGATATAAAGGACTTTGACGTGATACTAGGCATGGATTGGTTGTCCGCCTACGGTGCAAACGTCATGTGTGCGGAGAAGAAGATATTGTTTAAGTTAGAAGATGGGTCAGTTCTCAAAGTGAGCTAGTAAGGAACCCAAAAGGATAACTCTATCCACCCTCTAGGCTCGGAAGTTGTTGGATGAAGGATGTCAAGGTTTTCTGGCCACTGTGACAGACACGAAGGCAAAGATAAAACCCTTGGAGGAACTTGACGTCGTCAGAGAATTTCCTGATGTTTTTCCAGAAGATCTGACCCAACTACCGCCTGACCGTGACATAGAGTTCGCGATTGATCTAATTCCTGGTGCAGCATCGGTATCCAAGGCACCATATCGGATGGCGCCAATCGAACTAAAGGAGTTGCAGGTCCAACTTCAACACCTGCTGAAGAAGGGATTTATACGACCCAGAGTATCACCCTGGGGAGCACCCATGTTGTTCGTTAAGAAGAAGGATGGTAGTATACGGCTGTGTATTGACTACCACAAGTTGAATAAACTAACTATTAAGAATCAATACCCGTTGTCGTGCATTGAAGACCTATTTGACCAGCTACAAGGATCAAGAGTTTTCTCCAAAATTGATCTTAGGTCGGGATACCATCAATTGAAGATCAAGAGTGGTGATATTCACAAAATGGCATTCCGAACTCGATACGGACATTATGAATTCCTGGTCTTATCATTAGGGTTAACCAACGCCCCGGCAGCGTTCATGGAAATGATGAATAGAGTATTCCATGACGTGTTGGATAAATTTGTCATTGTGTTTATTGACGACATTTTGGTGTACTCTAAGAATGAAGAAGAACACGCTCGATACCTTACCTTTGTATTGCAGCGGTTGAGGGAACACCAACTTTATGCCAAGTTCAATAAGTGTGAATTCTGGCTTCACCAGATTGGATTCTTGGGACACATCGTCACCAAGGAAGGCATTAAAGTGGGCCCAAGCAAGGTGAAAGCGGTTCTCAAGTGGGAGACTCCGAAGAGTGCCACTGAGATTCAAAGTTTCTTAGGATTGGCCGGATATTATCAATGATTTATTAAGATTTTCTCGCGAATCTCGGCACCCATGACAAAACTTACAAAGAAAGGCGCCAAATTTGAATGGAATGAAGCATGCGAGAAAAATTTTTAGGAATTAAGAAACCGATTGGTAACAGCTCTAGTCTTGACCATTTCGGACGGCACTGAAGGAATGGTGGTATATACTGATGCATCCAGGACAGGATTGGGTGGCGTTCTAATGCAGAAAGGTAAAGTGGTCGCCTACGCCTCCAGACAATTGAAGGAACACAAAAAGAACTACCCCACTCATGACTTAGAGTTAGCAGCGGTGGTCTTCGCATTAAAGATATGGCAGCATTACCTATACGGTGAAAAGAGTGAAATCTTCAGCGATCACAAAAGTCTGAAGTATTTCTTCACCCAGAAGGAGCTGAACATGAGGCAGAGGTGGTGGTTAGAACTGGTGAAGGATTATGACTGTGAAATCCAGTACCCCCCTGGGAAGGCCAACGTTGTAGCGGATGAGGTAAGAAGAAAATCTCAGACTGCATCTTTTGCTTCCTTGGTTGTAAGCGAGTAGTTGGTAGAAGAAGCTCAAAAGTTTGATATGGAACTCGTGATCGAAGGAACGGCTATACAACTAGCAGCTATGGATCTATAGCCATTGATACGAGAAGAGGAAATTATGAAGCAACCATTGGACCCCGAGCTGGCCAAGATTATTTGGGAAGTACAACAAGGAGTCCATAAGGACCCAGATTTTTCATTGGCTCATGATGGCGCATTGAAGTTTCAAGACAGATTGTACGTGCCTGATGATTATGATGTCCAAGACCGAATCCTTAATGAGGCGCACAACTCACCCTATACAATTCACCCTGGAAGCACGAAGATGTATAAGGACTTGAAGAAGTATTACTGGTGGATGGAGATGAAAGAGACTATAGCAATATACGTGTCTAAGTGCCTCACCTGTCAACAAATAAAAGCAGAGAGACACCGGCCGTACGGATTGTTGCAGCCACTTCCTATACCTGAATGGAAGTGGGAAAGGATCACTATGGATTTCGTGACAAATCTGCCCAACACCAGGAAGGGCATGAACGTTATTTGGGTGATTGTAGGCGGACTGACAAAGGCAGCTCACATTATACCAATCAAGATAAGTTATTCAATGAAGAAGCTTACCCAATTATATATAGAAAATATAGTCCGCTTACACGGTGTGCCTGTCAGTATTGTGTCTGACAGAGATCCTCGATTTACCTCAAGGTTTTGGAGGAGTTTACAAAAGGCTTTCGGATCTCAACTGAATCTTAGTACTGCTTTCCATCCGCAAACGGATGGACAATCAGAAAGAACTATCCAGACTCTGGAGGATATGCTCCGAGCCTGTGTTTTGGAAATGAACAACAGTTGGGATGCTCACATACCCTTGGTGGAATTTACATACAATAATAGTTATCACTCCACCATTGGCATGGCACCATTCGAAGCTCTCTATGGTCAAAAATGTCAAACTTCACTATATTGGGATGAAGTTGGTGAATAAAAATATCTCGGCCCAGAGATGATACAAGCAACCTGTGACAAGGTGGACGTCATAAGAGAGAAAATCAAGGCGGCCCAGTCAAGAGAAAAAAGTTATGCAGATAATCGAAGGAAAGACATTGAATTTGAAGTCGGGGAAAAAGTGTTCCTCTGAGTGTCTCCAACAAAGGGATTGCTACGTTTCAACAAGAGGGGCAAGTTGAGCCCAAGATTCGTCGGTCCTTATGAAATTCTTAACAAGGTGGGACCCATAGCATACCGACTGGCATTACCACCATCTTTGTTGGGCGTCCACAAAGTTTTCCATGTGTCGATGCTAAGAAAGTACATCAACAACCCGACATATGTATTATCAACTGAACCTAAATAGTTGGACGTGAATATGACTTACGAAGAACAGCCTATGGAGATATTGGATAGAAATGAGCACAATCTTCGTAACCACACGGTCGCCTTCATAAAAGTTTGATGGGGAAACAATCCCATAGAAGAAGCTTCATGGGAATGTGAAGAAGAAATGAAGGAAAAGTATCCCCAACTCTTCAAACTTCAAGGTAAGAAAATTTTGAGGATGAAATTTTTGTAAGTTGGGGAGAAATGTCAAACCTTGCCCCTGACTGACTGGAATCTTGACTGAAGGAAAGGAACCCCAGACATGGCAACCAAGAAAACTGTGGAGTATCACTCCAGTGATTGAAATTGATGAAGAGACCCTGTGCAGGTCTTCCTACATACCTGTCAGAAGATGGACAGTTGACCCATGCAACTGCACAGCTCACATCATAATGTACTGCTTGGACTCCATGTATTCTCTCTCCTCTCCATAACTATGGGTCCCACCCCTGAAAATATGTGTAAGGACCCTAAGTGACATGTGGGTACAAGGCCCTAACCCTGGGCCAAACCCCTGTTCAAACCCACTGAGTTTCAGCCTTGCTGAAATCTCTAGGCGATGTAGACATCACCCAGAGACATCACCCAAAGTGCAAAACAACATTATTTAAAGGATTTAATTTATGGGGACCACCCATATTGGACATAGGCACCCTCCATAGGTTGAGGGGAGTCTGAGGGACCACCTCATACCCTCGAATCACTGTGGACCCCACTTGAGTGCCTAGAATGGTTGAGAATGCAGTCAAAAATGCATTTCAAAAGAGGCCTTATTAGCCAAACAGCCCTAGTCAAGGTTGGGCTATATATATCAGTGCCTTGGGTTCATTTTAGACCCTTGGCCACTGTTCAAATCGTGGAAGAAGGGAGAAGAAAGAAAGGAGAGAAAGGAGAGGAAGAAGAAGAAGAAAGAGAAGAAGGAATAGGAGGAGAGGCAGCCCTACACCCTTGGCCTGAATTTCGTGCCTTCTCAGCTCAGCTCAGGTATAAACAACCCTGCACATACCTGCTGCCTTCTTTGAATCTCTGTGTTTTGCTTGGTATCTGACCATTGGCAGCCCAGATCAGCTGGGGACTGCCAAGTACTATCTCAGATCTGCCATGCAAGCATGAAGCATGGAAGATCTGAGGTTCTTATAAGGATTTATACATCTGTTTTACAAATCTGGAACTGAAACCAGGCTATGCTTGGCTGCACTACTATATTACATTAAAAATAGGCTGATTGGAGTCCTGATTTCTTGTCCTGGCTACATGGGACCTAGCCCTAGGTGGTAGCAGACTTGGATCATTGTAATAAACCTGAAATCAGCTTTGCATGTAGTGAAAATAGTGATTTGTAACTGAAGAAATCATGGGTTACTATTCATTGGGCTGTCTGGGCAGCCTCTGGCAGCCAAGTCATGCGCCCAGGTAAAAATCCAAGGTGTCCAGTGTAAAGAACACCCCTGGGGGTACATGATGCCCTAAAATGCATGGGGGAATGATGTGGCCACTTCCCATGGCTAACAACGTTGGAATCTCAGCCTGTTCACGTTTTTGCAATCTCTGGGCGATGCAAACATCACCCAGAGACATCGCCCAGTGAATGGAATTTGGAAATTTTCCTGATCTGACTCGGGGATCCTCACCCTAACACCATGAATCAGTATGGGAAGATGGAAAATGACCAAAAAGCCCCTTCCCATATCTATCTATATGTGGGAATGCTTTGGGAACCCTAGGGGGCCTTGCAGGACTTGGAAACCCTGCCTGTGTTGGTCCTGCAGCACTGTTAAGTTGGGGACAGTATTGTAAGACTAATGTGACCTAGGATCATGTACTAAAGTAGAAAATGACCATTCTGCCCCTAGGCCACCATCTCTGGATGATGCACTGGGACATAGGCCTAAGGCCCAGTGCAAGGCCTAGAGAATTCTAAGTGAAGAGCAACTATACATTGGGTCAACCCACTGAGCTTAGATCAACCCTAGGACCTCCAAAAATGGTTTGGAATATTAAAATGACAATTTTTTTATTTATATCTAGGATTTGATCCCGCGCTCGAGGCCTACAGCCAGACTGCAGCCGGAACTGAATTTGCAACTGAGTTCTTAGAACCAGACCTAGGTGAGTGAAATATTATTATGTATGTATGTGTAATTGTATTAACGTGCCGGCAATTAAATTCTTAAATTATAAATGCTGTGCTATTTAATTCTGTTCAATTACTCAAAATTATTACACATTGATTATCTGTTGATCATTACTGTGATTCTTACCTGATGATTGTGAATGTTAGACTAGATGCCGTAGTCGGCTTAGAAATGAGGCCGGTGGTAGCCTGTAGTATGGGATACGGTTGACACCACCCAACTCATACGATGCCATATAGACATGGGGCTAGAGTTTCATCACCCGTGCTATGCACCCTTGCCAACAGGGGTTAAGGTGTTGGATAACTGTGAGGACTACCGTAAAACCCTAGAGGCATTTACGTCGGGAAGCCTCAGCACAGCTGGGATGCCCCAGGGCAGATTTGCCAGGAAGCCTCGGGCTACAAGCTCGGGAAGCACCGAAAGGTGAATTTTTTGCTATATGCCACAGATAAAGATTATGCACCAGTTTGGTGGAATTATAATGAGTCGGTTACCTCACAGGAGTTAATCCAGAGGGCCGATCGGGCTGACCTGGGTAGGGAGATGCTGGAGCTGGCTGGTCCTCTCCGACAACTCAATGGGTGTATCGCGGGAAAGGGTAACCAAGCCCACACCAAGGATACATGTATTGGGGATTGTAGTAGCACTAACCTAACTTAGTTGTATTGTTAGGTGGCTAATAAATAATCTGGACTTGCATATCATGTATGATCATGTGGATTATAGTTGCATATACATGCATGATGATATGTTTTGTTCACGAGCTCGGGGGGGCTCACACTCTGTTATAGATGTTTTTCTTCTAGATGATTCTGTAGGTGGATGCCGATGTGGCATGGAGGCTCATTACAAGGAGGAGAGCCCTGGTTATTTATGATGATATTGGTGTGGATCCCGACGGAGGTATTGCCGATGATGTATGCATTCTCGGTGGTCATTGATGAAGACCAGTGAGGAGTGTACTTGATGCTATTTGTCTTGGGGACTCCTTTTTATTTTTGTTAGGAGTTTATCCCCGTCTTGCTTGTGGTGCAGTTTTAGTTTTCTTTTCTTTTTGGGGTTGAGTTATCTCACCCTGTATATATATATATATATATATATATATATATATATATATATATATATATACCAGTAGATTTCTCAGGATACCAAATAAAATATGCAAGTAATGAAAGTAAAATATGCAAGTGAAAACTTGAAAAGTTCAGCGGAAATAATAACTTGTGTGTGCTTAGCAGGTGCTGCAGTCCATACTAGACTGGTCGCGACACTCGGAGGGGTAACCTCGGCGGTCTACCGTTTTGCAGGTAGCCTTCTGCGTGCAAGGCGGCTGAGCCGACCAATATTTGAAGATAAAGGAGAATTAAAATCTTGAATTTTATATTACTAGGAGAATTTGAATTACACTCTTGATATACAGGACTCTTGAAGAAAGCTTTGAAGAAAACTATTCACTTACGGGTTTACTTGAAGGAAACTTGAAGCCTGAGATAAAGGCTTAAACTTGTAGTTACAGACTTGACGAACACTTGATGGAACTTAGTTACAGCTTGGAGAACACTTGATGAATTACACTTGAAGAAAATAAAATTAAAAACTTGAAATAACTGGGTGTAAGAACTTGAAGAGCTGAGCTACAGCAGTGCTGCGTGCTTTCTATTTTTCTCTTCAGAGATTCCTCCCCTCTCTCTGGAGAAGACGAGGGGTTTTATAGAGCTTTGGAGGCTTTGGTCGCTTTTCTTTTCCACCGAAAGCAAACCTTATCTTGAAGGCATCTTTGGTAGAGCGTAGAAGCATGTGGGCGTGGGCCCATGCTGTTGAAATTTGAGGCAGAGGCGCCGAAAGTAACCTTGGACAGTAGTGCTACAGTAAAAAGTCAATTTTACTATTCACCACTTTGTTGGTAGAACTTGGAATCTTTGAGAAAAATGCTTCAAAAACCGCACCGAGGCATTCCACGTGTCGAAACACTGTTTTCCTCATTGGTTTGGTTAAGATGGTTCACTGAATTTGAATGGGCCCAGTGGTGGCTTGACTATCTAGGACCAGAGATAGTGACTGGGACACGACTTTTGATACAGCCACGTGTCAGTTGCTGAGCCATTTTTATGATGTCGTCATGGCTGACGATTCTCCAAAATCAGGGTTTGGAGACTAACCCATGGGCTTAAAGGCCCACTCTTTTTGATGTTTGGCTAACGGACCTTCTGGTGGACCTTGTTGAAGAGAACTGTTGGCTGATGAGGTCCAGCCCATCATTTGGATCTTGGGCATATTGGCCTTCATGAAGGTGGGGGTCAATGGACCCAACACTTGAGCTGGTTTCTTCTTTTTCTTCTTCAGTGTCGAGGGCAGCCAGCTGGGCCTCGATCTCTGCTTGTTTGGCTTTTAGCTTGAGTCTTCTACTGTTACTGGACTTGTCCGATCCTTCAGTGAGGGCCACTTGAGGTTTGGCTTTTGTGAGGGCTTGAGTAAGGGCCTCAGGGGTGCACCTTCTTAGATCACACTTGTCCCACCACTTGACTCTGAAGTTTCTTTGTAGAAAAGGGGTAGAGCAATCGGGGCCTTCGGAATGTCCAATTGCATACTCCCAATATACGATCCACGCCAGACGGCAATGGATGAAGAACCTCAGGAGATCTGGCTGTTCAGGGATTTGTTCGGTGTGCTGGCAAAAAATGCTTAGAGCATCGAACACTTGATCTGGTAGGATGTCATTAATTGGCCCAAAGGCGGCCCACCAACGAGGGAACCAATTAGGAATTGGGCTTGAGAACTTGAAGTCGAAACAAAAGAACCAGGAATGTTGATTCTTACTATTTTGGAATAAGAAAGCATGGTGCCAAGCGTCCATGTAGTCAAAATAGTGAAATTCCTGGGGCTGGTAGTTTTGAGAGAACCTCTTTGTAGAGAGGGGATGTGTACCCCAATCTTTTGAACTGATAATTTGTAAAATGGTTACTGAAGTATGGGTAACCAAATTAGGATCAATTTTATCGAAATTTTGTTTAATACGGATGGAATCTGTATCAACGAGGATAAACTCATAGAACTCTTGACTTTTTGAACTATTTGGGGAATAGAAATCCCAACCTTGGAAAAAAGCCCTTCGAGCTATTTCCACAGGAGTGTTGCAGCCTTTGGTGAACTGATCATCAAGGGCAAAAATATCTTGATAAACTTGCTTGAGGATATACTGACTCTTGGGTAAGTTTTGGGAAGAAACTGGTTTGGACACTGTTGTGGAGGAACTTGGTCTGGAGAGCTGTTGGGATGACCTTGTGTTAGGAACTATTTGAGTGGACTGACTAGCCACGACTTGGGTGAAGGGAATACTCTCAACTACTATTTTGGAAGGGGATACTTTGACTAGTTGGCTTGAGGAAGTTGGTTTGGCATAGGAACCTTTTGATTTTATACTTGGTTTGGGGGGCTCCTTTGGAGCCATGATAACAGAAATTGTTTTAGGACCCTGCAAGAATTCACGGGTCAAGAAATCAGGAATAGAATTCATTTCTCCCTTTATATAAGTTATGTCAAAATCAAAACTCGATAAAAGGGCTTGCCATCTTGCAAAAATCTGTTTTGAAGCAATATTTTGAACATCATTTTTTAAAACTTGTTTTGCTGCACTGCAATCAACCCTTACTAAAAATTTTTTGTTTAGAAGATCACTTTGAAATTTTTGAATGCAAAGAACTACTGAAAGGATTTCTTTTTTAATGGTACTATAATTTTGCTGGGCTGGGTTCCAAATTCCTGAAGCAAACTGGACTAATTGTTCTTTATCATCTTGGACTTGTTTAAGGATACCTCCGTATCCAAGTTCAGAGGCATCAGTTTCAACAATTTTGAAAAGTGCAGGATCTGCAAGTTTTAGACATGGGATTTCCTTGACTAATTTTTTAATATCTTGAACTGCTTTGGTATGGTTTGAAGTCCATGGACTTGGTTTTTTCTTGAGCCTAGAGTAAAGATCTTTACATAATTGGCTTATTTGAGGAATGAAATCTCTGACATAGTTTAGGCTTCCTAGGAACCTTTGTAATTGTTTTTTGTCTAGGATTTGATCAGGGAATTTATCTGCAAAAGCTATAGATCTTTCTATAGGGATGACTTGGTTTTGGTAAATGTAATGACCTAAAAATCTAACCTTGGTTTGGAATAACTCCATCTTTTTCTGGGAAAGAACTAAACCACTATTTTTCATGGTGTGGAAGAAACTCCTAAGATGTTTGAAGTGTTGTTCAATGGATTTGGAAAAGACTAGAACATCATCAATATAAACTATTATGAACTGGCCGTATGGGTTTAGGATGTCGTTCATAATGTTTTGGAATTCACTAGGGGCATTTTTTAAACCAAAGGGCATTACGTTCCATTCATAATGCCCAAATGGTGTGGTGAAAGCCGTTTTGTAACGGTCTTCTTTGTGGATTTGAATTTGCCAATATCCAGACTTGAGGTCAAACTTTGAGAAGATTGTGGCTTGGTAAAGTCTTTGAAGTAACTCTTTTTTATTTGGTATAGGATATCTAATCCATTGTAAAGCTTCATTTAGGGGTTTGTAGTTTATGACAAGTCTGGGTGTCCCTCTTTCTATTTCAGCGTTCTTATTAACGTAGAAAGTCGCACAGCTCCAAGGCGACTTGCTTTTACTGATTAGATTTTTATTAAGGAGGTCTTGAATTTCTTTTTTACATACTTCTTGTAGTTCTTGGGTCATTTGAATAGGCCTGGCTTTTGTAGGGATATCCTTATCAGAAAAGCTTGGTTCATAGGGAAGATGAACAATGTGCCTATGTCTGTGCCAGAAGGCATCAGGAAACTCCGAACAGAGTTCCTTTTCAATTTGGGTCTTGGTGTTAGAAATTTGTTTTTGAATTGTTCTTTCTTGGAGTTTCTGTTCAATAGTCCTATGGTTAACTTCTTGCTTTAGATATTGTAGATGTTTTTGTTTACTTTGAATTTGACTTATAGTTGTCTGTTCTGAAATGGCTACTGTTTTGAGCAGGTCTATCTCTTTTGTTTTGGCTTGTTCAAAAAACTGGAAATGGACTTGTTTACCTAGGATAGTTGTTGTAATTCCTTGATCCGAAACAGTGAAAGGTTTTATGAGTTCTAGGAAAGGTTGTCCTAGAATAACTTCAGTGTTAAGGTCTTTTACTATTATGAAAACTTGTTTTAAGCAAACTCCTTGGTTGCAGATGTGAACATCAGATAATTTATAATTTACGTTTAGTCTTGAGCCATTTGCTCCTGTTAATTTTTGAGTTGTCTTTTCAAAATACTGGGTTGGGACTAACCCTTCTTGTATGCAATTCATTTGTGCTCCTGAGTCAACCAGGGCTATGGTGCTGATCTTATGGGCTGAGGATATGACAATAGTAATATTGACATACCATTGTTGGCATCTGACTTTGTTAATAATATCAACAAAATCTTCATTATTGTTTGGTAAAGTTTGTATACTGTTGTCTTCTACTTCTTCTAAATCTATCTTTTGCTGAAACTTCTTTAAACTTGCTATGTCTGCTTTTATATTTTTGATTTCAGTCTTTAGATCATTTGTAGTAGCTTCTAAGCTGGCAATTTTAACTTGATCCGGATTTTGTGAGGAAGTAGGGGTTTTGTCAAACTTCTTATAAATATTTTTTATGTTATAAGGGGTTGCCTTAGTTTGGGGTTTTGTTGATGAGACCTGTTGTAAGAGTTCTTGGGCATGTTGAAGGTATAAAGTCTTGGTATGTTTATCTTTGATTTGATCAACAAAGTTGAGAAATTCTTCTGGTTTGTTAAAGGTTTTAAGTCCTGAACTTGATTGTATCATGTTTATAGATTTTGATGATTCTGAATCATCACAATTTTTGCAGAAAACTCCTTGGCTACAATTACAAGGAGAAGCCTGTTCATCACTATCACTGTTTGACTCAATTTGGTTCAACTCATTTTCTTGGGTTCCTGTTTCACTCTCGGAACTGTTTTGACCCAAATCGGCTAAGAGTTGGATTTTGGTATCATCAGGCATTATGAGAGAGTTAATCTTTTTTGCTAGTCTACAGTATTTGGCTATGTGGCCTGGTTTACCACAGTTGTAACAACCAGTCTTGGTGTTTTGAGTTGGTCTTGATTTTTGGAAAGTTCTTTTGTAAGGTCTCTGTTTCTTTGGGCTAGATCTATTGTCTAAATTTTTATCTGGTTCTTTTCTTGTCTTGTACTTACTTGAGTATCTATTTTTCCTGTTATGCCTATGACTTTTATGTTTCTTTTGAGCAGTGATTTTTGAATCGAAACCAAACTGTTCACAGAATCCCCCTAATTCTTGTTTGTAGGACTTTGATTCTTTTCTAATTTGTTTTCTAAGTTTGATATCTGTACATAGGGCTAATCCTTCCTTGTGTACGAGGCTTATGAGGTCACCATAGGTGAGGGTTTGATAGGGTATTTCCCCATTGTTTTCCTCTCTTAATTTTTGTTTAAGTTTTTCAGAAAATAAACTGGGTAACCCAGTAAGGAATTTTTCTTTCCAACAGGGGAGATTTGCATCTTCCCTAGTTAGAACCTTGGTCATGAATGTGTCTTTATACCACTTGAAATCGTGTAATTTTTTACATTTGAGGTTTGATAATTGTTCAGAAGACCTGTCCTTGAGTCTTGTGGGATCTCCTAAAAAATACTTTGTTATACTAAAGATTAAAGTGTTTACTGCATCTTCAACTGGTTGGTCTTCTATCATAATTGGTAGTCCTTGTTCATTAATTTGAATGGCATTTAGTATGGATTCCTTTTCAGTTGGACTGAGAACATTATCCCACCAACCTTTAAGTTGACCTGTAAACCTAGAAATGATTATTTCTGCTATGGCTTGATCAGGTATGTTCTTGATCCGATGAGCATTGCTCACCATGGTCATTTCTTGGAGTTTGTTAGCCAGATTATAATCCGACATACCATCTATGTTCCATTCATATATGGTACCACTTTGGTAATTTGCTTGGGAAAATTCCCTTCTTTGTTCAATTTGAAGGTCTGGGTAAGTAGGTCTTGGATAATAATTATTGTTCATGTATGGGCTAGTAATAGCATTTACTTGTTCTTGCTCCTCCTCATCACTGGATGATTCAGAGGAATCCATTTGTTGGATGTTCGCCACATTGGAAGCAGAGCTTCCTTGTGTTTCCTTTTGAGGTGTATCAGGGACAATCAAATTTTGCAATCTTGTGGAAATTTGGCTTACTAGATCTCTGTTTTCTTGAGTATTTAAGTTTTTTAAACTCTTGTTCGAAATCGTGAAAGGTTTGAACAGAGTTGTTGTTGTTGTTGAGGAAGTACTAGCTTGATTTAGAGACGTTGGTTCAATAGGAGTGTCTTTTTGAACTAAGTTCTCTATTCTAATTAGTTGACTTCCTATGGTTTGTAAATACTGGTTTGTGTAATTTGTTTGTTCAATAATTTTCTTGGACCCATCAGAAACACCTTCAATGGATCTAAAAGGTGTTGCCAAGATTTTCGTGTTGTTAATTTTTAATTTAACATTTGAACCAGGAGGGTGTATTGTCTCTATGGTCTTGTCATCAGCCAATTTCCAGGTGTGGTATACCTTCTTGCTGGCATTGATGTTTGAAAAGGGTTAAGGAATGTTGTTATTACTTGTATAGATGTCTAAATATGTAAAGAACATAACATCTACTTTGATGGTTCTCATTTTATCATACCAGAGGTTCTTGATTTCTTGTTGTTTTTCTTTCTAGAAGTAGCTAAAAAACCATTCTCTTTTTTCAGCGTTCCTGGGTGAATTGAAATCTGTTCTGAGTTTGGGTTTGTCTATCTCATAGTCTTCTACTGTTATGACAGCAACTCTTGCTTCGTGTTGCATGTCAGTTTGAGTTGGTGAAGCTGGTTCATTTGATGGAGAAGACTTGTTAGACTGTTGTTCATAAATTCCTTGGGTGACATTACTGTTAATTTGAGTATGTAATCCTAGAATATGTAAGGACCTTATTTGTTCTTGTAACCTTTGGTTTTCTAAGTGGAGACTTGTTAGAGAACTAGAGGTTGAAACTCTACTTGGGACTTGACTGAGTTTTTCAAACTCTTCAGGATTTGGTTTTATTTGTTTATCTTTCCTCTGGAATGTTATAGTAACCATTCCGTCCTGATCTTGGTTTATAGATTCAATGTCACTGTTAGGTTCAACAAGTGACTCTGGGCAAGGTGCCTGGAGACACCATTTTGTCGGAAACTTAATGTCTTTCCAGCTCACTGTTTTAGGGTGAACTGTTCTTGAATGGACAAAGTCCGTTTCTATGAACGTGGTTTGTCCTTTGATAGTTCTTCTTAGAGCCTTGGGTCTTAAAGTTCTCATGGCCTTGTACTGGATTCTATGGATTATAGCAATTGGTATAGAACCTTGTTTCATCTTGTAACCACTTGTAAGGATGTTAACTTTTAAGGTATCCAGAAGATTTGCATCATTTAAGGATAAGTTTATGTCTGGGTAACAATTGAAATAAATTGGGCCTTTGTGAAGGCTTGTTTCTATCATCCCAAGAAGGGAATCATCAAATTGCTAACCTTTGATCCCTGAGAGCAAGCAGGAGGGCTACGTTGAGCCCTTCCCTGTGCAGGGGTTTGATGGCTACTTGTATAAGTCCTATATGGATATAATTAAAATCCTTTTTTAACTTGTTAAGATTTGAAGGGTCTAAGAGTTGGATCTCTTCCATATCTGGAGAGTAATTGATAGTTTGTTCTACGGTCTTGATAGTTTCAGTGAAACTATACCATTCTTGTTTGTAAACTTCTTTGGTTGGGACCTTAGGTAAGGTCCAGTTTTGAAGGGACTGGTCAAGGTCACTTGTTAGAACTTCATTACTAATTATTTGACTTGGCGAACTGAAATCGCCGACTAGTCTCGAAGACATGGTTCTACTAAGTCTACTCATAGTTATCGGAACATATCCCCCTAACTAAGGTATACTTCCATCCACCAAAGGGTGAAGGAGATCTTAGTTGCTAATTAACCGCAAACTGGGTCTTACCTCTTTGCCCAACGGCCCTAAAAGCCAACTAAAACTCACAACGCAACTCCCAGAGGACTGCCAGAAAGTAAAATAGAAAAGGAGAGAAGATCTTAGAACTAAGGGTAGCCTAAATAGAGTTAGGCTCTGATACCAGTATATATATATATATATATGTGTGTATTTCCTTTTAGCTTTTATTCCTGTCAGTTTTACTTTCCAATTTGTGGGTGTAATGGTGAATGTAATAGAACAAACTTATGTATGTATATATTATCATCATTCCCGTATCGCTACGCTTTCTCTTTTGTTATTATAATTGTAGTTTATCCGCGACACTCTGATCTTGCTTATGGTAAAGTGATGAATGTGGGATCGTGAATATAATAACTGCTTCTAGATCTGTGGGGTTTGGCGGATTGCCGTTACGAAATTTGGGTTACCTACCCAATCCTCCCAAGGGGTGGTTTGGGGTGTGACAAAAGTGGTGTAGGAAGCGGTTATCATCGAATCTTAGAGTACTTAGTATGGTGTACCTTACCTCCCCGGAGGTAGAGGTACAACAGGGAGTACCGTCGCCGTCTGATTTCACTTCAAACAGTATGCATGATGTGGTTAGTACAATGCAAAAGTCAGCCATACATGTTTTTTACACAAAAATGGAGAGAATATTCTTGCATTTAATGGTTGCATCTATTTTTCGAAAGCTTGACTGCGGATGGCGTTTTATTGCCCAAATGCTTCCCTACCGAAGTCGCCACTGTAAGTGTAGATACTGAATTTTGTCACCCCCCAGCGATGATGACAACAGGACATGGACAGACATTGGTATCTCTCTCAAGAAGGACTCTTGTCCCTACATCTAAACCAAATCACCCTAACATCCATAAAATGACTTATAAGACCCTTTTACCAAATGCTGAAGGAGGTACTGCTCAGCTTCCCCAACCACGGCGGAGCCCCCCAATAGAAAATTTTCTAAAGAGTCAAAAAGGAAAAGAAAGCCCATAGGCCCAGACAGAACCCCAATACTAGAGGAGCCCATTTGAGGCCCAAAATCAAGGAAAATTGGCACTGCGCCCCCAAGGTGCCGTGGACACTCCCACGGCACCGTGGGGACCCACCATGGCACCACTGTACTTTTTCCACGTCATCGTAAAGGGGTGTAATATCATCCTGCTAACGTCACCCATGGCGTCGGGAAAAAGTCCCCCATGGTGCCGTGGAGGACTTATCTGGCCCAGCTTGTGGGACACTCCCCCTATAAATAGGAGGGTCCCCCTCCCTTATTTTTCACAGTTTTTTCGGGCAGAGAAACCCTCCCAGCTCATTTTTATCCTTTTTTCCAAATTCTCTCCCTCTTGAGCGTCTATTGGAGCGAGACTCCAAAGGCATGGGTAGATCCTTCGATTACCCACTCGAGTAAAGTGTGGTTCTTATCCCGTAACTTCGTTATCCCGTCAGTGTACAGATAATGAAAAATCCCCTTCGCAGCCATTATTCTATTTGCATACAGATAACGAGAATCCCTTATATAGCCGTTGCTCTGCCTGAAGTGAGTGACAAAACCCATCTCATATAGTCCTTACTCTGTCCGACAAGAGAGAGGCAAGTCGATCGTCCTTCTCCACCTGAGCCATGGGACATCGCATATTTCGTATTTAGTGCATTCCATTTATTTCTTGTATTTCTTGACAGGTATCTGTCTCTTTCCTTCTTATTATTTTTGGAGTAATGTAGACAATTAAAGTAGTTTGCTTTAGTGTACATAGTAAATGATTTTCTCTTTGTTATGATTAGTGCATCATAACCTAGCCTTGCATGTTAGTATAGAATATATTATTAAGGGAGAATATTCAAAAAAAAGCATCTAGTAGAAAGACCGGTTTATCCGGGCGAGGTAGGTGCCTAACACCTTCGCACTCTCGTAACCTGACTACTTACCCTGAATCTCTGACCAGACCATACGGAATCACGTAGCCCTTTCCGCTAACCCCGGATGGAACTACACCCATTGGGTCCTAGGCCCTAATCCTAGGTGGTGACTCCATTTCTTTATGAAGTATGATCCCAATCCCCATGATGATATGTCAAAACGATACGCCGTTATTCATCGAAGCCAATCCTTGTCGCCATAAGGCTGAGGAACCCTCGTCACAAGGATCACGGTACTTACAGTAAGTACCGCGATCCTCGGGAGTCGAGGTTCCACCTTCGACTTCGGGTGACAGGAATTAGTATCCAATTGTTGTTTGACAACTTATCATGGGGATGGGGGTCATGTTTCATAGGTATGGAGTCACCTCCTAGGATTATGGCCTAGGACCCGATTGGGTAGCCCTATCCCGTGGGAATGGACATGGGCTACAAGATTCCGTATGGTCTGGTCAGAGATCAGGTAAGGGGTCAAGTTACAAGTATGGGAAGGTATTAGGCACCCATCTTGTCCTATTGAATCGGTCTTTCTATTCTAGATGCTGAATGTCAAATATTCTCTCCTCATAAAGTATGCTTAAAATGGTCATACTGGATGCATTCTATTTACAATATATACATCTAAACAGGGAAACACAAAAGATTACATTACAATGATGAAAGATATAATGATTGTACCTTCACACAAAAATTCCTTGAATATCAGAGGTCCCTTGGCTCAGGTGGAGATGGATGGACGTATCGTCGCCAGTTCTTCGGACAGAGTCCCGGCTTGATGGGGATGTTCTTTGTTATTTGTATACAAACAGAATAACGGCAATAAAAAGGGATTCTTATTACTTGTATGCGGACGGAATAACGGCTAGGTTGGGAGGGAAGCACCCATCACTCAAGTGGGATAATCGAAGGATCTATCCATTTGCAAGAATAAACTGCTCACCATGACTCAAAATGGCCCAAAAGGGGGAAAAGGGGTTGCACAATCTATTTAGAGGGCCTCCCTTGCCTTCTACTTCATCCAAATAGAGGTAGGGGGCCCTCCTATTTATAGGGGTGCCCCACAGATGACGGTGTCGTGGTGATTAAGCACGACGTCATGGATGACGACCATGGCGCCGTGAAACATTTTTCCATGGCACTGTAGGACATCACCCGGGTGATGTTTGTCCTTTTCCACGGTGCTGTGGTAAATTACCACGGCGCCGTGCTCCGTGGGCTTTCCTAGGCTAGTTTGGGCTTTTTTTGGGATTCTTAGGGGGTATGGGCACCATGTTTTCCATCTGTATCCTGTTGTCATCATTGCCAAGGGCGGTGGCAAATTTTTAGTGTCTATAGCTGTATTTACTCTTTATGGGGTTTAGTTTATGGGACCTACTTACCTTGTGATTCATGCAAGTGTGGGAGGTCCTCATGCACTATGGACCCCATCTATAACCTACCCTTATAGGTTGGATCATGTGGGTGGGCCCACAAGGCCCAACTTATGTTAAAAATGGGTTTTTAGAATCTTAACTTAGGATTACTGAGTTTTTGGGTTTAAGGGCTAAGGCCAAATAGGCCCTAGGGCTTTCACATACTATAAATAGAATAGTGCCATTCATTGGCCATTACTCAGCAACCTAACTAATTCATTAGAGAGGAAGAGAGAAAGAAGGAAGGGAGGAGAGAAAGGAGGAGGAGAAAGTGGAGGCCCTCCATTGGAAGATCTCCATCTTTAAGGTAAGATCTTCATCTCCCTTTTCCCTCTCTTTGGTTTTGGGTTTTGGGGAATGATTGTGGATGGTTTGAACCTTGAGTTTCATGTGAAACCCAGGTGGATGGCGGAGCTCTTGATGGTGAACCCATCATAAACCTCTACTTCTCTAGTAGACCTTAGTATCCCCTTTGAATCAATGTATGGAGCTTAAGGATCCTTTTTCTCCCAAAACCTAGGGCTAGACTTTGTGGGGAATTCACTCCATGGAACCTCTCAAACCCTTGATGGAAATAGGTCTTTGTGACCCTAGTAAGACCTAGGACACCTCCCCTTAACCTTTGAGACTGTAAAGCACAGTAGGGGAGAAAATATGGGGGTGAAGGCCTTTGAATTTCGGACCTGAACCAAGTCGAATTCTCACATGGATCCTCTTCCAGGAGGATCTACCCAAGAATCCGATATGGGCAGAATCCTACTTAATTTTCTGCTTTTGTTTGATATTCACTTGGATCTTCTCCCAATAGGAACCACCCAAGGATCCACCTCTGATGTCAAGGCATAATCTTAGGGGCAGCATGTGGGGGACCTTTGGGAACCTCCCCTTCTTGTTTTTAACGCTTCTTCACACCACCTTAGGCTTCTACGCAACTAGTAGGTGAGTGGGATTGGGATTTGACTTGATTTTTGGGGGAATGTTTTCATTTTGTATATGATTTGAATGCCAATTATCATGCATCTCTCATTAATGCATATTTACTACTATGATTGCGAACATGTTAGTGATGTGGAATGTATGGATGCGGTGTCTATTAGAAATGCTTGGTTTGGGATACGGTGTCAGGTATGCTGGCACCGAATCCCCCTGATATATTATTTCTTGCCTATCATGTGTCGTGTTATGCTGGTACCCAGGTACTAGATGGTATAGGATGTCAATGCGCCTAGGTTACCTCTCGACATGATAGCTTTATATAGTATTACTGCAGTTAGGGTTTTGATCCCCTTGCTACGACCCTTACCAACAGGGGTTAGGCGTTGGGTAATCGAGGCTCCCTATATGCCTGAGGAGTGATTCGAGGCCAGGTCAAGGATGACCATTGGTTATCGGGGTTTGCCTCAGGGTGGCGAGTGGCTTCTATTGGTGCGAGCCCCAATGTAGCAACTAGTTACGTTGGGGTGATAAGATAAGTGATCCGTGATGTTACCCGAGTTGTTGCAGTAGCAAGAACCTAGTAACTTAGACATGATGCTAGGTGGTTAATTGGTTAATAATCTCATGCATCATGGACTATATGTTATTGCTTATGTATTCCCTATCCCCTTGCTAGGTTCAATGGAGCTTACCCCCTTTGTGTACACCTTTTTAGATATGGCTACAGATGATGGATTTGTGGCGAACCTGGAGGTTCACTCATCTGATTATGATTTTGTTGGCGTGGAGGACCCAGAGCCTGTGACAGAGGAACACGGCGATGAGTGTCCATGTGATGACTATGCCTATGGGGCATACTGATTCAGAGACTTTACTTCTGATTCTTTTTGAGTTTATATCATTCATTGTATAAGCTTTGTTTTGGTAGTTATGTAATGGTCATTTGATTAAACACTGGATTAATGTATTACTTATCACTAGACAGATGAACATTATGTAACTATTACTTTATGCTTCTGTAACTCTGTTTTATCATTCGAAATATAATTTTCCTTTGTTTCCACTTTCTAGTATTATTGTGATGATTATATTAGCTTTTGACTATGATTCGGAACACTGCATTCGAGATCCTGATGGTGTGGGATGACATGTGTCATCCTAGTCATACCTCATTTATTGTATTTTAGCCCTTTTGAGATGGGGGTGTGACAAAAAATGTTGGGAAACTTCCTAACCTAAATACCTTATTTTACTGCATCATATGATGCAAGGTATTCTTAAAAATTGGAATCAATTGTAGATTTCTATTTTGCACTCCTCCATTCACTGACACCACCTCCCATTAAGTAAACCATCCCAGACGTGGGTTTTCTATCATCTTTGTCGGTTTGAAAATCTGAGTTCGTATACCCCAGAACCAATAACTGATCACATCCATAAACTAAGAAGTAATCCTTAGTCCTCCTCAAGTACTTGAGGATGTTTTTCACAGTACTTAATGCTCTCGTTTGGGATTTGACTGGTAACGGCTCACAATCCTTACTGGTTTATTGTGACAAGCCCAATATCCATCTTTGGCGATCTCTCATGAGTTTAATCTCTAGGATGTAGCTGGCCTCTCCGAGATCTTTCATTGAAAAAGTAGTGGATAACCATTGCTTAATCGATGTAAGAAACCCCACATCGTTTTTGATGAATATTATGTCATCCACGTATAGGATAAGATAACACACTATACTCCCACTGAATTTTTTATAAACACATGATTCATCTATGTTTTGATCAAAACCAAAGGATTTGATTGATTGATTAAACCTAATGTTCTAGCTTTTGGAAGTCTACTTTAGTCTATAAATGGACCGTTGCAATTTGCATACTTTGCCTTCTTCCTTCAAGGAAGAGAATCCCTTTGGCTGTGCCATATAGATATCCTCATCGAGGTATCCATTTAGAAATACGGTCTATACATCCATCTACCAGATCTCATAATCAAAGTGTGCTGCGATTGTCAATAAAATCCTGATGGATTTCATCATCGCCATTGGGGGAAAAGGTCTCATCATAGTCAATACCCTCTTTCTGGGTATATCCTTTTGCCATGAGTCTTGCTTTGAATCTTTCAACTTTTCCATCATGGCCCTTCTTTCTCTTGAAGATCCATTTACATCCAATTTGTTTTACCCAAACTAGTGGATCGACTAGAGTCCAGACCTTATTAGAATGCATTGAATCCATTTCAGAGCGCATTGCTTCCAACCATTTAATAGCATCAACATCCTTAAGAGTCTCAGAGTATGTTATCGGATCATCTTCCGACTCAAATCTTCTACTATTTTCTCATCATCTGTGAGAAAAACTAACCTAGTGGGTGTTCTAGATATCCTCCCACTACGTCGAGGTTCTTGAGGTGTTGAGGTTTCAATGGGTACGTTGCTTGGTCTCACTTCAGGGAGTAATGTTTCTGAGTTATCTAATAACTCCTCAATAACTACGGGTTTCGACTTTCTAGTGAGTGTTTCCTCCTCAAGGAAAGTAGCATGTTTAATTACAATGACCTTTTGGTAATTGGTGTCATAGAAGTAACAACCAATCGTGCCTTTGGGGTAACCCTAAGAAATAACATCTTGAAATCCTAGATTTCAACTTATCTGTCTGTTGCTTACGCACATTTACGATGTAACTCCATACCTTAAGATGTTTTAGGCTAGGCTTATGCCTTTTCCACAACTCAAAAAGTGTTTTAGCCACAACTTTAGTTGGAATCCTATTCAAGATATAAATTGTCGTCTCTAAGACAAACCCCCAGAAAGATAGAGGGAGCTCACTATAAGTAAGGATACTCCAAACCACATCTAATAGAGTTCGGTTGCGCTGTTTGGATACATCATTCTATTGTGATGTTCTAGGATTTGTTAGTTGATTAACAATCCCCTTTGATGTGAGATACTCTATAAACTCATCTGATAAATATTCTCCTCCGCGATCCGATCGCAAGGACTTGATATGTTTATCCAACTGTCTTTCGACTTCGGCTTGGAACTCCTTGAATTTTTCAAAAGTTTCTAATTTCTTACACATTAAGTAGACATATTCGTATCTAGAATAATCATTGGTGAATGTTATAAAGTATTCAAATCCATACCTAACTTGTATGTTTATGGGTCCACACACATCAGTGTGTATTAACTCTAACAAATCTGTGGCTCTAATACCTTTATTACTGAAGAGTTTCTTGGTCATCTTGCCTTGAAGGCATGACTCACATGTGGGAAAGGATTTGATTGTTAGACTCTCCAGAGGTCCATCCTTTACTAGCTTATTGATTCAGTCCATATTAATGTGACCTAATCTTAGATGCCACAGGTACGTTAGATTCACATGAACTGCTTTCGAATAGCCATCGCCATGGCTTCAGCTCCAGTGCCCATCCTCATGTGCACCTCATTTCTTTCCAATTTCTTTGTCTCCCTGAACCCTTGCAATATATTGCAAATATGGATAGTGGCGCCAGAGTCCACCAACCACGAATTAGATGGTTCAATAGATAAAATTGATTCATTAAAGAACATTTATATCAATAACTTCTTTAGGAGTATCTGATTCTTTCAACCTCTTATCTTTCACAATAGCCAGGAATGCACGACAATTTCTCTTCCAGTGACCCTCCTTCTTACAAATAAAGCACTTGCCACATGCTTTCTTATTGCCATCATCCCCACCCTTGACTTTCAAGGTTTTACCCTTGTTGCCCTTTTTCTTCTTCTTTTACTTGGAAGAAGTCTTTGAATCAGTGGCGTTCACCTCAGGCTCGTTTCCTTTTAGGGTCTTCTCTGCCTCGATTAAAGCATTGGATAATTCAGTCAATCCCAGTTGTATTTCACTGATTTGATAAGACATCCGGAAAGGAGCATATGACCCTAGCAAAGAGTTCAGAATGACATTCATCTTGCAAAGAAGATCGAATGTTGTCCCCATGGTCTCCAGCTTCTCAAACAGATTTATCATTTTCATGACAAGATTCATTACTGGGGACCCTTGGGACATCTGGGTTTTATGGATCGGGCTCACCACATCATGATGTGCATGACTGAGCTGTCTATTGAACAACTCCGCAAGCTTATCCATTTTACCCTCAGCCATCCTTATGTCTTTAACAGACTCCACTAATGACTTATCGATAGATCCCTGGATATATAGTGAGACTTTGGAATCCCTCACAATGAAATCCTCTTAGAAATCTATGCCTTCATGGTCATCATCCTGGTGGAGTTCTTGGGGAGGATCCTCATCAAGAACACTGTTGAGTCTTATTGCAGTTAGGAGCAACTTAATGCTCCAGTACCAGTCAACGTAGTTGGGTCCAGTCAATTTTGAATCACTTATAAGGGCCAATAAATTTGAATTAATGGTAGACATTGAATTAGAATCTACACATGTACAAGTAAACCACATGCATATTAATAACCATCGATAAAATTTGATCATACAATGTCAATGGTCTTTCATAATATAGGTCTCCCTCATGACCCAAAAAAATGAATTGGATACCTACAACCCTTGCATACATAACTTACCGTGTCAGGAATCATTATACACACCATGGTAGTATGGACTAATCTGTCCGCCTCATGGGCTTCCAATATTTTTGGCCACCTAGGTGTCATGTCCAGTACCTATTGCATTAGTTAAAATCATGGAATCATGAAAGATGGCCCACTGTCGCAGTGCTCTCTCACTAGCCATATCCTAACTTATCTAGATAGAGATAAATATAGATGATCATGTGATAATGAGCATGACAATGTCTTGTCGACGTATGCGGGGTCATATCGCACAACCTCTACACTTTCCTTCAATAGGAGGTCATGGATATGTCTACTAACCTAGACTAATCCATATCATACACGTATTGTCATAAAAAAGGGATGATGAAAAACTCTCACATCATATATAGATAACAATTAACCGTTAGCAACAATTAAAGTGATTATGGGATGGTGGCAATTGTAAATAGAAGTGATAATTAAACCCTCCCATAAAAAACTAAAACTAATGAATTTCTATGTATCATGGGTGCATCATTATGCCAGGATGTTCTAACCATTCCTCGTCCATTTCCTTCGCCCGATCAGATCTTCAAAGTTGGTGATTTGTATCTCCATAATTTTTTAGCACCACATGTGGATCCACATCAGCATGCCTTGGGAGTCCTAACTCCGCTAAATATTACAATGGAAACCTAGGAAAAAATTTTATACACTTTCCATAATGAAGAAACCCCGCATGAAGAAACCAACCCACCAATTGGATTCCCCATGGGGTGGAGTACATTTTCTTATAAAAACAAAAAAAAAAAAAAGAAAAAGAAAGGGGCAGAGAGAGAGAGAGAGAGAGAAAGAAACATCAAATCCACTCATAATCCCATAAAGAAACCAATGCATCACATGCATAAATACGCCATCCATTTTATTAGAAAATCAATCCCATAATCACATAGACAGTGTAACTTCATGTATGGGCCCACAATCACATAGATTATTCTAAAATTAAACCATCACATCTCATGTGACAACATGTACCCAAGCCCACAATTAGAAATTAATTTAATTCCAAGTGGGTAAAGATAAGAATCTCTTTACCCATTTCTTTATCCAACCACAAAACAAAAATAATAAAAATTAAATTCTGTTTTGTTTTTTTTTTTTTTTTTTTTTTTTGGGAGGGAAAAATTCATTGCCAAAAATCACTAGGCAGCACGCACACACTCGCACACCACTGGCAGCAATCCAGGGCACACGCAGCCTGCATAGGGTAGACCGCATGCAAGCTGCAGCCCTACACCGTGCACGCGTGCATGATGCCCACTGCCATGCTGCAGCTGCACGCCATGCGGTCGCCATGCGTAGGGCGCGGGCACGTAGGGACAGCAAGGTGTGCGCAGGGACATTAGGGTATAATTTTTTTTTTATTAATTCTGAAATATTGGGTTTTAAACGCCATGATGAAATAAAAATTAATCCAAAAAAAATTCATCATCTTACATGGGCAAAGTTGTTACAACAATCAAAACCACCCATGTGCACAAGGCAAGGTTGTTACATGAATAAACTACCTTATAACCACCCACGTGCCACATTGGAAAGTTGTTACAACTATATTAACAACCCATGTGCAATCATCCATAACTATATTCTACCACGAATATTTAAATAATAAGAATTGCATCCCATACACAATAATTACATCAAACAATTTAATTATGTGATATCCATGGGTGAGAAAGGTGGCTCTGATACCACACTGTTAGTCAAATAGCAATCCATAGGATCATCTCCATAGATCCCCTAGGAAACCAATAAGAAGCATCATTATGGGTTCACAAGAATTGGAAAGTCTGGATTGCCCTAGGACACCCAATTTAAATTTTAGGCTTTCCAATGGTCGTTCATGGGTGCCGTACTATGACCCTATTTAAATTTAGGGTTACCCATGGTCACCCATGGGAACCTTGGTGTAACCCAATCAGGATATGGTATGAGAAACCATATCCAATCCTTCTCTTTCTCATCCCATAAAACTATGGGATCTATAAGAGAGAAAAAAACTCATCTCTTTTCCATCCCATGGAAAGAAAGATCAATCCCATACCCAAATGTGCAGCGGAAAGAGATCGATTTGGGTTTCTTTTGCATCTCATGATTATCAAATAATTAAAAACACTAGAGGAATCAATAAGAATTTGCTAACCTTTTGAGCCCCAAGTGTTGCTCCTCCAATAGACAGTGGTTCTTCCTCCAATGAGCACACCAGGTAAACAGATCTAAACGTCCAATGGTGCAGCCCAGGTTCTCCAATCCAATCCTAAATCCTCTTCTTCAAATCTTCAAGCACTGATCTAGGTTTCCAAAACCCTAACCCTCAATAGCTAAAGAGCAAGCAGGAGAGAGAAGAGAGAGAGAGAGAGAGAGAGCGACAAAAATCTGGAGGAGGGGAGCACCAAAATTTGCCCTAGGTAAAAATGTGGTGCCCCCTCCACGTTTTGGGTGTTTAATTAAGTAGGGCTTTATGGATAAAACCCAGTGAGAGTCTATTTCTCTCTCTCCTCTTTGACTAAACCTGTTTAAACCTGATGAGCTTCTAATTGGTGAAGAAGCAGAATCTAATAGGGAATAGTTTAATTAATTATTTAATTTATATTTAATGGATAAATAAAAAAAACACCTTATCCAATAAATTAAATAATTAATTAATTAATTAATAAATTCCAATTATACCCCCACATAATAATTTATTATTATGTACCAACCCACCACTAATCAACATCACCATTATGGAATCTAGGGCATGTACACATGTACTGCCAAACCCCATTCCATAGAACATGTCCATATGAGAGTGTCGGTGTACGTGATCAGATCCCGCAAAACACGATAAAATGTTTTCAAATAAAACTACATATAATCTATCATTAAAATAGGTTTTGCAAAAACAATTTCTAAAACGACACTGAATCCATATTCCAATCCAACCATCCACAGACAATCTCTATCTTGATGTTCCCCATTCGGGCAGTGGTGACCATGTTGAGCAACTCTCTCACTCACGAAATGTTCACGTAGTCCCAGAACACAGGCTTTGACTGTCATGATTCTTAGTCATTGATGATCCAAAGAATGTGGTCACATTTCGGGGTGACGAGGTCCTCTCAGGTACAGGGTCTCTGTGACACATGTCTATCATAGCCTACATCTGACAGTAATACATGAGGTAATTGTTAGTCAAATAGCAGTCTATGGGATCATGTATCAAGCTAAGTTCACAAATATTGAATCTAGGTCATCTCCTGGTGACCCTAGGGCAACCAATTATAAACCATACTCCTGAATCTAATGAGTTAAAGTAAACGGTGTTATGGAGGTTGGTCATTCAAAAATGGACTCGGTGCAATTGAAAAAGAAAAAAAAAAGATCAAAAAAGAAATCATTTTCTTTATTCTATAGTGATTCAATGAGAGTTTCATTTATAAATGAAGTTACATGATATAGTTTTTATTATTATTATTTTGATAATAATCAGTCCCAGTCTTAGTATTTTTTTGAATGTTGGTTCCAGTATCCATATTGGCCCAAGCCTCAATATTGGCCTTTTTTATAAGAAAAAAGGGTTTTACACCCCTTGGGTTAACCCATGGCTGCCCATGGGTGCCCTATTGCCCATGGTCACCCATGGGAACCTTGGGGTAACCTAATTAGGGTATATATAATAAACCATTACCCAATGCTTCTCTTTCTTGTCCCATAAAATTATGGGATCCCTAAGAGAGAGAAAATTCATCTCTTTGCCGTCCCATGGAAAGAGGAATCCATCACATACCCGAATGCGCATCCGAAAGAGATCGATTCAGGCTTTTTTCACATCCCATGATTATCATATAATTAAAACAAGAAATTACTAACCTTTTGAGCCTCAAGCATTGCTCCTCCAATAGATAATGGTTCTTCCTCCAATAAGCACACTGGGTAAACAAAAACTTGAGCCTCCAATGGTGCTACCAAGGTTCTCCAAGTTAAACCTAGATCTTCTTCTTCAAATCTTCAAGAGCAATCCTGGGTTTCCAAAATCCTAACTCTCAAAAGCTAGAAAGCAAGAAGAATGAGAGAGAGAGGAAGCCAAAAATCGTTCAAAGGAGGAAGGAGCCGGAACATCCAAGCTCTGGCATCCCCCTCCCCCTTTGGATGTGTTTATATGGATAGGGTCTCTAAGACCCTATTTGGATATTTCCCAGTGTTATCTCTCTTCTCTATGACTTGAACTTGTTTAAACCTGATGAGCTTCTAATTGGTGAAGAAGCAAAATCTAATAGGGAATAGGGTCTCTAAGACCCTATTTGGATATTTCCCAGTGTTATCTCTCTTCTCTATGACTTGAACTTGTTTAAACCTGATGAGCTTCTAATTGGTGAAGAAGCAAAATCTAATAGGGAATGTTTAATTAATTATTTATTTTATATTTAATGGATAAATAAAATTAGCACCTTATCCAATAAATTAAATAAACTATTAATTAATTAGTAAATTCTAATTATACCCTCACATAATAATTAATTATTATGTACCAACCCACCACTAATTGTTGAAGTTCCTCAATAGGATTCAAGGAAGGTTCATCAACGATTCCACACATGTCAACCTTCCCCCGGCACTACCCTCCTTGGAAGAATGAAGTTATGTTCATTTTACATTATTATATTTCCAATTATGCCCTTGGGAAATTGGGTGTGCTAACTCTCTTGATTGATGTCTATTATCACTCACCTCACTTGTTTGGACCCACTCAAGAGGCCCTAACCCTGTAGGACCTTCAAAGTTGTCATTTGCGGCTGGTGGCTCTTACAGCAAGATATCTGGCGGATGATGCATGAGCCGCTAGTACATGAGCCATCAGATGTCAAAATGCTTCTCTGTGAAGCTAAGACCAGCTTGGTTCGACCATGCTTTATCCTAGGGCTTAGCCATTGCCTATTTTAGGCTATTTGGGACCTAAATGACTCAACTAGACCTTAAACCCATAAACATATGGTCTATTTGGGTTACACCATGTACCAAACCCATTTTGGACTTTAAAACCATTCCCAAACCAAACAAGGCCTAAGCCACTTAGCTAAACCCAGCCAAAACCCTACTCTCTCTTCATTTCTCTCATTTCACTACTCCAAGAAGGGGGGAAAACATGGAGAGCAAGAAAGGAAGAGAGAGGGTGCTAGAAGGGAGAAGGGAGAAGGGAGAGAGAAGAAGGGAGGTTCCACCTCCATTGAAGACCCATTGGAGCTCACCTTGCCTCCTAGCTGGCTACCTCCATCCTTGGCCCTTGGAGGTTGTGGGAATAACTATTTGGAGCTCCATTTTAGCCATTGAAGGTTCCCACTTGGTTGTTCTAGCTCACTACTTGGTAAACCCTCCAACCTTAGTGATTTCCTAGCTAGTACATGCTTAGATTTGATTGGAATCCATTCAATCTTGCATATAATCTTAGGGCTTTTCGTACTTGATGACATATCTATCTAATTGCATGCCTACTGCATCAATTGGAACCCTAGGCTGGGCTATTCTTAGTCCTATGGCTATAGTGCCATGAAAGCCCCATTATGGAACTCCATTTTCATGGATTTTGGTGTTTGGGTCAAGTCTTGCTTGGTCGATCCTAATTGGATCAAAACCAAGGGTAGGATAGCTTATTTGGAGACCCTTAGTACCCTCACACTGATCCCAGATGGTTGCTTGGCCATTAGCCAAGGTTTGACAACAATCCATGCCAAATCCTGAATTCTCAGACTCTGGCAGATGATGCAGCAGGCGACTGATGCATGAGCCGCCAGGAAATACAGAGCATGAGATGCCTAGTGCAAAATGTTGTTGTTTTGGGGGTTTGAGCCCCAGACCTTTGACCAGACCTCTTCTCACTTGTTATACATTTGCATATTGTCATGTTAGACTAGTATACACGTACGGGAGGAGCGTGCACTGTGCGGGACCAAAAGATACCTATACTTCGACTGTGAGTGGATCGAACACTTGAACTATTTTACGGCGTGTTTCTCATTAGGCATCAAACTAGTTGTGCATATTGATTTGAATGAATGATATGTATGATTGATCCAACCTTGTCTTGTCTATTAAAGAATTGGATATTAAACATAATGAAACATGATTAGTTATGCATGATGCTATATATGAGAATGAGATATGACTAACATAGGATATTATATATATGAAATTCTTTACAATGATTGATTGATGGATTTGATTCGGGTAGTGACCGATCAACCGTTATTTCGGTATCACACCCGCCGTATTGATACTTATTGTGGGTGTAAGCTGGAGAGAGGAGAGGGTAGTTGGCCTTCGGTTTAGGCATTATGGACTCGATCTCCAGGCTACACTCGCACACGCGAGAATATATATATTTATGCATTCAATAGTGATTTGCTGGCTAGGATGTAATTCACTCAGTGCTACAACCCTTCCGGTAGGGGTGTAGGTGTCAGACAAACCCATGGGTCCCAACTGTATTTTGAGGTAGCCCATCGTGAAGTCACCGCTGTATTTGGGTAGATGCCAGGACCGGGTATGTATTGGGGGCTCGCAGACAGCTCGTTGAGTGAGTCCGGTCTCGCGGGTTTCCTTAGTAACATAAGGTCGACATGGTCGGAATACCATCCATTTCTATGCCACCGTTATTTGTCATCCGTTTATGGTATCGTTTGTCGACGATGCTGCATGTGTTATTATAGTACTTGACCCGACTTAGAATCTTGTTGCTAGGGGGAAAATTGAACAAAAGCATTCATGCATCCTATGTGATGTGCATACTTTAGCATGCATTGATGGTGTACCTATTATGATATGATTGTGATTGATTTGATCGCTCACTGGGCTTGTGTACGCTCATCCCTCGGGAACCTTTGTTTTAAGATATGGATGCAGGAACGGCGTATCCAGTGGAGATTGACCCGGCCTATCTTGGTGGTGAGGATTATGAGGCTTGGGGTGGTCAGCCAGAGATGGAGCATGCATCTAACTACCTATGTGATGAGTGTGCTCATGAAGCACCGTAGTTCGGGCTAGGGGTCCTTTGATTGGGACTTTACTTCTTTCTTATTGGCTAACATTTTGAATTACTGTAACCGATAACCTTGGGATCTTATTTCTTTTCCTTCTTTAGATATTATTAACAACTATATGTGGTATTTAACTATTGGGTTGGAAACTGAAACCGTTATCCATATAAGGAAATTATCATTTAGAATTCCTATTATATTCAGATTGACTATTACATATTATTCCGCTACAACTCTGATTTCTGGTTCTTATGTTCTAAATAAGAACCCGGGTAGTGTACATGACACAGCAAAGCGTCGATCCTGTAGTTCGGTGTGGAATACAGGGGCGTTCCTGTCACATTTCCCCAGGTTGAGCGATGGGCATGTACACATGTACTGCCAAACCCCATCCATAGTACATATCCATATGAGAGCATTTGTGTACGTGATTGGATCCCGCAAAACACGATAAAATATCTTAAATGAAAACTACATATAATCTATCATTTTATGTAAAATAGGTTTTGCAAAAAACCATTTCTAAAACGGCACTGGATCCAAATTCTGATCCAACCATTCACAGACAATCTCTATCTTGTTGTTCCCCAATCGGGCAGTGGTGACCATGTTAAGTAACTCTCTCACTCACGAAATGTTTGTGCATTCCCAGAACACCGGCTTTGACTCTCTTGAATCTTAGTCATTAATGATCCAAAGAATGCGTTCACATTTCGTAGTGACGAGGTCCTCTCAGGTACAGGGTATCAGAGACACATGTCTATCCCATCCTACATCTAGAAGTAATACATGAGGGAATCGACAAATAAGATTCTTTACCAATGCACATTATGATGTGCACTCGCATTCGTACCTTGACATCAACATGTCTAGGCATACCCAATGCGACGACCACATGATAAGGGTGCCCAGCCCAAACCCTAGTCGTGACTACCATTTTAAGTAAAACTTATGGAAACATAATGCTCGAAAAGTTTATATCGCATGTGATAATATTAAACCAAAATGTATAACCGGTTCAATACAAAGTAAACCGGATCGAACCGAAAGAAACCGGGTTTGATGGATACATAAATCCAACACAAATAAGATTCTTCGCCAATGCACATCATAATGTTCACTCGCATTCGCACCCCGATATCAATATGCCTAGGCATACCCAATGTGACGACCATATGATCGATAAGGTTGCCCAGCCCAAATCCTAGTCGTGACTACCATTTTAAGTAAAATTTATAGACACATAATGCTCAAAAAGTTTATATCGTATGTGATAATATTAAACCAAAATGTATAAAAGGTTCAATACGATGCAAATTGGACCAAACCGGGTTTATTGGGCATATAAATCCAACAACTGCATCTACACACAAAGTTCAAATTAGTCATGGTTTGGGTGCAATTGTAACATGAAGCTTTGAGGAGATATCGAGTTGACTTGGGGAACTTTGGTTGCACAAAAAAAGTTTAGGATTGTCTTGTTTGGTGTGCTCGTTGAAAAAAGAACCACTATCTGGAGGAAGAACAACACTTGAGACTCTTCAGGTTAGCAAATCTAATCAACTCTTTTATGATTAGTCTTATATAATATGTTATCATGGGATGCGGAAAAAATCCCGAATCGATCTCTTTCCGCTACACATTCGGGTATGGAATGGTTTCCTTTTACATGGGATGGAAAAACATGTTCTTTTCTCTTTGTTATCTTTTCCCTAATTCTTATGAGATAGAAGAAGAGATTGATGTAAAAAAAAATTTGTTTTACCATAAATCCAATTTTACCAAAAAATTGAATGGGATGGACTAAGAGATGATCCCATGACTACCAACAATTTCTTCTCATTGGAAAGGATGATTAGATTCAATTTCAGTCATCTTCAATCATTTGAGTTGTGCTCTGCTATTTCTTCTTGTTTCTCTGATTATTTAAAAGTCCTTGAAGCAATCGACGCAGGAGTGCAATCCATTTCTCACTTGGAAGAAGTCAGATTAGTGTCCTTACTCTTCGAGTCTTTGGCACATTTAAGCATTTTAGTTTCCAATCTATCTAAGACTGAAAAAGGAGAGAACAAGTGTGAGGGAAAATAACAGCCGAAAACTGATCACCTACAAATAGGACCTTGCCTTAGTGCTTCCCCTTAATAGGCTTTCTTACACATGTAGAAACTTTCTATAATATCCAGATATGAAAACTTCGGCTAGGACTGGCCGGAGAAGGGTTTTTGGACCTTCGAAGGTAACACAGCAGAGCTGCAGATATATTACACTACTTGAAACCAAATCCAATCTATAAAGACTCTTTTATATATGGTTCTTCACACTCACCAGCCCCGAGGGTTTTTGAATCCAATATGCTCTCCGATTCACCTTCCAGACATCCAACAATGAAGCATAGTACGAGGCACTACTAGTGTTATACCCGCACCCCGGGAGTATAATTAATTATTAATTCTTCCCCGTGACGTGTAGTTATCACTGCCACGTATGCCGGTGAGTTGTTCTCACTGGTGGTCAAACCCAGCTATATTGACCATAGTACGAGGTTGCCTGTGGAAACTAGTCGGGACCACGGAGGTTGCACCTTGACGTGTCAGGGGTAAGTAGTTGACCAAATTTTGTTGTGTGCTTACTGCCCTCTCAAAGCCCTCGAAGTGTGGTCCAAAGGCCCTGACCTCTTATGGTGGGAACCACCTTCCTACTCGCATCGGAGGCAAGGTTACTGGCTGCCTCCGACCCTACATCCAATGCTGCTAACAAGGACCCTTGTGGGTGAGACCCTGTGGCTAAGGTGCTATTGGTGCCCTGCCATGTTTGACCCTACCCAAATAGACCCTAGGTTACACTTATGAGGCCTTATCCAAATAGGCCAATAAATGTGATTTCTATATGAGAGAGAGGGGTAAGACTATTCCTTAGTCTTTCTTTTTTCTTTCTCTTTCCTAACCTAATCGTGAAAGGAGAGGAGAGCTTTGAAGAGAGGAGGCGGCAAGGAGGAGAAGAAGGAGAAGGAAGGGAAGAAGAAGAAGGAAATGGCTGCTGGGTTTGGAGCTTTAAAGAGGGTACATCGTGTGTACCTCAAACCAGGTAAGCCAAGTGCCCTTTTCCCCCATTTTTCTCTCTTCCCCCTTGCTCGTTTGAGCTTGGGTGGTTCGTTGGTTGCAGCCCCAAGATGGGGATTTCTTTTTGGAAACCCAAAGGGTTAGCTCGAGCCATGTGTAGTTTCCCCTTGTAGGATGCTATCCCATTTCATTACAATCCTATAAAGACCTCTATTTGACCTCTTGCTGAATCTATTTGATTCTAAAGCTTCAACCACCAAAGAAAACCCCAAATCTGGATTTTTGAGCTTTTGATCCTTTAAACCCCCTTAAATCTTTGAATGTTGGGTGTTTCTAAGACCCAAATAGACTCCAAGACACCCCTCCCTTGTCCCTTGAGGCTTAGAGAACCAAATGGGACGACCCTGGGCTTTTAAAGACCTTGAAATCACACTTGGATTGCATCGGAGGCAAGACTGCGTGAGTCCGATGTTTGCCTCCGATGTGTCCCGAGCTGCAGGGAAGGTCGGAGGCAAGGTCGGAGGCAAGCTCTGAGTCCGACGTTGCCTCCGATGCAGTTTTTAAGGCTTATAACTTATGTAAACTGTGGGGTTTCTCTATGAGGCCTTCCCTACACTCTCTCACACTCTTATTCACTTCCATAGGCGCCAACATATGTGCAATGGAGTGATTTTGAGCGGGAATCGTTGCGCTTATACAAATTCCATTTGAAGTAATTGGTGAGTGGGTTTGGGTGACTGTTTGAGCTTGTTTACTATTGCTTATTCATGCATTTATGAATTATATTGTGACATTATCATTCAAGCATGATTGCATATTTGCATTTATTCTTATTCGATGATGATGATTTGGATGATATGGATTTGTGTTGGGTTACGGTCTTGGAAATCGGCACTCGGAACCCCGTATTACGTGGAATTATATATTGCATCTCATTCTTGCCTGTATGCGCCGTGTTGTGCTGGTACCCGGGTGTTAGATGGAATGGGACGTTGACACACCCGGATGTACCTCTCAACACGATAGGATTCATGTAGTATATCGTGGTTAGGCTCAGTCCCTATGCTACGACCCTTACCAACGAGGGGTTTAGGTGTTGGGTAGCGAGCACCTGCGCTGTGGAGAGTTAGAGAGGCCAGGCCGGGGTAGTAATGGTTATCGGGGTCTGCCTGCGGGTGGTGATGACTACGACCGGCGCGGGCTCCATAGTAATAATTGAGGTTGCATTGTGGTGAGAATGGAAGGATCCACAATGTCTTCCCGAGTTATTGCAGTAGCATATACCCAATGACTTAGCATTGTGTCTTAGGTGGTAAATGAATTAATAATAGCATGCACCATGGACTATTTGTGATTGTGTGATTGTGCATCCCCTTTTCTCTCTCACTAGCTCGGTGGAGCTAACCCCGCGTACACATTCTTTTTAGATTTGGATGCGAGATGATTCTTGTGGAGCCGAGACCGTGGATCGAGGATCATGGCGATGGTTGCCCATGATGATTGTGCCTACGGGTTGTACTTTGTTACTTGGGATCGTTCCCGTTTTATTATTATTTTTGAGCATTGTGCTTTGTATAAACTTTTATGTTTTACCTTTTTGGTAGCTACTTGATGGTCATAGGAATTTTGTAACTATGTTACTTATTATCATTAGCCAATGACATCTTATAATCATTTCATTTACGCTTTCGCAAACTCTGACCTGTCTTGGAATGTAATATTCCTTTGTCTTTCGTACTCTGATATTATTGTATTTTAATATTGGTTTATGACTGTGAGTTGGCCACTGCATCGAGATCCTGGCGGTGAGGTGGGATGACGCGTGTCACCCCAATCATACCCTGATATTGTATTCTATCCCTTGTCGGGATAGGGGTGTGACAACATGGTATCAGAGCAATGATGCTCTGCACCAACCACAGTCTTGCGGACTCTTGATTTACTCTCCACAATTAGGTTCTAAATTAAAAATCTTCAAGAACATAAATGATTGTGTGCAGACATAGGAGAAGACTGATTGTGGTGAAACAAGGACTTAGAAGATAATAGATAACATGGAACTTAGGACTTGAACCATAGGCTGTTAAGCTACAACTATGTAATTGCTTGGTTGAGTCTTAAGTAGGTCATAGATGGGCAACCATATGTTAAAATTCATAAATAATAATGAATCAATTATAATCACCCACAATTATCAACAATGAATTAAACAAGAAAGAATTAAGTAAATACATAGAGATACATATAAGATTAATTACAAATATCAAATTGTTCCAAATTTTCTTGGGAGGCAATCATATCCTTCCTATTTCAACATTCATGATTTCATCTATTCCAATAAAAACATATGACTCCATCCTGCTCAATCAAGAGATACCAATCTAAACACCATAATTGTTCCAGATTCTCTGTTTGGGCATAACTGTGCCTTTCCCAACTCAGAACGCAAGACCCCATTTGTTCCAATTCGAAACTTTTGATTATGGTTATCTCAGATTAAATATACAAGTCTACCATTTCTAAAAGTTCTCAGTTGTTCATTCTAAGATAAGAACTAGAAGAACTGATCTGGGATAACTTCAATTTGTTGAGAGAAAGTTGGGATAGTCATTTGCACCACCGCCACCATTGCGACCAAGAAAGGTGTTGATGTCATCTACCCCTCTCTCGATACCCTCTAGGCACCGAGTCTGGTCGAAGAGTTGATTCGTGACCTCATCGAAGCCATCCACCACTCGCAGGTTCAGCCGCCTGATGGTCGTCAGAATGTCAATACCTCCCACCTGATGAAGGTATAGGGATTCCTTCTAGGTGAACAATAGGTCTTTGCTCCTCCAATGGACATGTTGATAACGCCGACCAACTGTGCTGCAGTGAAGGCTATAGGAACCCCCTTGACATATGAGACAACCCGATAATTTTGTATGCCCGGGTTCTCGGTGTCCAGATTTGTATAGAAATGGCGAATGAGTTTCAAGTAGTATGGTTCAGGAAGGTTGAGAATGTTGGTCCACCCCAATGCCTCAAATCTCTGCCCCACCTTGTAAGCTTGAGATCATCCAACACTACATCCCGCCCTTCCATTATAATTCTGAAGCGGAAATAGTCTCAGTAAAGTTCTTGGCCCTCTATCTTTTGGAACCATAGTGGATCTAGGACAGTTGGTGCAATTTGTTCAACGCATGCACGTCGTGTTCTTGGAGCCATTGATTGTTTTAACCTGCAGCCAAAAGCCAAGTAGATAGCAAATTAATACCTTGAATGCTAAGGCCTGAGTAGATGATCAATGTAAGGTTATGAGGTTTAAAACCTAGCCCTTGATTTTCCCTTTCCAAGCAAATTAAATTACAGCAGGATTCTTAGGCTAGAAATTTCTGATTTTTTTATCAAATTGTGATCTAAGAAGTTGGGGAAAAAGGGAATGCATGGCCAATATGTGAATGCAATCATACATGATAGAGGTTAATAGCCATATTATGCCTAGAAAGTAATATTTTATACAAAACAATGGGTTCAAGCAAGAAATAGGTTTATTCAATCATGGAGCATGCCTTGAACTTCAAAGAAAATTTTCAGATTTTGTGGTTGGAAGTTTGAATCTTAGGAAACAAGTAAATATGGTTTGTGACAACTCAGAGAATGTAAGCTAAGCCCTATCTAGTAAGACCGAATCAAATATGGCAAAAGAGAAGAGGAAAGATTTTAAGGATTTTATCAACAATCATGTATACAAGAAAATATGTTTGAAGATAAGACAATGTGATAATTTTCTATGAGATTTTATGGCATGTAAAAGAATTAGATTTGAACTTGGAGAGTTTTCCCAGAATATTGTGAATTGAGAACTTTACCACAATCAAAACCTGAACATAATCCTAGTAAAATTCAACTAGACTTAATAAACATAGCAACAATCTCTAAAATGCTTGCAAAGACTTGAAAATTTATAAAAGATGCAATAATCAAACAAGGATCCAACAACTTAGTGTCATCGATCAAATAGGGCTTGATTTACACCTAAAAACCCTAGTTCCGACCAATCGGTTTGATATGAATTTGGTGTACATGGCCATGGGATTACAAGCAAAATCAAGACATGATCACAACTTGAGATGATTCATCCCAAATCCAAGAAAGAGAAAGTAGGAATGAGAAGAAAGTCATATCATGAACAAGTAAGAGTTGAACCTTGAGGCTTAAGATTACAAGAAAACCACCTAAGGGGAGCTTGAACGAAAGTCCCTGTAGAGCTTTTTCTCCCTGCGGTTATGTCCTTTTCTTTGGAGCCAAAAATGCGTTTTAAAACTCGTGGCTCTGTTTTGTTAAAATTCTACGAACAAACGAACGAACGGATCCACTTGTTGTGAATCCGTTCCGCACAAAACTCGAAATTATCATTTTAAAACTGTGCGGATCAACGAACAGATCCACACTCATGCATCCATTCGTAGATCCGTTTGACTTCAACTCTCTCTGCCTTTGAGACTTCTGAGACCGGACGAACGAACGGATTTGCATTCCACATCCGCCCGTTAATCCGCTCTACCTATTTTCACGGAGGAGTCACGAACGCACCCGGAATGCTGACGTCGCTTGTGAGTCCACCCGATTTCTTTTAAGATTTTGAGCCTATTTTGGAGACCTTTTGACCACACCTATATGTGATGATCATGTGCCTATACCCTAGATCGACCACCCCTGTTGTGTGACCCATTTGTGGGGACCACTTAAGTCTAGTTAATACCTTTAAATTGAAAGAGGTTAGGACTTGTACCCGACTGGGCCAGCTAATAAGAACTAGCAGGCATTGGTAACCGCTGTGACTCCTCTCTTACCTAAAAGGAGAAGAGTTACCCTTGAGGATGAAGATCCATAGACCCTATGAATGTAAGGACTCAAACCTTATGGATAGGGAAACCTAAATCTATGCGGGTAGAGACCCTTAAGGGGGTGCGTAGAATCTAAACCTGTGGGTAGGTACTAGGAAAGGAGAGTAATAGGCTGGTTTGGGCTGTTTATTTGAGTAAGCCATGAAGGTCACGTGTATTTGGAAGTCACTCATAACACCTCAAGCTAGTGACGACTCTATTTGAACTTTACTTGGTCCATCCAAACCTTGTTTAGACTCATAGAGAAAGTCCTACACCGTGATTCGACTTTCCAAAGAAAGGACTTAGCGAACCGTACCTGAGAACTTCTTGTTCTGGTGGATTGACCTAGATGACAGATATGTCCATAGGAATTTGAATGTAATTATTGAATCTATGCCTACATATTGGTGTGATATATATATATAGTTATCCCTTAGAACCTTGGACTTGTGTGACTAGAGTGATTCTCTGGTACTATAAGTATGACTTACCTCGACCTTGCTGTGAAACTAGTTGGAGCCCTGACCTTGGTTGACCAAACCTTAGGGTAATGAATAATGAATTTAATGACCGAGTAGGTTAATTTATTGAGACCTGCTTGAAGAGTTGACTTAGACCAAAACTATTAAAGGGTTATTGGTTCTCGAAAGAGGACTGATGTGGACTCTTCCTTGTGGGATAACTGTGTAGTAGGTTTAAAGGTTGTGAAAGTTGAAACTGAAGGATGTAACAAGACCTTCTCCAACGACAGATATGAATGGGGTAATGGATCACCAAATGCGTTCCCTCCGTACTGGGAGTGAACAATAGGAGATTCCATCAATATTCCAAATCATTCTAAAGTTGGGTTAGGTAATGAGACAACCAGATGTGAAAGCCTTCAGAATGTAAACCCTATGTTGGGTCATGGACAGGTTAAATCCTGTAACCCAAGAATGACCAGAGTACTGAAGGCTAGAGTGGTATCACCCGATCTGGAAGATCTAGGGAACCTTTGTTCCTTGAGACTTAACTTAGTAGTTGGAACCCTGTTTTCCTAGGGTTATTGTGAACCACACCCCTGTGGTAATGTGACCCTGTAAGAAAAAGAGAGTTGTGGAACCGGACTTGCTGTGACATGTAGGCACTGCCTCATCTTGACCCGACCTTTGACTTAGTTTAAGATGTGGGTGACTTGGGATGTTGTTATCCAACAGCCCTTATCACTTGAGACCCTAGCTGCCTCAAATTTCGGGGACGAAATTTCTTGTAAGGTGGGGAGAATGTTATACCCGCACCCCGGGAGTATAATTAATTATTAATTCTTCCCCGTGACGTGTAGTTATCACTGCCACGTATGCCGGTGAGTTGTTCTCACTGGTGGTCAAACCCAGCTATATTGACCATAGTACGAGGTTGCCTGTGGAAACTAGTCGGGACCACGGAGGTTGCACCTTGACGTGTCAGGGGTAAGTAGTTGACCAAATTTTGTTGTGTGCTTACTGCCCTCTCAAAGCCCTCGAAGTGTGGTCCAAAGGCCCTGACCTCTTATGGTGGGAACCACCTTCCTACTCGCATCGGAGGCAAGGTTACTGGCTGCCTCCGACCCTACATCCAATGCTGCTAACAAGGACCCTTGTGGGTGAGACCCTGTGGCTAAGGTGCTATTGGTGCCCTGCCATGTTTGACCCTACCCAAATAGACCCTAGGTTACACTTATGAGGCCTTATCCAAATAGGCCAATAAATGTGATTTCTATATGAGAGAGAGGGGTAAGACTATTCCTTAGTCTTTCTTTTTTCTTTCTCTTTCCTAACCTAATCGTGAAAGGAGAGGAGAGCTTTGAAGAGAGGAGGCGGCAAGGAGGAGAAGAAGGAGAAGGAAGGGAAGAAGAAGAAGGAAATGGCTGCTGGGTTTGGAGCTTTAAAGAGGGTACATCGTGTGTACCTCAAACCAGGTAAGCCAAGTGCCCTTTTCCCCCATTTTTCTCTCTTCCCCCTTGCTCGTTTGAGCTTGGGTGGTTCGTTGGTTGCAGCCCCAAGATGGGGATTTCTTTTTGGAAACCCAAAGGGTTAGCTTGAGCCATGTGTAGTTTCCCCTTGTAGGATGCTATCCCATTTCATTACAATCCTATAAAGACCTCTATTTGACCTCTTGCTGAATCTATTTGATTCTAAAGCTTCAACCACCAAAGAAAACCCCAAATCTGGATTTTTGAGCTTTTGATCCTTTAAACCCCCTTAAATCTTTGAATGTTGGGTGTTTCTAAGACCCAAATAGACTCCAAGACACCCCTCCCTTGTCCCTTGAGGCTTAGAGAACCAAATGGGACGACCCTGGGCTTTTAAAGACCTTGAAATCACACTTGGGTTGCATCGGAGGCAAGACTGCGTGAGTCCGATGTTTGCCTCCGATGTGTCCTGAGCCTGCAGGGAAGGTCGGAGGCAAGGTCGGAGGCAAGCCTGCTGAGTCCGACGTTGCCTCCGATGCAGTTTTTAAGGCTTATAACTTATGTAAACTGTGGGGTTTCTCTATGAGGCCTTCCCTACACTCTCTCACACTCTTATTCACTTCCATAGGCGCCAACATATGTGCAATGGAGTGATTTTGAGCGGGAATCGTTGCGCTTATACAAATTCCATTTGAAGTAATTGGTGAGTGGGTTTGGGTGACTGTTTGAGCTTGTTTACTATTGCTTATTCATGCATTTATGAATTATATTGTGACATTATCATTCAAGCATGATTGCATATTTGCATTTATTCTTATTCGATGATGATGATTTGGATGATATGGATTTGTGTTGGGTTACGGTGCCGGGAAGTACTGGCACCGGAACCCCCGTAATACGTGGAATTGTATATTGCATCTCATTCTTGCTGTATGCGCCGTTGTCTTGGTACCGGTGTTAGATGGAATGGGACGTTGACACACCCGGATGTACCTCTCAACACGATAGGATTCATGTAGTATATCTGTGGTTAGGCTCGGTTCCTATGCTACGACCCTTACCAACAGGGGTTTAGGTGTTGGGTAGCCGAGCACTCTGCGCTGTGGAGAGTTAGAGAGGCCAGGCCAGGGGTAGTAATGGTTATCGGGTTCGCCTCTGGGTGGTGATGACTACGACCGGCGCGGGCTCCATAGTAATAATTGAGGTTGCATTGTGGTGAGAATGGAAGGATCCACAATGTCTTCCCGAGTTATTGCAGTAGCATATACCCATTGACTTAGCATTGTGTCTTAGGTGGTAAATGAATTAATAATAGCATGCACCATGGACTATTTGTGATTGTGTGATTGTGCATCCCCTTTTCTCTCTCACTAGCTCGGTGGAGCTAACCCCCGCGTACACATTCTTTTTAGATTTGGATGCAGATGATTCTTGTGGAGCCGAGACCGTGGCGAGGATCATGGCGATGGTTGCCCATGATGATTGTGCCCTACGGGTTGTACTGTTACTTGGGATCGTTCCCGTTTTATTATTATTTTTGAGCATTGTGCTTTGTATAAACTTTTATGTTTTACCTTTTTGGTAGCTACTTGATGGTCATAGGAATTTTGTAACTATGTTACTTATTATCATTAGCCAATGACATCTTATAATCATTTCATTTACGCTTTCGCAAACTCTGACCTGTCTTGGAATGTAATATTCCTTTGTCTTTCGTACTCTGATATTATTGTATTTTAATATTGGTTTATGACTGTGAGTTGGCCACTGCATCGAGATCCTGGCGGTGAGGTGGGATGACGCGTGTCACCCCAATCATACCCTGATATTGTATTCTATCCCTTGTCGGGATAGGGGTGTGACAACTAGCTGGACTCCGAGTGGCCAAGGCCATCCAAGTCACCCACCTAGCTATCTGAGTGACTTCTAGCTCATAGTGAATCAGGTGAATGGGGAGTACGAGGCAAAGGATGATCAAATGGCATCATACATAACACGTGCTAGAGAGATGATCGGGAAGTTCGAGAAGTTCAAGATGGTTCGAGTACCAAGGATCGAGAACGCTGCAGTCGATGCCCTATCCAAGCTGGCAAGCGACGAGCTCCGAAACTTGGCCAGTGTTGTCTATGTTGAAATACTGCACGAGCCAATGTACCAGGAGAAGCAGGTCAATGAGAATGAGGAGGGGCCAAGCTGGATGGACCCTATACTCAACTACCTATAGAACGACGTCCTACCAGGAAACAAGGTCGAGGCAAGGAAGATAAGGATGAGAGCTGCAAAGTAAACGATCGTTGACGGGGTACTATACAAGAGAGGGGTCACCGCACCACTACTCAGGTGCCTAGGACCCAGGGAAGCCAAGTACGCCCTGGCAGAGGTCCATGAAGGGAAATGCGGAAGCCACATGGGAGGGTGAGCGCTAGCCTACAAAGTCCTCCGCCAAGGGTTCAAGAAGAAGCCATACAGTATGTCAAAACTTGCGAGCAATGTCAATTGTTTGCCCCAGTACCCCATCTACTTGCCACCAAATTGACATCCATCCTCAATCCCATACCATTGCCCATGTGGGGGATGGACATCCTGGGTGACTTCACGGCAGCATTCGGGAACCCAAAGTACCTGGAAGTCGCCATCGACTATTTCACCAAATGGGTCGAGGCTAAACCACTGATGAAGATAACAGAGAATGAAATGGAGAAGTTCGTCCGTGATAACGTAATCTACAGGTTCGGGGTACCCAGGATCCTAGTCTCAGACAATGGGAAGTAATTCAACAACCTAAAGTTCAAGGCTTTCTAGCAACTCTACAACATTGACTCTCGGCCTGTCTCAGTACCCAACCCACAGGCCAATGGTCAGGTGGAGGTGACCAACAAAATATTGCTAGAGGGAATCAAGAAGAGGCTAGAGGGAGCCAAGGGAAAATGGGTCGAGGAACTTCCAAGTGTTATGTGGGCATACCGAACCACAGTAAGGATGCCCACAGGAGAGCCCATTCCAACTGGCATATGGCACAGAGGCCCTAACACCAGTAGAAGTCCTTGTAATGTCCCATAGAGTCCTGTACTTCAAAAAATGCACCTACGACGATGGGTTTAGAGCGAATTTGGACTTCCTGGACGAGGTTCGCGAGAAGGCACTCCTAAGGAACGTGGAATACCAGTAACGAATAGCCAAGAACTACAACACCAGGGTTAGAGAAAGGCAATTCCACCAGGGAGACCTAGTTCGAAGGAGGGCTAGAGCATCACAGCCAGGGAAGGAGGGCAAGCTGTCAACCAACTGGGAAGGACCCTACATAATTTCCAAGTAGATACGCCCAGGGACCTACCGATTGAAAACTCCGGGGGGCAAGAAGGTAGACCGTGCCTGGAACTCAGAGCATCTGAAGAAATACTACCAGTAGAGTAGCAGCAGTCAACTTTCAGCCACAGTAGACAGTAGTTCACAGTAGGTTGCATTACTGTATTCCATTTACAAAATTCCATTTTTTAAGGATTTTAAAATTTTTTGAAGTTTGAAGTAAATATTTGGTTTTGGGCTACATCCGTCTACTTCTCGGCAGTTGGTCGAACACTTTCAAGCATCGAGGTCAAATGACCACCAAGGCATAATGCCACCAAGGTCCACAAACCACCAAGGTCCACGGACCACCGAGGTCAAATGACCACCAAGGCATAATGCCACCAAGGTCCACAAACCACCAAGGCGTAAGGCCACTAAGGTCCCCGGACCATCGAGGCGTAAGGCCACTGAGGTCAAATGACCACCAAGGCGTAAGGCCACCAAGGTCCCCGGACCACCGAGACGTAAGGCCACCGAGGTCAAATGACCACCAAGGTCCATGGACCACCAAGGCGTAAGGCCACCGAGGTCAAATGACCTAGGTTTAAGGACCACCTAGGCTCAAGGCTACCAAGGTTCAACGACTACCAAGGCCTATAGGCCATATACGAGTGACAAGCAACACACACACAAGAGGCGAGAACTCAATCACAAATATCAAAAGTAGGAGGCAACAATAATTACAAGCCAGGTTTGAAAGTTCCAAGTTCCACACGCACGAGAAAAAATACAAAGTCAAGGAACCTCTGCACTCTCCCCTAGGGGAATCACATCCTCCTCCAGAGGAGAAGCCATATTAGCCTCTGGCAGGAGAGTCACACCCTCCTCGGGCAGAGCAGCGCCCTCCTCAGGTGGAACAGCACCCTCAGGAACATCTACTACACTCGCAGCCACTGTGATCAACGGTATGTAGCCTAAAAATTGAGAGAGATCGTAATCAGGAGTCTCCTCGAGGACGTAGGCCTTCATGTCATAGACCCCCGAATCGTACACCTCTTGGTTATACTCATAGAATAGATCAATGATGGCTCAAGATTTTTGAAACTCTGCCACAGCTCGCTCACTAGCCTGGATCAGCTCAGCCTCATAACCCTGCCTCACGGTCCAGAGCTCCTCCTCCAAGGCACAGACCCTGGCACTCGAAGCTAAGCACTGGGCCTCCAAAGTAGCACTCCTAGAGGACAAGATGCTGATCTCCTCAGCCATCCTCCTCTCCTAGGAGATACCCTCCTCACGAGTGGCCCTCTGCTCCTGAAGATCCCTCTCCAAGCTCCGTAGCTTTCGAGCTTGTTGAATCTCCTGGAAAGCGAATCGCTCCAAGTGGAGTACCGCCTCAATAGTGCGGTGCTGGACCTGCAACCAAAGTCATCGTCAATAAGCCTCCAATGTACGAAGTACCAAATAGCAAGAAATCAGAAGGTACCACTTACCAAAGCAAGATCCCCGTAGAGGGACAGTAGTAGCTCTGTATGGCTCCTCTCCTGTAGAGCCAAACACTCAGTAGGGAGCCGGCCCTTGTCCAGCCACTCTAGCGCGACGCCGCCATCGAACAGAGAAGCACCCTCCTGGAGATCCCAAGGAAGAGTCAGTGGAGATAGAGTGGGCGGGTCCGTAGCTATACTAGAAGAAGAAACCACCCCTTGCCTCTGGAGGGGGGTGGAATGGAAGCACCAGGCACAGTAGTAGCAATAGGGTCAGTCGTGGAGCCTAACCCGGAAAGAGGGCCTCACAATGCCAGGAGGGTCGGGACCCCCTTCCTCTTGGCGCCTACAGCCATGACCACAATAGGAGGAGGAGTAGGGGCCAACAGAGTAGCAGCGTCCCCTACCCCAGCAGAAGAGTCATCCACGGGAATTACGTCCTGAGCCGCATCCCTTTGAGCCGCCCTCCTCCGTGAATTAGCACAGAAAAAGACAGGGTCTGGTCCCAAATCCACTGAACAACAAATAATAGATAAGAATAAGAAGCAAGTCAGCAGCGGATAAGTAAAAATGAAAGTCTAGACACAAGTACCAAGTACAGGCACGAGAACACAAAATTTACCAGGACTTAACTTCCAAAGGAATAGGAAAGACTTCGAGTCAAACTGTCGGATGTTGAACGGACCACGTCCCAAACACTGCTGGAGGGAGTTGCTATCGAAGTCATTCAACTCAAGGGGACAGTTCACACTCTTGAGGTCAATAACCTCCCAGGTGGTCCGCAACAAACATCAGGGGACCGTAGCAAAGAAAAATCAATCGCTCCAATACTTTATCGAATTGGTGAGCCCCTTAAAGAACTCAAAGTCGGCAAAGGGCCCGTTGAGTACACGACGAATGAAATGATACCATTCGTCATCCCCCTTCCTCAATGAATAGAAGTGCGAGAATAAAGGAACAGTGGCGGCACGCCCCATCCGAGCAAAGAATACATAGAAGCCCAAGATAACCCTCCTAGAGTTGGGAGTTAGCTGCCTAGGGGTGAGGTGTCAGTGGTCCAAGACCAACTCAACAAAGCGAGGGATGGGGAGGCAAAGGCCATAAGCAAAGAAAACTCTTTAAAGATAAATCTCATCCGCCCGTTCATAGAAAGCACGGTCGTCGCCCTCAGGGGAGCAAAGGACAACCTCGGGAGGTATATGGTATTCTTGGCGCAGGGATACTAGGTTCGAGGTTGTCAGGATGCTAGAAAACTGAGCCATCCTACTAGCAGGGTCAACAATCGAGGGCGCCGCCCCAGAGGTACTAGGACCCCTACTAGGATCAGAGTCACCAGAGACCCCCTCCTCCTCATCGCTGACAATAGATCTGAAGAAAGCCCATCAGAGGACCCCATAACCTCAGTGGCTGAGTCAAAGTCGCTGGGCGTCATGAACAAAGACGACGAAGGCTACTTACTTGGGCAGTACTCCCCCAATGCTAAGCTGCCAACCCAAGAGAAGAAGGAAAAGAACTGCAACGAACAACAAAGAAATCCGTCAGGCACCATAGAAAAAAAAAAAAAACATATTTTCAGGCCGAGGCGATACCTAAAAGGCCGCAGTTGCTTGCAATGAGGCTGAAGACACAAGGGCCCCAGAGATGCTGAAGGACGTGAGGCCAACGGGCATGAGATGGGCGTGAGGCTGAGGGCATGAGGCCGAGGACGCGAGGAACAACGGGCACGATGCCAATGGGCCGAGATGGGCGTGAGGCCGATAGGCTCAAGACCAATGGATCGAGAGGGGTGCGAGGCCAACAGGCATGACGGGAGGGGGGGCAACGGGCCCGAGACGGGTGTGAGGCCGAAAGCGTGAGACATGATGAGCGTGAGGTCGAGGACGCGAGGCACAACGGGTGCGAGGCCAACGGGCTCGAGATGGGAGTGAGGCCAAGGACGCAAGGCGCGACAAGTGCGAGGCATGAGACGGGTATGAGACGCTGATGGGTATGAGACGCTGACGGGCGTGAGAGCAAGGGCATGAGGCCAACGGGAACGAGACAGACATGAGCCGAGGGCGCGAGGCCAACGGGCTAGAGACGGGCGTGAGACCAAGGGCGCAAAGTACTACAGGCGCGAGGCATGAGACGGGTGTAAGGCTGAACAGGCGAAACGGGCGCAAGGTCGTGAACGGGCACGAGGCACAATGGCATGAGGCAAACGAGCATGAGACAGGTGTGAGATCGAGACGGGAGCGAGGCGACGAGGACTTAAGGACGCAACAGGCACCATAGACGTGATCAAGGTGAATGGACAAGGCTAGGCAAGCCAGCAAATGGACCAAGGGCTAATGGCCAAGGGAAGGAGAGACTATGGCAAGCAAGAAAGAGGCCACACTGTTCATTGTGACCCAAGAGCAAACACTTGAGGGGCGCAAGGAATGGTAACAAAGTCCAAAGCAAGGAAGAAAAAGCCTCCAAGCAAAAGAAAAAGCCAAAAAGTATGAAAGAGATGAGAGAAATGAAAAGTGAAGAATGAGGAGAGAGGAAAGGAGATATAACCAAAAAGAAAAGAAAAAGAGAATGAAAAGGTAAAAAATTGCAGTGGGAGGGATTAGAACCCTCAACCTCTCCCACTTCACTAAAAGATTCGTAGGAACACCCTCCAAAAAGAGTTTATTTACAGTAAGCCCCTCATTGTTGCAAAAATGGGAAAACTACTCTCTTGGATACTCTATTCCAAGAGAGTGGGGGGCAAGTGATAAACCCAAAATCACACCGGCCAATCGTGAACCACCATGTGTCCTGGGCCAAGTAGGACGACCATCCCGAGGCCGGCCACCTTACACCTCACTTGATTAGCCCGGATGGGAAAGGACCAACACGGAAGTCTAGGTACTACGGGCTACTACCATCAACAAAGAAGTCCAAGTACTACAGGCTACTACCATCAACAAGGAAGTCCAGGCACTATCGGCTACTACCATCAATGACCAAGTCCAGGTAATACACGCAGGCTACTACCTCCAACAACAAGATATACATCATCTCATGGGTACAGGGCACCGCCTACCAGCAACATGGTCCCAGATGGACTCATGCACCAAGGACCTTATCCAACACCCAAAGACGTACGAATGTCTACCTACCAGGAACATCCTCCCTACTGGGACTCTATCCCCCATAGGGGAACAACCAACCAAGAGAAGAATCCTACTACCTAGGAACGTCTATCTACTATGAGGGTTACTCGTCATCAACTGGGGCTCTCCACACCGCCACACTCCACTATAAATACGAAGGTACTCTACCCCATCAACCTATCTTGAATTCTAACTATTCATCGGTTTGCTCAGAGAGATCTAACTTAGGCATCGGAGAGTCCTAGGTCGGAACCACACCGGTTCTCCTTTATCACCCAGGTCCTTTTGCAGGTTACGACACTCGAAGGGACCACCAGACGATTTCTTGACGCAACACCAGGGATTTGTGGTGTGGAGTTCTCTGTGGAGGAGTCTTTCAAGATATCTAGAGATTGTAGAAGATCTTTCGTTGTGTTCTCATCTCCGTTTAGGTAAGACTTGAACTGTATCCATAGGATTCGTGATTTCTTGACATTGGTATCAAAGCCATAAGGTTTTGGTTTTTTTCATTTTGGGAAGAAAGAGAGTTTTTTAGGGGTTTTCTAGAGATCTGCAACCTACAGCGGAGCATGCTGTCAAGGCAGCATGTGCATCAAGCATGCACCGTAGCTGGCTGCCATTGCTACACAAAGACCAGCACACGCACACCAGGCATTGTCACACTGTTGGCCCCTGCACACTTGTCGCGATGCCCCCTGATGTGTCTACCCTTGCCACTGTGTGCATCCCCCTATCGCTATGTCGTCATGTGCTGCCATGCACGCCAGTACCCATCACGTCCTGCACCCCTGCTGCCATGGCGGACTGTTGCACCGCGCAACCCGGTGGCCTACTGCAACTCGCAGTGTTCACAGACTGCTAAACCCATGCGACTGTGATGGCTTGCAACCCTGCGCTTGCACAATGGCTGCCTCTCTCTTGTCGGTGTGCCTTGCACTATGCCTGTGCGCACAGTAGCAGCAACAACAGGTCGCGGCTGCAGTTGTCACGGCTGTGTGCCGCTGGATTGCATGTATGGCTACAACAATAGTAGGCCTTAGCCCGCGGCTGCAGTTGTCATGCACAGCCGACCATTAACAAAAAAATGGGGGGGGCAGATTCATAGTTTTTTTGGGTAAATTACTCCCTCTTCCTCTCGATGATGCCCGAATGACAAACCCCACCCCTGGATATTGGGTAATAACTCTGCCCTCCCCTGAACTCAAAAGATTCTATCAACCGCACCCATTCCTTCAAAAATGGCTATTAAGTGATAGAAAAAGACCATATTACCCAAATCGTTGTTAAGTGTTATAAAAAGACTATATTACCCTCTGACCTTCTTCTTCTTCTTCCTGCAACTTCGCCCCCAATTTGTCGATTCAAAAATAGAAAAAATAACTTGGCTTTGACCTGCAACTCCCATCTCGGCTTGGATCATCTACTTCTCGATCGTCGCCTACTTTCATCCACTACTATTAAAAGGGGGTGAACCGCCGTTCTCTCTCTTATCCATGTCAAGCAAATCTCCACACTCTTCATCCATACACCTCTTTCTCTCTCTTAAAACTATTTTGCTTCTGATCTTCCAAAAATAGAAAGATACCATCTGGGTTTCATTTTCTGTTTTCTTTTCTTCTCTCAGATTGTTAATCTCTGTTCAGAAAAAGGTTGAAAGCAAAGGGTTTATTGTTCGTTTCTTCCCGGTTTGCAAATTTTCAAAAAAAAAAAAAAAAACTGGTTTGTTTGGTCTCTCGTACGGGAAGAAATTTGCAGCGGTACAGAGAAGGTCATCGTATAGTTGTTGGGTTCGGATTGTTTCTTCTCTTTGGGGATCTAATTTTTCTTTGGGAACTGTTTAAAGGGGAGAAATTCGAAATGGGTCTGGCTGAAATTGGTCAAATGCCTTCACACATGTTAGATTTACTGAATTTTTCCCTGTAAACATCAAAGTTGAAGAAATTTTCGTTTAATTGGGAAACCTTGAAACAATTTCCAACTTTGGAACCAAATTTTGGTGGGCATTTTCAATTTCTGCAGATGTGTACCTTACAGATACAAAAAATGGGAAGCATCCTTCATGTGATGACACTAATACCATCGATGATGAAGGTGAATTAGAGATCCTTGAAATCACTTCACAAAAGCGTCAAGGCATGTTGTTCCCTACGGTACCAAATCCTCCCTCTAATTACAAGAAAAACCAGAGCTTGAATTGAACTTTCTGGAACAGTTTTACTCATGATATCATCTCTATGTATCTATTCATCAGGGAAGTTGGGAATCGGATGAGTCAATTAAAGAGGTAGCTTTGAGAGAGACAGAGGAAGAAGCTGGTGTAAGACGCCTGTTAGCACCAGAGTGTTCGAACGAAAGGAAGAAGAAGAGAACTTCAGTTCTCTTTTTCATTTTCTCTATTGTTATTAGTGGGGGATATTATTAGAATATCATAAAAATAAGGATATTTTGGGGTTTAAGTGAATATATTTAGGATGATGTCATCACTTAACAGCCATTTTTGACCGACTGGGTACGGTTGATTGAATCTTTTGAGTTCAAGGGAGGGGAGAGTTATTACCCAATACCCAGGGGTGGGGTTTGTCATTCGGGCATCATCGAGGGGAGGGAGAGTGATTTACCCTTTTTTTTAATCTATTTTAGGGTTTTGGCAAGAAGATGGGAGAAGAGAAAATCTCTTCACCCATATTTTTGTTTTTCCCTAATTTGGGGCATTATTTTGTGTTTGTAGACACAAATTTTGGGATTTTAATTGTCTATTGACATTTTAATTTTGCTTTAATACGTTTGGCAATAATTTTTTTTTTTTTGCTTGGGGTTCTTTGAGAAATTTCTTCAATCAATCCATTCAAGAAAAAAATATTTCTTTTTTGAAGACTCTTGAAACCATCACATCCAAGAAAAGAGATGGTGTTTTCTTGTTGTGGGTGCATCTCCCTTATCTTTATTTTCTTTCACATGGGATGGTGCACATTAACAATGAAAATCTTGACAAGAAAAAGAGATGACTTGTTATGGGAAAGAAAGTGGGAAATAAGGGATACTTCCCATATAGATTGGGATTTTTTTTTAGATGATCCCAACCAATCGAGATGTTAATAATACCCTCCCATGGTGGTATAGACTTAACTTGATTTGCTCTAATTTTAGGGATGCGTAATCAATCTTCTCCCACCAACCCATGATGTGCATATTTTTTGGGTGGAGATCTCTATTTTTTATGTTTAAGTAAGTGACAAATTTGTTTGTGTATGTGCGTTAGAGTTAGTATTTGAATGTGATACAAAATGTGGCGATAGTGATGTAGTAGGATTTTATAGGATGTAATTGAAAATATTGTAATCTTTTAAGGGAGAATGTTCTCTGTGTCGCAGCGCAGGCTGTGCCCAAGCACATGGGCCTGCCACTCAGGGGGCAGGATGGTTATTACACCCACCCCCATGTGCCTGGGCACAACCTGCGCTGCGACACAGAGAACAGCGCCCCATCTTTTAATTATATTTTTGAGAAGCCATGTAAAGGGATAGCCACCACACTCGATGTATGGCGTATTATTTTTATGGTTTGGAGACATCCATTCCTCTTTGTTTATTTATTCAAAATCCGTTAAAATCATACGTCCCAAATCCGCACACCCATGAGATTTGATTATGAGCCTAGCAAATTTTTTTGTCTTACTGTATGGAGTAGAGAACCATTAATTTTAACCAGGGTTTCTAGAACAAATTTTTAGATGTGTAATAAATGTCCTCTTTGCGCATTATTGAATGTAGTGATGGCCACCAAAATCATTGTAGCTGACCTTACTATAGGCAATAAGTTGGATTGAACCAATTATGACATATGGCATTGCAAGATTTAATATTTGCTCAATGAAAAAGACCACCAAGAACACCTGACCTCTTAAATGAAGAAACTCGATGAGGGTACAACTGTCCGACACTGTCAAGAAAAGGAAGCCTATGATGCTTGGTTTAAGAAGGATCATAGTGTACGTTTTATTATGCTTAGCCACATGCACGATGATCTGATTGGCACATATGAGAAATGTGAAGCTGCCAAGTCCATGTGGGACCAGGTAAAGTTAGACCATATGGGTATATCAACCCCGAGGTTAATGGCCATGACCTTAAATTTTGAGATGTATGGTAAGGATCCCAAGCATACCATACCTGAATACCTTAGGGTTGTTGTCAAACCTACTCCTGACTGACTGGGATTTTGGATGAAGGAAAGGAACCTGTGACCAGTCACCCAAACACACTATGGAGCATCACTCCAGTGGTTGAATTCAGTGGGGAACTCCCGAGGATGTCATCCTACATGCCTGTTAGGAGATGGGTTGTAGACCCATGTAGCTGCACTACTCATAGCCTGATGTACAGCTTAAACTCCAGGTACTCTCTCTCCTACCCAAATATGTGGTGCCCACACTTGTTCAGATGTGTATCAGACCTTAGAAGAGATGTTGGTGCAATGCCCAAGCCATAGGCCAAGCACCTGTGCAAGCCCAAGGCCAAACCAACAATGTTGTATTCACTAGGTGATGCACTGGGCGATTGCCCCAAGGCCCAGATAATCGCCCAGAGTGGCTGAAACTGTTCATTTGGACTCCAGACACCTAGGGACCACCTATACAGACCATGAACACCCTTTAGGGGTAGATGTGCATTTTAGGAACCATTACCCACCCCTAGAACCATGTGGACCCCACCAGTGCAGCCAGAATGGCCCAAAATGCACTCAAAAATGCATTCTTAAGAAATATAACCTAAGGCCAAACAGGCCTTAGTCAGCCTAGCACTATAAATAGAAGGAATAGCTCCTATTTTCGTCCTTGCTGCTGTAGCTGAAAGAGAAAGAGAGAAAGAGAAGGAGAAGGAAGAAGAAGAGAAGGAAAGGGAAGAGAGAAGAAGGAAGAGGGGACCTGTGCCGCATATTGAGCACTGATCCAGCTGCATACAAACTCCAGGTAATAAGCACAATCACTGTATGCTGCTGTTCCCTATGTTTGATCTCTGATCTCTGCTCCAATGGTAGTATCTCTGACCAGTAATGCCCAGAACACCATGGGAATGCCTAGGGAAGCATCAGATCTAACATGCATGACCATTGCATGTAAGATCTGGTCATAAAATACCAAGATATGCTGCTATTTCTACAGCTGAGACTGAAGTCAGTCTCTATGCTTGACTTCACTGCATAGTTGCACCCAGAATAGGCAATCTGGGCGTGGATCTCTGCATGCAATATGATCCTGGCATACCTTAGCATAGGATCAGTGATTTATCATGAAAATATACGTAAAGACTTGAACTGTATGCATAGGATTCATGATTTCTTGACATTGGCATCAAAGCCATAAGGTTTTGGTTTGTTTTCATTTTGGGAAGAAAGAGAGTTTATTAGGGGTTTTCTAGAGATCTGCAACCTGCAGCGGTGCATGTTGCCAAGGCAGCACGTGCACCAAGCGTGCACCGTAGCTGGCTGCCATAGCTACACAAAGGCCAGCACATGCACACCTGGCGTTGTCACCCTGTTGACCCCTGCACACTTGCCGCGATTCCCCCTGTTGTGTCTGCCCTTGCCACTGTGTGCATCCCACTATCGCTATGTCATCATGTGCTGCCATGCACGCCAACACCCATCACGTCCTGCACCCCTGCTACCATGGCAGACTGCTGCACCGTGTAACCCGGTGGCCTACTGCAACTTGCGGTGTTCACGGACTGCTAACCCAATGCGACTGTGATGGCTTGCAACCCCGCGCCTGTGTAATGGCTGGCTCTCTCTTTCTCTCTCTCTTGCCGGTGTGCCTTGCACTATGCCTGTGCGCATAGTAGCAGAAACAACAGGCCACCACTGTAGTTGTCATGGTTGTGTACCGCTAGACAGCATGCATGGCTACAGCAGTAGTAGGCCTTAGCCCGCGGCTGCAGTTGCCATGCACAATCGACCATTAACAAAAAAAAATGGGGGGGGGGGGGCTGGTTCATAGTTTTTTTTTGGGTAAATTACTCCCTCCTCCTCTCGATGATGCCCGAATGACAAACCCCACCCTTGGATATTGGGTAATAACTCTCCCCTCCCCTGAACTCAAAAGATTCTATCAACCGTACCCATTCCGTCAAAAATGGCTATTAAGTGATAGAAAAAGACCATATTACCCTCTGAGAGTTAAGTGTTAGAAAAAGACCATATTACCCAAATTGTTGTTAAGTGTTATAAAAAGACTATATTACCCTCTGACCTTCTTCTTCTTCTTCCTGCAACTCCGCCCCCAATCTGTCAATTCAAAAATAGAAAAAATAACTTGGCTTTGACCTGCAACTCCCATCTCGGCTTGGATCATCTACTTCTTGACCTTCGCCTACTTTCATCCACTGCTATTAAAAGGTGGAGAACCATTGTTCTCTCTCTTATCCATGTCAAGCAAATCTCCACACTCGTCATCCATACACCTCTCTCTCTCTCTCTCTCTCTCTCTCTCTCTCTCTCTCACTCACTCTCTCTTAAAACTATTTTGCTTCTGATCTTCCAAAAATAGAAAGATACCATCTAGGTTTCATTTTCTGTTTTCTTTTCTTCTCTCAGATTGTTAATCTCTGTTCAGAAAAAGGTTGAATGCAAAGGGTTTCTTGTTTGTTTCTTCCTTGTTTAACTAAAAAAAAAATTGGTTTCTGTGGTCTCTCGTACGGGAAAAATTTGCAGCGGTACAAAGAAGGTCGTCATATAGTTGTTGGGTTCGGATTGTTTCTTCTCTTTGGGGATCTAATTTTTCTTTGAGAACTGTTTAAAGGGGAGAAATTTTGAAATGGGTCTGGCTGAAATTGGTCAAATGCCTTCACACATGTTAGATTTACTGAATTTTTCCCTATACACAGCAAAGTTGAAGAAATTTTCGTTTAATTGGGAAACCCTGAAACAATTTCCAACTTTGGAACCAAAATTTGGTGGGCATTTTCAATTTCTGCAGATGTGTACCTTACAGATACAAAAAATGGGAAGCATCCTTAATGTAATGACACTAATACCATCGATGATGAAGGTGAATTAGAGATCCTTGTAATCACTTCATAAAAGCGTCAAGGCATGTTGTACCCTACGTTACCAAATCCTACCTCTAATTTGTTTACACCCAGATTTTGCTCCACTCTTTCACGCTCAAGAGAAGGCACTTGGCCACAAGGCACCCCGACCAAGTGGGTTGATCGAGGCATCATGGCCCTTTTCGGTAAAGGTTGGTTTCATCGGCCAAGACGATGGACGGTTAGTACCATTGACGATTTTTAGCAGTTTGGGCTAGGAAAGGGTGTTAGCCTGAACATGGCATGGTTGTGGCCGATAATCAAGGTAACCGTTCCTTACGGTTATCCTTACCATATAAAATAAGCAGGAGGAGCAAGGAACAGGGATCAATCAATCACACAACAAACCTATATTTTACTTATCTTTATTTTCCTTGTATGTTTTCTTTTCCTTTCATGATGGTGTGAACTTACAGTTTTTCTTGTTTTTACTTTATGCATCCTTACGATTTGCACTGTAGATTGTTCACGTCAAGTAATTTAAAGTGCAATTCCAGTCCATTGTCAAGGTCATTGGTCTATTATCGTTGAGAAGTCCTCGGAGTACTAGAGCACGAGTAGAACTCTAAGCCGCCACGACTTTGCCAGGTGTCTTGTTCTATTCCAGCCACACCACGCTGGCTGAAGGATTTTCAGTACAACATTTTTTGGCACACCAGGTGGGACACTCGATAGTGATGGTGGATACCAAAGCGAGTCAACGCAACAAGGATAGCAGCACTGATGAGTCTTATGGTGGAAATGCTGATCAACTAATCGTGCAGGGTGAGCTACAGTTGGATGCTGCTGTGCCCCCTTTCGTGGCTGCGCTGTTGTAGGGGCAGGCCCGCACGGCCGCTGAGACACAAGGGTGCCTGCAAACGGGGATAGCTTCCATGGCCCAGGCCTACAATGGCACCTAGGCCCGGTTTGAAGAGTTGGTTATGATGTTTTTGGCCTAACAGCGGCCGCCTTAGGTTACCCAACTCCGTTTAGGTCAAACCCCGGTCATTCAAGTTGGCAGTGCAATAGGGACTGGAATCGGTCTGCCATCCACCCAGGGGGTTTATCCCAGCGTCTTTAGTCAAGCCGGTAGTTCATCCAGCCAGCTAGCACATCCAAGTGGCGCGACGGTTAGGACCTCACCCCCTCAGAATGGGTTACTGCTCCGGCGTTACAGATCGGGAATCTGACTATGTCGGTCACCACGACAGGTCCAATAGCAGGCCCCCAGGCCATTGGAGGATAGCGCGTTGGGCAAGCGAGTACGAGTTTTTATCAAAGGCCGGCGGTGCCCAAGATGAATCTGCCAGAGCCAGAATGGCCGTATGTCGGTCACTTTCCCCCACCTCCCAACGAAGGGCAAGCGGAGGTCCAGCAGAGGTAGCCATTGGTTGTGGATCAAGCCAACCAGGTACTTGTTAATCAGGTAGATTTGACCCAGTTGATCCAAGAGCAAATTAATCCCTTGTTTTGGCCTATTACCCGGCCGGTGTATAGGAAACCTTACCCTGAGCATTACGACCAGTTGGATTTTGGGTATAATAAAAAAATCCTAGAGTTTGCTAAGTTCTCGGGAGAGGACAGTATGTCTATTGTGGAGCACATAGCAAGGTTTGTTGTCCAATGTGGGAACTTCAAGGCTAACGAAGTCATAAAACTTAGGTTGTTCCCAAACTCCCTGACCGGATCAGCATTTACTTGGTACATCAACCTACCTGTTGATTCGATCCAAACTTGGTGTGAGATGGAGGATCAGTTCCATGCCCAGTTTTACCGGATTGACCCCCTCGTCTCCATAGAGGATTTGGCACGCATGTGCCAATTGCCCAACGAGTCAGTCGCTAAGTTTGTCAATAGATTCAAGCTGGCGCGATACAAGAGCCCGACTATTTTACAAGAGCCAGAGTACGCTAAGATGGCTTTGGGTGGGCTTTCCTTCGAACTACGAAAGCATTTTGCTGGTCAGGAATTCCCAGACCTCGGTCAACTAGTAGCCCAAGAAACCAGCTATGATTTGCTCCTCAAGGAGGAGGAAGCCTGAAAGGCCTCGTCCTTAGGAACCTATTATAAGCAATCGGCTTTGGCGATTATGGGGCCTGCTACTCCCAATTCAGTCAACTTTTTGGATTTCGAGGCCAATGAGGAATGCAAGGTTAACATCGCCAAAATCATCTCGGGGAAGCCCTACGTGTGCAAGGCTCTATCTCCCATGGGCGAACGCACGGGGCTAGCCCACTGCCAAAGCCGACTCCGGCCAAGAACCTAGATAGTAGAACTTGATATTCTTACGACATATCCAAGGCCGAGTCAATTTTTGACCACCTCCTTAAGGATAAGCAGATCAAGCTGTCAAAAGGACATCATATACCTTCAGCCGAGGAGATCAAGGGTAAAAGGTATTGTAAATGGCACAATTCTTTCACTCATAATACTAATGGTTGTATTGTTTTGCGCATGGCATTACAGAAAGCTATTAATGACGGGCGCCTGAAGTTCCCAGACAAGGGAAATGGCATCATGCTGGTTGATGAGGACCCTTTCCCGCCGATCAACATGGTGGATGTTGACCTGTCAAAGCTGCGCCTGCTCAAGAGGAAGGAGCCGTTAGTCATGTTGAACCATCTCCAACATTTGTCTGAGGAGAAGAAGAAAGGAGTCGATCCGGAGGCCATTGACCCGCTACCAGACCAATGGTTCCAATGGGAGTTTTGTGTGCATTCCAAGAAGCTGTATGAGAATAAGCCTCAGGCAGAGTCGAGCGCTACTTCAGTGGACGATCAGCCAAGCGGTAGAGAGGCGAAGCTTGCACGGGCTGCAGGGCCTACCAAACAAGTCAGGCTAGGGCATCCCACCACTGGGTCTAATTGCAGATGGTCAAGCGAGTCCCTACGACAACCAGGGGCAAGGTCTGAAAGACGGTTCATTGAAGAAGGCCTGGACCGCCAGCCAGTCAGTAAACTTGAAAGAAGGCCGTGGCCACTGCCATCAGCATTGGCGCCAATGCGTTTACAATCTGCTGTTACCTTGCCAGAGTAGGAGGCGCGAGTGGGCTCACTAAGAAGGTTTTCCAGTCCCTATCCACCTAGGATGGTGATTCCCCAGTCAAGGACCGAGAGAGATTACCATTAGAATGTTGCGAGACATCCAAAGTTTCCTTTCGACCAAGGGAGGAGGATGACTAAGACCTAGAAGCGCAGGTGGCAAAGATAGCAGGAAGTAGCATGACGCCAGCTTGAGGAGCCTCCTAGCCATGTCGGTGTATTCCCATCCAAGGAGGAGCAGAGGCGATAGGCACACAAGGCCTCGAGGGAGAGTGATGAACAGGTAGGGGCCCCGTTCTTCGCAGGCCATCCTGAAGCCGACAAGGGAGTCAGCCAATAGATTGCCAGACCCTCTTCTAAGGGGAAGGAGAAGATATTGGGTGAGCCAAAGCCTATATCTCCCGAGCTGGGTAGGGAGTCTGAGGCGAGTTTCGAAGTGGATCAATAGCTGGCTACAACCTACCTCGCTTCAGCAGGGGAGGAAGGAGGCAGGACTGAGTCGGAGTCTTCTTCCCCTGAGAAGGGAACGCCCAATTATTCAGAGCAGGAGTACACCGATGATTCTAAGCTTCAACGATACATCCAGACCATGATGATCGGTACGGTTCCGGTTAAGACCCTAGTCTCATTGAAGGCCCTGTCCAACATGGTTTATGTCCTACCGCAAATGTACCAGTCAAGTTGTGAAGTGGTGGACATTGTTGATGAGGAGTTCGAAGAAGAGGATGGTGGTCCTCTGATTATGAGTGTTGATCCTGAAAGCGTGGTCGAAGGCCCCGCTTCTTATGGTTTGTTGACGATCGACGTAACCGACCCTGGACCTTTGGCTAAGGGGCAGTAGTCGACCCAGTCGAGCATGAGTTTCGAGAAGCCAAGCAAAGAGATGACACAACATTTAAAGCCTTTGTGCATCAACGTCCAGATGAACAGTAAGTCTGTTTCACGAGTTTTGGTTGATAATGGAGCCGCGGTCAACATATTCCCCTCAAGGATGATGAAGCGTCTGGGCCATGACGAGGCCGAGCTCCTGTCGGCAGACATCTCAGTTACCAACTTTTTGGGCAGGGCTTCCAAACCAAAAGGCATACTCCCGATTGATCTCAGGATTGGGGAAAAAGAATCCTTGACCGCTTTCTTTGTCATGGATGCCGATGCTAACTATAATGCTTTGCTGGGGCGAGATTGGATCCACGCCAACAGCTGCATCCCATCGTCTCTCCATCAGGTGTTGGTCTTCTGGAATGACAAAAGAAAGATCGAGTGGGTGAGTGCCGACAGCAGGCCTTTCCTCGTCAACGCGAATCACGCAGAAGCCAGGCTCTATGGCGGAGAGATCACCCCCATTACATTCATTGGTTAAGACAAGAACAGAAGATCGACAACGATGGCAACGACCTCGAGAGTGGCCGAGGATGCTGAGCAGTTGAGCTACGCCCTTTCTGGGCTCTTTAGGCCATCAGGCGTTGACGAGCTTACACTGAGCAAAGTTAAGTTTGATGGATAGGAGATCTAAGAAGGAAGGCATAGCAGTAGATATAATAAAAAGGCTGAGCCTCTACAGTCTGGAACAACGTTTGGTTCCGGCTCAGGCCCACATGGTCGAGTGCTCTGTAAATGGTAAGGGCCCAAGTCGAGGCTTGGAATTGAAGCACCTCCGGCAGGCGTCACCCAAGATGGAAGAGACGTTAGCTGAGGTCCAAGACCCACTCGAGGAGATTGATTTAGGCTCTGAGGATGTTAAGAGGCCGACGTTTGTTAGTGGCCTACTCGATTCGGGGTTCCAGGCTTCAATTGTAAACCTTTTAATGGAATATAAAGACTATTTTGCTTGGGATTATACCGAATTTCCTGGATTAGACCGGAGTCTTGTAGAGCATCGCTTTCCCATCCTGGAAGGGTGTAAACCGGTCAAGCAACTCCCTAGGCGCATGGCGCCTGAGGTGGTGGCAAAAATTAAGGACGAGATTGAGAGGCTTCTTAAGGTGGGTAAAGTTAGACCATATGGGTATATCAACCACGAGGTTAATGGTCATGACCTTAAATTTTGAGATGTATGGTAAGGATCCCAAGCATTCCATACTTAAATACCTTAGGGTTGTGAAGGACATGATCAGAAAAATAGAGGATGTTGGGTGAACCCTTATAAATGAGTGGCAGGTTCAAGCCATCATCAGGACACAACCTGATTCCTAGGCCCAAATGAAAATAGTTCTAACATACAATGACGGTATCAAAACTCTTAATGATATCGTCGCACATGTAGAACTGAAAGCAGAGCGTTAAGAGGCAAGCTGTACCACAACCCTTGTCACCCAAGTGGGGCAGCGCAAGACATCTAGGTCTAAGTGCAAGAGATAAGGCAAAGCAAGAAATCAGGATAGGGCACAGAACTAGGCACTAAGTGGAGGCAAGTCCATCAAGTGCAAATGTGGCAAGCATGGTGGAAAGAGAGACTTATTCAATGTCAAGTGCTATAACTATTAGAAGATGGAACACTTCACTTGTGATTGCACTGAGCTGAAGCAGATACCATTCCTATCCCACTCTCGTTGTACTTTTGTATGTACATATGTTTTGATTGCTCATATCCAGTCTGATTGGATTGTGGATACAGGAGCACCAAAACATATAACGAGTGTTCGAGGGGGATTTGTAGATTATAGGAAAATTTTGATGGCTACATGGGAAATGGCATGAGTGAAGAAATATGTGGAGTTGACACCTATCAACTCACTTTGTACACTGGGCTCATCTTACTTTTTCATGATGTGCTATATGCACCGAAAGTCCAACATAATCTACTTTCAGTTTCAATACTTTTACCTTTAGGGTACTCCTTTATCTTTAATGGTAGTTTGATGGAAATATGCTTCGATGGTAGTTTGTTTGGATAATGTTTATTTGAGAATGGTTTAATTAGATTTAGTAAATCTTGTTGTTTCTTCTTCATCTTTTGCAATTAATACTGATTATGACTCAAAATCTATCACTTCGCATGCTAGACTAGGTCATAGGTCATGAAAGGATGACCAGGTTAGCTAGAGAATGCCTCTTTGGCTCACTCGCTAAGGTCAACCTAGCGACATGTGAACCTGTTTAGCCAATAACGCCCATTGGAAGCCTTTTGGAAAGGCAATCTGAGCTTCCCAGACCCTAGAGCAGCAAACCAATGAATGTGAAGGCACGCCATGATGCTTCTTATTTTCTTACCTTCATTGATGATTATTCGCAATATGGTTATATTTATTTAATCGCTCACCACTACGAGGCATTGGATTGCTTTAAGCGCTTTGTAGCAGAGGTCAAGAATCAACTAGGTAAGAGTTTAAAAACTCTGCACGTTGAACATGGACGCGAATATTTATCTGAGCAATTTAAAGAACCATGTGAGGAAAATAGAATCATCAGGCAATTGATTATTCCTTACACCCCGCAACAAAATGGTGTAACAGAGCGAAAGGAATAGAACACTTTTAGATATAGTTAGGTCAATGATGGTGTAACCAACCTCCTAATATCTTTCTGGGGGGGGGTGCTCTTTTAACTGTTGCCTACATCCTTAACAGAGTGTCATCACACTCAATTCCCTTCACTCCTTATAAATTGTGGAAAGGTGCAAAATCCACCTTGGGGCACATTCTACCATGAGAATGTGCAGATTATGTTCATAGTACCTCCCATAAGATCTAGAAACTTAGCCCTATAGCTAGAAAATATATCTTTATTAGATACTCTGACAACTCAAAAGGCTACTTTATGTATGGTGAGCACCCTAATGGAGGAATGATAGAGACAGTCACGTAATGTAGACTTTCTTGAGATTGATTTCCCTAGCATAAGTAACGCAAGAAAAAATCTTGACCTTTTTGATATGGAAACAGATGAAAGCATCTCACCTACTCTTGGCAAGGGTAGGGAATTAATAACTCATCTTGTAATTGCCAGAGAGGATGAGAGTGATCATTAGCCCAATAAGAGTGTGCCATTTAGTGACAGTGTACAACCAAACTCTTAAGACACTCAAGATTCACTTGCATGAAGAAGCACACGTGGACAAGTTCCCTGTCGTTGTTTTGAGATTGAGGGGAATGCTCTCATATGTGTTCCATGGGATGAGGATGAGTTTGCTTTTGTAAAAGAAGTGTTATCCTCTCCAACTAAGAAAATGGGGCAAACTATTATAGAAAACAAATTGAGTTCTATAAGTAAGAACCAAGCCTAAGAATTAGTTGACCTTTCGCTTGGGCGTAAGGTCATTGGAAACAAGTGGCTCCTAAAGGTCAAATGCATAACAAACAATTCAATTGACAAGTACAAGGCACAACTTGTGGAGAAAGGATATACCCAAAAAGAGGGTGTATACTATAAAGAGACATTCTCCCTGTTGGTGAGAATGGCATAAATTTGCCTCATTCTAGCCATTGTCGTAAAATTGGATTTGAAACTTTATCAAATGGACGTTAAAACTGCATTTCTCAATGTAGAACTGGACAATGAGATCTTTATGGCTCAATCAGTGGGTTTTGAGGTTAAGGGACAAGAGCACAAAGTTTGCCATATCAAACATGCCATCTATGGCCTTAAGCAATCAACTAGCCAGTGGTATATTAGATTCCATCATGCCATTACCTCCATTGGTTTTGAAATGTTAGAAGATGTCACACCCCCAGTATGACTAGACCTAGTGGGGCCTATGACACCGGATCTAGCTGGGGACTGTGCAAGATACACATAAACATTTGCCTTTAAAGACATTCTATGTATGGATCATAAACATTTCATGAAGTATAAAACTCTTACTAATAATGATATCCATTCAAAATGATCCATAACACATAATCATTTAGAGTTCAAGCGGAAAACATCTAGTTTAGGGCATCGGAGTCAATACCATAAACCATAAATAAAACTCCTAAACCAACCTTCATGTAGCAACACTGTTGGCATCTAAATACCTTAAAATACAATCATCCTTAAACAAGTACAATCCTTAAGTAAATCCCAATAAATGTCCATGAATTTAAATTTAGACCTTAACTAGAACTAGAGAAATATTCAGATCTACTTTAAACGGAGTGATCCTATTCAATCACCACTCCCTTGCCCTTGTCTTATGCTCCTTTTTCTGTAAAAAATTAACAATACTGGAATAAGCTTTAAAACCCAGTGAGCAAGATAAACAATATGCAAATCTAAACATAGACATAATCCATGAATCCATAATCAATGCTAGGTAACATGCATCTTACATTATCCCCATTTTTCTTTAAATCATTAGTTACTCATTTTTCATTCTTTACCTTAGTCTCAGTTCCTCATTGGATATGGTGTCACTTGATGCTGGGCCGTGTCTTGGAAATAGCCTCAACGCCTCTCAAAGCTTTTGTATTGGGCCATGTCTTGACCTTAGCCTCAATGCCTCTCATAACACTTACATTCACCATTCCGAGTCATATATCGACTTAAGGCTTTAACTTACTTTCCTTAACTTTAAACTTTCATTGTAAACATGCATTGTATCATTTCATATACTATTCATAACATCTTGATCATGTATATATTATATAGGAACCTCATCATAAATGCATGCACAACATATGCACACATCCTTCGTATTTTTCTTTTATCTATTCATGGTTCCGTATGATCATGTACTTGTACAGTCATTTACATTATAATAAAGGCATATGGAAGCATATAGTATCATAACCTATTAAAACGTTGCTTTAACATTCCATTCACAATCCAACATTCATACTTACTTGTCATTCTAGCCAATCTCATTATACATAACATAAAAGTCATAATTCCTATCATATTAGGATTTACATACTTGTATAAAATCATACCTTCATTACTCATTTTATGCATACATGGTATATTATACTAGTATTCAACATGTCATCCATTCATTTGCATTATAAATCATATATGTCCAGCTTAAAGCTACATGTCCTAACACATTGAATATCGTTACTCGCCTTTTGTCGTATTCTTAGATTTCCAACTTTGAAAACGATCTTTGAGAGACCCTAAAGGTAATCAAATCATTGAATTATCAAGTGGTTTTGGTGTACAAAGACTGAATAATGTGAGGAACAATGCCATACACTTATTTTTTCAAAAATCAAAATTTGAGTTTTTGAGACCAGTCTGCCCAGAGAAAAATACAGCATGGATGGGATAACTTCACAGGGGTTTTTGGCCCTGTTACGAGCAGATTTAGGAAAATACCTATTTCACAAAACATGTGGCTACAGAAGTATTATTTCATCCAGAACAAAAATCACTCAATTCCGATATGAAACGACTGAAATATGGCATATTTAATGCACACAGGTCAATCTGACCGAAAATAAAATACTACTTAAAGTTTCCAAGCATGCTTTCAAGCAATAACGTAGCAAGAAATCCAAAATTAAAGAAACTTCATGAAAACTCATTCCAATATTGGGGATTTTGATCCCAAGCTTCCAAGCATGCTTTCCCCTACTAATTTCTGTGAAAACACAACTTAAAATCATTTCAATAACCTCTTTGTTTAATCAATTTAGGAAACACATATAACCTACCTTTCACTTAATTGAAAAATCCCCAAATTCCAAGAGTTCTTCACAAAGACCTTCAATCTTGCGTTACAATTTCTTCAATAAAGCAATAACCTAGCATTAGAATCATGTAATCATGCTATTAATACTAACAATCCTCTAAAACCCTCTCTTGAAAACAAAAATCAAACCATTAATATAGGTTTTCTTACCTTCAAATCATGAGCATGGATTTCCTTCTTCAATTAGAGCCTTAATCCTCCAATAGCTCCTTCAAAATGGCCTTGATAATCTTCAAATCTCTCAAATCCCCTCTCTACTCTCTCTACAACACTATTTACTTCACCAGATGAAAATCCCTAATTTGTGAATGGAATCTCATCCAAAGAGATTACTTATAGAGATAGCAAAGGTGTAAATATATGAACTTCTAAGTGAACTTTTCATAAAATCGAACCTAAAATTCTAACCCTAATGCTCACAACCTATAGTGAATTAGTATTTAGAATCTTTTTAGTGAGTTTTCTATAATGTCTTTGTTTCCCTGTTTCAAAATTGAAAAAGTTACTATGCACTTAAATTGAACTAAAAGTAACTCACAATGAACCAATATGAACCAAATAGTAAACCAAACATATATTTCATAAACTTTAAACCATAGTTTATAATTATAAACCATAATATATAAAAATGTACCATAGTATATAAAATCAATACATAGTCTATATACATAGGTCAAGGATTATAAAATTACATAAATACCCATACATAGTCATACATGACCATCAATCATACTCATACTCATATAATTCCTTATAAAACATGCAAAAAAATCATAAATACATGAAAATTTACTGTAAATTGGCAATATCAAACATGAAAATTGATTCCCTTCCAACAAGTCCAGTCATTCTATAAATCAAACAACAAACCAATATTAAAAGTTAAATTCTTGGGTTGGGGTATTACAGAAGAAGATCATTGTACATATGTTTAATAGTTTAAGGCAAGTTTCTTTATCCTATCTTTATATATTGATGACATCTTACTGGCTGGGAATGACATTAAGATGATTGTCAATACTAAGAAGTGGTTGTCCTCTACTTGAGATGGACACGAGTGAGGCCAATTTTGTGTAGGGCATGAAGATTGTGAGGGACTGCACAAAAAAATTCATTGGTTTGCCTCAATGGACTTATATAAAGAAGATTTTTGTGCGATTCCATATAAATTACTCGAAACCCATAGACACTCCAATGGACAAGGCGTGCATGTTAAGCCTAGAATAGTGCCCTAAAACTGATGGAGAAAGAAATCAAATGTCCAAAGTACCCTATGTAGCCACAATAGGTAGTCTGATGTACGCGATGTTGTGTATGCATCTAGACAATGCTTCGTAGTTGGCATGGTCAACCGTTATCAAAATAACCCAAGAGTATGTCACATGTTCGACAGCAGTTCAGGAGGCCGTTTGGCTCTAGAGGTTCCTTTAGAAACTTAGTATTTTTGTTCACTCATGCGATACTGTACTTATACACTGTGACAGCACAGCTGCGCTGACATTTGCAAAAGACCCCAAGTTCCATAGGAAGGCCAAACACATTGAGATACACTATCATTACATTTGGGACATAGTTGCGCAAGATGGAGTAGTCTTGAAGTATATCTACACTAGCACTTCCTAGAGTTGTTTTCATTGTTTATATGAGGAACTTAGGACTGAGGCAGATTTGATATGTATTTTTCCTTCGTTGGAAACTTTATTGGATGAAAATTTATTTGTATTCTTCTTTCCACACACACACACGCACGTACACACACACACACACACACACGGGTGATTCGCCATGGCGCTTGAGGATAGCGAGTAAGATGAGCCTATGAGCATTTGTGCTTTGTGACACCTTAGTTAGAACTAAGATGAGACCTTATCTGGTCGAATATAGAAGATACCACACTTCTATGTAGCTTGTGTAAATTCGGATGTGAAATTTCAGATAGAAGCCATGAGGGTAATTGTGCTAGAAACTCCGGTTAGGCGTTTGCCACAACGATTTAGACTTAGATCCATATGACTTTTATTTTGTGAGTGGCATGCCCATTTCAGTGCGAGTTACGCCATAACATGTATATCATACTGTATGTGCTAGTATTAACCGATAGTGAGTGTGATTGAATGGATCCCTGCTTCATCACTGTGTGTGCTACATGGATCATTTATAGTTGGTTCTATAGTACCCTAATTAACTGAGTAAGTCGGACACTTAAAGGTGGCCCTCCTATTTGTTTCTCTCCACTCCTAGGATTCCTAATTAGAGTGTGAATTTGCAAGGGGAGGGGGGGCTCATTATATATACCTATCTATTTTCAGCCCTAATCCTGGTTGTTGGAATATAATATCTCTCTCACACTCTCAATATTTCTCTCCAAGTTACTATTCTGTTCTCTGTGGGTTTCATTTGCTCCCAGGGATTTGTCGTGTGGAGTTCTCTGTGGAGAAGTCTTTTCAAGATATCTAGAGATTGTAGAAGATTGTTCGAGTTCGTAAAGCTTCTAATAACAAAATCCGTACGGCATCCTTCCGTTGCATTCCCATCTCCGTCCAGGTAAGACCCAAACTGTCTTAACACCCTCAATCACCTCTCTCCCATCACCATCTACGGATCATTATCCTCTCAGGTTCCCTGCCTGGTACAGTTGTCCGGTTCCTCTCATAGAGGGGGGGGGGGGCACAAATGACGACCTAACCCCTTACCCGAACACACTGCCCGGGTGAGGTTAAGTCACCATTTCTGCCCCTCCCCCCCCCCCCTATGAGAGGAACCGGACAACCGTACCGGGCAGGGAACCTGAGAGGAAAAAAATTCCACCACCTACACTGTCGCAAGTGCTTCCAGACATTGTTGTGTTGGCCTCCTCTTCGAAGAATAAAGAATAAATTCGAAAATATATTTTAAATATAAAGAGTTTTTTCATACCTGATTGTGCATGGTGTACGATCGTGCTTTAAACCGTTGGATGGGTATTATCTTGCACAGGACTGCACATGCTGCCATGGTAGATTGGTTTATTTTACTTATTTTGGTGATGTACAAGTTTACTAATTTCTGCAATGAATTTCTTTTTCTTCACAAAAAAATAATTTGATTATTGGTCCCAGCACCAGCTGATCCGCCCCAGATCCTTGAACAGTGCTGGCAAGTAACAGCCAAAAAATATTTGTCCAAAATCTAACCCCTCCTACAGAACAAATCCATAACAGAAGCCGCACAGAACGGAACAGAACAGGCCCTCCGAGTGCTGTTGCCGCATTTCTTGGTTTCTTATCTTTTGATTGCTCACCTTCTCCCTCTGCTAAAGTTGTAATTTGAAGACCTCTCATGAAATAGATTGACCGGTTTTAGATTTTGATAGGTAATTGAGTTGAGTTAGCTGCTTCGTCCTCAAGTCTCTAACTTGGGTCTCTCTGTCACCCATGGCGAAGGAAGAAACGGAGGTTCCTCTGCTCAAATCTTCAACTACAGGGACCGCTTCATGGGCTCAAACCCTTGGAAACATAATCGTTGTCATCATCGGCACCGGCGTCTTAGGCCTCCCTTACGCTTTCAGGGTCGCAGGTTGGCTTGCCGGAGCTCTCGGAGTAACCATCGCCAGTATCCCCGTTTACTACTGTATGCTTCTCCTCGTTCAGTGCAGGGACAAATTAGCTTCTTCTTCATCATCTGATGATGAATCCGATGTAGTACACACATATGGCGATCTGGGTTTTAGAGCCTTCGGAAAAAAAGGTCGGTATCTCACTGAGTCCCTTGTAGTTCTCTCGCAATTCGGAGGTTCTGTAGCTTATCTGATCTTTGTCGGCCATAACTTGTCGTCTATATTCAAAACCCACCAACTCAGCTTCACTTCCTTCATATTCCTTCTTGTCCCAATCGAAATCGCTCTTTCTTGGATTCGTTCCCTATCTGCTCTTGCCCCGTTTAGTATCTTTGCCGATATCTGTAACATTCTGGCCATGGTGATTGTGATCAAGCAAGACCTCCAATTGTTCGAAGGTTTTTCTGAGAGAAAAATGATAACGAGTCTATCTGCGCTGCCATTCGCCGGAGGCGTTGCGGTGTTCTGTTATGAAGGTTTTGGTATGACCTTGGCATTAGAGTCGTCGATGAGTGAGCGGAGGAAATTTCCATGGGTTCTCGCAATGGCTTTCTCAGGGATAACGGTTGTGTATGTATTGTTTGGGTTCTTCGGATACTTGGCTTACGGTGACCAGACAAGAGACATTATAACACTCAATCTACCAAATGATTGGTCTGCTACGGCTGTTAAGATTGGGCTCTGTGTGGGGCTGGCGCTTACTTTTCCAATAATGATGCACCCCATTAATGAGATCATAGAAGGAAAGCTGAAACAAAGGGAATGGTTTCAGAAACTCTGCCATTACCATTCAAGTAGAGGAGCAGGGGCAAGAGAGAGGGTTGTGGTGTATATGAGCAGAGCGCTTGTGGTGTTGGTTGCAGCGGTGGTGGCCGTGGCGGTTCCAGGTTTTGGTGTGTTTATATCGATGGTGGGAAGCACCGTGTCGGCGATGCTATCCTTTGTCTTGCCGACCACGTTTCATCTTATGTTCTGTGGCAGTTCTATGCGTTTGTGGCAGAAGGCATTGGATTTCTGCATCTTGAGTTGTGGGTTGGCTTTTGCTGTTTATGGCACTTACAATGTTGTATCCAAAGGGGACTCCAAAGGTGCATTTTGAGACATCACTTTGAAGCATCATGTATCTCTTCAGGGGTGTAGTTGTTGTTGTGCACTGGTGTTTATACAAGTTTGTTCCCATTACAAAGGATAAAGACACACAACAGAAGTTGAAAACAGAATCAAATTTCCTCTTGTAAGATGCTAGAGTCATTTGTTGGAGGGAAAAGGATTGGATTGAAGGAACTTACAACAGAAGTATTTGACGCAGAATTTGAAAGGTTGATTCATTGACATGTTTTGGTTATCGTTGAGGTCGGCTGGTCATTCTTAGCCTTGTCATTAGCTGAGACATGGGATTGAACCTCACCTTCTTCACTTTGTGATGTACAGAGAGCCATTGCAACTTTGTTAGATTGTTGTAGCTTTCCCTTCCTAGGCAGATCTGGTAGCAAAAGATTGATGCTGACTAGCCTTGGGTTGTTGCCCTTCTATATGTTTTAAAGAATTGCAATCTCCAGGCTCCAACTCCCCAACCCCCCATAGCTATGCAGTGTTCTTTAATTATGATTATACATTTGATGGAAAAGGTAGATGACCGACACCAACCCCCCCCCCCTTCCACTCCCCCAATTTTTTCAGCCAAATTAATCAAGAAAATCTTCCAACTAACTGTTTGCTCCTAAAAACCGTCGGTCCAGATCAGGCCGGGCCAAGGAGCCAGGATGGATGGCCTGGCTGCAAGCCGTAGGAGGATAGATCACTTAAAACACGATCTCATCCCATCACCCAAAAGTCGAGCCACGTGGCAGATGCTCAGAGGGCACTAACAGAGAGCAACGTCGTTTAAGGAACTTGAGAACACAAGGCAAGGTGGGCCCCACCATGGCCACAAGTGGTTAGGAGCAATGTAGGTTTGGTGGGACACGTGGCAAGCACTGGTTGAGGTTGGGAAATATGAGACCTAGAGAAATGGATTTGGTGGGGAGCAATTGCACGGACTGATAGGAAGAAGAGTTTATCCTATATAAGGAGGTTGACTGCTCCAGAAAAGGACAAACACACCTGACAGAAGCTTTATTTTACTTTACTTTGCATTTTATTTGTCTTTCCTTTGCCACTTGCTGGTTTTTGTCGTTTACTTGGTTTGAGAGGATGTACGGTCATGCTTTTGGAGTGACGTAGATGTACTGGCAGAGTCCACGCTCATATCTGGTATGATTGAAATATACATTCATTGTTCAATCTTGTTTATTCTTGTTTGTGTCCGTTGGCGCAGTTCTTTCTGTTGGCAATTTGCTAGTTTGTTCAGTTTGCAACCTACGTTGTTGGCTTAACCCAAAAGACCTTAGAGCTACTCAGGCAAGAGAGAGACCGACTTGCCTGGTTAGGAGTCAGATCAGGGTGTTTCGGCCTTGTTTGAACCTGCGCAAAGGTTCTGGCACGCCTGCGCTATTTGTACCACGTGCACTTTCCCCTGTGTGTGAGTTGTTACGATTTTTCTCGCCAACATTTTGGCACGCCCGGTGGGACCCTCATAAGCCAACGATTGCTATGGTCAAACAAAAGAAGGGACCTGGACGCCCTCGTAATCAAAAAGGAAATCATGGTGGATGAAGAGATGGAAAACCCTACGGCGGTCGAATTCACAGACCAGGCCGAGGACGAACCATCTGGTTTACATGGCAACAATACCAGTCATGACTCAGCGCACCGATTGGCAGTTGTGATGCACGATGCTATGGATCCCCTCACGGATAGCATACAATACCTAGTGGACGTCTTCAGACCCATTTTTGATGACTTACGACACATGATGGCAGCGGTCGATAAATCGGTCGCCAGCCAACAAACCCAGTTCGAGGAGTTTCGTGAAACCCCCCTCGCCCTAAGGCAACAAACCACAGTAGGGGCAAGGCCGCATGTGACGCTTGCCCCGCTTGATGGAACCGTTGCACAGACCGAGGGTGGAGAACTCGATATGGGCCGAACGAACCTGCCCCTACAGGTTGTATACGACGGTAGTTCTAGCCAAAACCCTATCATTGGGGATCCGCCTAGGTTTAGCTTGCCACAGACGACCTTTGTCAACCCCCTATACTAGGCTACCTCCGCCAGTGCCGTCAACCCCATAGGGAGCTATGTGGTAAACAGCCTCCCCTTAGGTGTCCCCAGCAGCGCTAGTTATGCGGCCGCCCTAGGAGCAAGTGGAAATCCCACAATGACTACCCCCATGGGAATACAATGGCCGACTGCCGCGAGTATTGCGCAGGCAGGGGGCACTAGACCCGGTCTTGGCCCAAGCAATACGGTCGCCACAGGGGCAAATGCTATCCCTCTAGGAGGGTACCTCCCGCAAGGCAAAGTAATGGTAGTACCAACACCCCAGGGAATAGGGCTACGAGGATAAATATCAGAGAGAACAACCTCGGATTTGAACAGAGGCTGGAAGTGTACTCAGGGGCCCAACTCGGCCTAACCAATCATAGTGGCCTATGGCCGGCCAACGTGGGAGGACAGACCGTAGCGCAAGGGGCACCGGTGACTATTGACCGAGAGGAGCTGGCTAGAATTATCCAAGACAGCATTAACCCTTTTCACAGGACGACCTTACGTCCTACCTATAAGAAACCCTACCCAGAATACTTTGATGCAGTAGACCTTGAGAGAAACCACAAAATCCCGGAATTCACTAAGTTCTCAAGGGAGGACAAGGTTTCTACTATTGAGCACATAGCCCTTTTCACGGTGCAGTGCGAAAACCTAGGTGGGTTGGAGGCTGCCAATCTTAGGCTGTTCCCCAATTCCTTGACAGGATCGGCCTTTACCTGGTATTTCAATTTACCCACCAATTCTGTGCAAAGCTAGCATGAGGTGGAGGAATTATTCCACACTCAGTTTTACCGCACTGAGCCCGAGGTCACGATAGGAGACTTGGCAAAACTGAGCCAAGAGCCAGGGGAAACCATTGAGAGGTTCATCTCCCAGTTTAAAATGGCTAAGTATAAGTGCCCAACCACCCTGCCCAAGGGCGAGTACGTGAAAATGGCCTTGGTGGGTTTGGGTTTCGAGCTCCGGGAAAGGTTTGTTGGCCAACACTTTGCTGATCTTGGTCAGCTGGTACTACAAGCCGTGCCTTATGAACAACTCCTGAAAGAAGAGAGCCAGTGGAAAACTGTTAAGAATAGTGAATAGTTGTATCAGGGGTATATATGTACATAACCCCTCTGTTGTGTATTCTTTTTGTCATTTGTATGAGGTCAAGGGCCTATGTGTAATAACATATTCTTTTCAATATAAACATGTTAGTCTCTTGTTTTGAGACATAACACACCAGACCAAAACCGTAGAGCACTCTCTATCTCTTTCTTCTCTTCTCCTTCTTCCACCCTAAAAGCTAACATGGTATCAGAGCTGATTCTGCTGTTTGCAAGTGTTTGAAGGAAGATTGGAGTGTGAAAAAGGTCCTCTTTCAATTAGTTGCTACTGCTGTTCCAAGGTCAGGTTAGGTTATCTTCTCCAAGCTATTTCTCTTTGGTTTGGAATCCAAATGGAGTGCTTCTTAGTGCTCTAGTTTCGTTTGGGAGTCCTCTTTGATTCCCTTTACTTCTCTTAAGCTGTTTGCAAGCTTTCATTCAATCCATAAAGATTTCGTGGTTGCTTTTTCGCCTGAATTTTCGCCACCTAGAGTCCGGGTTTGGCTCTGTGGTCTTCAATAGGTCTTTGTTTGACCATTGTTTATGGTCTATTTGCATCTTTTTTTGGTAAGGAACAATACTCATCCTTACTCCGCTACTGTTTGAACAATTTTTGAAGATCTATAAGTGTTTTAAGCTTTTTTTGGCCATTTTTCTGCCCTGTTTGTGCCTACTATTTTGCGCAATATCTGTTTGCTTGAAGTACTGCTATTACCCTAGCCTAAGTGATTGATTTCAGCTTCACTATGGGTGAGAAAAATGTTGAAACATCCTTACCCCTTGTGGAAACAGCTCCACCTCACTCCTCTTCCTTCGAGAGCCCCAATATCCAACTTCCTATTGCCAAACTTGAGAGCCAAAACTATTTGGATTGGTCCCACTCCATGAAATTGATTCTTCGGTGTAGGGGGAAGATGGGCTACATCAATGGTAGTATCAAGGCCCCCCTCCCTACCGAGCAAGGGTACTCCAAATGGGACACTGAGAACTCTCTTGTGATGGCCTGGCTTCTTTTCTCCATGAAGCCTGAGATTGGAAGAAGATTTATGGGCAAGGAAACTGCCAGGGACATTTGGGACAGTGTGGCTCGTATTTTTGATCAAGTTGGGGACTCTACAAAGGTGTACCAACTTCTCCAACCGATTATTAGCATGCGCCAGGGGAATAGAAGCATCTCTAAGTACTACAGTCTTGTTGGGGTCTGTGGGGGGAGTATGATCACTATAGAGACCTTCAGTTATACCCTGATGATGAGGTCAAAGTGCACCGGTTGTTTGAGAAAGAGATGGTCTTATTTCTCCTTGGAGGCCCTAATTATGACTTTGAGCCTCTTAGGGTGCAAATCCTTGGCCGCCCAAGTCTTCCCTCACTGGAGGAGATGTGTGGATATCTACAGAGTGAGGAGACCCGTAGGGGCGCCATGGGGACTGCTCCCACTGTTGTTGAGCACTCAGCTCTTGTTTCTTCCACCCCTTAAGACTCCACAAAGAGAGCTGATAAGGGGGTTGCTAAGGGAACTGTGAAGGGCCGATTCTTATGTGACCATTGTGGCAAGACTAGGCATACGAAGGACTTTTGTTGGGATCTCCATGGGAAGCCCCCTGCTAGTTCATCTGGAGGACCGAGAGGGCAGCGGAAGAAGGGGCCTAAGGCTCATGTTGGAGTCGTTGAATCTGATGAATCCTCTCTTTCCAAATAAGACATTGCTGCATTTCGCCGGATTGTGGCTCATCTGGATGGTTCCTCTGCTACTCCTCCTTCCACTGCACTGCAGGCCTCCTCCTCCTGTACCACACCTTGAGTCATTGACTCAGGTGCCACGGATCATATGACTGGTAGGTCTCAGCTGTATAAGTCCTATTCTGTTTGTTCTGGGAAAGATAAGGTAAAAATTGCTGATGGTTCCTTCTCTTCTATTTCTGGTAAGGGAGATATCCAGGTCGCCCCACTTTTACCTTTGAAGTCTATTTTTCATGCTCTCAACTTTGCCACTAACCTTCTTTCAGTTAGCCAATTGACTAAATATTTAAACTGCCTTGTCACCTTCTTTCCTACCCATTGTCTTTTTCAGGATTTGGTGACGAGGAGGGTGATTAGCAGTGGTCGTGAAGCTAATGGCTTGTATGTTTTGGAGACTGGTGTTTCCCCTGTTGTGCAAGCTTAGTCTTATATTTGTGGGCAAGAAGGTGGATGTACTCAAGAGGATATTTTACTCTGGCATCGTCATATGGGGCACCCTTCCTTTTCTGTTATGAGGGAATTGTTGCCACATTTATTTACTTCTTTTCCTGTCACTCATGTTTTTCATTGTGAACCTTGTCTATTTGCCAAAAGTTGTAAAACAGTTTATGCATCTAATGGTAATAGATCTACTTCACCTTTTCATCTTATCCATACTGATGTTTGGGGGCCTTCCCCTATTACTTCTTTGCGTGGCTTCTGCTACTTTGTTTCTTTCATTGATGATTTTTCTAAGGTTACTTGGGTTTACCTTTTGAAACATAAGAGTGATGTCTATGTTGCATTGAAACAGTTTTATGAGTTAGTGTCTACCCAATTTCACACTCGGATCCAAATTGTCCGCTCTGACAAAGGTGGGGAGTATATGTATAGTGGTTTGAAAACCTTTTTTTCTGACCATGGCATTATTCATCAGGTGGCCTGTGTTGATACCCCCCAACAAAATGGGGTGGCTGAAAGGAAAAATCGCCATCTCCTTGAAGTGGCTAGATCCCTTTAGTTTACCATGCATGTTCCAAAAACTTTTTGGTCTGATGCCCTACTCACTGCTGTCTTTCTTATTAATCACATGCCCTCTAGTGTCTTGAATTTCAAGGTTCCTCTTGATGTCCTCCCCTCAAGGTCTTCTTCTTTTTCTCTCCCTCCAAGGGTGTTTGGGTGTATTTGCTATGTACATATTAGCAAATCTGCCCGCACTAAATTGGATCCTAAGGCTCTCAAGTGCATCTTTCTTAGGTATTCCCCTACCTCCAAGGGGTATAAATGCTATTATCCTCCTACTCGTCGGTGGCTTCTCTCCAAAGATGTTCATTTCATTGAAATCATTCTGTATTTTTGGTCACCCCTTCAGGGGGAGTGTTCCTCTCTTGGTGGTGGTGTTGAGGGTGAAGAGGTTCCCGAGTTTGTGTCATTTCCTTTCTCCTCTCTTGTCCCTATTTCCCCTTTTCAGATTGACAAGGGAAAGAAAAATTATGTGCATACTATTCTTATTGATGAGGAACCTTTTGTGGATACTATTGTTGAGGGGGAGCTTCCTAGTGCACAGGAGAATAGAGAACAGGGGGAGCTACTAGTGTATACGAAGGATAGGAGAAATCCTTCTTTATGGCTTCCTATAAAGAAGATCTACCAAAATCCTTCTTCGTCTCCTCATCCTGAGCCTCCATCCATTGAGACAGGTATACCTTCCTCTACATTCTCAGACTTAGATCTTCCTATTGCCCACCACAAGGGAACTCGGGCATGCACTAATCCTATTGCCAAGTTTGTTTCCTGTGATTCTATCTCCCTTACAGGTATAGCCTTTACTGTGGCTATCTCATCCATCTCTATTCCCAAGAATGTAGCAGAGGCTATGGCAGATCCCAAATGGAGGGAAGCGATGAACACAGAAATGTTGGCACTTGAGAAGAATCACACTTGGGATCTGGTTGAACTCCCTAAAGGGAGAATCCCTGTTGGATGCAGATGGGTATTTACAGTCAAGTTCAAGCCTGATGGTACTGTGGAGAGGTATAAGGCAAGACTTGTCGCCAAGGGTTATACACAGGTGTATGGCATTGACTATCAGGAAACCTTTGCTCCGGTGGCCAAGCATAACTCCATTCGTGTACTTCTCTCAATGGCTGCAAATCTTGATTGGCCATTGTACCAACTTGATGTGAAGAATGTATTCTTACATGGGTGACCTAGAAGAAGAAGTATATATGTACTCTCCTCCTGGGTTCAAGCATCCTAGTGACAATGGGAAAGTGTGTCGACTTAGGAATGCTCTCTATGGACTCAAACAGTCTCCTAAGGCTTGGTTTGAGAGGTTCAGATGAGCTGTCCTGCAAAATGGATATACTCAAAGTCAAGCTGATCACACATTGTTTATACAAAGGAAGGACAGCATAATTACAGCTCTCATTGTTTATGTTGATGACATTGTGGTCACAGGAAACAGTGAAGCTGAGATCTCAAAGCTTAAGCGTTATTTGGCTCGGCAGTTTGAGATCAAAGATCTCGGTCTATTGAAGTATTTTCTGGGGATTGAGGTTTCATGATCCAAGCAAGGGATCAATGTTTGCCAAAGGAAGTTTGTTCTTGATCTACTTACAGAGATAGGCTACTTAGGATGCAAACCAATCTCCTCCCCTATTGAGCAGAACCACAAACTAGGGGAAGATTGTGGTGAACCTCTTGTGGATGCTGAAAAGTATCAGAGGTTAGCAGGTAAGCTAATCTACCTCTCACTCACCCTGCTTGACATCACCTATGCTATTGGAGTTGTGAGTCAGTTTATGCATGCACCCAAGATGGGACATCTTGATGCAGTTTACAGGATCCTCAGGTATTTGAAGTCATGCCCTGGAAAAGGTCTTCTCTTCTCTAGGAATGGTCACTTGAGAATTAAAGTATATACAGATGCTGATTGGGCTGGGTCTATTTCTGATAGAAGATCCACCTTTGTATACTGTACCTTTGTCGGCGGAAATTTAGTCACCTAGAGAAGTAAGAAGCAACCTGTGGTAGCTAGGTCAAGTGTTGAATCAGAGTTTAGAGCCATGGCTCATGGTGTATGTGAAATCTTGTGGTTGAAGAAACTTGTCCAAGAATTAGGATTTGAGACGACTGAACCTATGAGTCTATATTGCGATAACAAGGCAGCCATTAGTATTACTCACAACCCAGTTCAACATGACAGGACAAAGCATGTTGAGGTTGACAGACACTTTATCAAGGAGAAGATAGACTCTAAGGCTATTTGTACTCTTTTTGTGAAGACAAATGAACAAGTGGTAGATATCTTCACCTAAGGACTTGGCTCTAATCACTTTAGTTTTATGTTAGACAAGCTGGGTATGTATGACACATACCACCTAGCTTGAGGGGGAGTGTTAAGAATAGTAAATAGTTGTATCAGGGGTATATATGTACATAATCCCTCTGTTGTGTATTCTTTTTGTCATTTGTATGAGGCCAAGGGCCTATGTGTAATTACTTATTATTTTCAATATAAACATGTTAGTCTCTTGTTTTGAGACATAACACACCAAACCAAAACCGTGGAGCACTCTCTATCTCTTTCTTCTCTTCTCCTTCTTCCACCCTAAAAGCTAACCAAAACGGCCTCTATTGGGACTTACTATAAGGATGCCGCTGGACATGCTTTCCCACTCTTGGGAAATAGTGACAAAAAATAGGTGGATTACGTAGAGTTCGAAGTAGACGCCACCGAGATAGCAGAGGGCAAACCCTACATATGTAAGGCCTTAACCAGGCCGACTGACCAGGCCAAGCAGGCCGAGCAGTCAAAAAACGCACCCTAAAGGACCTTCGATTTGAAAGTAACATACTCCTTCGACATCTTAAAGGTAGAATTGATCTTCGATCAGCTACTCAAGGATAAACAGATCAAGTTGCCGCCAGGGGCACCAAATACCACCCAACCACGAGTTGAAAGACCAAAAGTATTGTAAGTGGCACAACACTCGTACTCATACTACTACTAACTGTGTGGTTTTGCAAAATGCCTAGCAGAAAGCAATTACAAGAGGACGTCTCCAGTTCCCAAAGAAGGAGAAGGGCGTCGTGGTGGTAGATGAAAACCCCTTCCCAGTAAACATGGTCAGTGTTGATTTCTCAAAGTTGGCCGGACCAAGAGGAAGCGTAGCACCAGCCTGGAACTTTAGGTAAAAGAACGAACAAGCCCGGCCAGATCCTTCGGAACAACCATGATGGTCTCAGTTGAACCCTTGGGCAGTTCCATTCCAGAGTAAGGCCAATAATGGCCGCCCAGTGGAGAATTCGTCCACGCAAGAAGGGGCAACCATGGGCCAGACAGCACGAAGTGGAGCCCGAGGATTGATAACCCCACCAGAAAGGCCTAGCGCACCCGTTATAGGCCTGTCTAGTAACCTGTCTACTCAGGGAGAGGGCTGATCTATGATGCCCAGAGGTGGGGGACGTAGCAAACGGCTGGTAACATACACCCGCAGTGAGCCCAACCCCCCAAGAGAGTCAAATGAATGGAGAGAATGGAGGGTTACTACGCCTAAACTGAACGAGGCGCAAAAATTTCACCAGGATGTTTGCTCTAATTGCAGTCAATTGATAGAGGATCGTCAAAGGGGACCCCGGTGCGGTCAGAAAAAACCCTGCTCAGCCATGGCCAACGGCATGCCTCTGAGACTGAAAGGAGGCCAAACAGGGCATCTAAGAGTGACACAGCAGCCGGTTCCTCTCATACATCTTGTACTTCCAGGCCGTCAGCCAAAGACCGACTCGGGAGAGTTTCAGTACGGCAGCGTTTGTCATACAATCAATGCAGGCTAAACAATACTCAGGGGGAATATTCAGAGTGGCTGGTCCCTCAGTATTATGAAGGACACAGGTCGAGGATGGTCCACCCCAAGGTGGATGGAGAAAATTGGAAGGTAGCAAGCTTTGAGCAATTCTTGATTTTCCTCCCTTAAGTTTGAAAAATCCGAAGAATGTGCAACTTCAGAGTTAACCTCTTTAGTGCCAACCTGCACCACCGCCATTCTCTAGGATAATTTCTTTTCCTTTGTTGACACAAGGACCAACCACCTCCTCCCCTGGACCGTTAAAAGCATTCACACCACCCTCACAGCATAAAGCTTCTACATCCTTCACGGGTTTACAAGGCAGATCCTTCAACATCACATTGCCTGTTATCACATGTGTCTTTGTAATTTTCAACGCATCACCACCACTATCATCAGCCACAGCCACCTTTGAAATTGGTTGAGCACCCTCACCAGCAACAGAAATCCCCAAAGAACCAGGTAGATCCCCACGCTTGTTGGCCGGCCTCCAGCGGCCTCCTACCAGGCCTTCGAAGACCACCCAGGTGGTTAACGAGCACACTAGCTTGAGGGCAGTCCCCTCCACCACATGGAAATCCCTCACCTCCTTGAGGTCCCACACCACCACGAGATGACAACACATCTCTATGAGAGGTAACACCACCACGTGAAAGACCCTCACCTCCTTGTGATCCAACACCACCACGAGAAGGACCCTCACCTCCTTGAGATCCAACACCACCACGAAATGAACCCTCACCTCCTTGAGAGGCAACCTCAACCATGCTCTGATGACCAGCCCCATTACCCAAAGTGGCGTTCAACACAAGATCTGCAGTCTGAACAACTGCCTTTCCTTTTGGAACAGCAGGTGCCTCCCCCACCAATTTGTTCTTTGCTAATTTTCTGCAGCCATCACGATTGTGGCCAAGCTTTGAGCAATTCCAACAGCACGAGGGAAGTTTTTCAAAAAGAACTTTTTGATAGAACCAATCCGCTCCACAACCAATCCACAGATTTTAGAAGGCAGCAAAGCTCTCAAGTTGACTTCAACACAAACCTTGACGAAATCAGCGTGAACAGAAAAACACAAAAGCACATGACGAGGATCCAAAGATGAGATGACCACATCCCCTTGCAAGAAAAGCACTTTCAGTAAATAGGTTTTAATGTCAAAAAGTGATGGCTGACCATAGCTACACTTGGCAATAAGTGTTGAACGAAAGGAGACCTTTGATCTCTCCACTACCTCTTTGGAAAAAAATACTGCAGGTTCTCTGTAGAAGCTCGAAGGCTTCTCAATCTCCACTTCAGCAAGCAGTGTGAAAAGGGAAGGCGTAACCATCACAGCAAAAGATACAGGCAGCCCTCCACCCACGGCAGGCTGCAAAAATAGATCTGGTGGGAACTCCTCCTGTTGGGGAGGAGGAGCTGCCATGAAACCCTAATTTTCTTTCATAACAACTTGATGAAATCACTTCTTTCCTTTCTTTGACTCATAGTAAAAATGAGTTTAATATCTACAAATTTACTGAAGAAATAAAACCATGAAAAAATGGATAATATAGTTAGCTTTGGATAAGTAGTGCATGGAGTAGAGATGAATCTATCAAAAAAACATGCCCATTGGAAATTGGAGACTTAATTTAGGCACTTGTGGTTAATATTATGGCTCTATATAGTGACATGCTTTGGACCTTCGAATGTTAAATGTCTTTTAGCCACCTAGGTTGATGAGAGTAACTATTCTTCAAAGTTGTCGATTCAAGAGATATATATATATATATAGATATATATGATACCAGTAGAAAACGAAGGATCTAACTATATTGTGCTTAAGTGTGTGATGAACATACAGAGAAAACAGAGAAAGCAAGCGGAAAATAAAATAATAAACTTGGAAATAAACTTGTGTGTGTGCTTAGTAGGTGCTGCTGATCCAATATGGACCCTTTGTCACACTCAGAGGGGGTAACCCTCAGCAATCTGCCGTTTTGTAGGCAGTCTTCTACTGTGCTTTGAAGGCGGCTGAGCCAGCCAAGTAGATATGAAGATATTTGAAAAATAAAACTTGAATTTTATATTAATGGAGAGATCTTGGATTACAGATGTAAGCTTGGAGATATGGACTTGGATACAAGTAAGGTTGCCGGAATGGTTAACTTACAAGTATGGATGAACAATCTTGGAAGCTTTAGATATAAGCTTCGAACTTTGGATGAACACTTGAGCTTTGGACTTACAGACTTTGATGACGGACTTTGATTACAATATTTGAAATAAAATTAAAAGTCTTGAAGAACTACTTAGTTCTTTTGATGTTTGAAGTTGGAAGAGAGTTGCAAAGTGATTTGCTTCTCTTCTCCCAAAACTTGCTCTCTCTCGAATGTGATCCGTCTTGGTCTTTTAAAGATGGAAAGGAGCAAGGAGCGAGATTCCTGGCGGGCTAAGGGCGGGCCATAGCCACGTGAAGGAGCATCTTGCTTTTGGCAAAGTGGTCTCTGCTTTTGGAAAAGCTGGCCGAACACGACACGGAATCGTGAATCACGGGCTTGCTTTCTTGACTTTGGCGGTGTGTAGGGCAGGGTGCACTGAAAGTAGTCTTGTCTTGGAGTAGTGGGAACACGTGGCATTCCATGTCTGGGGGATAGACTGTTTTCCACGATGTGTTCACACTGTTTAAACTCAAGTATTTAATTGCCGAGTTGTGGCAATAATGTGAGAGGAATCATCCTTACGTCACACCAACGTAGACATCCTTTTCCCAAATGGGTTGCCCGGATTGTCCTTTAGCTAGGATCCATGACCCGGGTCCACGGGTTTTAAAAATAGTCTTTTTATTTTTTATTTTTTATAAGAGCCCTTATAGGGTTTTGGTTGATCTGCGGGCCGGATGGTCAGCAATGTTGACCCGACCTCTTCCACGGCCCCTGTTTGCAGAGTGGGCTGAGGAAACTATTTCTGCTTGTTGGGTAAGCAGGTCTTCATGGTCATCAGGGTCCTGGGCAAACTGTCCCTCATGGAGATGATGGGACAAGGAGTCCATACTAAACCTTTCTTCTTCATCGTCATCTTCCTCGCTGGCTGGACCGAGTCGAGCAAGTTCTTCTTCAAGTTGTTTTCGCCTGAGGCGGACTTCTTCATTGGAACCTTGAGAGTAGGTAACTTTTGGAATGGGTTTTAACCCAGTAATGGCCTTGATGATTTTGTTAGTAGTGCAGTGGGTAATGTTACACCCATCCCACCATTTTACATAAAATATCCTTGCCAGAACTGGCAGGATCACTTCATGTGTTTCGAGGTGTTGAACTTGGTATTCCCAGTACATAATTCAGGCTACGTGACACTGCAGAAAGAACCTGAACAAGTCTGATTGCCTTGGGATTTTTTGGGTGATTTCGCACAACTTTGTAAAAACCTCCACAAGAGATGAGGGAAGTACTTCTTCGATTGGTCCATAAGTGTGCCACCATTTTGAGAACCAATTTGGAATGTTGCTTTTGAACTTGTAATCAAAACAGAAGAATCATGAATGTCTTCCTTTTGTGTTTTGCCAGAGGAAAGCGTGGTGCCAGGCATCCACGTATTCAAAGTAATTGTAACCTTTGGGATTGTAGTGTTGGGAAAAATCCCTATGATGAAGAGGGGACATTCCTCAATCCTCAGCGTTGATGATCTTGAGAATAGTGACTGAGGAGTGAGTCACCAGAGTCTTGTCTTCTTTGTTGAAGTTTTGCTTGATCCTGATGGAATCAGTGTCTACGAGGATGAATTCATAGAATTCTTGAGATTTTGTGGGGTTAGGAGAGTAGAACTGCTAATCTTGGTAGAAGATCCTCTTGGCAATATCATTTGCAGAGGTACATTTTTGGGTATAATAGTCTTCTAAGATGAGGAGATCTTGAAAAATGCCTTCGTTTACATACTGACTTTTTTGGCTAGGTTTTGGTGTTTGTTGAGTGAGCTTTTGAGAAGGAAAATTGGTTGGAGGAGCTTGGTTTTGTGACTATTTGGGATGTCCCTGCAACAATGTGCGAGAATGGGACAATTGATGAAGCTTGGGAGGAGCTCGTTATTTGTTTTGGAGGTGGAGCCTTAGCATACGCAGTCTTGATTTTGATTCTTGAGAGAGGGTTGTCACCTTTGGGAGGCATGATGTGAATGAGATTTATAGTCTTGGGGCCCTGTAGGAATTCTCGGGTGAGAAAATCAGGAATTGAATTTAGTTCTCCTTTTATATATTCAATTTCAAAATCAAAACTGGATAAAAGAGCTTGCCATCTTGCAAAAATTTGTTTTGAAGCAATATTTTGGACATCATTTTTTAAAACTTGTTTTGCAGCACTGCAATCTACTCGGACTAAAAATTTTTTGTTGAGCAAATCTCCTTGGAATTTTTTTATGCATAAAACTACAGACAAGTCTTAATGGTACTATAGTTTTTTTGTGCATTGTTCCATAGTCCAGATGTATATTGAACTAATTTTTCTTTTTCTTGGTCTATTTGTTTGAGGATTCCTCCATATCTAAGGTCTGAGGCATTAGTTTCAACAACCTTAGGAAGTTCTGAGTTTGCTAAGGTTAGGCACGGAATTTCCTTGACCAATTTCTTTATTTCTTGGATAGCTTTTGTTTGTGGCTCTCCCCAAGCGGTGTTTTTTTTCTTGAGCCTTTGGTATAAAGGTTCACAGATCTTGCTTATAGAAGGGAGGAAGTCTCTAACATAGTTTAAACTTCCTAGGAACCTTTATAACTGCTTCCTTTCTAGGATTTGGTCAGGAAACTTTTCTGCAAAGATGATAGTTCTTTCAATGGGAATGATGGTCCCTTGATGTATATAATGTCCTAGAAATCTGATCTTGGTTTGGAATAAATCCATTTTCTTTTTTGAGAGGACAAGTCCATTTGTTTTAACAACTTGGTAAAAGCTTCTTAAATGTTTGAAATGTTGGTCCACCGATTCAGAGAAGACTAAGACATCATCTATATAAACTATGGCATAATGGCCATAAGGGTTGAAGATGTCGTTCATGATATTTTGGAATTCACTTGGATCATTTTTTAATCCAAAGGGCATTACATTCCATTCCATTCGTAGTGTCCAAATGGAGTTGTGAAGGCAGTTTTATAACGGTCTTCTTCGTGGATTTGAACTTGCCAAAATCCAGATTTCATGTCGAATTTTGAGAATATTTTGGCTTGGTGTATTTTTTGGAGTAAGTCCTTTTAATTGGGGATTGCGTATCTAATCCATTGGAGAACTTCATTCAGAGGTTTGTAGTTGATTACTAAGCGAGGGGTTCCTCTTTCTATTTCGGAATTTTTGTTTACATAGAAGGCAGTACAACTCCAAGGGGATCGGCTCTTTCTGATTAATTTTTTGTCTAGAAGGTCTTGAATTTCCTTTTTACAGGTTTCTTGGAGTTCTTGGCTCATTTGGATAGGTCTTGCTTTGGTAGGGATATTTTTCTCAGAAAATTCCTTTTCATAAGGGAGTTTGACTATGTGTCTTTTTCTGTGCCAAAAGGCATCGGAGAATTCTGAACAGATATTGGCCTCAAATTGGGTTTTGAGTTGGCTTATTTGGTTTTGAGTATCTTTCTTTTGTAGTGTTTCAGAAGTTTTTATGTGCATGATTTCCTTTTTTAAATGGTCCAGATGTTTTTCCTTAGATTTTATTGTATTTATGGTTGGATCCTTTGTTATGGCTAAGGATTTAAGGGTTCTTATTTGTTCCATATCGGAAAGTTTTAAGAAGTCGAAACTTATCTTTTGTCCTCCTATCTTTGTGGTTAATCCTTTATTTGTTACTTTGAAGGGTTTTATTAATTCTATGAAGGGTTGTCCTAGAATAACTTCGGCAATCTAGGTTTTTGACTAGTATGAAGGGTTGCTTGAAGCATACTCCTTGATTACATATGTGTACTTCTGGTAATTTATATTGGACATCAAGGTAGGCTCACTGGCGGTGGTTAGCCTCTGTCCAGTTCTTTCAAAGTATTGGATAGGAACAAGTCCTTCTTGAATACAGTTTAGTTGGGCTCCTGAATCGATTAGGACTGTGGATGTGAACTTATAAGATGAAGCTATGGTTTAGTTAATCTTGATAAACCATTTTTGGGGGGAGATGTTTGCTACGAAACTTTGATTTGTTTGTTCAGTTTCTGTTTCTGGAGGTTCAGTTTGTTTGGATTTCCCTTTGAGTCTTACTAATTCTTCTTTGACTTCTTTTATTTCTCTTTTTAATTCTTATGTTGTAACTTCGAGATTTGTAATTCTGGTTTTTTCAGATTTTTCTGTGAATTTTTTGTTATCAAATCTTTTGAAGACTTGGTTGATGTCATAGGGCTTTGTCGTTCTTTGTTTTCCTCCAAGGCTTGTCTAGCTTCTTCTAGGCATTGTTTCCTAACTTGGATATCAGCTGTTTGTTCTATTGCATCGAAGAAAGATTGTCTCATCATATTGATGCTTTTGGTTTTTGAACTATCCTTAGAGGAGGAATAGGTTTTTATAGCAGAAGTGATGCAGTTACATGCCACTGCATCAGGTTCAGAGTCAGTTTCATCACTGGACTCACTCTCTTGATTAATTTGGTTTACTTCATAAAATATTGCATCACTCGAGTCTTCTATGTCTGAGTCAGACTCAACAAATATCTTGAAAATTTGTTCTTGGGTTTTGTGGTCAAGGTTTAGAAGACTTATCTTTTTAGCAGCCTTGCAATATTTTGCAATATGGCCTGTTTTTCCATAATTATAAATTTTCTTTGATCAGAATTAGTAGGTTTATCGTGTTTTGTGTTTTCCTTGGTTCTCTTGGGATGGAACCTTTTCTTCTTAGAATATCTAGGTTTTGTATAGAACTTTTCTGGGGTTGTTTCCTTAGAGTATCTTTTAGACTTGAAATGTTTTTTATGTTTTTTGTCTTTGTTTGACGGAGGTTTTGGGATTGGGAACCCATATTGTTCACAAAACCCTCCTAATTCTTTGTAAGATTTGTTTTCCTTTTTCATTTGTTTTGCTAACCTTAGGTCAGTACACAAGGCTATGCCTTCTTCATGAATGGTATTGATTAAGTCTCCATAGGTGAGATTTTCATAAGGAATTTCACCATTATTTTCTTTTCTAAGTCTTTGTTTTATTTTTTCTGAGAAGATGTTTGGTAATCCAGTTATGAATTTTTCTTTCCAGAAGGGAGAGTTAGCATCTTCCCTAGTTAGGACTTTGGTCATGAATATGTCCTTATACCATTTGAAGTCATGCAATTTTCTGCACCTAAGATTTGTTAATTGTTCTGAGGATCTATCCTTCAATCTGGAGGGATCTCCTAAAAAATATTTGGTAATACTAAAGATGAGGGTATTAACTGCATCTTCAACAACCCTACCATCTTTTAGGATTATTGTTCCATCTTCAGTGGTTTGGACTGCAGTTAAGATTTCAGTTTTTTGGTTAATGGTTAGGATATAGTCCCACCATCCTTTTAATTGACCAGTAAATCCTGAAATCAGGAGATCGGCCACAGCTTGGTCAGAAGTTTCTTTGATCCGGTAGGCATTGGCTACCATGGTCATTTCTTGTAATTTGTTTATTATGTTATACTCAGACATTCCATCTATGTTTCATTCATAGATGACTCCGCTTTGGTAAGAGGCTTGGGAGTAAATCCCTCGATTCTCCATTTGCAAATCGGGGAAGGTTGGTTTTGGGTAAGACCTCTGAAAGTTCTCTTCTATTACATTTATAGAGTTAGGTTTGTTGCTGGTTTCCTGGAGATTTATGACTCCTACTGTTCTAGTTTCTGACAGTTGAGATTGGTTTTGGGAATCCTTTTGGGGTGTTTCTGGGATGACAAAGGAACTTAGTCTTTGTTCAATTTCTCTTAGGGCATCAGTCTTGTTTAGAGCTTTCATATTTCTTTTGTTCATGTTGTGGGGAGTAAACATGGGTCTTGTTTTTGAGGAACTTGGGGCTTCTCTGGTAGCCCTATCACCTGGATCAGGGGGATCTAATTTTGGTTGTACTAAGGTTTCAATTCTAGATAATTGAGTTCCTATTATTAGAAGATGTTGGTTTGTATAATTTGTTAAGCCAATGAGTTTCTTCTCACCTTCAGTGGCTCCGCTTGTTGCTCTAAATGGGGTAGCAGGGATTTCTGCTCCATTAATTATTAATTTGAGGTTGGCAAGTGGAGGGTGAACAGACTCAATGATTTCATTGGAGTCAGTCTTCCAAGAGGTTGTGGATTTCTGATTTGTATTCAGACTAACAAAGGGGTAGTCAAGTTTATGGTGTTTGGCATACACTTCTAAGTAGGTGAAGAAAACTATATTTATTTTTTGGCTGGTTATTGTATTGTACCAGTGTTCTCTAATTTTGGTCCGTTGATCTTCTGTAGTGGCTTCGAAGAACCAATCTTTTTTATCTTTGTTTTTTGGAGATTCAAAGTCTTCTCTTAGAAAAGGTTTGTTTATTTGGAAGTCTTCTTCACAAAGAATGACTCTTATTTTGCCATCTTGGGTAGGTGCTGCCATCTGAGAATAAGATGGTGACCTAGGGGGTGTTGGAGTTGAATTAGACCCTTGAGTTTCAGTTTTGTAATCTTGGTACATTCCAGGTAGAATGTTTCCTTGTTGCCTAAGATTGGTAAGGCGACTATTTTCTGTTTGGTAGCTATAATTTGAAGGTGTGCCGGAGAATGAAGCTCTGGCATGTTGTTCTTTAGATTTGGGGTTTAGTAGGCAGATTTCCTGCATATTTGGGATGTAGTCTACTGTTTGTTCAACGGTGTTGATTGCTTCAGTGAAACTGTAGAGGTCTTGTTTGTAAACATCTTTGGTCGGAACTTTGGGGATGGTCCATTTTTTGAGACTTCCGTCTCTCTTTTGTTCTTCATTACTTATGACGCTACAGTTTGAACTTCAATCTCCCAAAGTACTAGAAGACATTGTCCGACTTAATTGGTCCATGATATGGGTACTATCCCCCCTTTAAAAGTGCATTTTACCTTTCTAAAATGGGATAATGCACTATCTAGTGTTATACCGTTGTCTCCCGAACTTACACTCCGTCGGCCATTTAAACGGTTTAGTGCTAGATACTATCAGTCTCGTCCCACCCATAAAGGGATGTACTAAGAGAGAGGGTGAAGGCACAATATCATGAGCCTGTTCTTTCAGGCAATGGCTTTGATACCAGTAGAAAACGAAGGATCTAACTATATTGTGCTTAAGTGTGTGATGAACATACAGAGAAAATAGAGAAAGCAAGCAGAAAATAAAATAATAAACTTGGAAATAAACTTATGTGTGTGCTTAGCAGGTGCTGCTGATCCAATATGGACCCTTTGTCACACTCAGAGGGGGTAACCCTCAGCGATTTGCCGTTTTGCAGGCAGTCTTCTGCTGTGCTTTGAAGGCAGTTGAGCCGGCCAAGTAGATATGAAGATATTTGAAAAATAAAACTTGAATTTTATATTAATGGAGAGATCTTGGATTACAGATGTAAGCTTGGAGATATGGACTTGGATATAAGTAAGGTTGCCGGAATGGTTAACTTACAAGTATGGATGAACAATCTTGGAAGCTTTAGATATAAGCTTCGAACTTTGGATGAACACTTGAGCTTTGGACTTACAGACTTTGATGACGGACTTTGATTACAATATTTGAAATAAAATTAAAGTCTTAAAGAACTACTTAGTTCTTTTGATATTTGAAGTTGGAAGAGAGTTGCAGAGTGATTTGCTTCTCTTCTCCCAAAACTTGCTCTGCCTTGAATGTGATCCGTCTTGGTCTTTTAAAGACGGAAAGGAGCAAGGAGCGAGATTCCTGGCGGGCTAAGGGCTGGCCATAGCCACGTGAAGGAGCACCTTGCTTTTGACAAAGTGGTCTCTGCTTTTGGAAAAGCTGGCCGAACACGACACAGAATCGTGAATCACGGGCTTGCTTTCTTGACTTTGGCGGTGTGTGGGGCAGGGTGCACCGAAAGTAGTCTTGTCTTGGAGTAGTGGGAACACGTGGTATTTCATGTCTGGGGGACAGACTATTTTCCACGATGTGTTCACACTGTTTAAACTCAATTATTTAATTGCCGAGTTGTGGCAATAGTGTAAGAGGGTCTTTCACAAAGAATTAGAAAAATCATAAATCCCCACCCATTAATTAATGCCTTGAAACTCCCACCCTCTCACATACACGGTTTACACGACCGTGTATGAAAACTTTTCCCATATATATATATATACATATATATTTGTTCTTCAAATTATAACGTTAATATGAACTAGTGGTTTCCTAAGGTCATCTATACTTCAAATTCAAGACACGGATGGGATCATGTCCAGTGAAGATTATATAAGGACGAAGTAGTCTTAACTTGTCATTGAACTGGCTTGAGGTGGATACTGGATACACCATTAGCTAAATCCCCAGGAGACGAGAGAAGAGAGAACGAGTTCTCTTGCCTCTGTCGGTAAATTGCAACTTCTCAAGTCATTAGAGAATTGAAGTCCTGATGCAAGTCACAGAGATGAAGGAGGAGAGGTTTGGTTCAAAGGCTTTCTCAACAGTTATGTTTCAAATATACCGTAAGTGGGGTTGTGTGTTTTAGTGCAAAGGGTAAAATAGTCATTGGAGTTTCATAGGTAACATCGTTAGAAAACAGGGGACGGTTGTAATTTCAGAAACCAAGAGGGGGATGGTTTTAATATTGGGGCTTAGGTCAGGGGAGGGGTCTGTAATTTTCCCAAAATACTAATAAAGTCTTAAACCAAAGAATGGTTTTCATCATCAGTGTGTACTCTCATACATTCGATTTCGATGATTGGTGTACTCTCACTTTGAGTGCGTAAATTCAAGGATTCAACGGTCATTAAGAATGCAAAATCGACCTAGAATGCATTCCAAGAACCACCATCAAATTGTTGTGTTCCGGGAACATAAATAATGCCTGTCCGATTAGTGATAATGTTTGCTGAGCAATAAATCTATGACTTTGAAGACGATTATTACTGAGAGTTCTTCCCTTTTCACTTTTTCTTTATAAACTTAACACGACTGCTCTTTACTGATAATTTTTTGAGCATCGACAACCAATAAAAAAACGTAAAATTGATTGATGTGCATTAGCATGTACTCGGTACAAGGTATGAAATCTCTAGAAGGAACCACCTTGAACTGAGGAAAGAAACAAAGATTGATCAATAGGTGACAGATACTAATTGTAATCTTAAATGAAAAATGAGTAAGCATAGGTGGTAAATTAACATTAATGTCAAAACGTATTGAAATGATATGTTTAAACAATTTGACAAACATACAGTTCAAGTTTACAGTTTACACCACTGGTTTTCTGATTTTATTCAATAAATGCAGCAAGACTGATTTACTCTGTCAACATCACCAGGGAGTGGGAACAATTGAATAATGCTTGCCTAGAAGCAGTTACTAACTACCAAGAAACTGTTAGTACCAAGGGAAAAGTGAAAACAAATAACTGAATAGAAACTGTAAAGAAGTTCCAGCTCTACTCTACATTTTCCTATTTGATGGATATCTTAAAAAATTATCACTACTTTGTTAACAAAGTTCACATCTTAGCTTTGGCCAGGAGAAAATCTACGGCGAATTTTCAGATACCCAAAATGTCCAGCACCTGGTGAAGAGCCCTCAAAAAGAAATGGCAAATAGCCAGTGGCATTTTTGTATCTCTTTTGAATCTGAAAAGTACAATAGAAAAACAATCAGTATCTTGGAAGGCACTAGAGAGAGAGAGAGAGAGAGAGAGAGAGTCCCTTAAATCAAGCATATTGAGCTACAATTAGTAACACTTCAATGCCAACAAATTCAGAGAATCTATGATGGCCTGCCAAAAAAGTAATCAAGTAACTGAGAACTCTTACAAGGAGAAATCATGCCCCACACATTCAAGCGGGTACCTCCATGATCATAAAGGCAAAAAAGTGGAGCCCAGGTATTCATTGGGTTGCTGCCATTATTAGATAAGGTGCCTTTTTTTTGGGGGGGGGGGGGGGGGGGTTGGGTGGGTGTGTGGAGTAGGATTGCTGCTATTATCTGGAGCTACTGTTGCATCTCCATTATGCATTGAAGCTGCAGCGGTCCTTCATCAGTCTGATTCTTCTGGCTATAAAGGGAAGTCTTATTATGGCCATTCATACGGCAATTTGTAAGATCCACTTCTCATACGCCTATGACAATTTTTGTACATGCATAAATGAATCTACATCCATTGATTGGAAACCTGTTAGGTTGATGGGTTTGGATCCAAGTAAAAGAGACTGGCCCCAAGCCTCACCATACAGAAAAGGTTACAAATAGGCTTACTTCTTGTTTCTTGGGATTTTAAATCCGAGGCCTGTAAGAGTGTCCTTCAAGATATCGGGAGTACTGAATTATAGTGATTGCCATAACTATTGATAGATAGGACTTTTGTCTTCCTCTAGGGTGTGAGCTCTACTTCCTTTTACCCCAAAAATTAGTTCTGGCTCAAAGAGGTAAAGAGTGGTGGTCGAACACATTAAGTAAAAGAGCAAACCATGAAATAAACAAATATATTTCCAATTCTTTGCCATTGATAATGTAGACTAAACAGTTTACCTCCAGAATTTGTTCACTGCTCCGTAGGCAGTTCCTCCCAATAACACAAACTGTTCCACCAGAGCCTCCCCCAGTAATCTTTGACCCAAACAAGGTTCCATTGTCATAATTAAATATTTTACTGTGCTGTATTTCCTGCACCAGTTTTACTAGCCTATCTGTTCCATCAGAACCCAGTCCACAAGCACTGTAACTGTGATGGCACTGCAATATATGCAAATTGAATGAGAAAAATATTTTACTCATCCATAAGAGATCGCTTCATTTCTTTTATTTTGATGATCATGAGGTATATTGTGTATTATTCTGAAAAATCTTATAACATTGGTTTCATTATAAAGTGTGGAAGTTGAGAATCCAGAATTTGGAACATGGGGGACATTGATAGATAGCTAGATCAAAGTGATCTTAATAATTTAGCAAAAAGCAGTCACTTAAATACCTGATACATGAGTTCTCCAAGGGAAGAAAGTTGCTCATGTGAACTCTGAGCTGTTAGAAGTGATTTAAACATGTGTGTAAAGAAACACACAGTGAGAAGTAAAATAGTCAGGCATAAAGCATGAGGGTGGCCAACATCATTTTCTGGCCCATGCAGAACGGATTCTGGTCATTACATCTATTTACACAGCTTCCACAAGATTGCAATTAATACATGTCACTTTATATCAAGAATAAACAATACTTTCTTTCCAGCTCCGGTTGCACTTGGTAGAAATTGTAATTTCAGATAATAAAACATAGGTTAACTTTCTAACAAGCAATTGCTAATCATTTCTCTTCTATTGTGTTAAGCATCATTTCTCTCTTCCCTCATATTTACCCATGTAAATAAGAAAAGAGAAAGAAGAAGAAGAAGAAGAGAAGAGAAGGAGAAGAGAAGGAAAAGAGAAGAGAGTGAGGGAGAAGCTGGTTCTCTATCTTGAGAGAGACCAGACCCAAAAAGCTTTATATATATATAACATCATTACAGGGGAAGAAAAAGAACAAACAGAGAGGAGGGGGAAGCCCTCTCGGTATTAGCGCCAGAATGTCTGACGCTAATCCTGAGAGGGGTCTTTCCCTTTTTACACTTCTAACACTCCCCCTCAAGCTGGAGCATATATATCAATCATGGCCAGCTTGTTACAAATATAATCAGACCTCCCACTTACTAGAGACTTAGTGAAAATATCAACAAGTTGTTCTCCAGTCTTGACATACTTTGTAGAGATTATGCCCTGTTGAAGTTTTTCTCTCACAAAGTGACAATCCACCTCATTATGTTTAGTTCTCTCATGAAATATGGGGTTTGAGGCTATATGTATCGCTGCCTGGTTGTCACACCACAATTGCATTGGTGTAGAGCTCTCAAACCCTAGCTCAGTCAACAATATCTTCAACCAAACCAGTTCACAGGTAGCATGGGCCATAGCTCGGTACTCTGATTCTGCACTTGATCTTGCCACTACACTGTTTCTTACTCTTCCATGAGACAAGGTTCCCTCCAACTAGGGATGTAAACGGATCGAATTCGGTCGGATATTGGTAGTATCATATTCGTATCCGATTATATTTGGACGGATTCGGATAATATCCTATCGGTTTTCGGATGGATTCGGATAATTTCCGGATAGTGATTTTTTGAATACAGGTTCTCCTAAATGGATATGAATACGGATCGAATACGATTTTTCAACTATCCGTTGACATATTTACCGTTGTTATGATGAGGATTAGGGTTGAGACTTGAGAGTTTAATAACTACCATTTCTTCTACTCTTCTTAGTCTTTTATTTTCTTACATTTTTTACTTTCGATTTTTTAATAGATATGTAATTCCATGTATCACATTGCATAAAATAATATATATAAACCAATAGCAAATCTAGAAAAAGAATCACATTATCTTAACTTATAAATTTATAAAAATAAGATAACAAAATCTAAAAAGTAACTTAAAAGGTTAGACAAACATAGAGTTATATTTCAGATATTTTATTACCGTCGGACTGCTAAACGAATCGGATAATAATCGGTCGGATAGGGGGATTATCATATTCGTATCCGATTAGTTTCGGACGGATTCGGATTCTCCCAAACGGATACGAACGCGGATCGAATACGGATTTACGAATATCCATTTACATCCCTACCTCCAACAAATACACAGTAGCCTGTAGTTGATCTCCGATCCATCAGTGATCCAACCCAATCGGCATCAGAAAATCCCTCAACTCGTGTATGGCCATGATCAATGTACACCAATCCCCGTCCAGGAGCCTTCTTCAGATATCTTAAAATCCGAATGACAGCATCCCAATGAGGTGTCCTAGGAGATGACATGAATTGACTTATAACACTGACCGGAAATGAAATATTAGGTCGAGTGAATGTCAAGTAATTCAGCTTTCCAACCAACCTTCTAGACCTTTTTGGATCATCAAGGGGATCTCCCTCATCTGAAACAAGCTTGATATTGGGATCCATTGGGTTATCAAGAGGTTTACACCCTAGCATCCCAGTCTCCGTAAGTAAGTCAAGAGTATACTTCCGCTGTGAGAGAGATATTCCCTTCCTGGATTGAGCCACTTCAACCCCTAGGAAATAATTCAACTTTCCTAAATCTTTAGTTTGAAAACTTTGTTGTAGATGAGTTTTCAAACTATCAATTCTTATAGAGTCATCACCAATAATCACAATGTCATTAACATAAACAATCAGAAAAATTCTTCTAGCACTTGTCTGATGGTAGAAGAGAGAGTAGTCACTATTGCAGCGTGACAAACCAAACTCAAGAACCACTTCTGTAAACCAGCCAAACCAGGCCCTTGGAGACTATTTCAAACCATACAAGGATTTCTTCAATCTGCAAACTAACCCAGATTCCCCCTGAGCAACAAACCCTGAAGGTTGCTCCATATACAACTCCTCTTGGAGATCTCCATGGAGGAAGGCATTCTTAACATCGAGCTGATGCAAAGACCACCGATGAGAGGCTGCAATAGAGATCAAGACCCGAACGGAGGTTAGCTTGGCAACCGGAGAAAAAGTATCTAAGTAATCGACAGCATACACCTATGCATAGCCTTTAGCCACCAAGTGAGCAAGAGATCCATCAGCATTAACCTTGATCACATAGACCCAATGACAACCAATGACAGACTTCTCAGGGGGTAGTGGAACAAGGTCCCAAGTGTGGTTATGGTCCAAAGCCTGTAATTCTTCTTCCATAACTGTCCTCCGGCCAGAAATAGATAATGCCTCTGTAATGTTCTTAGGAATAGGATGAGAAGCAACAGTGGAAAGACAGGTTTGAAAGGTAGAAGATAAACCAGAATAAGAAACATGAAAAGAAATTGGGTGTTTAACACACTGACGGGTACCTTTCCGATGTGCAATGGGTTGATCCAATCAGAAAAGATAGGAGCAGGGGTAGGATCCACAGACGGCAAAGACATGGCAGCAGCAGAGCATCAATAGGGGCAGCAACTTCTTCCCTTGGACGAGGTTCATGATGATAAACATGAATGATTGGAGGCTGAACACGAGGCGGCACAGGAGATGGAGCAACAAGAGGCTACACTGGAGGCTAAATAACACAAAGAGGAAGATCCTAATCTAAGGAAAGATCCTCAACAGGCTCATGCACATAAGTTTGAGACTCAAAGAAAGAAACATCCGCAATAATAAAATACTTACGAAGAACAGGAGAATAACAGCGATACCCCTTCTGAACACGAGAATATCCCACAAAAATGCATTTAATAGCCTTGGGATCTAACTTACAAACCAAGAGTATGGTCCCGAAAAAAGCAAACACACCTATAGACCCGTGGGGGCAAGGGGAACAAAGAGTCAGAAGGAAAGAGCAAAGCATGAGGAATGCCCCCACCTAGGATAGAAGAGGGAATCCGATTGTTAAGATAACAAGCAGTTAACGCTGCATCAGCCTAGAAAGACTTGTCCACTTTCATTTCAAAGAGAAGGGACCGAGTCACTTCCATCAAGTGACGATTCTTCCGTTCAGCCACACCATTTTGTTGGTGTGTGTCAGAACAGGAGGACTGATGAATGATCCCACGAGAGGTCATAAAATCAGAAAAAGGGGTAGAAAAATACTCCCGTGAATTATCACTACGCAACACCTTAATATAAGAGCCAAATTGATTCTTAATTTCAGCAATAAATGAAGAAAAAATTGAGAACAATTTAGAACGACTTTTCATTAAGTACAACCAAGTCACACGAGAGTAGTCATCAACAAAAGTAACAAAATATGTAAAACCCAACTTGGAAGACACACGACAAGGACCCTATACATCTGAGTAAACTAAAGAGAAGGGATGTAAGGTCTGTTTGTTGACACGAGGGGAATAACTCACACGGTGGAGTTTCCCAAATTGACACGACTCATAATCTAAAATTGAAAGAGAACGCAAACTAGGAAACAGTTTTTGCAAACTCTGTAAAGACGGATGACCAAGCGACAATGTAGCTGATGAGGGGTAGCGGTGCCCGAACAAGCAAATGAAGATGTGTCCTCAAGAAGTAAAGCCCCCCCGAGACCCTACCTCTACCAATCATCCTCTTCGTCCGCAAATTCTGAAAGACACAAGAATCAGAAAAAAAAAGTTATGGAACAGTTATAGGCATTGGTAAGTTGGCTAATAGACAAGAGATCAAAAGGAAATTTAGGTAAATATAAGACAAAAGAAAGAGACAAGGAAGAAGTGTGCTGAACAGTACCAGTGCCTCTGATTGTAGCACAGGAACCATCAGCTAAGGTAACACTCGAATGAGAAGGTTGTAAAGAGGAAAAGTTACCTGAGATGCCAGACATATGGTCTGAGGCCCCTGAATCAATAATCTAGGGCCTAGAAGTAGAGAGACACGCAGTGGCATTACCTTTCTGGACAAAAGTAGTAGTGGAAGAAATGTCCTGAGCAGCCTTGACCTGGCTGTAGTGAGCATATTCCTCTTTTGTCATAGTCAAAGTCACACTGCGGTCCTCAACAGGTACAAGTGGGGCTACAAGGTCAACACTGGCAGTGTTAGCTATCTTGGACTATTGAGGTTTGCCATGTAGCTTTCAACAATAACACTGAATGTGACCAGATTTGCCACAATGATGGCAAGTCCTTGGAGGACCAGATTTCTCAGACTTCTCAGATGAGTCATGGGTACTAGCAGAAGGTGCAGTTGCAGGGAACTTGGCAGGCTGACGACCCCCACTGTGGCCACTACTCACAAGAGTAGAACTATCACCAGAAGAGACTCGAGTAGTGTCACGAGACACAGGAAGAACTCGAGAAAAAGTGTCTGCAAGAGATGGAATTGTAACACCTCTAAAAATCTGAGACCGTACTGAGTCAAAGTCAGGGCCCAAACTGCCCAAGAAACTCATAACTGCTAGTTGCTCACGCTGTTGTTGCATCTGGGTAACATCAAAAGTAATGGGCAGCAAAGCATTCAACTCATCATACATCCTCTTAAAATCAGCAAAGTGTTAGGTCAAGGGTCGACCCTTCCTATCGACTCGATAGAACTCTTGGGAGAGTTCATAAATCCTTGAGAGGTTGTTGTGTCCAGAGTATAAAACAGCCAGATAATCCCATAGATCTTTAATAGTGTCAATATGGGTCACAAGGTCTACAATATTACTATCCATAGAATTTAACATCTGACCCAAGACACGAGCATCAACAACCTCCCAAGCATCATCATCCACGGTAGCAGGTTTCTTTCCAGTCAAGTGATGTTTCTCACCCCTTCCTGTGAGAACCAAGGTCACAATCTTGTGCCATTGCTGAAAATTCTGACTTCCTTCTAGCTTCTTAGAGGTCAGAAAATTTGGGGATGAGGATACAACCTCGGGCACAACCTTTGTATCCTTCGATGTCTCACCCATAATTACCACCAAGAAAACCCCAAAGAAATAGTAACAGCCCACAAACAAGCACTGGAGATAAAGGCAGCAGATTAACCGAAGCACAAATGGGCACTAAAGAGCCAGCGAAAAGAGTAGAGTAGATCAGCCAAACAGTACACAGCTTGGAAATATCAAGGACATTGACTCAGGCATTTAATCAAACAGTTCATAGCCCATACAACTCAAGAACATCCATAACAGTTCAAGATCAGTGACTCAAGCATTCAATCAAACAGTTGATTGCCCATAACGGTCCATAAAACTTCAATAACATCCATAACAGTCCATATCATATCACAACAGTCCCATAAAAATCGATCTAAGAATCGATATCAAGGCTGGAAATACTCCAGCAGCAGAAATCAGGTCAAAAAATGGATCCAATCACCCACAAATCCATACAAAAGACATCAAACCTGAGATGAAGGTCTGACCGATGTCTTCAAACCATTGGAGCAGCCTTCCAAACACTTCAACACTTCAGAAATAGGGTAAGATACCCCTTACAGCAGAGAAGAACCCTTGAGACTGCAAACAAAGACTGAGTAGAGCCCTCTTTCTTCAATCGATTGTGCTAGAAAGGAACTGAGAGGAAGAAAGAAATGGAAGCAAGCCCTTCTTGATCAGATTAGCTCTGATACCATGTAAATAAGAAAAGAGAAAGAAGAAGAAGAAGAGAAGAGAAGGAGAAGAGAAGGAAAAGAGAAGAGAGTGAGGGAGAAGCTGGTTTCTCTATCTTGATATATATATATATATATATATAAGATCATTACAGGGGCAGAAAAGGAACAAAAAGAGAGGAGGGGGAAGCCCTCTCGGTATTAGCCCCAGAATGTCTGATACTAATCCTGAGAGGGGTCTTTCCCTTTTTACCCTCCAACATACACTTCTAACAACCCAATATGATAAAATCCATATAAAAATGAGTGAATATGTATAATAAATCATGAGAAGAAGCATAAGAAATGAACCCATGGGTGTTGAGTATGAGGGATGCTTCGAATCCCATAATCTCAGGACACAATCTGGATAGAATTCAATGTTGTTGTATCTGGTATGGTTTTATGTCCGCAAACTTTTTGCAATAGCAGTCTGCATATCACTGAATTTATGCTTTATAACTAAAATTATCATAATAAAAAGCATTGATCGATCAATTAAATACATAACAAATTCATAAACTCATAAATCAAAATTTCATACCCAAAAAACTTTTTCAAGTAAATTCTAAGGACAACTGCTACCAAAGACTTTAGTGTTCACACCAAATATATATCGAGTATCAGACAAACACTTACATCTTACAAGTTGAAAATTGAGTAGTTACAACCAAAGATGAAAAGAAAGAACAATTACAACTACACCAAGAACTAACCTGGACACGGAACTTTTCATAGATAGGATGTTGAGCTGGTGCTTTCACTCCATAACTGTGCTTGTGATCAATTACTGTGACCGAGTCATTGTGATCGCTGTACTTCTCAAGGAATTTCTCACCAAGCATTGACTCAGGAAGCCTCTTCGCATAGACAGATTCATATCTGTGGTCCAAAATAAAGAAAACGGAAAAGAAAAGAGGTGATGCAGTTAAATTGCCTAAATGCGCTTATTTTATTGTAAATAAGCCTGGATTACTCTAATAACCCTAGTTTAAACCAAAATTGATTCTACTGAGGAGGAAGTATTATAATTTCATATAGTATTACTAAAAACCAGTGATGAAATGAATGTTCACTAGAATAATCTTAAAAATCATAAAATGCAAGAAAATGGTTAAATAACAAGAGACATTACGGTCTGAACAAAGTTTCCTTCCAGGTCAGATGCCTCTTCGTCAACCTGACCACCTCCACTTTCTGGCTATCTGCTCTTTCCGGTAGCCTGCCGGCGAACAGAATGCCTTCCCTTTCTCCCCCCTCAATCCCTGACCCTCCCTCTTGCCCTGACCCTCCCTCTGAACCGCCCCGTTGGAACTCCTTCTTCACTTCTCCTAGCAGTTCCTCCCCTTCGACTGAAGGTCTCCCTCTGCACTTTGTAGCCCCAATCGTCGTGGGATCTTCCAAACGTGCCGCCTGCTCTCCGGATGTCTTAGATGATGAAGCTAAAGTCTGGGAATCCTGTTTAGTGGGCCATTTTTTAGGATCCAGACCCTCTTTTCACATTGTCAAAGCCTCTCTCTCCCGCCAATGGAAACCTCTTGGCTCTCTTGACGTTTACCTGCTGGATAATGGCTTCTTCATCTTCAAGTTCTCTGATGAAAATGACAAAAACCGAGTGCTTGAGGGTGGGCCTTGGCAAGTTGGAAGGAAACCAATTTTTCTTCGACAGTGGCATCGCTACCTGCAGCTTCGCCGTGTTGATCTCTCCTCCATTCCTCTTTGGGTGTCGCTCCCTGGTCTCCCCCTTCACTTCTGGTGTACTGAAGGACTTAGTGCTGTCGGTTCTGTGCTGGGGAAACCTCTGTTCTCTGATATGCGAACCATGAGGAAGCTGAGACTGGCTTACGCTCGTATCTGTATTGAAGTTTCTGCTGAGGAACCTCTTCCATTGTTTATTAGTGTGAACGACGAGGAGGATCATACTTTCGAACAGGAAGTTCACTTCGATTGGAAGCCTCCCCATTGCTTAGTCTGCAAGAAATTTGGACATGATTCATCCCTTTGTGAGCCAACTGCTATTTCGCAGCCATCGGAGACTGGCCAGGAGCAAAGTTCTAAGTTGCCTCATCCAAGGGGTCGTACCAGGTTGAGAGCTCGCCGGCGCCGGAATGCTCCGACAGTAAATCAAGGCAGCATTCTTGGGTTTCCCCCTTTGTCCATTGGGCAAAACCGATTTGCAGCTCTGCGAGATGACATCCATACGGACTCTGGCCCTTACACCGTGCAGAACCTCAACTCTGCAGTCCCTCGAAGTCGCTCTCGCATGTCGCTAGCTGGAGATGACTGTGCTGCTACCTCTGATCCTCAGACTGAACCTCCTCCAGCCGCCTTGTTGTCGGCTTTGCAGCCCCTGCACCCTGATCCTGGTCAGCTACCCTGTGAATCGCCTGCGGAGGATCTCGCCTCTCCTCTGGTTTGCTCCCCTTCTCTCTTGCTTTCCTCTCCTCTTCCCGATGCTTCCCTTCCCAATGCTATTCCCCTTTCTCCCACTTTGATAGACTCAGATCCCCTTTTATCCATTTCTCCTCCAACCATCACTGTTTTACCCATTTTGCCCTCCACTAAAAAAGGCAAATCCAAAAAGAAAGAAAAGAAAGAGAAAGAGAAGAAACGTAAAAAGTCGTCCCTCTCTGGGGCCCACCCTTCCCTCTCGCCCAACTCTTCACCTATTCCTGCCGGGTCGGGTAACTGTTTACCTGACCCAGATCCTGTTGCAAACTCTTTCTCTCCTCCTTCGTCCGAACCCGAGCACATTCTTGGCTCTAACTCCTGCATCTCCCCTGCTCCTTTGATCCCAACTAATCCTTTACCCCCTGCTCCTTCGATCTCTGCAAAATCAAAACCCCCTGCATCCTCTTATAATTGAAGGCAACGCAGCTCCTTTGCTTCTCGCAGCGCTAGTGTTTTATCCCGTTTCTCTGGGACTGAGTTGCAATCCTCAAATTCTCCTCAATGAATCTTGGCATTTTGTGGAATACTCAGGGTCTCAATTCCCCTTCTAAACACGCTGCTGTTCGCTCCCACATTAGACATCTCCATGCTACTTTTTGCTGCTTACTTGAGACTCATGTCAAAGAACCAAATGCTGCTCGAATCTCAAATTCCATAGTCCCTGGTTGGTCCTTCCTTTCCAACTACTCCCACCATCCTGATGGCCGTATTTGGATCATCTGGGATCCCTCAAATCAAAATTTCTCTGATCTCCTCTTCAGCCCAATTCCTCCATCTAAGCTTCTCTGATAGCTTAAACCAATTCTCCTTTTTCTTCACTGTTACCTATGCCTTCAACTGCCCTGTGCTGAGACAAGATCTTTGGACAGACCTCTGTAACCTTGCGGGTTCCATAGATTCTCTCCCCTGGGGTGTTGGTGGTGACTTTAATGTCATCAGATATGGCTATGAAAAACAGGGAGGTGACCACTTGGATCTTGAATCAATGGCTGCTTTTAATGATTGTATCGAGGACTTGAGCTTGGATGATCTCAGATGGACAGGTCCCCCCTTCTCCTGGAGCAATAAAAGGGCTGGTCCTGTAAGAATAGCCTGCAAATTGGATCGGATTTTAGTAAATGAATCTTGGCTGACTTCCTTTCCTTCCTCCTCTGCAAATTTTGACCCCCCTGGTATATCTGATCACAGCCCCATAGCTCTATCCATCCAGCCTTATAACTCCTTTGGCCCAAAACCTTTTAAATACTTTGATATGTGGTCCAAACACCCCTCTTTCCTGTCCACAGTCAAGGATGCTTGGGACAAGCCTGTGCAAGCTTTCTCCTCCCCTCTTTTAGCCTTGGCTAGGAAGCTCAGGAATGTAAAAAATACTCTCAAATCCTAGAACCTCAGCACCTTTGGAAATGTATCCCAAAATGTCAAGGACTGCAAGGATAAGCTTGCAAATATTCAGAATCAAATTCAGATGGACAACGTCAATGATCAATTGGCTACCGATGAGAAAGCTACTGCCCTTGAATTATCTCTGCTCCTCAATCAAGAAGAAAGCTTCCTGAAGCAAAAATCCAGGATTAAGTGGCTTGAACTTGGGGATTCCAATTCAGCTTATTTTCATCGTTCTTTGAAATCAAGAACCAATCATAACTCCATAATTCAGCTAGCTGCTCCTGATGGATCTCCAGTTACCACTGTAAATGGTATCAAAGATATGGCTGTCAATTACTTCAAGAATCTCTTCTTGGGTCCTTTGGATGAGACTGAACATGTCCCTGATAATGTGCTCAACAAGTTCATCCCAAATGAACTCATTCAGTCTTTTAATGCCATTCCAAATGAGGAGAAATTATTGCTGCAATTCATTCCACCAAGCTGAATCGAGCTCCCAGGCCAGATGGATTCAGCATGGGGTTTTTCTTAGCTACTTGGGATATCATTAAGGATGATCTTATCAAAGCAATCACTAGTTTTTTCCTCAACCCCAGCCAGATCAACGAGGTGAATCACACTTTTCTTTGCCTCATTCCTAAGAAGGAAGGAGCCTCAGTGATGACTGATTTCAGGCCCATAGCCCTCTGCAACCTGATCAACAAATTTATAGCTAAGATCCTTGCTTCCAGGCTCAAGAAAGTGGTGGATCTGCTAGTTAGTGAGAACCAGTCAGCCTTCATCCCGGGTAGAAGTATTTGTGATAACATCCTTCTTTGCAATGAGATTGTCAGAGAATTTGACAGGAAAAACCATTCCCCAGCTGCTCTTATGAAGATTGATATTCACAAAGCCTTTGACTCTCTGAGATGGGATTTTATAGCAAATGTCATGAACAAAATGAGATTTCCAGCAGTCTTCATTCATTGGATCCACTGCTGCATCTCCACTCCAAAGTTCTCGTTCTTATTAATGGCAGCCCAAGAGTATTTTGGCTCCACTGTAGGGATTCGACAAGGCTGTCCTCTTTCTCCCTACCTCTTCACCTTAGCCCCGGAATTCCTATCCAGGGAAATTCAGCTTTGACGACGAATCTCATCTCTCCCATTCCCAAATGCAAAACCCTCAAACTCTCACATTTGGCTTTTGCTGATGATCTCATAATCTTCTCCAAGGCCTCCATCACCTCTTTTGAGTCCATCATGAACTGTTTGCAGCACTTTAAAGCTTTATCAGGGCTCCGCATCAACCCCCATAAGTCCCTTCTCTTCGTAGCTGGTGTCCCGGATGATTTCAAGGCTGCTTTGAAGGATATTTGTGGCTTCAGTATTGGTCATCTCCCAGTGAAGTACTTGGGCCTGCCTATGATTCCAGCAAGACTTTCGCCCCATCACTGCACTCCTATGCTGGATCTTATCAGGAAGCGTCTACAACTCTGGAAGGGCAAGCTTCTCTCCTATGCAGGCCGATTGGTTCTTGTCAAGTCTGTTCTCCAAGCCTCCTACATCTACTGGTCGGGTATCTATGGCTTGCCTCAGTCCACCATTTAGTCTTTGGAGACCCTCATGGCTTCTTTCCTTTGGAAAGGCACTGATGCCACTAGATTCCTCCGGCCTATCAGCTGGAACTTGATTTGTCATCCTTTAGAGGAAGGAAGTTTGGGAATTAGAAGGATCAAAGATGTGAATTCTGCTGGCATTATCAAGCTTCTTTGGAAGATTGTTTCTAGGGCCAAAAGTATTTTGGTGGATTGGATATATTCAGGTCTTCTCCGCTCAGACTCTATTTGGTCGGTCCAAATACATTCAGATGCTTCTTGGACCTGGCACAAGATTCTTGAGAATAGAGTTCTGACTCTTGGATTTATATGTTCTCACATTGGTAATGGGAATACCACCTTGCTCTGGCTGGACCACTGGCATCCTATGGGCATTCTGCTTCACCAAGTTACCCCTAGAATGATTTATGACTCGGGGCTTCCTAGAAATGCTTTGGTGGCTGATATTCTAAATGAAGATGGATGGGACCCCCCTGACTCCACTTCCCCTACTCTTACTTCTATTTGGGCTCTCCTTCCTACAATCTCCAGAAGACCTTTCATCAGGGAAGATTGTGTCTCTTGGATGCCTAGCACTTCGGGAAAGTTCAGCACTAAATCAGCTTGGGACCTTGTCAGATCTAGCCTTCCGCTTGTTCCTTGGAGGAAACTTGTCTAGTACAAGCACCACATTCCAAGACACAGCTTCACGGTCAGGAGAGTCTTATCCAACTGCCTCCCAACACAAGCTTTCCTCAGACACCGGCACATTATGGTCTCCCCCAACTGTGGCCTTTGTTGGAATGGGACTGAAGATACAAATCACCTCTTCTCTGGCTGCCCCTTCACTCGCTCTGTCTGGAAAGGCATCCTTTCCAAATGCTGGCCGTCAAACAGGAGGATTCTTCCTTTTGATTGTGAGTGGATTTGGGTTGATATAACTTTTGGTGGCTCTACTATCTATGATATGATTGGGAGATCGGCTTTCTCGACGGCTATCAACCACATTTGGATGGAGAGAAATCTTAGCAAATGGACCTCCAAATCGAGATCTACCAACCAGATTTGGGATTCCATCTCTTTTGAAATCAAAACTAAAATTAGTTTAGCTGCTCCCTCTACTTGTATTGACACCCCAAGGAACAGATTCATTGTTGTATCCTGGGGCCTTTCTTCTATCACCCTTACGCCAGCGGGCTCCGCTGTTTGAGCCTTTTCTGTTGGTCCTTGTCTCTTGTTTCTTCCCTCCTTTTTGAGGGCTGCTTTTAGTAATGAATTTTTTATTCAACCAAAAAAAAAACGAGAGACATTACCTATGTGGCTAAAGGTTACACAAGGAATCCAATGAAGCTTCAGCTTCAAGATGTTCAACATCATCCTCTTCAAATTCATCACGGTTAATCCCATTACCATCCACTAGCTGGTGAGAAATCTCACTTGACAATGAACGGAATAGTAGTGAAGATGCCATAGACTTAATCATCTTCCGACCCATAAAGGCACCTATTCTCACAGATCCATAGTCAGTGCCACCGACACTGCAAATGTTTCCAATAAAAAAATTAGTGATATACAAGAGAAATGATAAACCAAAAAGTCATTTAATTTGTTGCAATATGTTCCAATAAAACACCTATGGTATTTTAGTCTTCTTTGGACAATATAACTGGAAATTAAAAAAACATTACATAAAATGCGTGATCACAATCAAATAGTGCCATTCTGGCTGTTATCATACATATCATTGCAAGGAAACCACTTCAACCAAAATCATCCAAAATCCCTAGTTTGCTGAATTCTTCCTCCATACAATTAATAGAACTACTTCTAACAGATTAGATTACTCTAGTTGCATTTAATTACAAATTAGAGTAATTTGAAGAGAAAGCATAATATAGAGATCACACCTGTGTCTTATTCCAGAATCAATGCCCCAAAATCGTACATGAGGAGGAATGTCAACAAGACCTATTACTTCAGCAGGCTGAATGGAATTCAAAAACAATTTGATGTTAGTGTTTCACATTTAGAAGAGAGTAAAGAAGGTTATGACTTACAGAGCGTACCTGGCAGATCATTGCAAGAAGTTTATTGGCTTCACCACATGCTGATGTCATCTGGTCCATTACACCACAGGGAGCACCAACGACATGATTCTCCACCTGCAAGGTAAGAAATCAGATGCCAATCTATGTATTTTTCTGAAAATTCTTTTAGGCAAAGAGTTGTGCATATGTTCGTGCCTTTTGACAAAGCAATGCAAGATCTCTCGGGGTGATGTTCAATCCTAGAGAAAAAAAGAGACCCAGGTCAAGTTATTTTCTGTGAGGCAGAATATAAGCATCTACACATATTGCTGTGGGATAACATGATCTAAGGATTGTAGATGAAAAATTAAAGAATGTGCTAGTTTTCATAACTGCTTTTTGTTTGCACAGAAATTTAATATTAACTGCAGAGTGCAGATGGTTAGTGTTAGAAGTAAGGGAGAGAGGGGGAGTCGTGAATAGGGAATAGCGTCAGCCCCTATTCACGATTCCCCTATGTTGGGGGTATTTTTGTCTCTTGGTGTTATTTGTCTTTTACCCTATTTAATAATATGTTTTTGGGGCAGTCCTTCTTACGGCTGCAGTCCCAATTGTGCAGTTCTTCTTTCTCCTCCTCTCTTCTTCTTTCTTCTTCTTCCTCTTCACTTAGTCTAATATGGTATCAGAGCTAGGACTGTAGGAGTCAATTTAACATCCTCGAACCTTCTCCATTCTCTTCGTTTGGATCAAAACAAGGTTGCGACATTGGAGACCTAAAGCTTTGAGGATTTTCGTGATCTTACTGTGAAGGGGATGCAGCACCCTATGCTGCAACTTTGTGGAACTGTTTGAGACTAGTTCATGTCTACATAAAAGAACTAGGTCTCAATTTTTGGTATGTATGAAGGTTAAGATCGATTCAGGTGCTGTTTTGAGATTTGGACACTGATATTGTTCTTTTTTCTGAATCGATTTATTGGAGGGTATTTATTTTGCTGGCTGGTGTATTGGTTTCACTACAAAAATCAATTCCAGAATTTTTCGTGGTTGATTGAAGCTCTTATCTTCTTGCTGGCTGGTGTTTGTTGGTTGTGAGTGATTGAAGATCATATCACCCTGCTGTCCTACAGTTACAGAACTGTTTGCAATTTCAGAAGTGTTTGCAAGTTGAGAAGTGCTTGCTGTCCTCTGTCCAAGACTGCTCTGTGAAGATTCAAGGTGTTTAGTTAAGCATGGGTGATGCAAAGACGACTGTGACTGAATTGTCCTCCTCTTCTCATCGCATTACCGAAAGGAAACTTGAAGGGATTTCTAATTTTCAGCAATGGAAAAAGGTGGTTCGATTGGCCTTGACGGGGCGTGATCAGCAGGATCATCTCACAAAGCCAAAGCCTGAAGGAGACACGACATGGGATACAGTGGATGCACGAATATTGAGTCAGATGTTGAACTCAATGGATAATCAGATTGCAGACCTAGTTACTCACATTGACACAGTAAAGGATTTATGGGTGAATGTCCTCTATTCTGGGAAGGACAACTTGTCTCGGATTTATGACCTGTCCCAGCCATTTTATAAAGTGGATCAGAAGACTCTAAGTGTAACCCAATATTTTGAGGAATTCAAGCGACTATATGAGGAGCTGAATTCTATTCTTCCTCTCACGTCTGATGTGAAGGAGATGCAGCAACAGCGAGAGCAGCTAGCTGTTATGGTATTTTTGGGTGGACTTCGAAAAGAATTTGAACCAGTACGGTCTCAAATTCTTGGTGTGGATAGAGTCACCACAGTTCTAGAAGCTCTTTCTCGCCTGTTACGGGTTTCTCGTGAGAACAGCCAAGATTCCACTCAAGGTAATGAGAGTTCAGCACTTGCAGCCTTTCCCAACCGTGGGCCTAGTGGTGGGACAGGTACTGGCAGCAGTAGTGGTGGCCGTGGTCGTGGGGCAGGGAACAGTAAAGCACCCACATCCGGTACTTCAGAGACTTCAGGACAGGTGCGCACTTGTCATTATTGTGGCAGAGCTGGTCACATTCAGTGCTTTTGTTTTATGCTTCATGGTAAACCACCTTAGTTTGCAAATTCAGCCAGCAATGATCCGAGGTTACCCCTCCTTCTAAGCCTGAGGGTAAAACAGTGACTATGTCTGATGAAGACTATGAGCGGTTTACGCAATTTCAGAATTCTCAGTCATCTCCGTTCTCCACTGCTACCCTAGTTCAGCCATGTAATGCTATTGCATGCCTATCATCTACTTTTCGTCCGTGGATCATTGATTCAGGTGCTTCAGACCATATGACTGGAGCATCAGGTATCTTTTATTCATTTCGTGAATCTTCTTCTGATGTTGTGTTAGCCGATGGGTCTCTTGCTAAAGTTCGGGGTACAGGCACTGTGCATGTTACCCCCTCTTTGTCGTTGTCTTTCGTTTCTTACTTGCCCAAATTTCCTTTCAATTTATTATCTATTCGCGAATTTACCAAAGCTAACAATTGTTCGGTTACCTTTATTCCTGATTATTGTGAGTTTCAGGATCTCCAGTCGAGGAAGACGATTGGTAGAGGTCGCGTATCTGGGGAATTGTATCTTCTTGACGACGCATCCACTGTGGCGTGTTCGAGTGTGGCACTTCCTCATCAGATTCACTGTCGTTTGGGTCATCCTTCATTGCAGAGTTTGAAGATTTTAGATAGTCGATTTCAGTCCTTGTCTAGTTTGCAGTGTGAGTCTTGTCAGTTTGGGAAACTTCACCGTGTAAGTTATCCCCCTCGAGTCAGTAATAGGGCTGTCCAACCCTTTTCTTTAGTTCATTCGGATGTGTGGGGTCCATGTCCTGTTTCGTCTGTGTTGGGTTTTCGTTACTTTGTCACTTTTGCAGATGACTTTTCCAAAGTTACCTGGATTTATTTAATGAAGGATCATTCTGAATTATATTCCATTTTCTGTACTTTTGTGCTTGAAATTCAGAATCAATTTACTACTTCTTCGAAGTAACAATGCAAAAGAAGATTTTTCTGCTCCCTTTAATGAGTTTATGGTTCAACATGGGATCATTCATCAGTCCTCTTGTGTGGATACACCTCAACAAAATGGTGTAGCTGAGAGGAAGAACAAACATTTGATGGAAGTTACTCGATCTTTTTTATTTGAGATGAAAGTGGCTAAAGTTTTTTGGGCTGATGCTGTTTTGACTACGTGTTATCTTATTAACCGCATGCCTTCTTCCGTTTTGAGTGGTGGCATTCCATATTCTTTGTTGTTCCCTTCCCATCCGTTGTTTGTCTTAACACCACGTGTTTTTTGGTGTATTTGTTTTATTCGGGATCATCGTCCTGGTCGCTCTAAGTTGGATCCTAGAGCTCTTAAATGTCTTTTAGTGGGGTATTCTAAAACCCAAAAGGGTTACTGGTGTTATTCTTTTGATCTGCGAAAGTACTTTGTTACCGCTGATGTCTCATTTTTTTTAATCTACTCCATTTGTTGCATCCTTGTTGCCTGCTTCGGAGATGGACGATGATCTCCCTCTTTATGTTGTCGATACTTCTTCTCTTGTGCAGGATCCTTTGCCTACGGTGCCACCTCCTACCAAACCACTGGATGTTTTTCATCGTCGCCCACCTGATGCACCAACACATCGCATTACACCTATGGAGAGATACAGTACCCAAGCAGCACCATCTACCACGTTATCCTTGCCTTCAGATTCTACTTCAAGTACTTCCTCCTCTGTTACTGTACCTCCTATTTCTGATCTTGATGTTCCTATTGCTACCCGTAAGGGGGTTCACAGTTGTACCCAGCACCCTATTGATCGTTTTGTGTCCTATGCTCGTTTGTCCTCTTCTTTTGTTGCTTGTTTATCTACTATTGACAGTTATCCTATTCCTAAGTCAGTGGTAGAAGCCTTGGCTCACCCTGGGTGGAGGGCTGCCATGACTGAGGAATTATCTGCTCTGAAGGCCAATCAGACATAGGAGCTTGTTTCTTTACCCTCTGGTAAGTCTGCTATCGGTTGTCGCTGGATCTTTGTGGTGAAGGTTAATCCTGATGGGTCTGTGGCTCGGTTGAAGGCCCATCTTGTTGCAAAGGGCTATGCCCAGGTGTATGGTGTGGACTATCTGGATACTTTCTCTCCGGTTGCAAAGCTTACTTCTGTCCGCATTTTAATTTCCTTGGCTGCTATATACATCACTGGTTATTATTTCAGCTAGACGTCAAGAATGCGTTCTTGCATGGGGACTCCTGGTTTTGTTGCTCAGGGGGAGTCTGGTAAGGTGTGTAAGCTGAGGAAATCTTTGTATGGGCTGAATCAATCACCACGAGCTTGGTTTGGCTGCTTTACAGATGTTGTGTTGGAGTTTGGTTTGACTTGGTCTGAGAGTGATCACTCAGTGTTTTTTAGGCAGTCAGATGTAGGGAAGATATTTTTGGTAGTTTATGTAGATGATATTGTTATTACAGGGGATGACTCTTTAGGTATTGAGAGCTTGAAGACATATTTGGGACAGCAATTCCAGACTAAGGACCTGGGACGACTAAAGTACTTCTTGGGTATTGAGGTAGCTCACTCAAGGAAAGGGATTTCGCTCTCACAGCGAAAATATGTGCTTGATTTACTTTCAGAGACAGGATTACTGGGCTCTAGGCCTTTGGATATTCCTATGGATCCAAATGTGAAACTCATGGCAGAGGATGGGGATGTTCTGGCTGATCCAGAGAAGTATCAAAGGCTTGTAGGGAAACTCAACTATTTGACTGTGACTAGACCTGACATCTCTTTTCCTGTCAGTGTACTGAGTCAATTTATGTCTGCTCCTAGGACAGTTCATTGGGAGGCAGTTATAAGGGTGTTAAGATATATTAAGAAGGATCCAGGCCGTGGTCTCTTGTATTCTAATCATAGTCATAGAAGGATTGAAGGATTTACGATGCAGATTGGGCGGGATCTCCTATTGATAGAAACTCTACTTCGCTACTTGTGGGAACCTAAGGAAGAATTGTGTCTGTTAGAGCTGGAACCTTGTTTAAACATGGAAGAGTAATGATTCTCATGCATTGTGTAGCTGAATCGTGTTTAGAAGCGAAACACTTGAGGTCGGATATCTGGGCTCATGGCTCATGGCACTTTTGAACTTTCTGAGATTAAACAATTGATGACGGAACTTGGATTTGGTTCGTGAGAAGCTGCAGCAAGGGATTATTTCCCTCGCCATATATTCGCACTGGGGAGCAACTTGCTGATTTGTTCACCAAGTCTTTAGGAAGTATGAGAGTGAATTACATTTGTACCAAGCTGGGCATGATTAACATCTATGCTCCAGCTTGAGGGGGAGTGTTAGAAGCAAGGGAGAGAGGGGGAGTCGTGAATAGGGAATAGCGTCAGCCCCTATTCATGATTCCCCTATGTTGGGGGTATTTTTGTCTCTTGGTGTTATTTATCTTTTACCCTATTTAATAATATGTTTTGGGGGCAGTCCTTCTTACGGCTGCAGTCCCAATTGTGCAGTTCTTCTTTCTCCTTCTCCTCTCTTCTTCTTCCTCTTCACTTAGTCTAATAGTCAGCAATTTGCCCAATTAACATGATAAGTCCCTACATTCTCCTTTGTATATTCTTTCTTTTTGTTTCTTTGTCCTGCCCCCTCCTGGGGTAAGGTAATACATATTATTCACCCAAAAAAAAATAAACATGATAAGTCCCTACATGCACCTTATCTGAGGGAACTTCCTCAATGTGCAATCTGCCAAGTAATAGCTGTTACAAGCAGAAAGTTTATAAATGCACCACTTTCTTCATCTAACGTTTTTTTTTATGCTTATTAAACTTTCAAAGTGGCCCCTCAAATTGTGTAAATTTTCAGATTTCAAGACATTTAAGAGGACCAGTAATTAATCCCATGATGTTTGTTACTTCCTGGAGCTTGAATTGTTTATTTTCCATTCCAGTCTCACCCATGGACCAAACTAACATTGGTACTTATGATAACAATACTAGTGGAAGCACTCTGATGCTTGGATGAATTTCAACTAAATTATTTAGAACCTGGCACAATGAATGGTGATGCAGGAAAAGCAGCAGCAAGTTCTACAGAAAAGAGAGAAAATCAACAAAGCTAGGAAACAAAACGGGGCTGTAATTTGCTATGGGCATGATGAATGTGTTTAGATGATTACTTAAAAAAAATTTCTTCAGAATAAGTGTAGTGTGTGGTGACTTTTTTGAATAGAATGCTTTCACAAAAGCAAGAGGGACATAAGCGTTCAACACTAAACACGTGATGGATTAATCTACAACATCTAGATGGATGTATCTTTTATGTGATATCTATACTTGGCAAACGCGATTTAGGTGGTCACAGGTTCGAGTCTGGAAACAGCCTCTCTGCAAAAGCAGGGGTAAGGCTGCGCACATTATGACCCTCCCCAGACCCTGCAGTGGTGGGAGCATCGTGCACAGGGTACACCCTTATTTTTTTTTATTCTATACTTGGAAAGCGAGATTTAGTATTTGATTACATACAAGACACTATACAAAATTCACAGCATAAATTACTGTAAATGATGCAGGAGAATCTTGGACCGGGCCGATCCAACTGGTGCACTACCTTGGACCGACCCAAACCCAGTTGAACCGGGTCCAGATTGAGTGTTTGGATCTAGTAGGATTTTAGGAATTTATCTTATTTGGGGAAATAATCTTTTTTAGTTTATTTTATTTTAGAACTTAGTTATGTAGGATATTTGATTTTTGAATTGTTTTAGTTTTCCTCTTTAGATAAGTTTTAGTTAGAGGGTGAGTTTTTTTTTTTTAGGAGTCTTTTATTTTTCTTTATATCTGATGTAATCCCCATCATTGACAGAGTGAAAGAATGAATTGAAAAGTGAGTTTGTGCGTGTGCACTCCCCCCCCCCCCCCCAATCATTCTACTGCTTCTTCTTCTCAAGGTTTCTTCTCTTCCCCCCTGCAATTCCAATTTCTTCCTAACTTTTCCTCTTCTCCTTCCCAGTCCCCCATTATTTGGTATCCCCCCCCCCTCCTTCTAATGCTTCTTCTTCTCACGGTTTCTTCTCTTCCCCCTTGCAACCCCAATTTCTTCCTAACTTTTCCTCTTCTCCTTCCAAGATTCTCCTGCATCAGTAAAGAATTCCAGAACCTGTAACCAGTGCCTGGCAAAGAGAAGAGAGAAGATAGAAAGAGATTAAGGGAGAAGAAGAGAGAACAACGGGAGAAAAGGGCTGTGCAATAGATTGTCTATCGTAGCAGCCAACGTATATTTATATTAAACGAAAACAGAATTACAAAAGGATAATAACTCTTACCTAGTTAAGCCTATAGCCTAAACAAGAAACTTACTTAGACAAGGAAACTAACTGTAACAAAATCGGGTTTGGACCCGAGGCCCATACCCGCGCCCACTTAGTGCAGCTGTGGGTCAAGAGGGCCCACTAGGGTTAGGGTTAGAGGAAGGGGGCCAAATGGTGGTCCCCCCATTTATATATATTGAATGAGAGGGAGAAGCGCATACACAACAATTGAATTGCCGCTCCTCTCATTCCCATGTTCCCTCTCCCTCACTCTCTCTCTCAGCTTGCTCTCTCTCTCCACCGTGAGTGTGTTCCCAAGAGGCTTCCATCACTGCCTCTGGTCTTGGAGTGTGGATGACCAAGTTGTCTCGATCATCTATCGAGTGCACCGCCGCGAGTAAGTCGCTCTCTTCCACTGTTCATTCGGTCGTCAATCAAGAATGTCTCGATCCTCTTCTGCTGCGTTGTGTATATCACGCTACGAAGGTAACGATCGATATCCTCTTTCTTTTGTTTTTATAGTAACAATTAAAGACATAAAGCAATAAAGGAAACCACGATAGGGGGACTCCCACTATCGTGTTACATATTTTAACACTCCCCCTAAAGATGGAGTATACATGTATCAAAGGAAACCTCCATCTTGGACCAACAAGAACAGATATGAAAGGCAGCACCAGTCTTGAACACATGTTGTAGTCATAGATGCCAACGACTCAAAGCAACACTCCAATCAATAAATTCATCAACAATAGCGGTCCAAACAAATCCAATCAGCAACAGCAACACACAAACACCAAAAGCTTTTCCCAAGGAAGACAACAAAATGCAGCACCCAACGACTACATCAAACGTCCTTCCCAACGAAGGCAACAAAATGCAAGTAGTAACCTCCTCAAACAAAGACAGATAAAAGTGCAACTCCAATGGCTACACGCAAGGTACTAAAACTCGGGTCTCGATGCCAACTCGACTCTTGGAAAAACCGAGACGAGTTGAGATCTCGCCGAGTTGGCGCATTTTTTTTTTTTCAACTCGAAGCCTCAACTTTGGATCAACCCGAGATCTGGACCCGAGATCCGAGATCTGAGATCTTGCCGAGATATGTCGAGTTTTGTCCAATTAGGTAAGGTATTTAAGTGGTAGGTGGGTTAAAATAAAGGGTCGAAACCGAGATCCAACCGAGATCCAACCAAGATCCGAGATCTCGCCGAGATAATGCACTTTTGAAACTCGCAGGCAATCTCGCCTCAGGATTTCGAAAATCCAAGAAACTCGGCGAGATCTTGCCGAGATCTTGCGAGTTCTCGAACCTTGGCTACACGAAGCAGTAACCTGCTCAAACAAAGACAGATAAAACTGCAAACTCCAACGGCTACACAAAAACCCATAAAAGTACAACTCCAGTGATTACACAAAAGCCCATAAAAGTGCAGCTCCAATGACTAAACAAAAGCCATAAAAGTGCACCTCCAATGGCTACACAAAAGCCTATCTTGAGGAAGGCACTCCAACAACAATCGCAACTCATTCCCTAGTCTCAATCAGACTCACTCTTGAGCTCCAAATCTCAGATAAAATTGCTTGCAGTAGACATCTTCACAGGTAGTAAACATCTTCAATCTCCCCCTCAAGTGTAGCATTACATTTGAACAAATAACAAACAATAATCAACATCTCAAAGGACGGGCATCTCAACAAATCTTATAAGCATGAGTACCAACAAATAAGATCCCAATAAATTAATCTTCAATTACCCCCACACGATTACAAAAAAAATCCCAATAATAATTCCCAACCTCCCCCTCATGGTAAAATGCTAGACAAGCACAATCATCACTCCATGCAAATTCTAAAATTAATCAATGCAATCACTGGTTGAGTCCAAGAAAATGTATCAAATAATGTAATCTAGGTTTCAAAAACCTGGTTCGAATCATTGGATCCACCAAATCAACAAAACGATAGGCATTAAAAGATAATGGCAGTTTCATAAATAATCAGAATTTTTTTTAAGGGCTATTGGTAAATAAGAAAGTAATGGGTCATGAAGGGCTATCGGTCGACTTCACCGCCTCCGTCCACCGCGACCATCTTTGGTCGCCGTGCTGCTTTCATAGCGACCCATTCTTGGTCCCCGTGCCTCCTCGCAGTGAGTCGCGACCTCTCGGTTGCCCTCACTGCTGCCTTTGTGACCCTTGGTCACTGTGCCTACTGCTTCTGCTGGCCTCCTCCTTGCCGCCTTCTCTGGCGTGACCTCCCTTGGTTGCCGCACAGCCATCCTCCAGCCTCCTCTACTACCGCTGCCGCCCTTTCTACCGCGACCCCTCTCAGTCACCGCACCGCCGTCTGATGGCCTTCTCCGTTGCCACCTTCATCGCCGTGATCCTTAGGTCGCCGCACCTCCTAGATGACCTCCTTGTCGGTGCCGCCGCAACCCATCAGGTTGCTGTGCCTATGCCGCCAACCCTTTACCGCCGGTGTTGACTTCTCGCAGTGATTCATACAGTCGCTGCGCCTTCTCCGCCACCGGTGTTGCTGCTGATTGGTTATTGCCCCTAGACCCGTATCTCCTCGGTCACCATGGGCGACGAAAATACCAGTACACTCTCTTTAGGCACCATTGTGGGATAACCTCTGGGTCGATCCAGTATTAATGGCAATGACACTCTCCAACCTGGTCCCATCAAACTGACTAGTCAAAAATATCATACTTGGTCACGGACATGTCTTCTCACACTCCGTGGACACAACTATTCTAGCCTTGTTACAGGCAACACTTCTATAGAGATGCTGATTGGGCTGGTTCTCCTGACCTCAAGTCTATCTCTGGGTACTGTACTTTTGTAGGTGACAATCTTGTCACTTGGCACAGTAAGAAGCAGAATGTGGTAGCTCGTTTAGTGTTGAAGCAGAATTTCGTGCTATGGCACAAGGTATTTATGAGTTACTATGGCTCAAGGGTTTATTACAAGACATTGGTGTTCCTGTTCATCTCCCTATTAAGTTGTATTGTGATAACAAGGCTGCCATCAGCATTGCACATAACACATAATCCAGTACAGCATGATCATACCAAGCATGTTGAGGTGGATAGGCATTTCATCAAGGAAAAATTGGAAGAAAGACTGATTTGTGTTCCCTCTGTGAAGTCTGCTGATCAGCTTGCTGATATTTTCACCAAGGGGCTGCCTGGAAAGTTGTTTCATCCTGTTTTAGTCAAGATGGGCATGTTTGACATATATGCTCCAACTTGTGGGGGAGTGTTGAATAATGTATACCAGAATACCATGGGGGTATTCTAGACTTTTTAGGGTCTTGTTTTTATGTACCGCCGACTCCCTTAGTAGAGTCTGCTAGGGTAGGGACAATTCTATCCTTTTGTAATCTCTTTACTTATTATAATTAAATGGCTTGACTGATCATTCAAGCATTTGGCAAATTTTGTTCTACTAACACAGACTAGAATCATGCTCAAAAGTCTTACACACTAGGCAGTGGGGAGATTTCCAGTCATAATGGACTTCTTCAAAGGAAAAATCATCTCCTTTTACTGTAATGAAGGAGGGCAAGGGGTCAGCCACTGCAACTTCAACACAGATTCTCGCAAACGCCAGGCATTCTTTCTTCATGGTTCTAACATCAGTGAAGTGAGGGGTTTCCAGAACAGACCCCACAGTGCTAAGTCCTTCGGTACACCAATAGTGGAGAGGAAGCCCTGATAAGGAAACCAGAGTGGGATAGTGGAAAGATCAACTTGCTGGAGTTGGTGCTGACGGTGCCATTATCGAAAAAAAATGGGTTTCTTCACAACTTGCCAAGGACCTCCTTCAAGAGCTTGAACCTTGTCGAATTCATCAGAGAATTTGAAGACAAAGAATCCATTATCTAGAAGAAAAAATATCAAGGTTTCCATGGGCTCTCCATTGCTTAGAGAGAGAGAGCTTGACAATATGGAATGGGGGTCTTGAACCGAGAAAGTGCCCGACCAAACAATTCTCCCATATTTTTGCTTCATCTTCGAGGAAACCTGGAGGACAGAGAGCTACTTTTGTAGAGCCAAAAATGGAGAGAGCAATAAAGTGAGGAGGAAGACCTTCATTCGAGGAAGCAGGGGCGGGACTGAATAGGATGCTCCACTTAAGGGGTAGAGCAACAGGGGGAAGGTGGATGAGCAGGAGGGGGATAAAGAGGGGAAGGAGAGGAAGAGGCCCTAGGAGAAGACGACATCCCTCCAGCAGAAGAAACAAGCCTTTCAGACCAGCCAGGGTGGCCAACACTCAGGGAGGCAGAAGAATATTGTTAGTTGCTACGACAAGAAACTTACTTAGACTAGGAAAATAACAATTCAAGGCATAAAGAAATAAAGGAAACCACGATAGGGGGACTCCCACTATCGTGTTACATATCTCAACAATTACTAATAAAAAAAAATCTATTATCCTTTTTTTTGGGGGGGGGAGTGGGAAAAGTTTTGTAGATGGCCAACCTAGAGGGTTTTCTAGGCAGTCCAAATATCGGCCACATGGCAGCTAGGATGGGGCCAATTTTATGGCCCGCTAAAACCCTAGGTCCCATATGACATGTAAAGTTTCATCCCAAACAGTTTTGCCAAGTGGCAAAATAAGGAATCAAAAGAAGGTGCATGGAGCACAAAAGGGTGTATGGACATAAATGGGAGGGTATATGATTGAATTTGAGCCTGGAATTTTGAAATGTGGCCAATCTAGACCGTTCCCCAGATATCCAACAGTTTGAATTTCTATCAAGGAACTAAAACTCGGAACTCGACCAAGTTTCGACCTTGGGAAAAACTGAGTTGATTCAAGATCTCGAGTTGGCATATTTTTTTTTTTTCAACTCGAAGGCTGGTTTCGGTGGGTTTTAGACCTAGTTTGGGTCTGAAACTTGGTGCTCAGCCAATTTTAGGCCACTTAAACACAATGACACTATCAGATTTTGCAAAAACAAAGTCCAAATAGGAGTTTCACTTAGTAGGAGACCAGGACAGACACTTATTTATGCCTAATATCATTTAAGTAAATGTTTTTACTTAATTGGATCCAATAGAAATAGTTAAAAAAATCAAATTCCAAAAGGAAAATAAGTCAACTCCCTAGTTCAAAAACAAAAACTAGATTTTCGACGGTGCAATTTTCAACTTTCTAATGCTGAGGTTTTTCTCAAATCTTAAAGTTCAAATATCTTAATATGGTAAAACATTGCTAAAAACCAAAAGTGTGGTAAAATATTCATTTGTTTTGATGTCCAAAAAAATATTTTCATTCAGAGCGATTTTGACAACATTTGCGCACACCAAATTAAGTTTGATCGGTACATAACTCCTTCAGTATAAATCAGATTTAAGCAATCTTGGACTCGTTGGAAAGTTGGAGCAATACCAACCCTCTTGATAAAACAAGAAATGCGGTATTGCTCCTTCAACTTCAACAACTCGTATACACTAAGATGGAGTTGCGAGCGTTATGTTCATGTAGAACTTCCATACCAAGGTTAGCATGGTTGATGATATCAGCCCAAGTGTTAATTACATGACCTTGACTGTCAACTATAGATTGTTTGAAATTGAAACCATTTAGGTTGAAAGCCATGGTGCTAATACCTAAAGCAGTGAACCAGATACCTACTATAGGCCAAACAGCTAGGAAGAAATGTAGAGAACGAGAATTGTTGAAACTAGCATACATATTGGAAGATCAATCGGCCAAAATAACCATGAGCAGCTACGACACAAAGCTTTCCAACAAGTCCAAGATTGCTTAAATCTGATTTATATTGAAGGAGTTATGTACCAGTCAAACTTAATTTGATGTGTGCGAATGCTGTCAAAATTGCTTTGAATGAAAATATTTTTTTAGACATCAAAACAAAATGAATATTTTACGCATTTTTGGTTTTTAGCAATGTTTTACCATATTAAGATTTTTGATTTGAGAAAAACCCCAGCATTAGAAAGCTGAAAATTGCACCTATTGCTGAAAATCCAGTTTTTGTTCGTGAACTGGGGAGTTGACTTTTTTTCCTTTTGGAATTTGATTTTTTAACTATTTTTATTGGATTCAAATAGGGGGTATTTGCTTATTTATGAATAATATCTTGAGTAAAATCATTTGCTTAAATGATATTAGGCATAAATAAGTGTCTGTTCTATGTCTGTATACCAAGGTTTGTATAGATAGGTGTCTGTATACCAAAACGGCAGTCTCAGTAGATGTCCTGTATATAAGTGTATGTCCTGTGTTTGTATACCAAGATTTGCATAGATAGGTGTCTGTATACCAAAATGGCAGTCTCAGTAGAACTCGACAGAGAACTCACGAGATGTGTCGAGTTCTGGAAGTCTTTAAAGGAAAAAAGAGCTGGGTTGGGTCGAGATCGATTTCGACCCAAGTCGAGATCTCGACCCAAGATATTGCACTTTTTTAACTCGGCTGCCATCTCGTCTCTACCTTTAAAAAAACCGAGATCTCGCGAGTTTTAGTTCCATGATTGCTATATCACTGTTCCACATGGCACAAATAAGGTGGGTAATGCAGGCCCAGTTTAAATTTGGGAAGGTTTTTGTATAGGTTTGGTTTGGGCCGTAGTTTTTGAGATTTATCATTGTAATGGACTGAATTATAAAGCCCAAAAGTGAGGTGGGTTAAGGGAGTGCATGGGAAATTATTATTTTATTAGTGGTCCCCATGTCTAGAGTCCAAGTTTATCTTAGCTATACAAGAGTCCTACTTTTAGTTATTTTAGGCGATTTTTTTAATTTTGGTTGTTTATTTAAAAAAAATTAAGAGTTATTAGTGAAGTTTATTTCTGGTTTTGGGTTTCCAATCTTTCCTTATATATGTAAACACCCCCACGATTGAGGGGAATAGAATGAACGGAATTTGGTTTTGATGTGGTAGTTACCATTTATGGCTGAAAGTGTTTTCTCTCTCTCCACCTTGACACCTAATCAACTTTTCTATTAATCTATTTTGGATATTTTATTTCTGATTTTTGTTCCTGAAACCAATTATTCAGGTCTGGTATTTAATCTCTTGACATCTGCCTGTTAGATCTGAGATCGGATCTAATCCAAATATAGCCTTCAGATTAGAATCTTCTTCGTCCAATCATTGAGTGATTTTTAGATCCAACAATCGACCTACATCAACTTGGTATCAGAGCCTAACCTGGACATGGGTACCCTATGTTTTCAAGACTAGAGTTTGCTTGCCAAATAGAAGAACTGCCGTTTTATTCGTAGATGAGGGACAGTGAGAATTTTGTTTTTCGGTCTGTGGTAGAGGTGTTTTCTATGACAGATGAGATGATCATTGAATCCATAGTTCAAAATTTCGGTTAAAATACTGACATTTTGATGAAATATTTCAGTTTTAACACTAGTCGAAACGAAATGGCATGCGAATTTAGGGATCTTCAATGTTTCGATCTTTTCACTGAAATGGACCATATTTCAATGTAAATTTCAACCATTTTGGCGAATTTTGGTACCATATTTTGGTGTCATTTCAGTGATATATTTCGGTTTCGAAATCTTGCCCCTTGATTGAATCTAAAAGTGATGTTTTCATCGAATTTCCAGCTTCTTCCTACTTTGATGGAGCTATATGTCATGTATTTCCTTCTCCCAAACATGTCATCATAGTTGGTCAATCATGGATGTGGAAAAGATGTCCTTGATCGTGAAGGGATGCAGCATGATAGCTCTTTAAACTGGATGGAACAGAAGTATGTCATGTATTTCCCTCTCATCTACTACACACTATTGTCTTGAAAGGGTTGCACCGTGATAGCTCTTTAAAGCTGATTGAAGCGACATCACCAGTGCATCCACAAGAGGAATTAGTTGATGGTCTAATTGAAGATATGGAGCCCCAATAAAAGATTCCAATTAGAGAGACACCACTTGGCATTGTTCGTAAAGAGATCGGTGATGGTTGATTTTCTTCTTCCTCCACAGAACCTGGACGTTTGGAAGCAGACTGTTGCTGATTTTTATGAGATGTGTTGGATTGCCATCAAGTCAAATAAAGTGTTGTTCAATGCCGATTCAAATTTTAGTATAGGTTTGAGTTGGGTCTAGTTTGCGGTTTTATCATTGTATTGAGATAAATTATAAAGCCCAAAATTGGAGGGGTTAAAGGGATGCATGAAAATTATTATTATATTTGTGGATCCCATGTCTAAAGTACAAATTTATCTTAACTATACAAGATTACAAGAGTCCTGTTGTTATTAGGCTCGTAAAAGTTCTATTAATTTTCGTTGCTTATTTAGAGTAGAAAGTTGAGTCCTTAGTGGAGTCTATTCTGCTTAATCTTATCTTTTATGGATCTATTTCTGGTTTTGGGTTTCTATATATATGTAACCATCCCCACAAATGAGGGGAATAGAATGGATGGGATTTGGTTTTGATTTGGTTGTTGCTATTAGAAGAGTTTTCTCTCTCCACCATGCCACCTCATCAAATTCTATAGTTTGGATATTTATTTCTGATTTTTATTCCTGAAATCAATTATTTAGGTCTGGTATTTTATCTTTTGAAATCTGCCCATTAGATCGGAGAGATCAGGTCTGATCCAAATATTGCCTTCAGATTAGAATCTTCTTCCTCCAATCATTAAAGTGAGCCCATCACTTGCAGATCCAATGATCGACCAGGCATCCGTGGGCCATCAAGAGATTACTTTCCAGGTGGGCTATCTAGAGAAGCTTTTCCCTTACTAGCATTTTTAAGACCAGTTAGATGATTTATTTACAATCCGTGTTGTAATGTTTCAGGAGTCAAACTAATAGGTTCACTCAATGAGGTTTTATCTGAGTGGGGTTCACAAATCAATGTTACATGTTGACGAATATAAATTAATTTATTCTAGAATTGCTTATGACACTTGAATTCTTAATCCCAACGGATAGAGCAGTGCTGTTCTTTATGTTTTCAGTTAATCAGTATGTTATTTTTTCAGTCTAAGACTATATACATTTTACACATCAATTTTATTTATATTTCACTCTAATTACATGCATGTACCTAGATATATTTTATGCATATATCCATAAGACCATACTTATACATAAATGTGCACCATATTTTAGGTAGAACAGACATATGATTACGTTTGATCCAGTTCTCATAAAACTATAATAACACTTGTAAGAACAAAAAAAGTTTTAGGTGGAACAACTTTAATCTAGTTCTGGTGAAATAATCAACCAAAATATATATTTTTTTAAATAACAGAATTGAAGCTCATTAAGCAGTGTAGAAGAGTGTAGTAACCATGAGCAGCGGCTATTGCAGACATGCTAGCAACCTCCACTGATGCAGAAGAACATACACCTTTGCCTTCAGGAACTGCAGCAGAAACCTGAAAGGTATAGGGATAACATCAGAGCTGTTTAACAACTAATGGGCTGCAGATGTAACTAATAACTTCTTTGAAGGTTGAACCAATTGAATCTATCATAATCAGAGCAATATAGGATAAGATAGAATTGCAAAAAGAAGAAAATTTAAAAAGGTTTACATGGAAGCAACGGCAAATCATACAGAACTACAGAAGAGGATGACCTAGCAGGCCTTTGGCTATATTGGATTATGATGCCATAAATATATACTTTTGGACTAACTGTTACATAAATTTCTGCATGTAACAATCTTATGTGCCATAAATGACATTTCCTCTATCAATGCTGATGACCCAAAAATTTAGCATAACAACAACAAACTCAGCCTTATCCCAACTAAATGGGGTTGGCTACATGGATCCTTGCAAAACAAAGTCAGGAAAACTGACTGAAAGTAAGAGGAATGAAGAAATGCAGAAATTAATAAATGAAAAATGGAAAGTGAGAAATTAGAAATGAAAGTAAGAGGAAAGAGGCACAGCCCAATAAGAAAAATCTCGGATAAATGGGGTTGGCAACCTAGATCCTTGACCTCCAATAGGCTCTATCCGAGGTCATATAAGGCCTAGACTACGCATGTCGTTCCTTATAACCTCTCCTTGTTCGAGTTTGTGTAGGACGGGTATTTTAGGAACTAGAATGTTAATTAGTTGCCTTATATTGTAATTTCTTTTTATTTATCTTTTACCTCCCTAGGGAGGCGTATGTAATTTCTTTCATACTATTAATGAAGTAATTTAGGTGTGGAGGAGATATCTCTCCAACAGACAATATTCCACCATCTTCTCTTCTACTCTCTTCTTCTCTTCTCTTTCATCTCCTTCAACCCTCTTTCTCCGTCTTTCTCCTTGTTCTTTACATTTGTTAACTTCCAACTTGGTTGTTGGTTTGAGAGTCGAGTCTGCTTCTTGTCCCTTCATCTCTCTCTCTTTGGAACCCTAGGTTACAAAGGGGTTCCAAGGAAGAGAATACTATGTGAAAAGATTTGAAGAAACCATGATATGAACATGTTTGAAGCTCATTGGAACTTCAAGAGGAGGGCTCACATGAAGATAAAGAGGTTTTGAAGCTCAAACAAAATTCTGGCAGCTTCTTCCCTTTACCGCCAGATTTTTTTTCAAATGCCCAAATCTCTCATCAGGCTGCCATTGAAGCTGGGATAGGATCCATTTGGATCGCCCAGTCAATGATCCACGTAGAGGTAGTGGAAGGACCAGATGTAGAGCCTTGCAAAGTGGAAGCCGAAGAATCTGGCACTGCATATGTAGAAAGGAGCTCAAAACCTTGCGAAATGCTACAATCTCATCCTGCATGGAGGCACCGGTGTCTGTCTGTAGTCCATATGGAGATCCCATAGGTGCAACCTGTTAGAAGTTGTGAATATGGTTCTCGGTATTAGCATCTGGACTAATACCGAGAAGGGTTTATGTAAGGGTATTTTGGACCTTTTGGTCCTCTCTTTGTATTTTGGTTACCCTATCATATATATAAGAAATAGGGGAGAATAATACGATAGATTATTCTCCCCAATAGCTTGCAATTTAGTCTCTTCTTCTTCCTTTTCTCTCTTTTCTTCATCTAATTCACTGATATTTACATGGTATCAGAGCTAGGCTCTTAAGAATCAATTTAATTCCTTAAGATCTACTCTATCTTTTGGTTGAACCGTGGGTCAGAGAGAGGGAATAAAATAATGGAATGGCTTGTTGTATTGATAGGTAAGCCCCTCTATTTATAATAGAGGGGAAATTGTAAATAGTCTAAGCTAGGCGATGTGGGACTAAAACCCACATAGCCGACATAAGCTAAGTACACTTAATAACATAAAAATACCCCAAAAGGACCAGAATACCCCCACGGTATTCTGGAGTACATATATTCTAACACTCCCCCTCAAGCTGGATTATACAAATATTAAAGAAGGAAGATCCAGCTTGGACTAAAGAAAAAAACTCCATAACAATGCTAACACTCCCCCTCAAGTTGGCACATACAAGGTACTAATGCCCAACTTGAATAAAATGGGAAAAGATAAGTTGTACCAGAATCCAACTTCAAGATGAATGCAGCTCCCAAATAAACTTTCAAGAACTTGTAAAATTAGATCTTCAAAACTTGGGCAAACTTGATCAGTAAACTTTCACCAATCTTCAGCAGCTGTCTAGTGATGAATCTCGGACTGACAATCTTGAAGATTAGTGACTAGGGTAGCAAGCAGATGTATCAGGCAGCAGTAAAGAGCAAGCAGCAAAAAAAAATAACACAACTGTAGAACCTCATATAGGCAGGCAATAACCAAACATCTTCAAAATTTTAAGACCAACCTCCCCCTTGCGGCAAACTCAACCCAATAACAAAGTAGATACCCATTGGCAATGGTGAAACCTCTGACCTTCTATGTTTTGCACCAAGTATTCCTGCAAGTTCTGCTTTCTGCAATGGCTGCAGGTATACTGTATATAATCCCCCCCTCACGTGTAATACATGTGGACATAACAGGGATGATGGAAGATATAGGGCAAAACATAATATTCTAGAATTTTCCAAGAGCTGCCAAGGGTAATGGAAAAAGAAGAAATGGCATTGAAGAGAATACCATTAACTTCCAAGGTGGTTATGGGTTATGCCAAAGTTATGGTTTGGGAGGTGGTGAAGAAAAAAGCAGTGGGATAATGAAGTACGGAGTAAGTAATGCAACATATAAATCTCCAACCATCTTCAAACGATCAAACAAACACTTTTGATGGAAACTCCTACAGGGGAGAAACTCTTAACTCCAATATTCAAATCTAACAAGTACACAGATCTAATTTGAAGTAAGGAAAGCTCCATTCTTCAAGGCTTGATCAATCTTCAAACAAGGAGGAACAAGTGTGCAAAAAACCCCAATGTATAAACTCCCACATGCTTAAAAGAACAAACGAAGATATCTGGACAGCAATGGATTGTTGAAGCTTCAACAAAAATTGGATCAGATCTGAATTAGTAACAATGCTAGGATTCAAGCTCCAAGGTGAGCCAGATATGAACCAGAAAAGCTTCACATAACTGAATAGGTTCGTAGTTGCAACCAAGAACTGTGAAACACACTGTTGTAGTCCCAAATAAACTGATCTCCAAGATAGCAGATTCGAGTCTTCAAGAATGAAAGAAATTCGATCTCCAATAGAAGAAAACTCAGTCACAATAATAGGGCAGCAGTATACCACATAAAAGGCAGTAGTAACATATCAACCAGTCATGCTTACAGAAGCCAAACAATAATACCAGCCATGTAGGTAGTAAAGCTCAAACTAACCAGCAAATGTAAGATAAATAACCAGACAGATCCATAGGTAGTTGAAGCAGCCAGCCATATAGGAAGTTAGGAACAAGTAAGAAAAATAGGTTGATAATTGGAGAAACCGAGCCATAAGAATGAACCTGAATTTTTCCAAAAAGAACTAATGAATGATGCTGAAATAGGGGCTGAATACTCCTCTGATGTTTATAAAACTCTTCTAAAAAAATCAGCAATAGTGGATTGCCCTAACCCTTAGATCGATTATAGTCAGGGTTTTGTAAAAAACCCTGAAAGGGAAGATCGATTGTAGGGAAGAGGGCTTCAACAAAGTGATGATGACTTGTCAAAGGTGATGTCTTCTGGTAATAGATGCTGACCACCACTGCTGGAATGGATCTCCAGTTCGAATAACTAACCATCTTGGTAATTGAGACTTGATCTTCACGTGGGAGAAACACCAAAAAATTACAGAAAAATAGGGCAGCAGCTATCATGTGCAATAGACCTTCTTCAAGCCAGGAATAGTTGAAGTAGAATGTCCTTCTTGATGGTAGAAACACCTCCAAAAAACTCCAATAGCAGCAATCAACCCTAACCCTAAAATCGATATTTGTAGGATCTATTGGGGTTAGGGGTCTTCAAACACTTGGAAAGAGGCTGAAACTGAGGTCGAGTGATCCTTGTAGGTGGAGTAAGCATCTCTCCAAAAAGGCAGCAAAAACTGAAACCTGTAACCCTAATGTCGATTTGAGTCAGGGTTTTAACAGGTAACCAAAAATAGCAGGTTGAGAAGGTTTTGCTGTAGGTATAAATCCAGCCATCAGATAGTGGCCAAACTGAGGTCGATTAAGGCTGGTAGTAGTAGGAAATTATCTCTGAAAAATTAGCTGCATCTGACAAGGGAAGCCCCAAAATCGATTGGAGTCAAGGTTTTGAAAAAAACCCTGACAAGGTGAGATCGATTTGGGGATTATGGCTGGAAAACTTAATAAAAGATGGAGAGAGAAAAAAGGGAAGTTAGGTTTTGGAATAGGGCAAAATAGGGCTGGAAAAGGCTGCATAGGGTGCTCCAAAATTGGAGGATCAGTTTTCATTAGGTGATAGAGATCTGATCTCCAAAGAAAAGGGGAACTCCAAATCGCAGATGTGGCTCCAGCAGGGTTCGAGCAGATTTTTTAATAAAAAAATAGAAAGGAAGGTGGGGGGGGCAGCAACTAAGTTTTCGATATTCTCAGTTTACCTCATTAGTGCAGCCCCTTTATAGGCTGAGAAGAAGAAGAACTGGAGAAGGAGAAAACCAAGAAAGGGAGAAGAAGAGAGAGATCGATGGAGGAGTAGGGAGAAATAGGGTTTTTTTCTTCTCTCTAACCTAGATCAGACCAGCTCTGATACCATGTTGGTTGAACCGTGGGTCAGAGAGAGGGAATAAAATAATGAAATGGCTTGTTGTATTGATAGGTAAGCCCCTCTATTTATAATAGAGGGGAAATTGCAAATAGTCTAAGCTAGGGGATGTGGGACTAAAACCCACATAGCCGACATAAGCTAAGTACACTTAATAACATAAAAATACCCCAAAAGGACCAGAATACCCCCACGGTATTTTGGAGTACATATATTCTAACACTATCACTCTCGATTATCATAGGAATTGCGATCTAAAGTTTCTCCAGGTTTGAAGTTCTTCGTGGATTTGGTTTGAAGAGGCTGCAACACCCTATGCTGCGATTTTTGGAGGATGTTTGAGACTAGTTCATGAATATATAAGAAGAACTAGGTCTAACTTTCGTGGATTTTTTTTATCGATTCAGGGTTATTATTTGAAGTTCGATTAAGAGGAGCATTCAGTTTCAGGTTTCGGTGTTGGCAGATTTTTTTTTGGAAATCTTTCCCTGGATCGATAGATAGAAGGTTAGTTGAGAAGGTAAAGCCTGTGTAACAAGTGGGTCACCATCAAGCAGGTACAATCCACCATGCACCTTACCCGATCCAATCGTCTTCCCCGAGTCCAGATCCTGAAAGACACAATGAGATGGAAAAAAGGTCACTTTACAATTCAGATTTTTTGTAATACTACCAATAGATAGAAGGTTAGTAGTGAAATTGGGAATATACAACACAGAAGACAAGGTAAGAGAAGGGGAACAACTGATGGATCCTTTCCCAGAAATAGATGAGAGGGACCCATCAGCTATTTTAATCTTATCCTTTCCAGAAGTAGGGGAATAGGTATGAAAAAGGCTAGAAGAACATGTCATGTGATCAGTGGCACTGGAGTCGATGATCCAGGGAGTAGAGACAACCGATGCACAATGACCAGCAAAGGGAATACCTGAACGGGCAAAATGAGAACCTGATGGTGTGGAATAACTGGCAGTAGATGTAGTAGAGGCAGTGGAAGTCTGTAACATACACCTGAGAGCCTGAAATTCTTCCTGGGAGAAAACCAGTTCAGTAGTAGGGGCTGTACTTACACTTTCAGTGTGATTAGCCTTGCGCCTTTAGGTTTACCACGGCCACGTTTGGTCTCAAAAACAGCGGGCTTCCCATGTAATTTCCAGCACTGAGCCTTAGCGTGATAGGGTTTGTTGCAATGATCACACTTGATTGGCTCACGTGCAGGAGCAGCAACAACAAAAGCACTACTCTCAGTAGTAGTAGAAGAGTTGGAACCAACGGCCTGTAGGGCTGATCTCTCAACTGTAGGAGTCAACATCATAGCAGCCCGACGTGTCTCTTCAGTGTGAACATAAGAAAAGGCCTGCTCCATTATGGGGAAAGGAATCCGAACAAGAACTTGCACTCAAATTGGATCATATTCAGCATTAAGACCAACCAAAAAATCATAAACCCGTAACTGATTTACATACTTGGAATAGGCAGTAATGTCGTCAGGTGTACAGGGCTGAAAATGAGCATAGTGATCCAATTGTTGCCATAAGCTCTTGAGGACAGCATAGTATTTGGTAACTGACAACTCCTTCTGAGTAGTGGTATGGAGCGTCTTCCGAATGTCATAAGCTTGTGCATCATTCCCCAATTGTCCATAAGTTCCCTTAACAGCAGCCCATATCTGTGCGGCTATGAAGGTACTGGCTGGAGAGTACTTGAGGCATGGAGTTCAAAACAAAGGACATAACCATAGCATCATTGGCATTCCATCTAGCTTGAGAAGGGCCCTCTTCAGTGGGCTGTTTAGAGGTGCCAAGAAGATGGCCACTGAGTCCTTTTCTAGCCACAGTCAAAGAGAGAGATCTGGCCCACATTAGATAATTGGTGCCATCAAGTTTAATGGAGGCAGCATAAGGGAGGAATTCAGTCCTGGACTAACCATCTCCTCCAGAAGTAGCCATGGTCACATCAGAGTCTAGCATGATGAAGATAATCCTTAGCAGCAAATCAGAAGTAAAAGACCTTAAAAATAAGGTTAAATGATCCTCTTGGCAACAAAAAAGCTTTAAAAGTAATAGCAGCAACAAGCAGCCCTATCCCCCAAAAATGGATAAGAATTAGGGTTTTGAAAAAAACCCTGAAATAGAAGATTGATTAAGGTTAGGGGTCTTCAAACAAAACTCGAAAGGGGCTGATAGTAATGTCGAGTCCTCCTTGTAGTAGTATGAATGAGATCTCCAAATATTAGCCCAAGCAAAGAACAGAAAACCCAAAAATCGATAAAAGTCGAATTGAGATCGATATTGGGTATAGACTTCAAATAGTTTGAAATTGCTGTAGTATCTGCTGTCCAATACTGCTATGATCAATCTCCAATAGGTAAAAACAGCTTCCAAGGCAAAGGAGAAGCTAATCTTCAAGGAGGGGAGATCTCCAAAAATTGTAGGAACAAGGGCAGCAGCAATCGAACTTGATTAAACCATCTGTTGAAGAGGTGGAATTGAGGGCAGCATCTAGATCGTATGATCACCTCATTAGATCTTCCCTAATAAGAGAAGCAAACCAAAAAGAAGGAAAGGAGAAAGAGAAGATCGAGTGGGAGAAGGTGGAAGAGAGAAACAATGGAAGGTGGTGGGGTTTTGAAAACCAAGATCACAGAAAGTGGCTCTGATACCATGTTAACAAAACAGAATATGAGAGAATGCTTGGATGATTAATGATCACCCCCAAGCCTGTATTTATATTGATGAAAATAAAAGACAGAATTACATGTGAGCAATGTGGGACTAAACCCACATTAGAAATAAAAATAAAACATTAAAAAATACCCCCCACGGTATTCTGGCCCATATAATCCAACAGAGATCCTTCTTGCTAGCTCTAGTATCTTTCCATAAGCCTCCCTAGTAGGTAAATAACTTCTGTCGTGGATCTACCTGGCATAAAACCAAATTGGTTGTTCGAGATATGAGTCTCTTTTCTAAGACAGGCTTCAATAAACTTCACCCATAGTTTCATTGTATGACTGATTAGTTTTAAGCTTCTATAGTTGTTGCAGCTCTAAATATTGCCTTTATTTTTGTAGATCGAAACTACAATGCTTGTCCTCCATTCATATGGCATTTTCCTTGCGTTCATAATCTTGTTAAACAACTTAGTTAACCAATATACTCTACATACTCCTAAGGCCTTCTACACTTCTATTGGGATCTCATCTGGGCCCAGAGTCTTGCCTACTTTCATCTTTCTTAATGCTTCCTTAACTTCGGCTACACCAACCTTTCGTACATATCTATGACATGTGTTGTCTTGATGAATAATGCAATCATCCGGGTCATTTGTATTCGAACTATTTCCATTTAATAGTTCACATATATACTCATTCCATCTCTTCACAATGTCCTCATCCCTTACCAACACTCTTCCATCCTCCCTTTGATACATCTCACATAGTTGAAATCTCTACTCTTCCATTCTCTCATATTAGCTATCTTATAGACAGCTTTTTCACCTTCCATTGTGTTCGGATTAATATAGAGATCTTCATATTTATTCGCCCTAGCCATCCGCACAATCTTCTAAGCCTCATTTATGGTCTCATTATACCTCTTTTTATCTTCTGTTTCTTAAGTCTGTTGCCATGTCTTAAAACTCTCTTTCTTGGTCTTGATGGCTACTTAGACCTTGTCATCCCACCACCAAGTCTCCCTAGGGGCTTGACGACTACCCTTCGCTTCCAATAGGACTTCCTTGGCGACCCTCTTGATACAAGTCATCATCTTGTTCCACATCACATTAGTGTCTCCCTCAAATTCCCATTTTCCATGTTGGACAACATTATCGGTAAATGTACGTAGGGACTCCCTTTTAATCTCCACCATCTTATCTTAGGATACATAGGTTCCCTCCTCCTATGCTTCTGTACCCTGAGGCACATATCTAGGGCCACCAGTCTATGTTGGACAGTTAGACTCTCCCCAGGGATAACCTTATAGTCCTCATACAACATTCTAAGAAATCTATTTGACTGGTATGATTTCCACTTTTGTAGGTAACTAAGTGCTCCTCTCTTTTTTTCAAAGAAAGTGTTCACAATGCATAGATCATAAGCTACCGCAAAGTCTAAGATTGAGGTCCCCTCCTCATTCTGTCCCCAACCCCGAAACCTCCATGGACACCTTCATAGCCTCTACGATCACTCCCAACGTGTCCATTCAGGTTACCTCATTTGATAATCGATTCATCATGACCAAAACCCTGCACTAAGTCATCCATGTGATCCCAAAATTGGCACTTATTACTTTCATTTAATCCTATTTGGGGTGCATAAGCGTAAACAATGTTGAGGTTGTCAACATTGTTTGCGAAACATGGTTAAGTTTGATACAGAGATGGTTAAAATATTTGAGTTTCTATAAGGTAGATACATATCGATACGTATTGATACACATGCCTTTTTTCATATATTACACCAAACACGAACCAGAACCCCCAAATTTTTCGGATCGCGCCACAAAATATGTTGGTTCGGGTCGGATCCACATCGCACTTGAAGGGAAAAGGTAGGTTTGTTTCAAAAAACTTGATCTTTTGCTTCAAATCTTGCATTTTTGTTCTTTTTTTTTTTTTTGCTATGATTCAAGGAGAATAGGTTCAACTAACTATTAGATGCATGCTTTGTATACATTTGCAAAGATTTGAACTCAAATCCATCATTTTTCACCCAAAACCGAAAATGGCTTCCTTAAGAGTCAGTATTGTGTTTATGTTCGGTCAGTACACAACATCATCCTAGTTGCTCTTATTCTTGAAGACCCTTACAGACATGAGTTTGATCCACCCCGACATTCTTCATGGCAATAGAATGACTCTGCATGTAAGAAATCTCATCTTTTATAACAATTTAGAAGTGTCGCACTTGTCTGGTTATACATTATTCACAATTCTTAGTGTATGTACATGATATATGACATATATTGCTTGTTTATATTGTTTTTTGTGTCCAAAAATGTATTTACATTTGTGTTTTGATCATTTTCATGCGTTTCTGCACTGATCTATACGTATCTTCGATATGATACAATACAATACGTCTCTTAAAATCACCCGACCAATACGATACCCGATACCGATACTTTAAACCTTGACCACAACTGTTTTCTTCCTTTCCTGCTTCTCATGGTTTTCAGTGTGAACCATGTATCTTTGCCAAACATTGTCGTTCGTCTTATCTATAACATGGTAATAGATCCATTGTTCCTTTTCATATTGTGCATTCTGTTGTATATGGTCCTACTCCCACTGCTTTGTTGGTTATCGTTACATTGTGTCATTTGTTGGTGATTATTCTTGGTCCGCCTAGATATTTAATGAAGTATAACAAAAAAATCCTATCAGATGATTTGCACTCAATTTGAAACTATAATTAAAATTGTCCGTTCCGATAAAGGGGGTGAGTACATGTACGGTGGACTGCAAAACTGTTTTTTTAATTGACAATGGCATTATCCATTAACTTGCTTGTGTTGACACACCCCAACAGAATGGGGTAGTTGAAAGGAAAAATCGCCATTTAATGGAAGTCGCTAAGAGTCTACTATTTGGCATGCATGTCCCTAAGACTTTTTGGTCTCATGCCCTCCTTGCTGATGCCTTCTTAATTAAGCGCATGCCCACTAAGCTCCTTGGTTCCAAATCCCCTTTGGAAACCTTGTATCCTCAGGGCCCTGCTGTCTCTGTTCCCCACAAGGTGTTTGGGTGTGTGTTATGTCCATGTTAATAAATCTCTTAGGCCTAAACTTGATCCCAAAGCACTCAAATGCCTCTTCCTTTGGTATTCCTCCTCTACAAAAGGATACAAGTGTTACCATCCCTCTTCCAGGCTCTAAAGATGTCACCTTCTTTGAATCTGTACCTTTTTTTACTTCTACATCCTCTTCAGGGGGAGAATAATGGGAGTAAAGAGGCTGCTGATATCACCCCTCTCCCTACACCGTTACCCATTCCTCCATTTCTGTTTGATGTTGGGAAACATAAAGAAGTGGATGTTGTTGAGGTTGTTCATCATTCAGAGAGTTCTGGTAATAAGGAGTTGCTTGTGTACCAAAGAAAGGGAATGAAGACCTGCCAAGAGTCCTCTTTGGATCCACATCATGAGATCCACCTCTCTCAATCAGGTAACACTTCTTCACCTCCTCCTGATTTAGATCTTCCCATTTCTATTCGAAAGGGAAAGAGAGCTTGCACTGATCCAATAGCCAAGTTTGTTTCCTGTGATGCTATCTCTCCTACAGGTGTTGCCTTTTATGTTGCCCTTTCCTCCACTTCCATTCCCAAGCATGTCATTGAAGCCATGTCTAACCCAAAGTGGAAGGAAGCCATGTCTGAGGAAATGATGGCACTTGAGAAGAACTATACATGGACGCTAGTTAATCTTCCCAAGGGAACAGTTCTAGTTGGGCGTAGATTGGTTTACACAATCAAATATTAATCAGATGGTATTGTTGAGAGTTAAAAGACCAGGTTGGGGACCAAAGGATACAATTAGGTGTATGGAATTGATTATCAGGAGATATTTGCGCCTGTAGCTAAACACAATTCGATAAGAGTTCTCTTATCACTGGCAGCTAATAAAGATTAGTCATTGCATCAGTTGGATGTGAAGAATGCTTTTCTCCATGGTGAATTAGAAGAGGAAGCGGACATGCAACCTCTCCCCAGTTTCAGGTTCCCTTCAGCTAAAGAGAAAGTGTGTCTTCTCAAAAAGGCAATATATGGCCTCAAACAGTCCCCAAAGGCTTGGTACGAGAAATTTAGACAGCCATTCTTAAGAATAGGTATTCCCAGTCAAGTTGACTACACTTTCTTTACCTGGTGAGGTAATGGTACCATCACAGCTCTTACTGTCTATGTAGATGACATTGTGGTGATTGGAAATGTCAGAATTGAGATATGTCGACTGAAGTCATACTTGGCCCAACAGTTTGAAATTAAGATCTTGGACCCTTGAAGTATTTCTTGGGGATTGAAGTGTGAAGGTCTAAGAAGGGTATAAATATTTGCCAAAGGAGGTTTATATTTGATTTGTTGAAAGAAACATGAATGTTGGGTTGCAAACCAACAACTCTCTTATTGACCAAAACTACAAGCTTGGAGAAGATTGTGATCCATCCCTTGTTGATGCAGGGAAGTACCAAAGGCTAGTGGGGAAGCTGATCTATCTCTCATTGACATGCCCAGACATTACATATCCAGTTGGGGTGGTAAGTCAAGTTATGTATGCCCCCAAAAGTGGGCACTTGGATGCCATATACTGCATTCTCAGGTACTTGAAGTCTACCCCAGGGAAAGGACTATTACAAGCCAGGTACAACCACTTCAGGATAAAGGGCTACACTGATGCTGATTGGGCTGGTTCAATTTCTAACAGACGGTCTACAACAGGCTATTGTACATTTGAAGGTGGTAATCTGGTCACATGGAGGAGCAAAAAACAGTCTGTGGTGGCCCAATGTAGTGCAAAGGCAAAGTTTAGGGTTATGACACATGGAGTTTGTGAACTCCTTTGGTTAAGAAGGCTGGTCCTAGAGTTGGGGTTTGATACTGAGGCACCTATGAGACTCTATTGTGATAACAAATCTGCCATAAGTATAGCCCACAAGCCTGTGCAACACAACATGACCAAGCACATTGAGGTAGATCAGCACTTCATCAAATTGAAGATTTGACTCAGGCCACATATGCACTCCTTTTAAGTGGACTGGTGATCAGTTGGCTGACATTTTCACCAAAAGGCTTATTCCTCATTAGTTCAGTACTCTTCTGTGCAAGTAGGAAATGTATGACATTTATTCTCCAACTTGAGAGGGAGTGTTAGAGTTCATGTAATAAGGGTACTTTGGGTATTATGACATAATGTGTTATGTTGTATTGTGTTTTTCTAACCTTCTAATCCTTTTTCCTTCCTTTACTAGATTATGTTAGTATGTGGGGCACAATTGTAATTTCTCCAATTATTGGCCAAGTGAATCAATGTAGGGGACAGAAGTCTACTCTCTCCCACACATGTTCTACTTCCACCTCCCTCTTTTTTCTTCTCTTCATTCACCATAGAGCATCTTTTAGTGCAAAGTGGTTTTACTTTTTCTTGTAGTAAAATGATTCTAGTTCTGCTTTGTGCTGTCGAGCTCTTCTTGTACATGCAATGTACTACACATAGAAATCACTGCAGTTATCATATAATTCAAACAAATGCATAATGCATGTCCGCATTGTTGTAACATAGGTCAGACCGGTTATAAGTTTAGTTTTGTTCCATTCCAAATAAAATTATAAAAGAACCATTTAAGAAATAATAAGCAATAAACTAGAAATATCCTGCATAAATTGGACTAGCATTCTTGCAGACGTCCAAAAATATTAGAATATAATCAGAGTGAATACAAATGGAGGGTATACCAGCATACTGATACTATTATCAAAACGAACTCCCAACTCAGTCATCAAAACAAGGATTGTCCCAGCAACATATGCTGCCCACCTGAAATGGAGCACTTATTAGTAACTGGTCGTCTTAAACTGAAAAGAAAAAGTTTGAAGTCAAGAAGAAGAATGACCCACTTTTGGGATGGATCTCGGGAAAAAAATTTGTTTGCCTTTTCATAAGACATAGGCTTGTCACCATCCATCAAATCAGACAAGTCCATATCAAAAGTTGGTCCACGATTACTTAATTCCGATCCATATGATACCTGAGATGGACGAAGTAGGAGATAAAATACAGAACACATTAGTTTATGAATAGAAATACTCCAATTAAAGAGGACATCAAATCCATTGCTAAGTATAGATGTAAAACAAATAGCATGACCTACTAGTAAAATAAGAGTGATGGAGTATTGCTTTTGTAGACCGGGTTCAAATCCTATCAAATACAGACCACGAAAAGGATCTAGATTTGGTTGGGTCTAGTAGGAAAAATTAGATATATATTTTCTTTTTTAGGATTATATGTAATCTTTTATTTATACTATTTGGTAAGAAATAGCTATGTAGGGAGGTAGTAGTGTCCTAGTTGAATTTTGTTTCCTATTTGGAGTTGTTTTCTAATTTTTAAGAGTTCTAATTTCTTACTGATGAAATATTAGAATGGAGAGAATGACTTGTGTCAATGTGACACAGGCCAGCTTTATTTATAATAGAATAGGGGAACATTCCAGAATAGAGTACAAGACTAAGATACCTTTATGACAGTTCTACCCTTGTACCCTTATTACAACACTCCCCCTCAAGTTGGTGCATATATATCTATCATGCCCAACGTGCTAACAATAGAAACAAATAACTTAGGACTCAAGCCATTGGTAAAAACATCTGCAAGCTGATCATCTGAAGGAACGAAGGTAACGCACATCTGACCACTATCAAGTTTCTCCTTGATAAAGTGACGATCTATCTCCACATGCTTTGTTCGATCATGATGAACATGATTATGAGCAATGCTGATTGCGGATTTGATGTCAAAGTGCAACCGCATAGGCATCTCAACCTCAATCCCAAGATCTTGCAACAAACCTTGAAGCCAAAGAGCTTCACATATACCCTGGGCTATAGCCTGAAACTCGGCCTCTGCACTAGAACGAGCCACAACAGTTTGCTTCTTGCTCCTCCAGGTGACAAGATTCCCCCCAACATAAGTACAATAGCCAGAAGTAGAACGCCTGTCATCAGGTGATCCAGCCCAATCTGCATCTGTATATGTTTCAATTTTCATGTGACCATAGGGAGAAATAGAAATTCCTTTTCCTGGAGCAGCTTTCAAGTACCTCAAAATTCTATAGACAACATCCAAATGTGTAGAATAGGGGTCATGCATGTACTGGCTTACCAGACTTACTACAAAAGAAAGGTCTGGACGAGTGTCGGACAAGTAAATCAAACGTCCTACCAGTCGTTGGTACTGCTCCCTATTTACAGGTTCACCTTCCTTTAGCCGAAGGTGACAATTAGGTTCAACAAGGATGTCTACTGGCTTGCACCCCAACATACCTGTCTCAGACAATAGATCCAAGGTGTACTTTCTTTGAGATAATGAGATTCCTTTGTTAGAGTAGGCAACCTCAATACCCAAGAAGTACCTAAGCTTCCCCAGGTCTTTGATCTCAAACTCAGTGCCCAGAAATTTTTTCAAAGAATCAATCTCCTCCTGGTTACTCCCAGTAATGACTATATCATCAACATCTACAATCAACATAGTCACATGTTTGGTAGTCCTCCTAATGACTAAAGTGTGATCTGCATTCCTCTGCTTGAACCCAATGCAGACCATAGCTTTATGAAACCTACCAAACCATGCCCGGGGAGACTACTTCAACCCATAAAGAGCTTGATTGAGCTTACACACCTTTCCCTGAGTCTCTGGAGAATCAAATCCTGGTGGAATATCCATGTAGACCTCCTCAGTCAACTCACCATGCAAGAATGCATTTTTTACATCAAGTTGAAATAAGTTCCATCCCTGATTTGTTGCATAAGATAGGAGAACCCCCACAATGTTCATCTTAGCCACTGGAGCAAAGTTCTCCTGATAGTCAATTCCATACGTCTGGGTGAAGCCTCTAGCAACCATCCTAGCTTTGTATTGCTCAATGTTCCCATCAACCTTGTGTTTAACTGCAAACACCTATTTACACCCTACAACTCTCTTTCCCAGTGGAAGCTGAACCAAATCCCACGTGTTATTTTTATCATGGGCTCTCATCTCTTCCTTCATAGCTTCTTTCCAATCCAAGTGTGCCATTGCCTCCTACCAAGAGTTAGGAAGAGAAACAGAGGACAGGGAAGCAAGAAAGGTCTGAAAGGTAGGAGATAATGAGTCATAAGAAACAATATTTGAAATTGGGTGCTAAGTGCAACTATGCTTACCTTTACTAGCAGCAATAGGAAGGTCAAGAGTAGGATCTGAATCAGAAAGAAGAACAGATGGAAGATTACCAGAATGTTCAGAGGTAGTAGAACTTCGAACCGATGCAGTCAATCTTAGAGAAAAGATGGTAGTAGGCCTATTCTGGTCGAGCTTTCCCTTCCTGTCATATGTCAGAAGTGACTCATCTCCCTGAACCATTTTTCCATTACCTAGCTCATTACTAAGCGATATAATGGGTTCAATGGGCATAGTAGAGGACACGGGAGTCTTCCCCTGAACAGAAATCTCACTTTGCTTTTGTTCCTGACTAGTAACCCCATCCTCAAGAACATCCTCTTCTTCCCAAGGCAGATCTATGGGAATTTGAAGGACCTCTTCCTGGTGAACAGACTCCCCCTGAAGAGCGATAGAGTAAAAGGGAACATTTTCCTGAAAAATAACATCCATGGAAACAAAAATTTTCCGAGAAGAAGGATGGTAACATTATAGCCTTTTTGGGTAGTTGAGTATCCCAAAAAAATACACTGAAGACCCCTCGGATCTAATTTCCCATGCACATAATGATTCCAAACAAAAGCAACATAGCCAAAAACTTTAGGTGGAACAGGGAAAGTGACACTACCAAGAAGATTTTCAATGGGGCTCTTATTATTAATAACACAAGACAACATCCTATTAATAAGAAAGGCCGCCATGGTGATAGCATCACCCCAAAAATGAACAGGGACATTCATAGCAAACATTAAAGACCGAGCAACTTCTAGGAGATGACGGTTTTTTCTCTCTGCTACTCCATTTTGAGGTGGAGTATCTACACAGGAAGTCTGGTGAACAATCCCATGGGCAAAAAAATATGACTGAAATGCCCCAACCGAATATTCAGTGCCATTATCAGACCTTAGAATTCTGATTTTAGCATCAAACTGTGTTGAAACCATGCTATGAAAATGCTGAAAAATAGAAAAAACATCACTCTTCTGGTGCATTAAATAAACCCAAGTTTTTCGACTAAAACAATCAATAAAAATCACAAACCAACGAAAACTAGAAGAAGAAACCACACGGGCAGGGCCCCACACATCAAAATTAATTAAACTGAAAGGAATGAAACTACGATTATCCAACACTGGGTATGTAGATCTGGTTTGCTTTGCAAAAATGCAAGCATCACAATGAAAATTGTTCAAATTACAATCTTCAGAAAAACTAGGAAATAAGTTAGTAAGAGTTCTTAGCGGTGGGTGTCCTAATCTACGATGCCACGTGTGTAAATCAGCAAGTGCTTTAGATCTAGATCCTGGGAGAGAAGCCACGGTAGATAATGCAGTAGGAGGCTGCTCTAACAGGTACAGGCCACCTTCCATCTTACCACATGCAATCGTACGGCCCGTTTCCAAGTCTTGAAGGACACAGTGAGAAGGAAAGAAAGTAACTTTACAATTGAGCTCATGTGTAATGCTACTAATGGATAACAGGTTAGTAAAAAAATGTGGGACATGAAGAATAGAAGATAAAGAAAGGGAAGGTAAACAATTTATAACTCCCTTGCCAGATATAGGAGAAAAAGATCCATTAGCAACCCGAACTTTATGATTACCAGCTAATGTATAATACTGGGGAAAATGTTTTGGAGAACTTGTCATGTGGTCGGTAGCACCAGAGTCAATAATCCAAGAAGTGGATTTGACAGAGGAGCTCTGACCACAAAACAGAATACCTGTAGAAGGACTGGCAGAGGAAGGTGTTGTAGTGGCAGAGGCAACACAAGCATGGGCTGAAGGTGCTGAAGTAGTAGATTCCAGCCTTGACATCAAACTCCGCAAGTGGGTCATCTCATCTGTAGAGAGAGGTATACTAGAAGAATCATCCTCAGAGATGGACTAATGGGCAGCACTTCCTCTAGATTTTGGCTGACCATGCCCCCGAGACTCAGGTGGACAACCATGAAGCTTCCAACAATGATCCTTGGTGTGACGCTCTTTCCCACAGTAGTCACACTTAACAGGAGGTCGCCTAGATGGCACAGCAGAACCACGATTCTGAATAGTAGGAGAAGCCGCAAAGGAAGTCAAAGCCCCTTTAGAGGGAGCTGTATAAAGGGTAGCACACTTCACAGTAGGAGGGTGTACCATAGCCTCACATCGGCATTCTTCAGAAGCAATAATAGCATATGCCTGGGCAAGGGTTGGAAAGGGATCCCTATTCAAGACATGTGCATGAATGGGATGATACTCCATGTTCAGTCCAGCTAAAAAATCATACACCCGAAGCTTTTCTTCCCATTGGCGGTTAATAATAGTGTCAGCTTGACATGTAGCAGTAAACTTCCCATAGAAATCCAAGGTTTGCCAGATACCTCTCATGGCATTGTAGTACTGGCTAAGAGAAAGATCCTTTTATTCCATCTTATGTATCTTTCGACGGAGTTCGTAGCACTGGGCAGCATTACCAACCTTAGAATAAGTTTCTTTGGCAACACTCCAGACATCGGCAGCAGTCTCCAACAACAGATAACTCTGAGAAATCGTAGGATCATTAGAACTGAGTAGAAAAGACATCACCAGGCACTCATCGAGATCCCATTTATCCTGGGCCTTCCCTACAACAATTGGATGAACAGTGGTACCCATTAGATAGCCGTTCAAACCATGGGAACCAATGGCAAGCAAAACAGACCTCGACCACATGAGGTAATTATTGCCATCCAGTTTAACAAAGTTATTCTGGAAACTAGGGAAATCCATCTCACGATGCACAGAGGTCCCCCTTGTCCAGATTCCAGAAGAGATGTCAGAATTTTCGTCATTAGACATGGCCGCAGGGAAGAAGAAAAAATATCATAATGCTTCATTCACAAAAGAAGCACATAAAAATTTTCCAAGAGTAATGGGAGATTTTACTACATAGTAGAAGAGGAAAAGGGCCCTCGGTGGGATACACTCACCACCAAGGGAGGCGAAAGAAGGGAGGCAGGGAAAAAAAAGGAACCCTACTGCTGTGGTTGTGGAGGCGGAAAAAAGAAAGGTGGGTACTCCAGAGTATCAGTCTTAGTCTGAAGATGATGAGGAATCTAACATTGTAGGTGTAGAAGATGAGCTTCCAAACTGTGACATGACCCTGTGAAATGCTGCAATATCCTCCCTAGTGAGTAAGCTAGAATCAGCCTGTATGTTAGGTGGGTCTCTGGAGTATCAGTCTCAGTCATCAAAGAATGTGCTCTAGCTCCCCTCTATGGCCACCACGCACACTGGTAGATCCACCATGTATACCAGGAAGATGGCCATGAAGAACCCAACACCTCTCTCTAGTGTGCCCAGGTCTCCCACAATGGTTGCATCTGGGCCTATCTCTATCATCTCCACAGGGTGGCCCTTGGCATTTGCCACCACCATGCCAATCTCTCTGGAAGCTAGAAGAAAGAGAAGATGGATCAAGGGAGGAAGTAGGTTCTATGGCCACCCTCTGAGTCTCCTCACTCTGCAAATAATTGCACACCTCATCTAGGGATGGAAGAGGAGATATGCCCAAGATTTGTATACGGATTGGCCCATACTCCGGGTTCAAGCCACCAAGAAGAATAAGAACATGCTCCTTCTCAAGAGTTCAGCAAACCTTAACTTCATCTTCTAGGTGAGATAGTTGAAGATCCCTATAATAACCATACTCTTCCCAGAGTCCTATCATAGTATTATAGAATTCAGAAATAGTTTTATTCCCTTGCTTCATTGTAAGGATCTTTTGGAGAAGCTGATACACCTTAGCCGAATCACCAACACGGTCAAAAGTCTTGGAAATACTATCCCAGATATCCTTGCCAGTTTCCTTCCTTAAAAATCGTCTCCCAATCTTAGGCTTCATAGAGAAGATCAGCCAAGTAATAACCGTAGAATTTTCAGTTTCCCATTTTAGATATGTTGGGTCGGTTGGATTTGGGGCTTTAATGGTGCCATTAACATACTCGAGCTTCCCCCTAATTGGAGGGAAAGCTTCACAGAATGTGCCAGTCCAAGTAGTTGGTATTGTCCAACTTCACAATGGAAATCTGGGTATTCAGGTTGTCAAATACCATCTGAGTAGAAGAAGTAGCACTCGAGAGAACCTCTGTAGTGTCAATGCTTCCAGACATGATGAAGAAATATACTCACAAAGTAGAGTTAACAACCAAAGTTAAATGGGGAGTCACTGCTCAACCCAAAAAGCCTTTCAAACACTGGTAATTACAGTCCAGCAAGCAAGACAGGCAAATAATTCAACAAAATCCACCTCCACCATATAATCAAAGTATAATGACATCATACAACAACATGAGAAGCTCAAACAACACAACTCACCAAAACCAAGCAGCGGGAAATATCACAGTCCATCTTTACAAGCAAAACAGACTGAAATAGAGGCTGGCGGTACCATATAATTTAAGAGAAAGAAAAGTTGTGGAGCAACAACTCTTAGGAACATGGAACGAGACCATGAGGGTACCCTAGGGCGATCCAAGTGGGCTAAACTCCAGCTCCAATACTAGCCAGATGAAGAAGAGAAAGAAATTACCAATCAAGGGGTTACTTGATTTGAGCTCCAAACCCTATTTCTTCAAATAAAATCCTCTTTTGGTGTCTTCATGGTCTTCATTTATGCTCCTTGCGAGATATCTTCAAGCATTTCACATAATAATCCCTTCCTTGGAACCCCGTTGTAACCTAGGGTTCCAAAGAGAGGAAAGAAAAAGAACAAGAAGGTAACTCGACTCTCAATCCAACAAAGTGCGCTCTGATACCAAGTTGGAAGTTAAGGAATTCAAGGAAACAAGGATAAAGATGAATGTAGAAGAAGAAGATGGTGCAATGTTGTGTGTTGGAGTATTGTCTCCACCACACTTAAATTACTTCACCAATAATATGAAAAGAATTTACTTACACCTCCCTAGGGAGGTAAAAGGTAAAAAAGACAAATTACAATATAAGGCAACTAAACAACAAACTAGTTCCTAAAGTACCCTTATTACATAAACTCTAACACTTCCCTGGAGATTACCATGGACGACTGTGCAGGAGAGGTCAAAGAGGAAGAGTTTGAAGTAGTTGTGGAAGATAAGGCCAAGAGTGAGGACGAAGTCAAGAAAACTTGTCAAGATCCAATATGCTGTTATTGAAGAGATAGAATTTGTGTTTACCGCCTCATTTCTTCGACAAGGAAACTCCCTGGGTTGAAGACTTTATTCCTAACATCCCCGAGCTGCAAGATTTCTATTATGGTTTGAAGATGGAGTTGGTACCTTGGCTTTGATAAACTCGAGGTCGAGTTTCTTCAAACCGGGGATAATTGATACAGATAAATCACTTAAATGGGTTTATTTTATTGGAAATAAGCTTTGGGTTGAGTAATGTACGTGTTAGGCCTTTGATCCAATGGGTTTTCTTTGTAACGGGCCACTTTAATGGGCTCATAACATGGGTAGAGGTTAGGCATACGGGATTAGTTAATTAAGTGTCTTTATTTGTTTATTTTAATGGTTATTAAATGTTTTAGTTAGACGGGATTAGGATTCTATTCAGTCCTGTCCTGTTTTGATTCAAATTCTTTCATTATTTTAGTTTCTTAGTTACTTTATGTTACCTAATTAATTTAGGATTAAGTTAGGCCTTTCCTTTTTAGTATTTGAGTCTATTTTTGGGTCTTCGATATAAGTTTGTAAGCGGCTACAGCCTTGTACACGAATTTGATTAATGAAATTTTGGCATGAGCCTATTCTTTACTTTGTGAGATTCAAATTTGCAGTGAGATGCGGGGTTACGTGGTGGGATACCATTAATGGCTAGTGGGATTCCAATCGAGGCTAGGTGGGATGCTTAATCATATCTTCTTCTTCATTCCTCCTTCTACATCAATATTCAAGTACTCCATTGTTTTCTACAACTCCATATCCTGTCTAACGAGTTCAATACAAGTGTTTTTTTATTTTTTTTTCCCGTTAATATCAACATTGGCTACATTACTCCAAATTAGACATGCACAATACAGAAGGTTCCCTCCCTATCTATCCAATGGTGGTAACCTTGAATGTGGCTCAAATCAGGAGCCAAGCCAAGATTATCTACATGCATATATATGCAAGGTTATGGTAAGATATAATCACAAAACCATATAAATGAGTCTTAAAATAGAAATAATAACAAAATGAAAATTGTCTTCTACAAAATAATGAATAGACAAATAAACAGTGTTCCTCAAAACAGGAGTGACTTACAATTTGTAGCAAAGGAGCTGATTCTTGCCCTTTCGCAAGCTGCCGAGCTTGTGCATGTTTCCATAGTTTTTGCTTACTTGGATGAATCTTCTGAACAGCAACATGGCAGGCTTCTCTAATAGGCATCTGAGAGAGAGAGAGAGAGAGAGAGAAAGAGTCATCTTCTCAATACCATAATTTGTTTTGTGTATATGCTTCATTTATCTCTTGTTTTACAATGGAAAGAGATTCAAAAAGGAAGAATTAAATTCAGGGTGTGTGGCTCAGGGGCTGATAAGTTGGAGATAGGAGGCCCCCCGGGGAGTGGTGGGGGGGAGGACATAGATTAAACACTCAACGAGGTATAACTGTATAAGAGATGTCAGTGAATGATAAACCAACACTTAATTGTGTGAGACGCCACAATTTGTTAAGGAGGACTAAATTGGCTTAAAAGAATAGGCTTCTCAGATAAGAAACACTTCAGCTGCTGATGATCAGTGAAACAAGGAGTATTAAACCATCTACATATTGAAATGTCTCGGTTAACATGATATTTACACTCCCACTGATGATTGGTGAAACAATGAGAATTTAAAACCTCTTTGCAGAGTGGACCACAATACAGAGGTTTAGAAAATTCTTAGAATTGTGCAGATAATGGGAACTAAATATGAAAATTCTTCTTGAGGTAGTGAAATTTAAACAGACAAGCTAAAATATTAGATAATAAATACTGGAGGGAAATGATATGATAAAATCAAACTTAAACCGAGTCACACTGTAATAAGATGTTTACTGGTTTGGCCCCCTTCTATCTGTATCTAGAATTTCTGCTAATTCAGAAGAGGCCATTGACAAGTATGCATTGTACAATCATCACAATTGATTTTATTTATGCATAAAAAAAAAAAAAAAAAATTTTTGCTACACATGGAACCCAATAAAAGAAGCTCATTGTTTATGAAAAGTAAAAAATACAAGAAAAGAATAGAAAGGGGACACTGATTGAAGTTTCAAGACAGAAACAAACAAGGCAGCCAAAATCCATTTTCCATGGAACTGAGGGGAAAAAAACATCTGCATTTTGGAAAAGACAACACATCTGGAGAAGGTTTCCTTGATAGACACAAACTACAGAAGCAATGAAAGAGAGAGAGAGAGAGAGGTTGACCTGTAATACAAGGCTTCCTGAGTAATCTGCAATACCTCCCACTACATCCAACCTCCCAGGTGCTCTTGCTACAAATATTTCGTCCTGCGAGACAGAATATTCATACAACTAAAACCATAATTTCAAATTGAAATAGAAACTTAAAAAACAAACACGAACACACTATAAATTCCATTTTCATAACCAAAAGTGTGTTTCACAATGAAACTCATCCGGCTAGCACTTTCAATACATCAATTCGATGTGGAACCTCAGAGATTAGCAGACGTGATCCATTTAAGGTGGAACCAGCTAATGGATTCAATCTAACACCATATTAGATTTCAGAATCCCACCCACAAGCTGAATCATAGGGCTCAGACCAGCAGGGAAGTCAACAACTATAACCTTCTATCTAGGGTTCATATGAACCCCAAACTCCTACCAAGTATAGTTAACTACTAGAACTTCAAACTCTCAAAGTAGAAGATCCAATGACTAGATTCAAAGTTATCGACAGGAGAATGAATAATAGCAACTAGTTCCAGATTTAGAAACATTGCTGTAACTTCACATCAACACAGCAGATCATCATCAAACCATCAATACATTCTCTACTCATTAGATGGAAAATAATTCAATAAACTCATCTTAATCCAATGGCCAGAATGCATAAACCAGAAACCTGATAAAATTAGTAACTTATGCGCCAAATAGAAACTAATAGTATTCTTCAACCGCAGGCTAGATCAATCCACCACTTCAGTTGTAGCAAGGTTAGGACTATCTATTAAAGACTTCAAACCTCACCATAAAGCTGTTGGTAAGATGTTGGAGTATCAATACCCTACTGCCACTGGCCATTAATGACAGAAATAGCAACTGTAGGCTTGTATCAATCAACATATGTGTAATGGCAGCATGTATATGGAACCAACAGTCATCAAAGAGTAACAGAACAGCAGTATTCAACTTGAGAGGAAACTTATATGCATACAGGGGGTTTCGAAACCAGAAAAGAGAAGAAATATAGGACCTAGGCTTCCCACTGTAGACCTTAGCAAGCAACACACAGAGTAGTCTTGCATCTCACAAGGAACAACGACAGCCATAGGGTTTTTTGTCAAAATCGTTGGTAGTGGGTATGATCCCCTACTCTTTATTTTTATCTTCATGAAAATAATCAAAATAAGAAACCCCCACGTATGGTAGGGAGAATCCCCAACAGTTTAGTCTTCTTCAAAATAGAAACTATTCTAGAACCTTAACAAAATAGAAACTAACTACTTAGTCCCATATAGGACTCAAATCCCTCATATTTAGGCTTATAGAATTGACTCATTACAATAGAAAACCCAAAAACACTTACTTCATGGCCCATATAACCCATTGGACATTAAAACAAAACATATTGGTCAATTCTTGCATCACCAACAAAATTGTTTTTCTAATGATTAAGACATGAATGAGACAGTTCTGAAGACTATTTGAGGGCATTTCATGGTTTTTAATTTAGAGGCCAGAAGAGGTCTAGTCATGTGCAAGTTCTGGTTCAGCTTTACTCTTTAATCCTTTTTGCTAAAACAAAACACATCTTTTAAAGTCATAAAGTTAGTATTAAAGTGGAAACATTGAAAATGTTGGTACAAAAAGTTGGTACTTTTCCTTGTGCCCCTAACCCCACCTTTTTGGCGAGGATATTTATTCTATTATAGATTGGGTCTAGCAATTCCTTTTCCCTGCTAGCTCTAAAGCTATTAGACATTTAAGTTATGAAGATGTATCATTGTTTGGATGTAAGTCCCCCTGATGCAGATTCGAAGTTCACCCACAAATTTTGTCATAGGAAGAAGACCAGGCCTGAATAAGGCCTGCCAGCTCAAGTGTTGCTGGTTGGACCACTTTTTGGTCCACTTTTCGTCTACGGGTTAACTTACTAGTTCTTTCCTAAAACCAGATCTTGGGGTCTTGTTTTAAGTTTTATTTTCTTTAATTATATTGTTTCTAGAAGGCTGGACATGTGTCATAAGTTCCAGCCCTCTTAGTTCTATTTTATAGTCGTGCTGGAGACTTTCTAAATTGGTTGTAAGATCCTTCTTTTTAGAGCTCGAATAGAAGGCTACTAAATTATGTCTGTTGAGATAAGGCTACGTTACCCACTAGGGGTAACCTAGTCCTAGTTGGCTTTCCTTTCTTATTTTAGTTTGATTAGTTTTTAATTGTTTTTTCCCTGTTTTTCTCCCCTATACGATTCCTATTTGGGATTCCTAGTTATAGTGGGAATTCCTAGTAGGAATAGGATTGGGGGGGGGGGGGGATTCCTATCTTTGCTGTAATTTGTTTTTATTATAAATAAGAGGCTGGGATGATTGATCAGATCATCTAAGCATTAATTCCAAGGCTGTTTACATGGTATCAGAGCCTAATCTGATCTAGGAACAGCTACTCTCGATTTCTGGTTCTCTCCTCTCTCTTATTTCTCAGTTTTTTCTTTTTTTCTTCCTCTCCACCACTCTCGGCCTCTTTCTCTCCATCAGGGCAGCAACTATGAGGTGATAGAATGCAAATTTAGTTGCTGCCCTCAATGTCACTTCATTGAAGATCAAAGAACAGAGGTGTGACCTATTTCTGCCGGCAGGTTTTTTCCATCCTTGGAGATCGAACTATTTTTCAACTGGAGTTTGATTTCTGCACTTATGGAGTTTGGTTCCTACTATTATTGGTCTGCACCAGTCCTTGTTTGAAGACTGCAGCATTGGTTTAGATCCAATTCTGCATTTTTTTCTGCATCTTTTTCCTGCAATCAGGGTTTCAGCAATCAGATTTTATTCCTAAATTTGGCAAAATTTTAGGGCTTTTTATTGGCTTATTAGAAAGAGCTAATTTTTGGCAGATATCTTCCCTGCTACTAGAAGGAAACTCGACATCAGTTTCAGCCCATTCTGCAAGCTGAAAATTCTGCAATTTCAAAACCCATTATTCACACTCGAATCAGGTTTTTTCAAGATCTGTTTTTTACTACTGCTTGGCTGAAACATGGGTGACTCAGAGATGACTACTGCTACTTTTGGAGGAGATCAAACAAGGTCTGATTTTCTCCCTTATGTTGCTGCCATCAAGCTTGATGGTACAAACTACTTAATTTGGGCCAGATCATTATCCCTAACAGTGGCTGGAAGGGGACTCACTAGCCATCTTACTGGCACCACCAAACAACCTACTGAAAAAGGGGCTGTTCGTACTAAATGGGCTGCCAATGATGCAATGGTAATGTCCTTTATTCTAAACTCTATGACCACTGACCTCTCTAGTCAGTATCTTCTCCTTGACACTGCTACACAAATATGGACAGCTGTCAATGGCATTTATGGTCGTTCAGGTAGTGGTGCTCAGGTTTATGAAATTAGGAAGACACTCCAAAACACTACTCAGAAGGAGAGGTCTGTCACCAAATACTATGCTACCCTCAAGTGTTTATGGCAACAATTGGATCACTATGCTCGGTTTCAGCCTACTACACCATCGATATTACGCCTACCACACCTATGTAGACCAATTCCGTGTCTATGATTTCCTGGCTGGCCTCAATGATGACTATGACCCTATTCGGGTGCAAGTCCTTGACGGGTTCCTTTCCCTACTCTAGAGGAGACCTTTTCTTATGTTCACAGTGAAGAGACACGTAGGGCTGCCATGATGATTACTCCCAAAGTTGAGAGATCAGCCTTCCAGACTACTGGTTCCACTCCTGTTGCTTCTGCTGACAGTGTTGCTACTTCTACTACTACTACCGAAGAGCCTGTTAAGTGTGAGCATTGTCACAAACCATATCACACTAAGGCTCGGTGTTGGAAATTACATGGGAAGCCAGTTGATTTTGAGGCTAAATGTAGTCGTGCTAAGTCTAAAAACAAAGCCAATCACACTGAAAGTGTAGCTCCAACTCCCACTGCTAACATCGGGTTCTCCCAGGAAGAACTCCAGGCTCTATGTCGTATGCTGAACACATCTGCTGCCTCTACTACGTCTGCTGCCAATTCAGGTTCCTTCTTTGCCCGTACAGGTATTTCCTTTGCTGGTCATTGTGCATCAGTAGCATCCACTCCATGGATCATAGACTCTGGTGCTACTGATCACATAACAGGTTCTTCCAGTCTTTTTAATACATACTCTCCTGCTTCTGGTAAGGATAAATTTAAAATTGCTGATGGGTCCCTCTCCTCCATCTCAGGGAAAGGATCCATTCGTTGTTCTCCTTCTCTTACACTGTCATCTGTGTTGCATATTCCCAAATTTACAACTAACCTTCTTTCCATTAGCAGTATCACTAAATCCCTGAATTGTAAAGTGACTTTTTTTCCCATTCACTGTGTCTTTCAAGAACTGGACTCGGGGAAGACGATTGGATCGGGTAAAGTGCATGGTGGATTGTACCTACTTGCTGGCGATCCTAAACATACTCAGACTTTACCTTCGGCATCTTTCTCCTCTGACTTACATAAATGGCACTCTAGACTAGGCCATCCCCCCCTTAGGTACTTTATCCAATTTATTTCTTGCATTAGTTAAAGACTGTACTAAGGAAGACTTTTTTTGTGAGCCTCGTGTCTTGGCTAAACAGACACGTTCAACTTACCCTATTTCTAATAAAAGATCCTCTTCCTTATTCCATATTGTTCATACTGATGTGTGGGGGCCTAGTAGGAAAGCTTCCCTGACTGGCCATCGGTGGTATGTTACTTTTATTGACTGCTATTCTAGGTTCACTTGGGAATACCTTATGCACACAAAAAGTGAAGTTTTTTTATGTTTTCAGCACTTTCATCAAATGATTAAGACCCAATTTAATGCTACTCTTCAAATTTTAAGGAGTGACAATGGGAAAGAGTATGTGGAAGGTCAGTTCCAAAAATACCTTGCTGCACATGGAATCCTCCATCAGACCAGCTGTGTCGATACTCCAGCCCAAAATGGTGTGGCTGAGAGAAAAAACCGCCACCTCTTGGAGGTAGCTAAGGCTCTTATGTTTGCTCGCAATGTCCCTTCCCTTTATTGGGGGGATGCTGTCCTTACTGCAGCCTATTTAATTAATAGGTTGCCCAGTCGGGTTCTTCTTTCGCAAGCCCCTATTGAGCTATTACTTGGCTCTTTTTCCTTTATAGTCCCACCTAAAGTTTTTGGTTGCGTTTGTTATGCCAGGGATACAAGGTCCCCTGGTAAACTTGACCCACGTAGCCTCCGCTGCATTTTCTTGGGATACTCGGCTACCTAAAAAGGGTACAAATGTTACTACCCTCCATCCCGCAGGACTTTTGTCAGCATGGATGTTGTCTTTCATGAAAATGTTCCATTTTATGTGTCGCCACCTCTTCAGGGGGAGAGTGTTAGTGAAGATGTACTGACTATTAACTCTCCACCTCCACTTCAGTCTGTTTACCATGAGTCTGAACCAGTTCGGCCTGCCCCTGGTACTCCCCCTGAGTCTGGGGGAGAGGTTCCTATACAGGGGGAGACAATTTCTATTCAGGGGGAGCAAGCTACCCTGGTCCAGACTCCTGTCCAGAGGACTATTAGTGAATTTTAGAGGAGGATTGATGCCAGTAATATGAAGGCCTATGCAAGGAAACATAAGCAGGTCCAATCAACTGTTGCTCCAGCATACCATCCAATTGCGAACCCGGATCCGGAACCCGCCTCTCCACCTGGTAATGTTCCCGATTTACCTATTGCTCTTTGCAAAGGTGTCAGATCTTGCACTCAGCATCCGATATCTCATGTTGTTTCTTATGATTCCCTTTCCCCATCCTTTCGTGCCTTTGTTTCCTCTCTTTCTTCTGTTCGTATTCCTAACAATTGGCAGGAAGCTTTATCAGACGGAAAGTGGAAGGCAGCTATGATGGAAGAAATGGAAGCCCTGAAAAAAAATAACACATGGGAGCTTGTGGTTCTTCCACCTGGGAAGAAAACCGTTGGATGCAAATGGGTGCTTGTGGTGAAACAGAAGGTGGATGGCACTGTGGATAGGTATAAGGCACGACTCGTGGCCAAAGGGTTCACTCAGACATACGGCATTGATTACCAGGAAACTTTTGCACCTGTTGCCAAGTTAAATATTGTTCGTGTGTTATTATCTTGTGCAGTCAACCTTGGATGGGATTTGCAGCAGCTAGATGTAAAAAATGTCTTCCTAAATGGAACACTGGATGAGGAGGTGTATATGGACATTCCACCAGGATTCTCTTATGACAGAAAACAAGGAAAAGTATGTAAATTGAAGCGTGCACTTTATGGGCTAGCAGTCACCTCGAGCATGGTTTCGGCGGTTCCACAAGGCCATGATTTCTGTGGGCTATAAGCAGAGTAATGCTGATCACACACTCTTTATAAAGAGGGTTGGTGAAAAACTCACTGTTCTTATAGTCTACGTTGATGATATAGTGGTTACTGACAATGATGGTGATGAGATCAGACGGTTGAAGACCTTCCTTGGACAAGAATTTGAGATTAAGGATCTAGGGAAACTACGATACTTTCTTGGGATTGAAGTAGCCAGATCTTCTAAAGGCATTTTTCTCTCCCAGAGGAAGTATGTCCTAGATTTATTGGTTGAGACCGGGTTGCTTGGCTGTCATCCTTCAGATACTCCTATGGACCCTACTGTTCGACTCAAGGAGAAAGAGGGTGAGCCTGTTGATAAAGACCGGTACCAAAGACTTGTAGGGAAGCTGATTTATCTTTCACACACTCGTCCTGACATTGCTGTCGCCGTGAGTACTGTGAGCCAGTTTATGCATGATCCCTACTCTTTACATATGGAGGCTGTTCTTCGTATCTTACACTATTTGAAGTCAACTCCTGAAAAATGAATTCTTTTGTCTACGCATGGTCATCTACGGATTGAAGCATACACCGATGCTGATTGGGCTGGTTTTGCAAATCGCAAGTCTATTTCTGGGTATTGCTCCTTTGTAGGTGGAAATCTTGTCACGTAGCGTAGTAAGAAGCAAAATGTTGTTGCTCGTTCTAGTGCCAAAGCTGAGTTTCGAGCTATGGCACAGGGGATTTGTGAGTTACTCTGGCTTAAAGGGCTGCTACAAGATCTTGGTGTTCCTATTCGCCTTCCTATGATGTTGTATTGTGACAACAAGGCTGCAATCAGCATCGCACACAACCCAGTACAGCATGATCGTACCAAGGGCATTTCATCTAAGAGAAATTAGAAGAAGGGTTGATTTGCCTCCCCTTTGTGACGTCTACTGATCAACTTGCAGATATCTTCACTAAGGGATTGTCTGGGAAGCTGCTTCATCCCAATCTAGTCAAGTTGGGCATGATCGACATCTTTGCTCCAACTTGAGGGGGAGTGTTGAGATAAGGCTACGTTATCCACTGGGGGTAACCTAGTCCTAGTTGGCTTTCCTTTCTTATTTTAGTTTGATTAGTTTTTAATTGTTTTTTCCCTGTTTTTCTCCCTTATACGATTCCAATTTGGGATTCCTAGTTATAGTGGGAATTCCTAGTAGGAATAGGATTGGGGGGGATTCCTATCTTTGCTGTAATTTGTTTTTATTATAAATAAGAGGCTGGGATGATCGATCAGATCATCTAAGCATTAATTCCAAGGCTGTTTACAATGTCCTATTTCAAGATTATATATAAAGAGCATGGCCTAGACCCCCCCTCTCCAACGACTTACCCTCACATTCAGTCATATACTTGCATTGTTTCTGTGAGATACAGACTACAAAGAGCTCCTGTAAGATGCAAAAGCAGCCTTGGTGGGATGCCAAGTTGGATTGGTGAGATGCTAGTCGAGTTCTAGGTGGAAAGCCTAGTTCATATCTCTATTTTCCCTATTGCTTCTCCTCTAAACTACCAAGTTCAGATTTCATATTTCTCCCGTTCATGCGCATATCAGTTTTCAGTCCTGTCTTGTTCTCCTAAGTTGTAATCTGTTAACTAGCTATTGTGTCACTTTCTTCTCAGTTTTCTTAGCAGATCTTAGTGCTGATACAGTATTCAACTCTGTCCATCAATCTCTATTGTATCACTACAGTCCTTTCTATTTCTATTTCTGCCAGTTTCTAATTGCTGAACTTACATGTTATTATCTGCCCAGTGTAGTTTCCAAATCAGATCCTTGTTTCTATTTGAGTTTGACTAGCTATTTCTTGATTCCTACTTGCTATTTTCTGTTAGTTACTAAATCCGGTTACTATTTTGGTGACTTTCTATTATTGTGATTTCATGATAAGTTAAGATCTGCCCATGGGATTTGAATCAAAGTTCGTTGAGATTTTACCTATCCCAACTAGACTATTCGACTACAATTGGATCCAGATCTGATCAATTTTGACCTGGTTATTTGGTTTTCTCCAGTTCGCCCATTTGTTCCTTACCTGTGGTTCTAGATTATTTCTTTTTTTTCTAATCCCTAATCCTTAGGAGACTTGAGACCATTACCTCCTCCAGCAGCAGATTTCAAGGTATGAAGGAATCAACCCAACCAGCAGTTCCAATGCCCTGATGCTGCATTACTAAGAAAGGTGTAAGCTACATGCTGAAGCTAAATTTAGTATGGTAAGTTTTTGGCAGCTTAAAACCAGAGATCAAAGTGTGATTTTCCTTAATATCATGACTCCATGCACTAGGATCACCCTGTTGCAACTTTTCCCAGTAACACACTTTTCTTACAGGTGCCATATTCTCTTTTTCATTTTGAAAGATTGTATCTTAAAGAAGTTCTCCATTGGCTTCCATTCAATTGGATGTAGATCGCTACACCCTATTATTGCTCATTTGTCCATCTGATTCGCATCAAATAGCCAGTTTCTCGATATCAAGTATCATTTAATATCTGGGCCAAAAAGAAATTTTGGTATGTTGTGGGAAGCTGCTCAAATTATAATGCAAACATACTTTTTAGCGTAAATTGTCACAAAAACACAAACTATCACTACAATTTTAGGAAGACATTGACAGATTATCTTCCTTTGAACTCATAAGGGTATTTTCAGAATGCATAAGAAAGAGAATTCATATAATTTCTACCCACATGAATGGTCATTTTCTACCAAAAATAACTTTGGCAAACGCAAAACATAGAAATGTGGTGACTACTATGTGAAACGAACAAGACCTCCCAGCTAAAGAGTCCAGTTGCAGCAATATGCTCCCTCATTCGACGCTTTCCAGTATTCTTTCCTGGGTCCTGCATGGTACTTAGTTCTGCCAAACTCTTTAAGAAACTCATTGTATCTGATAGGCCATGAAGATCTCCATGAAGAATCTCAAAGTCTTCAGTGCATCTACCAAAAAGAAAGAGGAAGACAGTTGTCAAGCAAAGTACATGTGTGATAATATGATAATGCACATTCATTGGGATTTAAAGAGAAAAACTAATCAGAAACTTACGACTTTGCAAGAGAGCTTTTCTCAATCATTTCAACACTAGGCATTGCTTTGCGAAGGCCAAGTTCATTTTCAGCAAGTGAATACCATTCTGGTATGCTGATATCTCTACCTGGGACTCTTTGTAGTTGAAATCCAAGCACTATGGCATCTCGTAATCTCCGTACCCCACTAAGCTGCATTTGTAAAGAGAAAGGAACAAAATATCAGATTCAGTAATAGGGTGTAAATTTTAATAGCCGCATGACCAAACTGCAACTCGATTTCATATTTTCTGGCATTGACATTCTGACATCCAGGATAGGATTAATTATTAGCAAGGAAATCAAATGGCTCTGTATTAACACGAAGTGTATAATTCTTTAGAGCAACATATAATGGAAGAATCAACTACTCTAAATATACTTGTAGAGCTACTGGTGAGTTACTGGTGTATGTGACAACCTGCAAGCCTCCCTTCTTTTAACAAGAGCATACTTTGCAATGAAAGCTGACAGTCTGACACTGACTTTAAATTCTGCTTTATAAGTAGAAGGGATCGTTCACGCAGAGGCATCCACAATCGATCAGTCCTATGATATTTGGACCCTTCATTTGACGGGGTTTTGGGATCTTCCAAATCTGCACCTATTCTTTTTACTTTGTAATTTTTGGATTAGGTGTGTGACCATTATTTGAATATGCACCCAACATAAACTATGTCCTGACATTCTAACAAGACCATGTGCTTTTTACCTTCATATTTCAGTTTTAGTAATTAGTACACAAATTCTTACAACAAAAAGTGCATATTTGTTGCTAAACATTTCTGTTAGTGGGTATCTAGAATGCATTTAGATTATTAGATATATCCATATTATTTCCCCAGTAGCAGAACTATATCAGCGCAGTTCCCACATCCTAAGATTTAATGGTTATGCGGAAGTGTCTCCAAGAGACAATTAAGACTGACACCTGCACCTGGACATGTGTCAAATGTAGTTTATAGGGCAAGGTTTTTGTGATCGTGGTAATTTCATTGGAACCGATATGGGCTTCTACTTGGGCCTCTGACAGTTCAACCACAAGTGAGCTTCACACTTGGACCTTTGCCATGGTGTACCCATTGGCCCATAACCCATTTTATCTGTCTGATATTGCTACATTGAGTTCCACATTTTCAGGCTTCAGGAAAAAAAATCTGAGAGTTCTATTGTCTCTATAATGGAGGACAACTAGAGAATCTTTTATGCTGTATCTTTGTCGACCAGAAACAATTCGGAGACCTATAATAGCAAATATTTTATCCAGTTGCAGTTTTTTTGTATTTCATTAAACCCTAATCTAATCTATACTAAGCCTTCTGTTACCCATACTGTTTTTCCTCTTTTTCTTTTTTTTTTTTGGTTTTAGTTTTGGGATAAATGCCTTGACCCTAACTCTTCTCCAACTAACCCCAACCAATATTCTCTTATTCATCATTTTTTATGTTTCTATCTTGGTCAATCTAAAGGAATATTTTTTTTTCTTTATTCACCTAACCCACCATCCTCTCCTCATGGTGCAGCCACAGATTCCCAACACTAGGTTCCCAACATCATCTATCCAGGGAACTGTTGAATCAAATTTCAAATGTCAATCCTTAAAATTTAAGCATAGATACATATGAATGTCAATCACCGGTTCATTTCTTTTTACAATCAGATCCTTTAAAATAAGATGGATGAAGTGGAGAGGCGTGTCTGGAGTGTTGTCTGATCGATGTAATCCTTTAAAACTTAAAGAAAATTTTTATAGGGCAGTCATACGACCGGCTATGATGTATGGTGCAGAATGTTGGGCAGTTAAGAAACATCATATAGATAAACTTAAGTGTAACTAAGATGAGGATGTTTAGATGGATGTGTAGTACAACTAGAAAGGATAAAACAAGGAATTGAACAAATTAGAGCTGATTTGGGAGTAGCTCCGATACATGATAAGCAGCGAGCATGCCATGTACAATGGAGGCCTTTAGATGCTCCTGTACGGAGGAGTGATTTGTGTTAGAATATTGGAGTTTTTTTCTTATTAGTTAAAGCTGGATCTTCTTTCTTTACTTATTTGTATAATCCAGCTTGAGAGGGAGTGTTGGAATATGTAATCCAGAATACCGTGGGGGTATTCTGGTTCTTTTGGGCTTGCTTAGTTGTTAAGTTATTAGGATTAGATTGCTGCTCTTATTGAGTCAGCTAGTTAGGGGTATTTTTGTCTATTTATGTCCCTTTGTAATATTTCCCTCTATTATAAATAGAGGGGCTTACCTATCAATGAAATCCAGCAATTCCATTCTCTCATTCTCTCTTTCTAACCCACGGTTTTGCTAACATGGTATTAGCGCCAAATCTGATCTAGGTTAGAAAGAAAGAAAAAACCCTTCTTCTCTTCAATCGACTTCTCCCTCCTTTTTCTCTTTCTCGGTTTCACCTTCTACTGGTTTTTCTTCTTCTCATCCTTGTAAGGGGCAGCACTAATGAGGTAAAAACCTACTATTGAAATTCTACCGGAAGCATACATGCGATTTGGAGTTTTTTTTTCCCAGAATTCCTTGAAGATCAGCTTCCTATCACTATTGAAGGTTGATCTTCCACCATTGGAATTCCCTTTGCTTTCATTCACCTTTCCAGCCTAAATACCCTAATCAATCTCAACTTGTCAGGGTTTTTCAAAACTCCGACTCCAATTGATTCTAGGGTTACAGTTCTCTGTTCAAGTTGAACTTTTGTGGGTTCCTTTCCTCCATCACAAGGACCACTTGACCTCATTATTGCACATTTCCAAGATTTTTGAAGACCCCTACCCCAATCGATCTCTACTTTTCATGGTTTTTCAAAACCCTAAAACAAATCGATTTTTGGGAGAGGGATGTTTGTTGCTGCTGAAGTGCTTTGGAGGTTCTACCATTAAAAGTGACATACTCCTTCATCAATTCATGGCTTGAAGAAGTTTTATTTATTGTGATAGTTGCTGCCGTAATTTTCTGCAACTTTTTTGTGTCTCTCCCTCTTGAAGATCAAGTCTCATTCCAACTGGAGATTGGTTGTTCGCATTGGAGGTCCCATTCAAGCAGTACTAATCAGCATCTATTGCAAGTTTGCATTAGAAATTACAGCCCCCTTTCCCTATATCGATCTCAATTTCAGGGTTTTCCAAAACCCTGACTAAAATCGATTTTAGGGTTTGGGCTATCCTATCAAGCCAATTTTTTTAGGAGAATCTTATACATATCAGAGGAGTATTTGACCCACGTTTCAGCATCATTCATGGAGTTATTTTGAAAAAAATCAGGTTCACTCTTATGGCTCGATTTCACCAACAATCAACCTATTTTTTTTCTAGTTCCTATGTGGCTGGCTGCATCACTTACTATTGGATCTCCTGAGTTATTATCTTATACTTGCTGGTTCTATTGATTGGCTTCTGTAAACATGACTGGTTGACATGTTACTGCTGCCTTTATGAGGACTACTGCTGCCCTGTTCTTGAGACTGAGTATCCTCCTATTGAAGATCGAATTTCTTTCATTGTTGAAGACTTGAATCTACTACCATGGAGATCAGTTTATTTGGGTGTGTTCCATAGTTATTGGTTGCAACTACGACCCTATTCAGTTGTGTGAAGTTTTCTCTATTAATTCAAATCTAGCTTACTTTGAGAGCTAGATCCTAGCATTGTTCACTAATTCAGATCTTATCCAAGTTTTTTTTTAAGTTTATTACATCAATTCTGCCCAGATATCTTCATCAGTTCTATTTAGCATGTAGGAGTTTACAAATTGGAGTTTTACACACTGGTTCTTCCATGTTTGAAGATTGATCAAGCCTTGAAGATTGGAGTCTTTCCTTACTTCAAATCAGATCTGTTTACTTATAAGATTTGAATATTGGAGTTAGGTGTTTCTCCCCTGCAGGAGTTTCCATCTAAGGAGTTTGTTCGATCGTTTGAAGATGGTTGACAATTTATATGTTGCATTGTTTTTTCTCCATGATTATTTATCCCATTGCTTCTTCCAATACCCATCTCCCATACCATACCTTTGGCACTTACCAATCACCACCTTGGAAGTTTATGGCTTACTCTATTTTGCCATTTCTTTTTTTTCCATTCCCATAACACCTTTGAAAATTCTGGAAGATTATACTTTTGCACTATCTCTTATATCATCTCTGTTATGTCCATGTGTACTACTACACGTGAGGGCGAGATTATGTACAGTACACCTGCAAACATTGCAGAAGCAGAACTTGCAGGAACACTTGGTGCAAAACATAGAAGATCAGTGTTTCCACTATTACCATTGAGTATCCTTTGTTATTGGGTTGAGTTTGCCGTAAGGGAGAGATTGAAGTATTAAATTATTGAAGATATTTGGTTGTTGCCTGCCTATTTCAAGATTTGTTGCCTACCTATATGAGGATTTACAGTTGGGTTGATTATTTCCGCTGCCTGAATATCAGTTTATTCCGCTGCTTGCTGCCCTAGTTCTACACTTCAAGATTTTATGTCACTGTGACAATCTAAGATTCATTACTGGACATTTATTGAAGATTGGTGAAACTTTGCTGATCAAGTCTGCCCAGGTTTTGGAGATCAATTATTTCAAGTTCTTGAAGATTTATTTGGGAGCTTCATTCATCTGTCAAGCTGAACTCTGTCGCAACTTAGTTTCTTCCCATTTTGTTCAAGTTGGGCATTAGTGCCTTATATGCCCCAACTTGAGGGAGAGTGTTAGAATATTGGAGTTTTTTTCTTATTAGTTCAAGCTGGATCTTCTTTCTTTACTTATTTGGATAATCCAACTTAAGGGGGAGTAGTGGAATATGTAATCCAGAATACCGTGGGGGTATTCTGGTCCTTTTGGGCTTGCTTAGTTGTTAAGTTATTAGGATTAGATTGCTCCTCTTATTGAGTCAGCTAGTTAGGGGTATTTTTGTCTATTTATGTCCCTTTGTAATATTTCCCTCTATTATAAATAGAGGGGCTTACCTATCAATGAAATCAAGCAATTCCATTCTCTCATTCTAACCCACGGTTCTGCTAACAATTTGATTTAGATTGAAGGATCTAAAGAGCCAGGGGTAGACCTAAAATGACTAGGAAAGACATGCATAGCTTAGGCCTTGTAAAAAGTATGGTGTTGAGGTGAGCTGATTGGAGAGTAAGGATCCATGTAGTTGAACCCATTTAGTTGAGATAAGGGTGAGTTGAGTTGAGTTGAGTGGAGCCTTTAATATCTAGCCAAATCTGAATTGTGCACCTATTTTATAGTTTATATTTGACATAAACAACACAACTTTATCTTCTCATCAAAAGTGTTAGAATATGTAATCCAGAATACCGCCACGGTATTCTGGTCCTTTTGGGATAGTTTAATTGTTATTCATTAGGTATAGACTGCTGTTCTTATAGAGTCAGCTAGTTAGGGGTATTTCTGTCCCCTTTGTAATTTTTCCTCTATTATAAATAGAGGACTTACCTATCAATGATAATATACTAGCCATTCTCTAATTCTCTCATTCTTGGTTCTGCTAACATGGTATCAAAGCCTCCTAATCTAATCTAGGGTTACATAACACCCCCCTCACCATCGTTTCTCTTCTCCCTCCTTTCTCTCTCTCTCTCGGCTTCTCCTTCTTTTGGTTTTTTGGTTCTCATCCTTCTAAGAGGGCAGCACTAATGACGTGATCCAATGATTTAGTTGCTGCCCTATCCCCAATCTACCTTTTTTTTCATAACCTAAATTCTAATCGATACTGTTGGAACCATACCTGCAATATTGGAGCTTTCCAGAAATTTTTGAAGATCGGATTCCTCACTCATGAAGGCTGATCTTTCATTGTTGGAGCTTCCTATGCAACCATTCCTAGCACCTATCTACCTTCTTCCATCTACTCCCCTCTTCTTACTTTTCCAGACTTGATTCACCCAATCGATCTCACCTTTTCAGGGTTTTTCAAAATCCTGACGCGAATCGATTTTAGGATTCCTCTTTTTCAATTGCTACTGATTTTTTAAGGGTGATTCTCTATAACTACGAGGACTACTCGACCTCAATATTAGCCTCTTTCCAAGTGTTTGAAGATCCCTAACCCCAATCGATCCTTATTTTCAGGGTTTTACAAAACCCTGACACATCGATTTTAGGGTTAGGGTTGCTTGCTGCTGCTGGAGTTTTTTGGAGGTGTATCTACTATCAAGAAGGACAATCTACTTCCTCAATACATGGCTTGAAGAAGTTCTATTTCGTGTGATAGCTGCTGCCCTATTTTTTCTGCAATTTTTTGGTGTTTCTCCCTCTTGAAGATCAAGTCTCAATCACAAAAAGAGGTTGGTTATTGGTATTGGAGATCCATTCAAGCAGCTGAGGACAGCATCTATTACAAGACATCATCAATCTTTGAAGTCATCATCACTTTTATGAAGCGCCCTTCCCTACAATCGATCTCAACTTTCAAGGTCCTTTACAAAACCTTGACTATAATCAATCTTAGGGTTAGCGATGTCCTCTCTTGCTGCTTTTTTTAGGGAGGTTTTATCAACATCAGAGGAGTATTCGACCCAAATATCAGCTTCATTCTTGGAGTATTTATTGAAATATTCAGGTTTCATCAATCCAACTATCAACCTATATTTTTTCTGGTTCCTTTGTGGCTGGCTGCATCAATTCCTAATTTCCTATTGGATCTGTTGAGTTATTGTCTACTACTTGCTGGTTCTATCGAGCCTTAATTCATCCCTTGCTGGTTCTGTTGATTGGCTCCTGTAAGCATGATTGGTTAACATGTTAATGCTGCCTTCATGAGGACTACTGCTGCCCTAGTCTTGAGATTGTGTCTGCCTAATATTGGAGATCGAAGTTCTTTCACCTTATTGAAGAATCAAATCTACTACCTTAGAGATCAACTTCTATTTGGGATTACAACAGTTGTTCCGTGGCTATTGGTTGCGACTACGAATCTATTCAGTTGTGTGAAGCTTTTTGATGAGCATATTTATATGTGAATTTATTGCCTTTATTTATTGTATTTTAATTATTAGAACTGTGCTACTTGAGTTATTTTTCTGTATTTTCAGGTATTAGATTTATTTTGGCTGAAATTGGAAAATTCGAGCTTAAAAATGTGAAAAACACCAATACAAGGCCAAGATCAAGAGAGTTGGACCTTTGTGGGCCAGAACCCGTCCCATCTTGAACCAAGTTTTGAAGACCAAAGTGCAGCCCATATTTCCATTGATTTTTCAGAGGGTACTTTTGACCAAGGTCTAATTGTTGGTGACATCTAAAATTCCAGATTTTTGGAGCGAAGACCAAGTTAAAGCTAGCAACCGAATCATGGGAAGAAATCTCTCCTCCCTCCCACATTTTCTCTCTCTCCCATCTCTCTTGCTTTAAAAATAAAATAAAAAAAAACAATATAGGCAGAAAACGTGGAGGGGGGGGAGATATTTCTTTTTGGATTTTCTCTTCCTTTTTTCTCTCTCCACGTTCTTTTCCCTTTTTTTTTATCTCATGCCACCTCAACTCCTCCCTCCAACGTTTTTGGCCCCTCCCTCTTCTATAAAAGGGTCAGCCCTCTCATTCTATATTTCATTATTCATTATTTTATTCTTCTATTCTCTTCTCCTCTCTTCTCCCTAGTCTCTCCTATTGGCTTTGTCCTTGTTTTTTAATTTTTAGGCTTTAGATTTATTTTCGGCATTTATTTTCATGGATTTAATTTCAGTTCAGTGATGTAATTTTTTATTTATAGTTGATTTAAGTCTTAGGCTAGTTTACTTTCAATTCAAGTTGTAATTTCATTCAAGCTTCAAGTTGCAAGCAAAGCTGGATTTTCTTCTACTTCATCCTCTAAACCTCTTCACATCAGGGAAGTTCTTGTCTTAATTTTTATTTTTCTGCATTTATTTTCAATGTTGCTTCCATCAATCCTATCTCCTTCTTGTGTTTTCTTCATGGCCAACTAAATCCCTCAACTTAGGGTAGGATGAAGCCATGAGAGAAGGAAGGGTTGGTGTTCTACATTGCTTTTGTGCTTTATTTGATTAGAATCTTATGATGGAATTTATGTGCTTTTGATTCATTCACATGATACATGTCAGCCCCCTAAGTGTCCATATGCATACTTGTCGATTTCTTTAGATCCACACTATGTATGTCAACATTAGAGCCCATATGCATGTTTGTCAATGCATCTCATGTAGATCCTCATATGATCATTATTGTTCTATGCTAGTTTAGTGCATTAACTCATAGGCTATGACAGCCCATTGGCCCTTATACCCTATTGATCTAGTTCATTAGCATGCATTGGAATGGTGATGTTGAGCATTGATTTTACCTATCTCATGGTGGAATCTTTTCCCTAAGTTATCTTTTCCAAATCTAAATTTTTCTTCATCGTAGTTAGATTTACTTTCATTGCTTGTTAGTTGATTTCATTGTTAGTATCTTTTATTGCTTTCATTATCTTGTCTTTAGTTAGTAGTTAGAGACACTCCTCAAGTCTCATTGCACTTTGCCTATATTGAGAGTAAAGACTTAAGCAACCCGACCTCCCTGAGTTAGACTCGTAGCTACAGCTGATACTGTGCGCTTGCGGTTATTTTTCTTATCAAACACTTTTCTACCGGTTCATATCCAGCTTACTCTGGGAGCTTTTCTACAGGTTCATATCCACTAATTCAGACCTGATCCAAGTTTTTCTAGAAGCTTATTACATCAATTCTGCCCAAATATCTTCATCAGTTCTATTCAACATCTAGGAGCTTATAGATTGGAGTTTTGCACACTGGTTCTTCCTTGTTTGAAGATTGGAGCCTTGCGTTGCTTCCAAATCAGATCTGTTTTCTTATTTAGATCAGATCTGCAAATTGGAGTTTGGTGTTTCTCCTCTGCAGGAGTTACCATCTAAGAAGTTTGTTTAATCAATTGAAGAAGGTTATGATGCATTGTTTTTTCCTCCAAGACTCTTTATCCCACTGCTTCTTCATTTGCCCATATCCCATACCATACCTTTGGCAATTACCCATAACTACTTTGGAAGTTTATGGTATACTCTAATTTGCTATTCCTTCCTTTTCCATTCCCATAGTTCCTTTGGAAAATTCTGGAACATTATCCTTTTGCCATTATCTCTTACATCATCTCTGTTATGTCCACGTGTACTACTACACGTGAGGGGGAGATTATGTACAGTACACTCGCAGACATTGCAGAAGCAAAACTTGCAGTAACATTTGTGGCAAAACATAGAAGATCAGTTTTTTCCACCATAGCCATTAAGTATCTTTTGTTATTGGGTTGAACTTGTCGTAAGGGGGGGATTGAAATATTGAAGCGTAGTGAAGATACTTGGTTGTTACCTACCTATTTAAGGACTTTCAGTTGGGTTGATACAGTTCTTTTCCGCTACCTGATTCAGTTTGTTTCCACTGCTTGCTGCCCTAATTATTTAACTTCAAGATTTATGTCACTATGACAATCTGAGATTCATCATTGGATAGCTATTGAAGATCGTTGAAAGCTGCCTTTTGTGGAAGAAATTTCAGTCCTAGTTTGCTGATAATGTCTGTCCAGGTTTTGAAAATCAATTTTTTTAAGCTCTCGAAGGTTTATTTGGGAGCTTCATTCATCTGTCAAGCTGGACTCTATTGCAACTCTGTTTCTTCCTATTTTGTTCAAGTTGGGCATTAGTGCCTTATATGCACCAGCTTGAGGGGGAGTGTTAGAATGTTGGAGTGTTAGCATTTTTTTTTATTAGTTCAAGCTGGAGCTTCTTTTAGTATATGTATAATCCAACTTGAGGGGGAGCATTGGAATATGTAATCCAGAATACCCCCACGATATTCTGGTTCTTTTGGGGGTAGTATAATTGTTATTCATTAGGTATAGACTGCTGCTCTTATAGAGTCAACTAATTAGGGCTATTTCTGTCCCCTTTGTAATTTTCCCTCTATTATAAATAGAGGGCTTACCTATCAATGATAATATACTAGCCATTCTCTAATTCTCTCATTCTCGGTTCTGTTAACAAAAAGGCACACATCATTCCAAGGGAAGAAAATCCTGGACCAGATTGTAGATTTAAAGGTAGAATCACAGCTAGAAATTTGTATTCCAACTCAATCATGAAAATCAACATGCAATGTATTCATAACTTACCAGTGACATATATGGTAAAGTAGACCAGAGCTAAATTAAGCGAAAACCAGCACTAGAAACTCTAGAATTGACTAAGAGATAACAATATTAAAACACGATATCAGATTTCTCCAAGTTTACCTTGTCTGAAGCATAGTTTTTGCCAACAGCAGTATCCTGTAGTATGCGAGCAGCTACCTGAAATTTTACCAAGGTATGCCTACACACATTAATTGACATGATGAATTCAAATGATACAGTTATATCATTTCAGGAAAGGACAAAAACAATGTGATAACAAATCTGGAATAAGATGATATCTTTTGGTTGGAAAAATAAAACTCTTTATCGTACCAAACAGAATCACATCTTCGCAGGTCAACCATAAAATGGTTAATTAACATTTTAGGACTCTATCCTAATTCCTAAAGGATCATATATTCATATCATCTCATGTATTAGCCATTTTTTTAGTATGCTACCATGGACGAAAGAAAATGTAGAATTTTTCACGGAAAAAAAAAAGAATTCAACAATATTGCGTCTATGCTCACTGATCACAGACTGGGTCCCAATTTTTCCAGTTAGCGATCTAGAAAGATATTTTAAGATTTGGCATCTATACTTATTTTTTTTTTGATGAATAGAAAATTCAATACTGAAATAATATAGAAGAAGAAAGAAGAAGGAATGGAGGGAGGAAGAAGAAGAAGAACTACTGCAACTCTTGGGAGTCACAACCGTGAGGTTAAGACTCCCCATCGATTTCATTAAATAATAGGGTAAAACCCAAAAAACACAAAAGGACAGAAATACCCCCAAAGGGAATCGTAATTAGTATTAGCGCTAATCACAATTCCCCTCCCCTCTTACATTGAGACTTCTAACACTACCTCTCAAGCTGGAGCATAGATGTTAATCATGCCCAGCTTGTTACAAATATACTCAACCCATTCACTTCCAAAGACTTGGTAAACAAATCAGCAAGTTGCTCCGTTGTTCGAACACGACGAGGAGAAATGATGTCTTGTTGCAGCTTCCCACGAACAAAATGACAGTTTATCTCAATGTGTCTCGTCTTTTCATGAAAATACAGGATTAGTAGAAATATGGATAGCTGCCTGATTATCACACCACAAAGTCATAGGAGAATTGCCAACAAACCCAAGTTCAATCATCAACTGTTTCACCCACATCAGTTTACAAGTACCATAAGCCATAGCACGATACTCGGACTCTGCAGTAGATCGAGCTACAACGGTCTGTTTCTTGCTTTTCCATGACACCAGGTTCCCTCCAACAAACATACAATAACTTGAGTAGACCTCCGATCAACAAGAGATCCTACCCAGTTAGCATCTGAAAAACCCTCAATCCTTCCATGACCATGGTCAGAATATAAGAGACCATGTCCAGGAGCCTTCTTGATGTATCGTAGAACCCGTATAACTGCATCCCAATGAGATGACAGAGGAGCAGACAAAAACTGACTCAGTACACTGACAGGAAAGGAGATGTTAGGCCTAGTCACAGTCACTGTCCTCTCTACAACGGATCTTCAGTTGAGTCCAACCACCTATTTCTAACTTGCTCTTATTCAAGAACCATCTGGACCACCACAGGCTTTGCCTTCACCTTGAATAGCTCCTCTATTATTCAAAACTGGATCGCACACATATTGGCATTGAATTTTGATAAGCATCACCGTGAATGGATGGGTGCTTTCATGGCCAATGTCATTTGGCATATTTAGCTGGCATATAACAATGCCCGCTTCCGCAATGAGCTGAAATCTCCATTTGAAGTTGCCCATAACAGCAAGCACTTTGCCATGGAATTCTGCACAGTAACTAACAGAAGCGATCCTGTTTTCCACACAATCCATATCTCTTAGACTCCCCCTCCAGATAATTTTATTAAAGCTAACGTCGATGGTTCTTGTCTTGGCTCTCCAAGTCACGCCGACACGGGAGGTGTCTTTAGGGATCACTTTGGTCGATTCATTTCTGGGTTTTCTGAATACGTGGGCTATACATATACAAGCTCTTCAAATTGCAGTCCAGTGTGGCTACCAACGAGTCATCAGTGAGAGCAACTCCCTTTTAGTGGTTAATCTTCTCAACGGCTCAACTGAAGCACCTCCGTGGAGAATTGCCTCCATCATCTGCGACTGCCGTTTTCCTCATCTCAAGTTTAAATAATTAAGTTTCCCTATAATTCTCCGATACTTCTCAGGATCCTCAAGAACATCACCGTCATCTGCCATAAGCTTTAAATTTGGATCCATAGGAGTATCCAGAGGTTTAGCACCCAACAACCCTGTCTCTAAAAGCTAGTCAAGAACATACTTTCGTTGTGAGAGCGAAATTCCTTTCCGTGATTGAGCAACCTTAATGCCTAAAAATTAATTCAGTCTTCCCAAATCTTTAGTCTGAAACTGCTGTCCCAAATGTACCTTCAATTTCTCAATACCAGAAGAATCATCTCCTGTGATGACAATATCATCCACATAAACAATCAAATATATCCTTCCTGCATCAGATAGCCGAAAAAACACCGAATGATCACTTTCAGATCGTGTCAGCCCAAACTCCAACACAACATCAGTAAATCAACCAAAGTTTGCCCGAGGCAACTGTTTCAGCCCATTCAACGATTTCTTCAGTTTACACACCTTACCAGACTTCCCTAAGCAACAAACCTAGGAGGTTGCTCCATATATACTTCCTCATGGAGATCACCATGTAAGAAGGCATTTTTCACATCCAACTGATATAAAGGCCAATGATGTGTAGCAGACAAAGAAATCAATATGTGGACGGATGTAAGCTTTGTAATAAGAGAAAAAGTATCCAGGTAATCTACACCATATACCTGGGCTTAACCCTTAGCAACAAGTCTGGCCTTCAAACGAGCCAAGGAACCATCAGGGCTGACCTTCACCACAAATATCCATCGACAACCAATAGCAGACTTACCACATGGTAAGGAAACAAGGTCCCATATTTGATTCTCTTCCAGTGCAGATAATTCCTTAGACATAGCAACTCTCTACCCAGGACTAGACAAGGCTTCTGCAATAAACTTAGGAAGAGGATGATGCTCAACAGTAGACAAACAAGCAATAAAACTAGAGGACAAACCAGAATATGAAACAAAGTTAGAAATGGGATGCTCGGTACAACTTCGAACAGCCTTACGAAGAGGAATCGGAAAATCTAAATCAGAAGTATCAGGAACGGTAGGAGAAGAGGGCAGGATCAGGATCTGCCGACAAAGAAGGCGAGGTAGAAGCATTCAACTAAGCAGTGTATCTCTCTGTAATACATGGTGCAGCCTCGTTTGGAGTGCGACGCTGAAACACAACAAGAGGTTTTGTAAAACTAGGAAGCGGAGCAGATGACAAAGGAACCTGCAAACCAGGAGAATTTTCGACAACATATATGGGCAAATCATCATCCGAATCAGAAGAAACTATTGGAGACTCAATATAAGGAGTAGACTCAAAAAAGGTAACATCAACTGTCACAAAATATTTATTCAAATCAAATGAATAACAGTGATAACCCTTTTGAGTTCTAGAATACCCAACAAAAAGACATTTAAGAGCTCTAGAATCCAACTTAGAACGACTAGGACAATGATCCCGAATAAAATAAACACTCCCAAAAACATGTGGTGGTAACACAAACAATGGTGCAGAAGGGAAGAACAAAGAGTATGGAATGCCACCACCCAAAACCGAAGAAGGCATGTGGTTAATGAGATAGCATGCAGTCAAAATAACATCAGCCCAAAAAGGTTTGGCCACTTTCATCTCAAACAGAAAAGATCGAATGACCTCCATTAAATGTCTATTTTTCCTCTCTGCCACACCATTTTGTTGAAGTGTGTCCGTACAAGAGGACTGATGAACAATCCCATGCTGCATCATAAAAGCACTGAAGGGAGCTGAAAAATATTCTTTAGCATTAGTACTACGAAGGATTTTCAAAGAAGTACTAAATTGATTCTGAATATCAAGAACCAAGGCACAAAAAATTGAGAACAACTCATAACGGCTTTTCATTAAATAAATCTAGGTAACTCTGGAGTAATCATCTACAAAAGTGATAAAATAACGAAAAACCAGCTTAGACATTACCGGACAAGAACCCCACACATCTGAATGAACTAAAGAAAAGGGTTGGTCAGACTGTTTATTGACTCTAAGGGGATAAATTACACGGTGAAGTTTCCCAAATTGATAAGACTCATACTGTAAATTGGACAATGACCGAAAACGACTATCCAAAATTTTTAAACTCTCCAATGAAGGATGACCCAAATGACAATGAATTAAGTGAGGAAGCGTCACACTCGAACATGCCACAGCTGATGTGTCTTCATGTAGATACAACCCCCTAGATTCACGGCCTCTACCAATCATCTTCTTCGACCTTAGATCCTGAAAAACACAATAGCCAGGGAAAAAAGTAACAGAACAATTTTAAGTTTTAGTGAACTTTTGAACAGATAATAAATTGAAAGGAAATTTGGGCAAATAAGAAACAGAAGATAATGACAAAGAAGGGGTAACATGCACAGTGCCTGTACCCTGGACTTTTGCTAAAGACCCATCAGCTAACACAACATTTGAAGAGGACTCACAAAATGAAGAAAAAATAACTGAAACCCTAGTCATATGATCCGAAGCACCTGAATCAATGGTCTAGGGACGATAAGTGGACGAAAGACACGCAGTAGCATTACCTGTCTGAACAAGTGTAGTAGTGGAGAACTGAGATTTTTGGGAATTCTGAGATGACTGGGAATTCTGAAATTGAGTAAAGTACTCATACTCTTCATCAGACATCTTCACTGTCTTTCCCTCAGACTGTGGAGATGAAGCAACAACCGAAATATTACTAGCTGAATTGGCAAACTGAGTTGGTTTACCATGATGTTTCCAACAAAAACGTTGGATGTGACCAGGCTTGCCGCAATGATGGCAAGTTCTCACAACCCCCAAAGCCTCTGAAGTAGTCTGAGTACCAGACACTGGGCCCTTAGCAGCCCCACGACCACGGCCAACACTACCAGTCCCAACACTGCCCCCACGGTTGGGGGTGAAAGACGCCAATGCAGAAGTTTCCACAAGTGTGGTATCATGTGTATTCTCACGTGAGACATGTAGAACACGAGAAAAGGTCTCCGAAAGTGTGGCCACTTTATCGCCACCAAGAATTTGTAAACAGACAAAATCATATTCTTTACCCAAACCACCTAAAAATCCCATGACTGCGAGTTGCTCTCGCTGATTTTGCATCTGCTGTACGTCAGAAGTAATAGGAAGTAAGGAATTCAGCTCCTCATACATCCTCTTGAAGTCTCCAAAATATTGAGTCAAAGAGCGACCCTTCCGATCAACCGATAACAGTTTTGAAAAAGCTCATAAATCCAAGAAAGATTGTTCTGTCCAGAATACAGCACATTCAGATAATCCCACAATTCCTTCACAGTATCGATATGGGTCACCAGGTCAACAATATGATGATCCATACAAATTTAACATCTGTCCTAACATCCACCACTGTCCATGAAGCATCAGTATCATCCTTGGTTTGAGTCAAGTGCTTCTCATGACCAAGACCAGTTAAAACCAGCCCAACAATTTTCTTCTATTGTTGAAAATTGTTGGCTCCTTCCGACTTCTTTTTTACCAACTTGTTGGAAGAAATTTCAGTAACACCAGATTTATTATCACCCATTGATCCTGATAATCAGTCCAAATAAGGCACAATATATGACCAGACTTTGCCCAGAAATCAATGTAGAGAATCTGCCCAGAAAATGATGCAGAATCTACCCAGAAAATTGATCCAAAAACTTGATCGATATAGCTTCTTTAGAAACCGATGCAGAAAATTGTCCAGAAAACTGATGCTCGGATCTGCGTGGAGGTCTCTGCCGAGGCTGCTCCTCCCTCGATCATCACAGTTGTTGAAGATGACAGGTTTAGCTTCGCTCAGCCCGTCAAGTTCGATTGGATACCCCCTCGTTGTGAACACTGCAAGATGTTTGGACACTCTTCGAAGACCTGTGCCGCTGCTGCTCCTCTCTCCCTTGCAGCCTCTCTGGATGCCATCCCTCTGTCTCCCCTCTCGGTGGCTCGAGATGCAGCCTCAGACCCTGTGTTTGTTCCGGCTCCTATCATCGAGAGTTCTGAGATTGCGCCTGCCCAGACTTCGGTGGTAGCGTCTGCCACTGTTTCTGAGTTTGCACCTGCCCCCGCTTCAGAGATAGAGCCTGCTTCTGCTCCAGAGTTTGCTCCTGCACCTGCTCCTGAAGCTTCGTCTTCGCCCCGTCGGAGCAGATTGTCTTCCCGTCGCCGCCGCTCAGATCGTCCAAAGCTCCGCTGTGTGCAGGTCTCTTCGGTGAAGCCCTCGATTCCTGCTACTGGAATCTCTGCTTCCCCTGCTGGCCTGACCTCTGAGACTGAGCCTGCAACCCTTCGCGACTGCTGGTCCGGTCAACCTGCAAAAGCCGATGAAGCTAGTAATCTGCTGCCTGTGATCCCTGATCAGTCACTGTTGTCGCCTCCCCTTTTGCACTCTGAAGAACTGGCTGAGCTTGGCATCCTCATCGAAGGCCCTCCCATTCCAGATTTGGGTGTCTCCGAGTATGATTTGGTCTCTGAGACCTCCCTGAACCGAGAAGTTAACCATTCGAGTGAAAAGCCTCTGGACGCTGCGCCACGGTACAACCCCCCCTGTTTGTCGTCTTTTAAACCCCCATCCCTCTCACACAATTTAATTACTAAATTACCCCCTCCTACCTACCCCCCCCCTTCCACGTGGCTTCCCACACGTGACACATATTCCCTCTTGTCCCCCCTAGCTGGAACCCCCGCTGTCCACCCTCTTTTAAACCCATCTTTACGGCCCATCCCCACCTCCCAGCCCATTTCCTTGGCCCACCCTCCTTTAAATCCATCTACTCGGCCCATCTCCACCACCCAGCCCATTCCCTTGGCCAACCCGAACCCATACACCCAGCCCAAATCCTTTTTTACTTACAACCTACTCATCTTTCAACCCCCAGCCCACCTCTACCAAAAATCCTACCCCAACCCTCTTCCCTTTCCCTTCTCCTCCCACCCAACCCTCTCCCGTTCAACTTCGGTACCCCTCTTTCCTCCTTTTGAGTCCCCCCACCATCACCCCCTCACCTCACCACCTTTGTCCCCCCCTCCCCTACCCAGCTGGCCTTATCCGCCGAATTCCACCCTTTCCTTCCTGGGGTTGCGCTGCCCCTCCCCTCTAGTAGGCCATTAGTGAGAAGCCCGGCGGTCGCCTATGCCCGTAGGCGACACAAGAGTTCCCCGCCCCAGGTTTGAGTTGCCCCCCTCTTCTTAGTTCCCATGCTGTCTGGCTTTATCTAGAATGTCTGTGGCCTCAACTCCCTAGCCAAGCATCCTAAGCTTCGTTCTTTCATCAAATCCTCCAACTCCTCCTTCTGTGCTCTCCTTAAGACTCGTGTTCTCCAGGATAATGCTTCCCACATTGCCACTTCTATCGCTCCCTCCTGGTCCTTCCTCTCTAATTACACCCACTCGCCTTCTGGCCGGATCTGGGTTCTCTGGGATCCATCCAAGCTCCATATCTCCTCCACCCACTCTTCTTGCCAATTTGTCCATCTGTGCCTCTCTTTTCGCAGTTCCCCCTCTCCCTTCTTTATCACTGTGGTTTATGCTTCCAACCATGTTAGTGATCGTCTTTCCCTTTGGGCTGATCTCTCCCTCCTTAAGCCCGGATTGGATTCTCTCCCTTGGGGAATTGGTGGGGACTTTAATGTTGTCCGCTCTCAATCTGAAAAGCCGGGTGGCAAGCCCATCAATCTCTTGGCGGTCAACCCTTTCAATGACCACATTGAGGATCTAGGCCTTGATGATCTCCGGCGGTCAGGCTCCCCTCTAACCTGGCACAATCGCCATGTTGGCCCTGAACGCATTGCCTGCAAACTTGATCGACTCCTTGTCAATGAAGTCTGGCTCTCATCTCTCCCCCATTCCCATGCCTCCTTTCTCTTCCAAGGCCCCTCTGATCATTGCCCCTGCCTCATTTCCCTCCAGCCTTACTCCTCTTTTGGCCCCAAACCTTTTAAGTTCTTTGACATGTGGACCTCCCATCCCCTCTACTTGGCCACCGTCAAGAAAGCTTGGCGTTTGCCAGTTTCTTCTCCCTCTCACCCTCTGATCGCCCTGGCTCGCAAACTCCGCAATACAAAAGCTACTCTTCGAAGGTGGAACCTCTCCACCTTTGGTAATCTTCCCTCTAGGCTCTCTTCCTGCCGATCCGACTCTCTCAAGTCCAATTCAAGCTCCAGTCCGACCCTCTTAATTCGATGTTTGCCGCTGATGAGAAGCGTCTCTCTGAAGAGCTCTCCTCTCTCTCCCTGTTCAAGGAGAGCTTCCTCCGTCAGAAATCCCGTTCCAAATGGCTGGAACTATGTGATTCAAACTCTGCCTATTTCCATCGCTCCCTGAAAGCTAGGCACAACTCGAACTCCATCACCCTTCTCATTGGTTCTGATGGGTCCTCTCTCTCCTCTCCCTCTGATATCAAGGAGGCTGCCTCCTCTTTCTTCTCCACCCTGTTCAACCCCTCTCTCCCCCACCCTTCCCCTATTCCCCCTGCACTCATCGATAAATTCATTCCCCCCTCCCTTTTCCATTCCCTCATCACCATCCCCTCTGATGAGGAAATTTCCTGAGCTATCCTCTCCCATAAGACCAATAAGGCTCTGAGCCCTAATGGCTTCAGTATGGGCTTCTTTCTCAGCTGCTGAGACTCTATCAGAGGAGAGGTCCTCAAAGCCATTCGCAGTTTCTTTTTCAAGCCGGGCCAGCTTGCTCAGATCAATCAAACGTTCATCTGCCTTATCCCAAAAAAGGATGAGGCCTCTTCCTTGACTGACTTCCGGCCCATCTCCCTCTGTAATCTCATTTACAAATTCATTGCCAAAATTCTTGCCAACCGGATCAAGGCGGTCATTCCCTCCCTTGTCAGTCCCAACCAATCGGCCTTCATCTCCGACCGTAGCATTGTGGACAATGTCATCCTTTGCTCTAAGATCGTCAGAGGCTTCGACTGCAAATCGCATTCACCGGTAGCCCTCTTAAAAATTGATCTCCATAAAGCTTTTGATTCCATCCATTGGGATTTCATCTATGATGTGCTCTCCCTCATGGGTTTCCCTCCAGCCTTCATTCGTTGGATTTATGCCTGCATCTCCTCCCCTTCCTTCTCTGTTCTGGTCAATGGATCCCCCACTGGCTTTTTCCACTCTAAAGTTGGAATTCGACAAGGTTGTCCCCTCTCCCCTTTCCTCTTCTCCCTTACCTTGGAGGTCCTCTCTAGGAGCCTCCAAACCAAAACCGACCTCCACCTTATCTCCCCTCTACCTAAATGCAAGCAGATCAATCTTTCCCATCTGACCTTTGCTGACGACCTCATGATCTTCTCCAAGGCGTCCCACTCCTCCATCTCTGCCATCATGGATTCCCTTCATCTTTTTAAGTCTCTCTCTGGCCTCCGTGTCAATCTCCTCAAATCTGAAATTTTTCTCTCTGCTGTCCCGAACTCTACCAAAGAATCCCTTCGTCTCTTAACAGGCTTCTCCATCATGTCTCTCCCTGTCTCCTACCTTGGCCTCCCCTTGATTCCTACCAGACTCTCCAGCCACCACCGCACTCCTATGCTTGACAACATTTGTAAACGCCTCCAACTCTGGAAAGGCAAGCTTCTCTCTTTCGTGGGAAGACTCGAATGTATCCATTCGGTGCTCCAAGTAACCTATATTTACTGGACTGGTATCTTCCACATTCCTAAATCCACCATTCAGGCCATTGAGCGCATCTTCTGCGCCTTCCTTTAGAAGGGTAGTGACACCCCCAGATTTCTCCACCCTGTTAGTTAGAAATCTATCTGCCTCCCCAAATCCGAGGGTGGCCTCAGCCTCCGCCGTATCCGTGACTCCAACATGGTGGGCATTCTTAAGCTTATCTGGAGAATAGCTTCTCGTCAGGATTCTATCTGGATTTCTTGGGTTCACTCTCATCTTCTTAAATCTGACTCCATTTGGACTGTCCCCATCCATGCTAACTCCTCTTGGATTAGGCGCAAGATCCTCTCCCTCCACCCTCTGGCCCTCCGTGGTATCTCCTCTTCCATCACCGATGGCGCCTCCACCTCTCTCTGGCTCGATCCTTGGCACCCCTTAGGAATCCTCTTTAACCTTCTTGGCCCCAGGGCTATCTATTCCTCTGACCTCCCCAAGGCCGCCCTTGTCTCCTCCCTCATTTCCTCTGGTTCTTAGACCCCACACCCATCCCTTAACCCAGACATCATCTCTCAGGTCTGGACTTCCCTTCTCCCGCTGCCTCATACCCGCTCACCCCGTGCGGATAAGGTCACCTGGCTACCCTCCCCCACCGGCACTGTCTCCTCCTCTTCGGCCTGGCACCTTTCCAGAGACCCCTGCCCCTCTGTCCCCTGGCACAACTTAGTCTGGTTTAAAGGCCACATTCCCCGCCATAGCCTAACTGTTTGGAGAGCCCTAAGACTCTGCCTGCCCACTCAAGCCTTCCTTATCCACCGCACCATCCCAGCCCCCCCTCCTGCAACCTTTATTGGATTGGCCGTGAAGATATCCCCCATCTCTTCTTTGACTGCTCCTTTACCTCCACCATTTGGAAACCTCCATCTGGCCATGTTGCAAAAGGTTCAGAAGCTTTGATCATGAATGGCAATGGTTGCTCAAAACCTTCTCTGGGAACTCTACTTGTGACACTATAGGGAAGTTTGTTTTTAGTGCCGCTATTCATCATATCTGGATGGAAAGGAACCTCAGGAGATGGACTTCCAACTCTAGATCGTTTGATGTGATTTGAAAATCCATCTCCTTCGATGTGTCCACCAAGCTCAGCAGTATTCGCCAGAGGCCCTTCTCAGACAGCCACAGAAACAGGCATATTTTGACTTATTGGGGCCTTGATTCTGCCCTTTTGCGGTCCTCCTCTGCGTAGGCTGGTCGATCGGCCCCCCTCTCTATTTTTCTTTCTTCATCCCCCCCTCTCCTCTCCCTTCTTTCCTTCTTGTATTTTGTTTCTCTGGTTCGCTCTTCCCTGCCCCCTCTTGGGGTTCGGAAATATAATTTTTACCAAAAAAAAAAAATCTGCCCAGAAACTAAGAAAACTGATCCAGAAAATTGATCGATATAACCTTCTACCATAAAACAACCACCAGAAAAGAGAGACCTAGTTCTCAATTCCGAAGCATGAACTAGTCTCTAAAAGCCTCCAAAATATAGCATAGGGTGTTGCACCCCTTTAAATGAAAAAACGAAAGAAGTCGCAAACCACCAACCAGAGATGAGTCAACCAAAAATTGGTTGAAACCTTGAGAAAGAGGAGAACAAGATGCTATGGAATATATAGCAGTCCTAAGGATCTTGCTTTGATACCATGAAATAATACAGAAGAAGAAAGAAGAAGGAATGGAGGGAGGAAGAAGAAGAAGAACTACTGCAACTCTTGGGAGTCACAACTGCGAGGTTGAGACTCCCCATCGATTTCATTAAATAATAGGGTAAAACCCAAAAAACACAAAAGGACAGAAATAACCCCATAGGGAATCGTGATTAGCATTAGTGCTAATAACAATTGCCCTCCCCTCTTACATTGAGACTTCTGACAAATACCAAAGGACAATGTCTCCCAAACTTATGATAGAGTGGGTGACTCTGCTAAGGTCTATCAGCTTCACCAAAAAATTAACTCAATGAGGCAAGGTGACAGGACCATTTCTGTGTACTACAATGCTTTTCTTAGTCTTTTGGAGGAGTATGACCATTACAGGGATCTTCACTTGACCAACCCAGAGGATGAAGCAAAGGTGTATCAGACTCTTGAAAAGGAGCATGTCTTCACTTTACTTGGTGGTCTGAACCCTGACTATGAGCCAATCAGGTTCCAGATTTTAGGTCGGTCTCCCCTTCCATCTCTTAGTGAGGTCTGTAGTTACTTACAGAGTGAGGAGACTCAGCGTGTTGCTATGGAACCAACACTAGCATCATCTGTTGAGAGGTCAGCTCTCAATTCTAGTTCTTTCCTGGACACCAGTGGAGGTGGTAGAGGCCAAGGGCCTAACCGTGAAGAAGACAGAGCAGTGGAGACAGCTGGTGCCAGTGGAGTTGGGAGAGACAGGTTTAAATGTGATCATTGTGGGAGAACTAGACACACCAAGGATAGGTGTTGGTCTCTTCATGGTCATCCTCCTGGCACATGAGGTCATGGTGGTCGTAGAGGGGGAGCTAGAGCACACTCTATGATGACTGAGGCAGATCCTACATAGGATGACTCCACTTTGGCAAATGTAGTATTTCACAGGGTCATGTCACATCTGAGCATATCTCCTGCACCCATAGTGGCCAGCTCTTCTTCATCCTTAGCTTTACAGGTCTCTACCTCCGCTTCTACTACAACCCAGTCTTGGGTCAGTAACTCTGGTGCCACTGACTACATGACTGGTACGTCCCATCATTATGATTCCTATACCATTTCCTTTGGTAAGGATAAGGTTAGGGTAGCTGACAGCTCCCTTTCCTCCATATCTGGTAAGGGTAGTATCCCTATTACATCATCTATTTCTCTTACTTCCGTTCTTCATGGCCTTAACCTTACACTTAAATCTTTTATCTGTGAGTCACTTGACTAAATCTCTGAACTGTTGTGTCACATTCTTTACTTCTCACTGTCTTATTCAGGATTTGGTGACGAAGAGGATTATTGATAGTGGACGTGAGGAGCAAGGCCTTTACCTTTTTTACCTTTTTTCCCATAGCTCAGTCCTATGTGTGTGGACGTAATGATAGTAGTTCTGCCGAGTCTGTTATGTAATGGCATCGTCGTCTTGGCCATCCATCTTTTGTTGTAATGAGGAAAGAGTTGCTTCACTTATTTTCTTCTATTGCTTCTTCTCATGTTTTTCAATGTGAACCATGTATGTTTGCCAAACATTGTCGTTCTTCTTATCCAAATCATGGTAATAGAACTGCTGCTTCTTTCCATATTGTGCATTCTGATGTTTGGGGACCTTCCCCTACTACCTCTTTATTTAGCTATTATTACTTTGTGTTACTTGTTGATGATTTTTCTTGTGCAATTTGGACTGTTCTTATGAAACATAAAAGTGATGTTCGTGATGCATTTCAGAATTTTTATCAAATAATTCTTACTCAGTTTGATACTCGTATCAAAATTGTTCGGTCTGATAAAGGAGGAGAATACATGTTTGGTGGCCTCCAAGCCTTCTTTACTAATAATGGCATCATCCATCAGTTCGCGTGTGTTGACACACCCCAACAAAATGGGGTTACTGAGAGGAAAAATCACCATTTATTGGAGGTCACCCATAGTCTCTTATTTGGCATGCATGTTCCCAAGACCTTCTGGTCTGTAGCTCTTCTCACTGCTTCCTTTCTCATTAATCGCATACCTACCAAACTTCTTGCTTTCAAATCTCCCTTAGAAATCTTATCTCCACAGTTTCTGCTTTCTCTCTTCCTCCTAGAGTCTTTGGCTGTGTTTGTTATGTGCATGTTAACCAATCACATCGTACTAAACTTGATCCCAGAGCTCTCAAGTGTCTCTTTCTTGGGTACTCTTCTATAACCAAAGGTTACAAGTGCTATCACCCATCTTCTCGCAAGTGCTTCACCTCCAAAGATGTGACTTTCCTGAGTCTGTCTTTTTCTTTGCACCATCTCAACATCCTCTTTAGGGGGAGAATTATGGAAGTGAATAGGCAGCTGATTTCCTTCATTATCCTCTACCTATCTCTCCCTTTATGCTTGAAATTGGAAAGCACAGGGCTGTGGATGTGGATGTGAATACAGATTTAGTTGTTGATAGTGGTTCTAGTAAGGAGAAGGATTACCATATTAAATACAAGAGAGGTGAAGGCTTGCATAATGAAGGAAAGAAGACCCACCAAGAGTCCTCTTTAGATCCGGATCCACATCCTGATTCATTCTCCTCAATCGGGTGATATCCCTTCTCCTCCATCTGATTTAGACCTTCCTATTGCTGTTAGAAAGGGGAAAAGAGCTTGTACTAATCCTATATCCTAGTTTGTTTCCTATGATGCTCTTTCTCCTATAGTTCTTACCTTTATTGCTGCTCTCTCTACAGCTTCTATTCCTAGGAATGTTACTGATGCTATGTCTGACCCAAAGTGGAGACAAGCTATGTCTGAGGAGATGATGGCTCTTGAAAAGAATGGTACTTGGAAATTGGTGGATCTTCCCAAAGGACGTGTCCAAGTTGGATGCAGATGGGTCTATACAATCAAGTATAAATCTGATGGCACTGTTGAGAGACACAAAGCAAGGTTGGTAGCCAAGGGGTACAGTCAAGTCAATGGGATTGACTATTAGGAGACATTTGCTCTTGTGGCTAAGCACAACTCTATAAGAGTTCTTTTATCATTAGCTGCCAATAAAGATTGGCCATTATATCAGTTAGATGTGAAGAATGTCTTTCTTTATGGTGACTTGGAAGAGGAAGTGTACATGCAACCCCCACCAGGCTTTAAAATACTTTCAACTGATGGGAAGGTGCGTCTCCTCAAGAAGGCACTATATGGACTCAAACAGTCACCAAAGGCATGGTTTGAGCGCTTCCGACAGGCTATTCTGAAGAATGGATATTCCCAGAGTCAAGTTGACCACAATCTCTTTACCAAGTGGGGCAATGGTACCATCACAACCCTCATTGTTTATGTTGATGATATTGTAGTCACTAGAGATGATATGGCTAAGATAGATAAACTGAAAATCTACTTGGCTAAACAGTTTGAAATCAAAGACCTGGGTCCCTTGAAGTATTTCTTAGGCATTGAAGTATCAAGGACCAAAAGAGGAATCAACATATGTCAACGAAAGTTTGTGCTTGATTTGCTGACAGAGACAGGGATGTTAGGCTGCAAACCAACAAGTTCTCCTATTGAGCAGAATCACAAACTAGGAGAAGATTGTGGTCCTTCTCTTGTTGATGTGGGAAAGTACCAGAGGCTAGTTGGGAAGCTTATTTACCTTTCTATGACACGCCCATATATTTCTTATGCAGTGGGAGTAGTGAGCCAATTTATGCATACCCCCAAGAGTGGCCATTTAGATGTTGTGTATCGTATTCTTAGATATTTGAAGTCGTGCCCAGGGAAAGGACTGTTGTATGCCAGGCACAACCACCTGAGAGTGGAAGGTTTTATTGATGTTGATTGGGCTAGATCCATCACAGACAGTAGGTCTACCTCCGGCTATTGTACCTTTGTGGGACGTAACTTGGTTACATGGAGAAGCAAAAAATAGCTAGTTGTAGCTAGATTCAGTGCCGAGGCAGAACTTAGAACTATGGCTCATGGAGTGTGTGAACTCATATGGTTGAAAAGAATAGTTCAGGAACTGGGGTTTGACACTGAAGGCCCTATGAGACTCTACTGTGACAACAAGACTACCATCAGTATTGCCCACAATCCAATATAACATGACAGAACCAAGCACATTGAAGTTGATCGACACTTCATCAAGGAGAAGATAGACTCTAGCTGCATTTGTACTCCTTTATTAAAGACTGGTGATCTACTGGCAGACATCTTCACCAAGGCACTTACCTCTCTTCAGTTTGGTACTCTCCTATAGAAGCTGCGAATGCATGACATTTATTCTCCAGCTTGAGGGGGAGTGTTAGAGTAATTAGAATTTATGTCCTAGGGGTACTTTAGGAACTGGACCTTATCTAGTTCCCTTATTATGTAATTTCTTCTTTTTCTTCTTTTTACCTTTTACCTCCCTAGGGAGGTTGGATGTAATATGTTAAGAGTTGTTATTTGAGTAATATAGGTGTGGAGAGAATAATCTCCAACACAACACATTACAATTGATCTAGTCTCTCCTCTCTTCCCTCTTGTCTCCTTCTTCTTCTCTCTTCCATTTCATCTTCTCCCCATCTTACTTACATAACCTAAAATCTAACTAGGAAGCCCGGGTGGTTCGTTGGTAGGATTGGTGATTGATCCAATTAACACCTTGCGGTGTGAAACCCGAGTGGTTCTTTTGAAGCTCTCCTTCAAATTCTTTGAAGATCCCCTTCAAGTTCTAGTTAAAGTTTCAATTTTTATTCAAGTTTCTCAATTAAACAAGCTGTTGCCAAGGGAATTCTGCAACAACATTCAGATCCTGGTTATTGGCTGCTAGTTGGATCTCTTCCAATCTAGGACTACATTAAGTGGTATCAGAGCTAAGGAGAGGCAGTAGATAAGATCAATGGTTGTTGCATTCTACTTCCAATTGAAGATTCATCATGCAAGTCAGATTCGGCATCTCGACCAAACTCGAGGACGAGTTTTTTTTTTTCAAGCTAGGAAGAGTTGATGCAGATTCATCACTAAGTAGGGCTTGTTTGCTCAGAAATAAGTATAGGGTTGGGTTATATACATGTTAGGCCTTCGACCCCAAGGATTTTCTATCTGATAGGTCACTTTTATGGACCTAAAGTATGCATAATAGGTTGCATACGGGATTAGTTGTTTTAGTTCCATAGTTATTTTTATGTTTTTGTTCATAAATTGAACCGGTTCAACCAATCGTTCAATTTAAGTAATTTTAATAGTTTTCTTTTAAGTGCTTAGTGGGGCTGGATTAGGACTCTGTTTTGAGTCTATTTATGTTTCTTAGTCAGTTTAAGTTACTTATTAGGTTAAGGATTGGGTTAGGCCTTTCTTTTTTAGGGTCTTTTTGGTATCATTTTTTATTTTTTCATTTGTTTGGTATCATTTTTTAAACTTGTTTTTATTTAAAATAAATGAAAACATCCCCAAAATCATAATAGACTCAAGAGTCTATAATGGATTATGGCCAAAAATGTTTTCCTTCATTTTTTTGCTCAAGTTTAATGACCACGTGCTCATAAGACCCAAATATGAGAGGTAAAATAGACATTCGCTTTTATTTTTAGAAATGTAAGCCCCCTCCTTTGTGGAAATCTGTGAATACTGGCTTGATCAATGTGATCATAGCCCAACCTTTATTTATAATATTGAAATCATATGACAAAACTATAACTAAGCAATGTGGGACTAAAACCCATATACAAGAATACCCCCACGGACAGATTTACCCTTGGACCCATATTGCAACACTCCCCCTCAAGTTGGTGCATACATATCAAACATGCCCAACTTGCTAATAATAGGAAAAAATAATTTTATACTAATTCTTTTGATGAGGATATCAGCCAACTGTTCACTAGACTGAATAAATGCAATATAAATAATTCCTTGTTCCAGCTTCTCTTCGATGAAGTGCCGATCAATCTCAACATGTTTAGTCCGATCATGTTGGACTTGGTTATGAACAATGCTGATTGCTGACTTGCTATCACAGTAAAGATGCATAGGAAGATCAGCACTCATCCCCAAATCTTAAAAAAGCCCTTTGAGCCAAAGAAGCTCATAAATACCCTGTGCCATAGCTCAAAATTCAGCTTCAGCACTAGATCGAGACACAATAGCTTATTTTTTGCTTCTCCAAGTAGTTAGGTTACTTCTAACAAATGTGCAATATCCAGATGTGGACTTCCTATCATCAGGACTCCCAGCCCAATCTGCATCAGTACACGCCTCTATCCGAAGATGGCGGTATGGAGAGAACAATACTCCTTCCCCCACAGCTGACTTGAGGTAACGGAGTGTTGTAATATGGGTCCAAGGGTAAATCTGTCCATGGGGGTATTCTTGTATGTGGGTTTTAGTCCCACATTGCTTAGTTATATTTTTGTCATTTGATTTCAATATTATAAATAAAGGCTGGGCTATGATCACATTGATCAAGCCAGTATTCATGGAATTCCATATGGTATCAGAGCCAAAAATATTCCGGGGATATGGGAAGTAAAATTTTTTCGTTTTTTTCTCTCTTCTTCTTTTTCTTTTCCGCCATTCTACCCTAAAACCACCCACCGCCAGCCCCTCCACCACTTCCGCCAACCACCAACAGTCAACACCATCCACCGCCAACCCTCCACCGCCCGCCAGCTACTGCCAACCATCGCCGGCCCTCTCCCTTCCTCCCGCCACCTCCGCAGGTCCCTCCCTCCTTTTTCCGCCACCTCTACACACCTCGGGGGGGTTCCACCTTGTTCAAATTTTTTTTTTCATCCCTTGGTGGCGAGTTGACTCCCACCAAGGGTTTGTTTTTTACCCTATACATGTTCGAATTTTTTTGGGGGGATTTATCTCTGCCTATTTTTCTCCAACCACCATGCCTGACGAGTTCGAGATCACGACTGGTTCTGACGATTCCAACCAGTGGGACTTTGTTCCCTTTCCGGTGAATCCCATAAAGTTGAATGGCAGCAATTATCTTCTGTGGTCTCATTCTTGTTTATTTGATATTGGTTCCCGTGGGCTCTCTGGTTATATCACAAGCACTAAGGTCAGGCCTACAGAGGAGGGATCGGCTCAGGATCGATGGATGAATTTCAATTTTTTGGTGATGTCCTATTTGGTTAATTCCATGGACCAGACCATTGCTGGTCATTATCTACTCCTTGACACTGCTGCAAAAATTTGGAAGACGGCTCATGACACATACTCTCAGGTTGGGAATGCAGCCCAATGCTATGAACTCCTTCAGAAGCTCCATACTACCAAGCAGTTGGAGTTGCCTCTGTCCCAATATTACAATACCATGTGCACACTGTGGCAAGAATTGGATTTTTTGGGCACATTTAAGACTACCACGGATGTTGACGCGACGGCCTTCAGGAAGTGGGAGGATGGTTTACGACTGTTTGATTTTTTGGCCGGCCTCAACGTTGAATTTGATAATATCAGGTCCAATATTTTGAATCGAAATCCGCTTCCTTCTTTGGAGCAGGCCTATGCCATACTTTTAGCTGAGGACACGAGACGCACTGCCATGGTTCATCCTGTCACTCAGGAACGATCAACCCTTGTTTCTGGTTCTCAATCTTCTAGTGGAAATTCCTCTCGTCCTCCTCCTACTGATCGACCATCTAGTGATCGCCCGCCTATTAAATGCGATCATTGTAGAAAGGACTGGCACACCAAGGACCGATGTTGGAAGCTTCATGGTCATCTTGCGGATACTCGTGGGGGTGGAAAGGGGGGTTCCAATCAGCCTAGTTCCTCTCATGCTAATCAGGCTGCTACTGAAGATCCATCTGAACAGTCTCTTTCCTCTATGATGGCTGAGTTGCACAATCTGCGGGATATGATGAATTGCTTGGACACATCTTCTTCGGCATCTGTATCGCCTTTAATGGTGGCTTCGGCTTTGTCTCTACTTACTCCTTCCAATGCACCTTCTTCCACAGGTATTTCTTTTGTTGGGAATTGCACCTCTGTCATGCTTGACTCTTGGGTTATTGACTCAGGAGAAACCGACCATATGACAGGTTCTTCCTCTGTTTTTACCACATATACTCCTCTTTCAGGCCAATCAAAGGTTTGGGTTGCTGATGGGTCTCTTTCTTCTATTTCTGGGAAGGGATCCATTCAGTGCACCTCCTCTCTCACTCTTTCCTCTGTTTTACATGTTCCTAAGTTTACTACTAACTTGCTGTCCATTAGTAGTCTAACTAAGGATTTAAACTGCGCAGTAGTATTTTTTCCAACTCATTGTTTATTTCAGGATTTGGAAACGGACAGTACGATTGTATGTGGTAAGGTGGTTGGTGGTCTGTACGTGCTTGAAAGTTCCCAGACAGCATTGACATCACAGTCGGCATCTTCTACTTTTGATTCTGCATTGCTTGAGTTGAATAATTGGCATCGTCGTTTGGGCCATCCCTCGATTGGGGTTTTATATGTTTTATTACCTAATCTAGTAAAACAATGTAACAAACACAATTTTTCTTGTGATGCTTGCACTTTGGCAAAGCAAACTCGGAGTATTTTTCCTATTTCAGACAATAGAAGTCTGAGTCCTTTTGGTTTAATTCATTTTGATGTTTGGGGCCCTGCCCGTTGTGTTTCTACCTTTGGGTTTCAATGGATTGTCACATTTATCGATTGTTTTAGCTGGGCGACTTGGGTATACTTGGGTATATTTGATGCATAGCAAGAGTGATGTGTTCAATTGTTTTATGTTATTCCACAAAATGGTCCAGACGCAGTTTGATGCCAAAGTGAAGATTCTTCGCTCAGATAATGACAAGGAATATATGGATGGTGCTTTCTGTTCCTATTTGGACAGCCATGGGATCATACACCAGACTTCTTATGTTGACACTCCCACTCAAAATGGAGTGGCTGAACGCAAGAACAGACATCTACTGGAGGTAGCTCGTTCCCTTATGTTCACAATGTCTGTCCCTTCTCATTTCTGGGGTGATGCCGTGCTTACAGCTACTTACCTCATCAATCGGCTTCCATCTCGTGTCTTGGGTGGCCGCTGTCCCTTGGATATGTTTGTTGGAAAATCCACTTTGTGGTGCCCCCAAGAGTGTTTAGCTATGTTGTGTTTGCACGAAATCACCACGCCCATGGTAAGCTTGATCCCAGAGGATTACGGTGCATTTTCTTGGTTACTCACTGACTCAGAAGGGCTATAAATGCTACCGTCCTCCTAGCAGAAAGGTGTTTGTCACCATAGATGTTGTCTTTCGGGAGTCGGAGGCTTACTTTCCACCGCTGGTACCTCTGCAGGGGAAGACTAAAAATAATGGAGAGGTCCTGCTGATTGCTCCTTTACATGTTGAGATACCAACCATTGAAGATGTTTCTATTGAACTAGAGGATGGAGTTATAAGTCAAGAACAAGAAGTGGGACAGATTGAGCAACAAGTGCAGGGGGAGAGACTTGTGAAACAGAAATACACTCGGGGAACTGATTTTCCTATAGATGGTCCTCGGTACAAAGAGAAAGAAACCACCACTACTGCACCACCTATTCAATTGGCACTGTTCCTACTCTAAATCTTGCTCCTAGTCATACTTCGGGTAAGCCCCCTCTTGATCCTAGTCTTGATTTACCCATTGCTGTTCGCAAATAAAAACAGAAGTTGCACTCAACATCCTATCTCAAACTTTGTGTCCTACAACTCTCTAACTCCTACCTTTCATGCTTTCATATCCTCTCTGTCCTTTGTCTCTATACCTAACACTTGGCAGGAAGTAATAGCCGAACCAAAATGGAAGGAGCCAATGAATGAAGAAATGTTTGCCCTTGCAAAAAATCAGACCTGGGATTTGGTAAGTTCTCCACATGGGAAGAGGCCTGTTGGTTGTAAATAGGTCTTTGTTGTGAAGCACAAGGCTAATGGTTCTGTGGAGAGATACAAGGCGAGATTAGTCGCCAAAGGGTTCACTCAAACCCAAGGAATCGATTATCAAGAGACTTTTTCTCTTGTAGCGAAGATGAATATTGTACGGGTCATCATTTCTTGTGCTGTAAATCTAGGATGGGAACTTCAACAACTCGATGTGAAGAATGCCTTCCTACATGGAGACTTGGAAGAAGATGTCTACATGGAGGTACCCCCAGGTTTTACCTCTTCAGAGACTCGGGGGAAAATGTGCAAGTTAAAGAAGGCCCTGTATGGTCTGAAGCAGTCCCCAAGGGCTTGGTTTGGCCGATTTCCCAAGGGCTTGGGGACTACTTCAGACCATACAGGGCCTTTTTTAACTTGCACACTTTCCCCTGAGTCTCTGAAGAGGTAAAACCCGGGGGTACCTCCATGTAGACATCTTCTTCCAAGTCTCCATGTAGGAAGGCATTCTTCACATCAAGTTGTTGGAGTTCCCATCCTTGATTTACAACACAAGAAATGATGACCCAGACAGTATTCATCTTCGCTATAGGAGCAAAAGTCTCTTGATAATCGATTCCTTGGGTTTGAGTGAATCCTTTGGCGACCAATCTCGCCTTGTATCTCTCCACAGAACCATCAGCCTTGTGCGTCACAACAAAGACCCATTTACAACCAACATGCCTCTTCCCATGTAGAGAACTTACCAAATCCCAAGTCTGATTTTTCGCAAGGGCAAGCATTTCTTCATTCATTGCCTCCTTCCATTTTGGTTCGGCTATTGCTTTTTGCCAAGTGTTAGGTATAGAGACAAAGGACAGAGAGGATATGAAAGCATGAAAGGTAGGAGTTAGAGATTTGTAGGACACAAAATTTGAGATAGGATGTTGAGTGCAGCTTCTTTTTTGTCCGCGAACAGCAATGGGTAAATCAAGAGTAGGATCAAGAGGGGGCTTACCAGAAGTATGACTAGGAGCAAGATTTGGAGTAGGAACAGATGCTGATTGCGTAGGTGGTGCAGCAGCGGTGGTTTCTTTCTCTTTGTACTAAGGACCATCAGTAGAAAAATCAGTTACGCGAGTGTATTTCTGCTTCACAAGTCTCTCCCCCTACACCTGTTGCTCAATTTGTCCCACTTCTTGTTCTTGACTTGTAACTCCGTCCTCTAGTTCAATAGAAACATCTTCAATGGTTGGTATCTCAACATCTAAAGGAGCAATCAGCGGGACCTCTTCATTACTTTGAGTCTCCCTCTGCAGAGGTACCAATGGCAAAAAGTAAGCCTCCAACTCCCTAAAGACAACATCCATGGTGACCAACACCTTTCGAGTAGGAGGATGGTAACATTTATAGCCCTTTTGAGTCGGTGAGTAACCAAGAAAAATGCACCGTAATCCTCTGGGATCAAGCTTAACATAGACGTGGTGATTTCGTGCAAACACAACACAGCCAAAAACTCTTAGGGGCACCACAAAGGTGGATTTTCCAACCAACATATCCAAGGGACAGCGGCCACCCAAGACCCAAGATGGAAGTCGATTGATGAGGTAAGTAGCTGTAAGCAAGACATCACCCCAAAAACGAGGAGGGACAGACATGGTGAACATAAGGGAACGAGCTACCTCCAGTAGATGTCTGTTCTTGCGTTCAGCTACTCCATTTTGAGCGGTAGTGTCAACACAAGAAGTCTAGCGTATGATCCCATGGCTGTCCAAATAGGAATGGAAAGCACCATCCATATATTCCTTGCCATTATCTGAGTGAAGAATCTTCACTTTGGCATCAAACTGCATCTGGACCATCTTGTGGAATAACATAAACAATTGAACACTTCACTCTTGCTATGCATCAAATAGACCCAAGTCGCCCGGCTAAAACAATCGATAAATGTGACAAACCATCGAAACCCAGAGGTAGAAACACAACGGGCAGGGCCCCAAACATCATAATGAATTAAACCAAAAGGACTCAAACTTCTATTATCTGAAATAGGAAAAATACTCCGAGTTTGCTTTGCCAAAGTGCAAGCATCACAAGAAAAATTGTGTCTATTATATTATTTCACCAAACTAGGAAATAAAGCAGAAAAAACCCCAATCGGGGGATGGCCCAAACGACGATGCCAATTATTCAACTCAAGCAATGCAGAATCAAAAGTAGAAGATGCCGGCTATGATGTCAATGCTGTTTGGGAACTTTCAAGCACGTACAAACCACTAACCACCTTACCACATGCAATCGTACTATCCATTTCCAAATCCTGAAATAAACAATGAGTTGGATAAAAGATTACTTTGCAGTTTAAATCCTTAGTTGGACTACTAATGGACAGTAAGTTAGTAGTAAACTTAGGAACATGTTAAACAGAGGAAAGAGTGAGAGAGGAGGTGCACAAACGGATCCCTTCCCAGAAATAGAAGAAAGAGACCCATCAGCAACCCGAACCTTTGACTAGCCTGAAAGAGGATTATATGTGGTAAAAACCAGAGGAAGAACCTGTCATATGGTCGGTTGCCCCTAAGTCAATAACCCAAGAGTGAAGCATGACCGAGGTGCAATGCCCACAAAAAAAAAATACCTGTGGAAGAAGCCGCATTGGAAGGAGCAGGTAGAGACAAAGCCGAAGCCGCCATGGAAGGACATACAAATGCCGAAGAAGATGTGTCCAAACGATTCATCATATCCCGCAGATTTTGCAACTCAACCATCACAGAGGAAAGAGACTATGCAGATGGATCTTCAGTAGCAGCCTGATTAGCACGAGAGGTCCCATGAGTATCCGCAGGATGACCATGAAGCTTCCAACATCGGTCCTTGGTGTGGCAGTCCTTCCCATAATGATTGCATTTAATAGGCGGACGATCACTAGTTGGCCGATCAGTAGGAGGAGGACGAGAGTAATTACCACGGGAAGATTGACAACCAGAAACAAGGGCTGATCATTCCTGAGTAACAGGATGAACCATGACAGTGCGCCTTATGTCCTCAGCCAAAAGTATAGCATAGGCCTGCTCCAAAGAGGGAAGAGGATCCCGATTCAAAATATTGGACGTGATATTATCAAATTCAATGTTTAGGCCTGCCAAAAACTCAAACAGCCGTAAACCATCCTCCCACTTCTTGAAGGTTGTAGCATCAACATCCGTCGTAGCCGTAAAAGTGCCTAAAAATCCATCTCCTGCTACAGTGTGCACATGGTATTGTAATATTGGGAAAGAGACAATTCCAGCTGCTTGGTAGTATGGAGCTTCTGACGGAGTTCATAGCATTGAGCTGCATTCCCAACCTGAGAGTATGTGTCATGAACCGTCTTCCAAATTTTCGCAGCGGTGTCAAGGAGCAGATAATGACCAGCAATGGTCTGGTCCATGGAATTAACCAAATAGGACATCACCAAAAAATTGAAATTCATCCATCGATCCTGAGCAGATCCAACCTTTGTAGGCCTGACCTTAGTGCCTGTGATATAACCAGAGAGCCCTCCGGAACCAATAGCAAATAAATAGGAACGAGACCATAGAAGATAATTATTGCCATTCAACTTTATGGGATTCACCGAAAAGGGAACAAAGTCCCGCTGGTTGGAATCTTCAGAACTAATCGAAGCAGTCGTGATCTCGGACTCATCAGGCATGGTGGCTGGAGAAAAATTGGCAGAGACAAATCCCCAAAAAAAATCAAAACATGTATAGGGGGAAAAACGAACCCTTGGTGGGAGTCAACTCACCACCAAGGGATTAAAAAAATTCAACCAAGGTGGAAGCCCCCCCCCCAAAAGTGTGCAGAGGTGGCGAAAAAAGGAGGGAGGGACTGTCAGAGGTGGCGGGAGGAAGGGAGAGGGCCTATGGTGGTCGGTGGTAGCTGGCGGAGGCGGTGGAGGGTTGGCGGTGGCTGGCGGAAGTGGTGGAGGGGCTGACGGTGGGTGGTTTTAGGACAGAATAACGAAAAAGAAAAAGAAGGGAGAAAAAATCGAAAAAAATTTACTTCCCATATCCCCAGAATATTTTTGGCTCTGATACCATGTGGAATTCCGTGAATACTGGCTTGATCAATGTGATCATAGCCCAGCCTTTATTTATAATATTGAAATCATATGTCAAAACTGTAACTAAGCAATGTGGGACTAAAACCCACATACAAGAATACCCCCACAGACAGATTTACCCTTGGACCCATATTATAACATTCTTCTTCTTGCAACGTGCCTCACCGATCCACTATGCAATCAGTTGAGAGGAAGGTGAAATTTGGGATTTTAGGGTTTCGGTGGCAATCGGCGAGGTTGGCCCCATTAACGAAGTTATAGACGAGGTGGATGTGATCGCCGAAAATGGAATCCCCGAGAAGGTTGATCAAGTTGGCGTGGTGGCTTCTACAAATCAAGGAAAGGCGCTTGCAGAGCTTATGCTGGAAGATGATGACGTCCTTGCCGTGGAGGGAACAATGCCAAGCGGCAAATGAAGAGGGGAAGCGTTTGGCCAATAAATTGTTGGTGGCTGTGCAGATTTCAGAAAAATTGTAGATGTGGGGGTTTTTGGGCAAGGATTCTAGGATGCTGGAAATTGAAGCTCTGAGAAGAGCCATCCTGACACTCGCACAACAGATCACTGTTCACTCAGTGAAGGATACAGCCGAACGCGGTGTTCCTCTCTCCCTTGTCTATGATTTCTTTGATGCCAGTCACCGCATTGGCTCTTCTCTCCCTCTCCCGCTCCGGTATCTCCTCCCCTTCTCTGCCTCTCTCCATTCTCTCCTCTCCCTCATTCCCATCTCTTTCTCTCGCCTGAAACTTATCCAAAGCAATTATCAATCACCGATTGTCGTCATTTCTTATCTCCCATGATCAGTTATCATTCTATTCTCTAATCCTAACCCCCTTCGAGTACATTGATGGAAACCCAATTCCAGCAATCATCTTCACAGGCTGGCCGACAACCTTTCATGCTTTCCTGATAGCTCTCTGTTTGGCTCTGTCTCGGTCGAATCTCTGCAATGTGGCTCCGTGAACTGTACCAGAAGATAACAAGCTATTGCTGTTCTTTAGCGGTTGCTTCAATAGTCATAATTTTTTCGATCACTGCGCCTTTCAGTTTATTGTCATGGGACTTATCTGAACTAAGCTAGAATTAAAATTATTGAGTATTGTTACCTGTTTTTTTTTTTGGGTAATAAATATTGTTACCTGTTGAGTTACGTAACAACCGAAAGGGTATTTTGGGTATTTTTGTGTTTTTCCCCATAGCTAGTAGAGTCGGCTATGTGGGGGTTATTTTGTAATTATGCCCACTTCTTAAAGTTATAAATAAAGATGCTTGGTGATCTCATTGATCATTCAAGCCATTCTCTCAAAGCTGTTTTGTTAACATTACCGATCCTCCAATTTGGGTCATCTCAAAATTGAGTAACTCAAAAAAGAAAATAAACTGTAATCAAGCTATCTTATGAGAATAGACTATAAAGATAAATTAGAAGTTCTTTAGGCTTTTCATGGTCAGAAGTTATGGGTTACAATGTCTCTGCATAATCTATCTATTGATCTGTAGGCTTTTCATGGTCAGATAAATTATGGGTTACATGTCTCTGCACAATCTATCTATCGACTAAACCCTTTTCTGAAATATTTTTGTTTGTTGTTAAATAATCATAGATGCAATATGGGTTCCTCTTTTAGATGCAACTGATTTGGGTAATCTTCAAATTTCTCGTTCATGTAGTTCCCCTTTAGTAAGTCTGGTCCTTCAAATCAGGTTGGTTCCAATCTACCATTTTGGTCTTCATTCATATCCGTTGTTCCCTTGATTTCCTTATGTTTGGAGAATCTTAGTCTATGGATAACTTTTGAAGGGGTTGCGAATTTATTCACAAAATGGTTTGTCCACCTCCATGATTCTTACAATGGAACGGATTCAACTGAAAAAGGCTTAAGTACCTTAGTCTATTAAATGTTTGTGAAAATTCCTACTGTAGAAGCAACTGGAGTGTCTCTTTGATATCGAGCAAAGGCAACTCAGGACCTCTGATTTATGTGGCTCAGCTATGTGGCATGACAAGTGTGTTAATCTGATCTACTGATCCCACTACTCCATTATCCAATTTCTGTTACAACCATTTCTCTAAAAAAAGTCTAATTTCAATGCTGAATTTCCATGACTTGGGCCTATTTGTTAAAAAATGTTTTAAAAATTATTTACACATAGGTAGTTACCAAATTTATTTTTCATTGTACAATCTATTGTGTTTAATAGTTACCAAACGATTTTTATTTTTTGATCAAAATGATTTTCAGTAATGATTTTTTTTCTAAATAGGCAAAAACAAATGAAAAATGATATAAAAAAGACCCTTAGTGTAGGAGTCTATTTTTGAGTCTTTATATATGGTTGTAAGGGGGGCAAACATTGAACATAAATTTTGATATTAATGAAAAGCTTTTTGCTGCTCTTCTTCTCCATTGAATATTTTTTTTCTTGTGTTTGATCATGGCCGGTGGGATCGGTGTGTGATCCGATTGACACTTTGCGGTGGGAAGCTCAGGTGGTTCGTTGGTGGGATTGGTGTTTGATCCAATCGACATCTTGCGGTGTGAAGCCCAGGTGGTTTGTTGGTGGGATTGGTGTTTGATCCAATCGACACCTTGCGGTGTGAAGCTCAGGTGGTTCTTTTGAAGCTCTCCTTCAAGATTTTTGAACATCTCCTTCAAGTTTTAGTTAAAGATTCAATTTTTGTTCAAGTTTCTCAACCAAACAAGCTGCTGCCAATGGAATTCTGCAACAACATTCAAACCCTGGTTATTGGCTTCTAGTTGGATCCCTTCCAATCTAGGACTACATTAAAGTGGTAGAGAAGAAGAGGGAATAAAAGAGATATCTCTTTGAGGAACACTCTTCCAAAGGTCTATTTCAGTTGTAATCTATAGAGTAGTCTTCTAGGAAGAGAACAGCAACAATGCATAACAGCAATGGCAACAATGCTTCAATATCTTCTCAGACACCAGGTTGCTGCAGAATATTAAAAATAGAAACAAGGAATTGATGGGGGCAGAAGAGGGATATGTAGGTATCTTACCCACTGTAGAGAAGGTCTCCCACCTCTCTTTACCAGGGCATCCCACCCAAGCTCTATCACAACAGCTAAATCTCCTTGCCAAAAAAAAAAAAAAGAAAATAGAAAAAAAAACACAGCTGAATCGCACAGAAAACCAGCATAAGCTTTATTTTTTTTCAAACACAAATCATGAGGACTGAAGTACAGCCCCTCATCTATTTATAGGTCCAAAATCCTCTTCTTGCATGGAGGAAATTCACTTACCAATTGGAAACCAAATAAATTAGAAACTATCCTAGATTGCAATCTAATTCCTAGTTACATCAAAATAGTAACTGAAACCTAATTAATACCTAGTAACAGAAATAAAAACTAAATAAAATCCTATCATTGTTTTAACTAAATTACACAAAATAGAAAATACTAAATAGTAACTAAATATAATATCATATCTCTTCCTAATCAGCTCCATATCTTAAGGAAGATACGCCACGCAAGTCATGAAAAAAGATCTCTTATTGGGCTTAAATCTGGCCCACTAAAATGGTCCAAAGGCTGGCTGGCTGGACTGGTTCGATGGGTTGGCAGAACCAGACTTCTTTCTTTCCTCCTTCAATCTATATCAGACATACTTGAAAAAATACTGTTTCTCGATACTATAGAAAAGTATCTATAGAGCCTCATGTTCTCAACTCACTACAAAGATATCCTATAGCTGTATAGCAAACCATGTTCTCAATCTCCAATAACAAAACACGCATGTAAGCCACACAGTATACATACTAGTAAAATATTGAATTTAAGTATGACAAGCAGTTGTAAAAAGCATAGGATACCTCGCCACCATTAATGCCTCCCTCATAGCAAGGTTTCAAACTAACTGCACGATCAAGGTAAGGTTTCCAGCGTCCAGTAAGCAAATCCCTCCTAATCATCTCAACACCACCTTGGTAATACTGATAAAAAATGCATATTTAAACGACAATGTAAGATTCCAAATAAATTTTAGCAAAGTAGAAAAGAAAAGAGAAACTAACCACATAACATTCAGACTAGCTGATTGTACCTCAAGCATGTTTCTCAAAAATGGTTCCTCGTTGAAATAATCTCTCCTAACAAAAACAAATGGTAACTTGTATGCCAGTGCTTCACTGACTGTCCCAAAGCCAATTTTTCCTAGATGAAATATGTGGGTAAAGTATAAAAACCCCGTCTTTCACGCATAGAAACAGCTTGAACCCTAACAACAAATTTCATCACATTACCAAGCATGCAGTCAGATGCTGCTATTAGATCAGGCGTATAGGCATCCTTTGGAAGCTTTATGAAATTTGGCGGAACTAATTGGTCCTCAGATGTACCACAAACCTATTAAAGAGAACAGTAGGCACACTAACATCAGTGCAAGTTCACTAGCAGTCTCCATTAAATATAAACACAGATGATACTATTAAAAATTTATGCCCCAGAAAGCATACCAGGCACAGCCAACCATCAGGTAAATATTCCATCTTTAAATTCCAGCCTGCTGGCTGCAAATGAAAAAAACAGAGTCAGGATTATTAAAGAGATTGATTAGTTGTTTATTAATTATTCTAAAGGTAATATAATCAAATTTAAAAATGATAAAATAATAAATTAGGGGTTGTCAAAAGAATACAATGCATGGGTTATAAAAGAAAAACTTATCATATAAGGATATTAGGTACACTATGAGAGTTATGTATTAAGAGTACTTTGGGAACTATTTTATTTACTTATTGTCTTACATTGTATTTGTCTTTTTTATTTTTCACCTCCCTAGGGAGTTGTATGTAATTCCATATATTATTTTAGTGAAGTAATAGGTGTCGAAGAGAACATTCAATAACACAACATTCTACCATAATCTCTTCTCTTCTTCTTTCTCTTCTCCCTCTCTTTCTCTCTTCTTCAACCTTGTACCCACATCTTTCTCTCTTGCTCTCTTGTTCTCTTGTAATCTTTAGATTCCAACTTGTTATTAGAGCTCAAAGTTTAGGTTTGAGAGTCATGCTTCGAGTTCTCCGCTCCCATTTCCTCTCTTTGGAACCCTAGGTTACAAAGATAGATGACTTTTAAAGTTTTATCCCATTCTTGCCTAAGTCTTCCGCTAATGTTTTACAGATGTTTAAGTTTAATGATATAGTTATGGATACTTTTACCCTGTGCGATCCCAGTCGGGAACTGGTGTCATGGACCCCATTAGGCCCATGGATGTGGTTCGTTACAGTCTTGGTAATGTGAAAGGTTCAAAGAAACAATGAAATGAACTTGTTTGAAGATCATTGAAGATTTTTGCCTTTTATTTATGTTAGTGTTAGCGCTATTCACGATTTCCCTCCTGCTTCGAATTCTCCGCTCCCATTTTCTCTCCTTTCATCCCCCTGTTTTTTCTGTTTTTGATGCAAGATTGATGGAAGATTGATTGATCGATTCAAATAGATGATCAGTCAAGGTTTGGGGTGATCGATTTTCAGGATCTGTTTGTGATCGATCAGAGTTTCTTTATTTTTTTTTATATCTGGGATTGATTTCCTATTGGAATCAATTGGGTTTTTGTGATTTGGAATCGATTTTTTATGCTATTGCTGTTTGGATCAATCCTATCAGTAAACTTGGGTAAAAAACCACAAGTACCATTTTTGAGTGTTTTTTGTGTGAAAATAGTTCATGCATTGTGTTTAGAATGTCAAAAATAGGCTGTATATAAAAATTAAGATAAAAAAAAGCATTTATGGGCCTCGAAACCACCAGCTCGAGTTGGCTGGGAAAAAAACACAGGTTTCGACCAGTTTCGACCATACCTCGGTTTATGGCTGGTCGAAACCCGAGTTTTAGAACCTTGACAACCGGCGAGCAACGGTTGCACCTGGGCAGCCATCCGGCGAGTCCGTATTGGGCAAATCTGGATCCAAATAGCCCTGTGTTGCTGATTTTTTGGTCTTTTTGACTCCAACTCTTATCTTTTAACCAACCCTCTGACCTATTTGGGTCACTTTTAATGGTCTTCTAATGTCCTTATATGATATGTAAGCTATGGTATTGATTCCTATTGTTTATTATGTAAGTGATCTTTAATTTTGCACCATTCTTGAGGACTTTGAGGCATTGGATCAAAGGAGAAACTAAGGAAGACTGAGGTGGGGGGGGTTTATGAATATTAAGTGATGTAATGTTTATATGAAAGATGTATGTTTGTGTTGTAAAATGAGTTCAAGGGTAAAATTGTCATAGGGGTAATATTGTTCTTGTACCTATTTCAGAATGTTCATTCTCATAAATAAATAAAGAATGGCTGGAGTCACTCTGACCAAGCCAGTATTCACGGACTTCAACATAGCATCAGAGCCAAAAATTATCCGAGAATATGAGACAATCTTTCTTTCTTTTTTCTCTTTTTCTTTCTCTCTTTCGTGATCTCGCTCTAGAAGCATCACCGCCCCCCCCACCACTCAACTTCCGCCTGCCTCCACCACTTCCACTAGCCTCCGCCAGCCTTTCCGCCCCCTCTGCCAGCCCCGCCAGCCTCTGTCAGCCCTCCCCTAGCCTTCCTCCTCTCTTCCTGTCTCTCGCGACCTTCCTCCCTTTCTCGCGGGAGCCCTAGTCACTTTTGCAGCCTTCTATTTTCCACCTTTGGTGGTGAGTTGACTCCCACCAAGGGCTGTTTTTTGCCTCCCTATGCGGTGATATATTTTTGAGTTTTTTTTCTCTCTGTTATTGGGAATTTTTTTCACCAGCCACCATGCCTGACAATTCTGAGATTACATCGGCTTCCTCTAGCCCCGATGGCATGTCACAACATGATTTTGTTTCGTTTCCAGCCAGCCCCATTAAATTAAATGGAAGCAATTACCTGTTGTGGTCTCATTCTTGTTTGTTTGATATTGGCTCCCATGGTCTCTCTGGCTACATCACCAGAACCTCTGCCAAGCGTAGTGCTGCTGGTCCTACACAAGATAGGTGGATGAATTTTAATTTCTTGGTCATATCTTATCTGGTTAATTCCATGGACCAAGAGATTGTCGGACGCTACCTTCTTCTTGCTTTGGCTGCCAAGAACTGGAAGACAGCCTAAGACACCTACTCTCAGGTCTAGAATGCTGCCCAATGTTATGAACTTCGTCAGAAAATCCACTCGACAAAGCAGTTGGAGTTGTCTCTCTCTCAATATTACAATAAGATGTACACTATGTAATAGCAACTGGATTTTTTGGGGACCTTTACTGCAACCTGTGATGTTGACGCCATAGCTTTCCGGAAGTGGCAAGATGGCTTACGGGTTTTTGATTTTCTGGCTGGTCTTAATATAGAGTTTGATCCATAGTTCGAGAACTCGCGAGATCTCGACCAAGATCTCATTTTTTTGGGAGGTCGAGTCGAGTTGTCATACGAGTTAAAAAAGTGAAAAATCTCGGTCGAGAACTCGTCGAGATCTCGAAATCTCGACCCAAAATCCTTTATATGAGTGCCAGATCTCGAGATCTGGGCGAGATCTCAGTGGGAAATCTTGGTATACAGACACCTATCGATATCTCACCGAGATCTCGAAATCTCGACCAAAAATCCTTTATATGAGTGCCAGATCTAGAGACCTGGGCGAGATCTCGGTGGGAAATCTTGGTATACTGAGAAATCTTAGTATACAAACACCTATCTCTTGGTATACAGACACTTTTTTATGCCAGAAATCAGGACGAACACGTATTTATGCCTAATATCATTTTCATTTACTTAAGATATTATTCATAAATAAGCAAATACACCCCTATTTGAATCCAATAGAAATAATTAAAAATCAAATCCCAAAAGGAAAAAAAATCAACCCCCCAATTCAAGAACAAAAATTGGATTTTCGGCAGTAGGTGCAATTTTCAACTTTCTAATGCTAGGGTTTTTCTCGAATCTAAAAATTCTATAAATCTTAATATAACCAAAAGTGCGGTAAATTATTCATTTGCTTTGATGTCCAAAAAAATATTTTCATTCAGAGCGATTTTGACAGCATTCGCATACACCAAATTAAGTTTGACCGGTACATAACTCCTTCAATATAAATCAGATTTAAGCAATCTTGGATTTGTTGAAAAGCTTTCAAAAGAAAGGTGACATCTTTGGAGAGAAGACACCAGTTAGTATTTATAAATGGAAGGATTCAAGAAATGGGACAAGATACACAGCAAGAAGAAGAAGAAGAGAGTTTTGGGGAGAATTGAATATGTGTGTTGAGTGATTCTCAACACACATATTCATTTCATTAAACACTTCTAAGAATTGCATAGACCTCCCTAGGGAGGTAAATAGAAATAAAGAAGAAATAACAAAAAATACAATTAAATACAACTTAGCCATGTCTAATAATAAAACAATGACAAAACTACCCTTACACAACTATTTTAATAACTCTAACACTCCCCCTCAAGCTGGTAAATAAATGACATACATTCCCAGTTTGCACAATAAGGTACTAAATAGACTAGGAATGATTCCCTTAGTGAAGATATCTGCTACTTGATCACTTGTCTTCACAAAGGGAGTACAAATGCACCCAGAATCTAGCTTCTCTCTGATGAAGTGTCGATCAACCTCAATATGTTTGGTTCGATCATGTTGAACCAGATTATGGGCAATGCTTATAGCAGCTTTGTTGTCACAATAAAGTCTCATTGGCCCTTCAGTTTCAAAACTCAAGTCTTGAAGAAGTCTCTTTAGCCATATAAGCTCACACACTCCATGAGCCATGGACCTAAACTCAACCTCTGCACTGGATCTAGGTACAACTAGTTGTTTCTTGCTCCTCCAGGTAACTAGATTACCACCCACAAAGGTACAGTACCCAAAAATAGAACTCCTGTCAGAGACTGAACCAGCCTAATCAGCATCGATCATGCCTGGTGTTATCGTGAAGTGTGTATGGCTCGGTATTAGTGCCTTCACTAATACTGAGATATGTGAGGGGTATTTTTGTCTAGGTCCTTATTATGTTTATGTCTTGTGTATTCCTGTTTTACCCTTCACTAAATATATAATGAATTATTGAGGGAGATTACACATATCGTGTAACTCCCAAGTTGCACATCTTCTCCTCTCTTCTTTGTCTTGATTTCTCTTCTTCTTCTTCTTTTTCTTCAGTAATTTACATGGTATCAGAGCTGTAGGTATTGTTACAGCTTTTGGTTGCATCCTGCTTCTCTTTTCTACAGTCTACAACCAAGATTGAAGTGTATTAGAGGATTTGAAGGCCTTGTGGTTTCTTCTACTCTTTGTTTGAAGGGGTGCAGTACCCTATGCTGTATTTTGGGTTTGTTTAGAGACTATTTCATGACATAAATTAAGAACTAGGTATCCTTTTTATTTGTGGAAGTGTCTGAAGGAATTGGATGGAGTGAAGATTACATTAGAGGCTCAAGCATCAAATCGGCAGCACTTGTCAGGGTTTGAGATTGATTTCTCTAGGGAGAGAAAAATCGATTTTTACAGATTTTTTGAAATCGTTTTTTGTTTCTTTGGCTTGGTTGGATTTTCAAAGGGTGTTGCCTTTTCTGTGGCAGAATTTAGGAGAATAGTTTCTGGTTGCCTGCCTATTGGAATCGATTTTTTGTCAGGGTTTCCGGCAAAGTCGATTTTTGTCAGGGTTTTTGGAGAATCGATTTTTTGGACACCTTTCCAGAATTTTTGGGACTTTTATCTTCACGTCATCAATCCGATAGTACATGATGGGTGATGGTTCCAAATCTGTAATGACTACAGAGATTTTCTCTTCCTCCTCCAATTGTATCACTGAGAAGAAATTGGAGGGGATCACCAACTTTCAACAATGGAAGAAAATTGTTAAGTTGGTGTTGACGGGATGTGATCAGCAGGATCACCTGTTTAAACTTAAGCCCGATGATGATCCATTATGAGACACAGTTGATGCTCGAATCTTGGGACAGATGCTGAATTCTATGGAGCACCAAATAGTCGATTTAGTGACACACATTGATACAGTGAAGGAGTTGTGGGAGTACCTCAATGTTTTGTATACTGGACAAAACAACCTTTCCCGTATTTATGACTTGTCCCAAGAGTTCTACAGGGTTGATAGAAAGGGTCGTCCTTTGACCCAATATTTTGCTGATTTTAAGAGGATGTACGAAGAGCTTAATTCCCTACTTCCTATTACATCTGATGTGGAACAAATGCAAATTCAGCGGGAGCAACTTGCTGTTATGGGGTTTTTAGGAAGACTTAGGAAGGAATTTGACTCAGTCCGTTCCCAAATTCTTGGTGGTGACAAGGTAGCTACTTTGTCTGAAACTTTTTCAAGGGTTCTTCGTGTTTCTCATGAGAGCACTACTGATGTTGACACTTTAGCTTTGGCTTCTTTTCCATCTGTTAATGTGCTTTGGGCACTGTTCACGTGAATAGTGTTGATTACCATATACTATTCATGTGAACAGTGTCGTGAACAATACTGTACACTGTTCACGTGAACAGTAACTAGAAGATGAGAGTTGTTAGGCAGGGGCAGTTTGGGAATTTCTCTTGTGTGTTAGCTCTACCCTGTTATTAATAATATTGGTGAAGAGGGGAGAATAATTTCATTTAATAGTTCTCCCCAAAGGATTACAACCACTTCTCTTCTTCTTCATCTTCTTCCTCTCCATCTTCTCCATTAAATCTGGTTTTATTTACATGGTATCAAAGCTAGGATCTTAGGAGTCAATTCTACATCCTAGGACCTACTCGATTACTCTCAAATTGATCAAGACAGTGTTGCGATTTTGAAGGCTTCACATTTGAAGGTTTTCATGACCACAGTTTGAAGGAGCTGCAGCACCCTATGCTGCATTTTGGTGGAGTTTGCTGAGACTGGTTCATGATTATATAAAGGAACCCAGTCTTGATTTTGTGGTGATTGCTTGATATCGATTCAGGGTTTTGGGAGGTGATTATTTTTTTTGATTTCAGTTCTTCTTTTTGGTGGTTTAAAGGTTCTTTGTAAGGTTTTCCCTGAATCGATCCTTGCTGGAAATTGAGATTGCATCGATTTTTGTTCTAAAATCGATCTCTGAATTTTTCGTTGGCTGTTGGCGATCGTGTTTGCTTGCTGGTTCATCACTTTTGCTCAGTTTTTATTAGTTTTTGGTGAATTTCTGCACCGATTTGCTTGATCGAGATGGGTGACCCAACTAAAGATTCTAAAGGTGTTATCTCTGAGGTTGTTTCGGGCTCTTCCAAATCTATTACAGAGAAGAGATTGGAAGGGGTAAGTAATTTCCAGCAATGAAAGAAAATTGTGTGGGTTGTTTTGATTGGTCGTGGCCAACAGAAACATCTTACAAATGCCAAACCAGAGGATGATGAAGCGTGGGAAATTGTAGATGCACGCATTCTGGGACAGATGTTGAATAGTATAGATTCACAAATTGTTGACTTAGTGACTCACATAGATATTGTGAAGGAGTTATGGGATTACTTACATGTTTTGTATTCTGGACAGAATAATCTATCCAGTATATATGAGCTGTCACAGGAGTTCTATCGTGCTGATAGGAAGGGACGTCCGCTGACCCAATATTTTACCGATTATAAACGAATGTTCGAAGAGTTAAATGCATTGCTGCTTATTAGTTCGGATGTGAAATAGATGCAAGATCAACGTGAACAACTTACGGTCATGGGATTTTTGGGAGGACTGGGCTAGGAATATGACTCAGTACGCTCCACTATTCTGGAGGAGATAAAATTGCCTCACTTGCAAAAACTTTTTCTCACGTTCTTCGTGTTTCTCGTGATAGTTCCCATGAACCAGCAGCTGCTCCTGGTGAGAGCTCTGCCCTTGTTGCTTCTAGTCAAGGGAGAGGTAATGGTGATGGGGGCCGTGGTGGTGGAAGAGGCAGTGGAAGTGGTAATGGTGGGGAAAATTTTGGTTCTGTGAAGACTTGTAATCATTGTGGTCGACTAGGACACATCTAACACTTTTGTTGGAAACTTCATGGGAAGCCACCGCAACAGCAGTATGCTAATTCAGCAGCTAGTACCGAATCTCCTGCTACACCTTCTGAGGGTAAGTTGGTGAGGTTATCTGATGAGGATTATGCTCAGTTCACACAATTTCAGATTTCTCGGCCTTCTACATCTTCCTCCACGGCTACTTTTTCCCAGATAGGTAATGCCACTGCGTGTTTCTCCACTTCTCGTCCATGGATCATTGATTCAGGTGCTTCTAATCATATGTCTGGTGTGTCAGGTAATTTTTCTTCCTTTCGGTCTTCAGAGTCTAGTGTTACATTGGCTGATGGTTCCCTTGCCAAAGTCACTGGCACGGGGGTACTATCAACCCAACTAAGTCCTTGTCCTTGTCTTCTGTTCTCCATTTACTTGACTTCCCTTGTAACCTGCTTTCTGTTAGTAAAATTACTAAAGCCTACAATTGTTCAGTGACCTTTTATCCTGATTCCTGTGTTTTTCAGGATCTTATGACGAAGAAGATGCTTGGTAGGGGATATGAGCAAGGGGGGTTATATCATCTTGAAGACTCTCCTTCAATTGCTTATTCCAGTGTTTTGTCTCCACACTAAGTTCATTGTCGGTTGGGCCATCCGTCTTTGCAGAGTTTACAGAAGTTGGATCCTCGTTTTAGTTCCCTCTCTAGTTTAGAGTGTGAGTCATGTCAGTTTGGAAAGCTCCACCGTGTGAGTTATCCCCCCAGAGTTAATAAACGGTCTACGTACCCTTTTTCTTTAGTGCATTCTGATGTATGGGGGCCTTGCCCTATTACTTCTAAGATGGGATTTAAATATTATGTTACTTTTGTTGATGACTATTCTTGAGTCACCTGGATTTATTTACTGAAAAGTCGTTCTGAGCTGTTTGCCATTTTTCGTGCATTTGTTACTGAAATTCAGATTCAGTTTAATAAGAATAGTTGTGTTTTACGTAGTGATAATGCCCTTGAATATTTTTTTGTTCTATTTAATTCTTTTATGGCTTACCTGGCATGTTGCACCAGTCTTCTTGTTCAGATACACCCAAACAAAATGGTGTAGCTGAACGGAAGAATAGACATTTAATGGAAGTGACCCGTTCAATTCTTTTTGAGATGAAAGTACTAAAAATCTTTTGGGCTGATACTGTCTTGACTGCCTATTTCCTTATAAATCTCTTATGCCATCTTCTGTGTTACAGGGTGGGATTCCTCGTTCTCTTTTATTTCCTACTGAACCTCTCTTTGTTTTAGCACCTAGAATTTTTGGGTGTGTTTGCTTTATCCGTGACCATCGTCCAGGTCTGTCCAAATTAGATCCCCGGACTATTAAATGTATTTTCTTGGGTTATTCACGCATTCAAAAAGGTTATCAGTGTTATTCACCAGTTCTTCGAAAGTACTTTGTCTCTACTGATGATATATCTTTTATTTGCTCGGAGTTGGATGAGGATCTTCCTTTATATGTGGTGCAACGTACTATTTCCCATGGTCAACCGGCTGCTGCTCTGTCTCTGCCACCTCCGCCTCCTCCTGTTCGGTCTGCCCATCCTCCTGTTCGGTTCACATTTGTTCTGCGTCCTCGAGATGACACAGCACCCCCGATCTCTACTGATCCTCCAACTTCAACTTCGCCTACGGATCCTACTCCTCAGTTAAGTATTCCTTCTTCTGATCTTGATATCCCCATTGATCTTCGTAAGGGTGTTCGTAGTTGTATTCAACATCCTTTGTCTCATTTTGTTTCGTATACAGACTTATCTGCTAACTTTACTGCTTGTCTCTCTACTATTGAGTCTTATCCTACCCCTAAGTCTGTTTTAGAGGCATTATCCCACTCTGGCTGGAGGACAGCTATGAAGGAGGAATTGGCTGCCTTGGCTGAAAATCACACTTGGGACTTGGTACCATTACCTGCTGTGAAGAAGGTTGTTGGTTGTCGGTGGGTATCTGTGGTTAAAGTGAACCCTGATGGTTCTTTGGCTCGTTTGAAGGCACGCTTAGTTGCCAAAGGTTATACATAGGTTTATGGAGTTGATTATCTTGATACCTTTTCCCCTGTTGCCAAGCTTGCATCTATTCGTCTGTTGATCTCTCTTGCCGTATCCCATCATTGGCCTCTTTTTCAGTTGGACGTGAAGAATGTTTTTCTTCATAGTAATCTCCATAAGGAGGTTTATATGGAGCAACCTCCTGGGTTTGTTGCTCAGGGGGAGTCTGGTTTAGTGTGCAAACTTAAGAAGTCGTTGTATGGTTTGAAACAATCTCCCAGGGCCTGGTTTGGGAGATTTTCAGATGTTGTTATGGAATTTGGGATGACTCAGTGTGGCAGTGATCATTCGGTGTTCTATTGGCATAGCAAGGCTGGCAGAATATTTTGGTGGTATATGTAGATGATATAGTCATCACTGGTGATGATATTGAAGGCATTAAGCAGCTTAAGTTACATTTGTAGTGTAAATTTCAGACCAAGGATCTTGGTAAATTGAAGTACTTTCTTGAAGTTGAGGTAGCTCAGTCTAGTAAAGGTATTTCTCTCTCCTAGAGGAAATATGTTCTTGACCTGCTTTCTGAAACAGGTATGCTTGGGTCTAAACCTTTGGATACTCCAATGGACCCAAATTTGAAGTTGACAGCTAATAGTGGTGATGCTCTTGATGATCCGAAAAAATATAGAAGACTTGTTGGAAAATTAAATTATCTCACTGTGACTCGACCGGATATTGCCTTTTTGGTTAGTGTAGTAAGTCAATTTCTGTCCTCTCCTAGTACATCACATTGGGATGCTGTGATTCGAATTCTGAGATACATCAAGAAAGCTCCAGATCGTGGTCTACTCTACACTGACCATGGTCATGGACGTGTTGAGGGATTTTGTGATGCTGATTAGGCTGGTTCTCCTGTGGATAGGAGGTCTACCACTAGGTATTGTGTCTTTATGGGGGGAAATTTGGTATCAAGGAAGAGCAAGAAACAGTCAGTAGTAACAAGATCTAGTGCAGAGGCAGAGTATCGGGCTATGGCACAGGTTACTTACGAGCTGATGTGGATGAAGCAGTTGTTGACTGAGTTGAAATTTACGAAGGAGTTACCTATACAGCTATGGTGTGATAATCAAGCTGCTATCCATATAGCTTCCAATCCTGTGTTTCATGAGAGGACGAAGCATATAGAGGTTGATTGTCATTTTGTTTGAGAGAAACTACAAGAAGGTTTTATTGCTCCACAACATGTTCGTACAGGGGAGCAACTTGCTGATATTTTTACTAAGTCCTTGGGAACTGTGAGAATTGATTATATTTGTAACAAGCTGGGCATGATTAACATCTATGCTCCAGTTTAAGGGGGAGTGTTAATGTGATTTGGGTACTGTTTACGTGAACAATGTCGTGAACAGTACCATATACAATTCATGTGAACAATTTCGTAAACAGTACCGTATGCTGTTCACGTGAACAGTAACTAAAAGATGAGAGTTGTTAGTCAGGGGCTGTTTGGGAATTTCTCTTATGTGTTAGCTCTACCCTATTATTAATAATATTGGTGAAGAGGGGAGAATAATTTCATTCGATAGTTCTCCCCAAAGGATTACAACCACTTCTCTTCTTCTTCATCTTCTTCCTCTCCATCTTCTCCATTAAATCTGGTTTTATTTACACCATCAAACCGTGGGCAATAGTGGAGCTAGTAATGGGGGTAATAGTACTACTAGCGGTGGTCGTGGTCGTGGTGGTGGGGCTGGTTCGAGTAAAGCACCTACTTCGGGTACTCAAAGTAATTCTGATGGTTCTAGTGGTTTGGTGAGGACTTGTCATCATTGTGGTCGCCCAGGACATATCCAACGTTTCTATTGAAAACTTCATGGTAAACCAAATCTGCAACAATTTGCCAACTCTGCTACTATTACTGAGTCTCATGTTTTTACATCTACACAGCCTGAGGATAAGAGCATGAAGATGTCTGATGATGAATATGCCCGTTTTACACAGTTCCAGATTTCTCAATCAGGCCAACCTCCAACTGCCACCTTTATTCAAACAAGTAATGCCACTGCATGCCTTTCAACTGCCACTTCTCATCCCTGGATCGATTCAGGGGCCTCTGAACATATGACTGGTGTTTCAGGTATACTTTCTTCATTACAGAAATCTTCCTCTATTATCACCTTAGCTAATGGTTCCTTAGCTAAAGTGACTGGTACTGGTACTGCTCATGTTACACCTTCTCTGTCTCTGTCTTCCGTCCTTTATGTGCCTGATTTTCCTTTTAATCTTTTATCTGTTAGTCGGTTTATCAAAACCCATAATTGTTCTGTAACCTTTTCTTTCGATTCTTGTCTATTTCAGGATCTTTTGTCGAAGATGATGATTGGTGGAGGTCGTGAGTCGGGGGGACTTTATATACTTGAGGACACTTCATCTATAGCGTCACCCCACCAAATTCATTGTCGTTTGGGTCATCCTTCGTTGGAGAGTTTGAAGCTTCTTGATAGTTGTTTTCGGTCACTTTCTAGTTTAAATTGTGAGTCGTGTCAGTTTGGGAAGCTCCACCGTGTGAGTTATCCTCCTAGAGTCAATAAACGGTCTAACCAGCCTTTTGTGTTAGTTCATTCAGATGTTTGGGGTCCGTGTCCTATCATTTCTACTTTGGGTTTTCGTTATTTTGTAACTTTTGTTGATGATTATTCCAGGGTTACCTGGATTTACTTAATGAAAAATCGTCCTGAGTTATTTTCTATCTTTTGTGCTTTTGTGAATGAGATAATTAATCAATTTCCAAATCCTTTGCGTGTTCTTCGTAGTGATAACGCTAAGGAATATTTTTCTGCCCCTTTTGCTGAATTTATGACTCAACATGGTATTATTCATCAGTCATCTTGTGCTTATACCCCACAACAAATGGTGTAGCTGAGAGGAAGAATAGACATTTAATGGAGATTACTCTCGTTCTCTTTTATTTGAAATGAAAGTAGCTAAATCCTTTTGGGCCGATGCTGTTTTAACTTCATGTTACCTCATTAATCACATGCCTTCCTTTGTTTTATGTGTTGGTATTCCCTATTCTTTATTATTTCCTTCTGTGCCATTGTTTGTTTTGCCACCACACGTGTTTGGTAGTGTTTGCTTTATCCATGATCATCGTCCTAGTGTTTCCAACTTGGACCCCAAGGCTCTCAACTGTATGTTTGTTGGTTATTCTCGTACCCAAAAGGGTTATCGTTGTTATTCTTTTGAGTTGCAAAAATACTTTGTTACAGCTGATGTTTCTTTCTTTGAGTCTACACCGTATGATAGTTCGCCTTTTACTGTGTCTGACTTGGATGATGATCTTCCCATTTCTATTATTCAGTCCATTGTTCACCATGTTCCACAGGCTGCCTCACCATCGGCACCTCAACCTACTGTGTTTAAACGTCACCAAGGGAAAGTATGTACTTGGACCCCCGCGACTGCGACTTCAACCCCATCTCCTTCTTTGCCGGTAGATTCTGCAATAGGTAATGATCCTCCTCCTTTGAAAACTCCTTCTGATCTTGTTGTTCCTATTGCTCATCGTAAGGGGGTTCGGGCTTATACCCAACACCCCATTTCTAGCTTTGTTTCCTATGCTGGTTTGTCTTCAACCTTTCATTCTTGTTTACACACTGTTGAAAATCATCTTGTTCCTCAGTCTGTCGTAGAGGCATTGTCTAGTCCTGGTTGGAAGGCTGCTATGAATGAGGAATTGTTGGCATTGGAAGAAAAACAGACTTGGGATCTTGTTCCCTTACCTTTAGGTAAATCGGCTATTGGTTGTCAGTGGGTATATGTGGTGAAAGTGAACCCTGATGGGTCCTTGGCTCACTTGAAGGCCCGCCTTGTGGCAAAGGGCTGTGCCCAAGTATATGGTGTTGATTACTTGGATACCTTTTCTCCTGTGGCGAACCTTACTTCTGTTCGGATTTTGATATCTCTTGCTGCTACGTACCATTGGCCTTTATATCAGCTAGATGTTAAGAATGAGTTTGTTAAGTTATGTAACCCAATAAGGGTACTTTGGGCATTTCCCTTTGTTATTTTGCTTCTTTATTTCTCTCTTTAGCTCTAATAGTCGGCTATGGAGGGTATATTTGTAATTCTGTCCTAATTAATGAAATCTATATAAAGGGACTGAGGAGAGACTTAACTCTTAAGTCATTCTCTCATTCTCAATTTAGCTAACATGGTATCAGCGCAGGTAGGGGTCACGGTATCGAGTCCCCCTGAAAGCGGGCAAGTGTTGAAATTATTTATCCACCCGTGTCCCCCTTTAGATAGTCCGTCGTGTTAGAGCTCCTGTATGATATACATATTGTTTCCTCCCTTTCCTACAAGGTCGGCCTTTTAAAGGAAGCGGTTCCAACACGGTATTAGAGTCCGCTACTGTACCACTTCTCCAACCGTCAAAACCTGATCCAGATCCAGATTTTGCTGCGTTGCCTGGTAAGGATCCCTCTCTTGATTTACCTATTGCTACCCATAACTGCCATAAGGGCGTTAGATCTTGCACCCAACATCCTATCACAAACTTTGTTTCCTATGATGCTTTATCCCCTTCCTATTATGCATTTGTGTCCTCTCTTTCCTCTGTTTCTATTCCTAAAAAATGGCAGGAGGCAATAATAGATCCAAAGTGGAAGATAGCCATATTGAAAGAGATGATGACCTTATCAAAAAATGAGACATGGGAGCTGGTGACTCTTCCTTTAGGCAAGAAAATAGTGGGTTGTAAATGGGTGTTTGTTGTCAAGCAAAAGCCTAATGGAACAATGGACAGATATAAGGCCAGGCTAGTGGCCAAGGGCTTTATCCAGACCTATGGCATCGATTATCAGGAGACATTTGCCATAGTGGCAAAGTTGAACACTGTTCGAGTTTTGCTATCATATGCTATCAATCTCGGTTGGGATTTGCAGCAATTGGATGTGAAAAATGCATTTCCTCATGTAGGACTGGAGGAGGAAGTCTATATGGAGGTCCCTCCAGGTTTGTCTTGTGGCAAGACTCATGAGAAGGTTTGTAGACTAAAGAAGGCATTATAGTTGAGATTTAGGTAATGGATGTAAGGTAAGAAAGAAGAAGAAGATAGAAGAAGAAGAGAAGAAGCAGATGAAGAAATGGAGAGAAAGAGAATTCGGTGGAAAAGTTGTGTGTCAAAGAGAATGTCTCTCACACACCTATATTACTTCACTAATGAGAATAGAACAAATTACATACTCCTCCCTAGGGAGGTAAAAGGGAAAAAAGAGAATTACAACATAAGGCAACTAGTAAACTAACTAGTCCCTAAAATACCCTTACAACATATAAACTCTAACACTCCCCCTCAAGCTGGAGAATAAATATCATGCATTCCCAGCTTGCATAATAGGGTACCAAACTAAAGAGAAGAAAGCCCTTTGGTAAAGATGTCCGCCAATTGATCACTTGTCTTCACAAAAGGAGTGCAAATACAGACGAAGTCTATTTTCTCCTTAATGAAATGCCGGTCCACTTCGATGTGCTTAGTTCTATCGTGTTGTATCGGATTGTGAGCAATGCTTATAGCTACCTTGTTGTCACAATAGAGCCGCATAGGATCATTTGCAGCAAACCCTAACTCTTGAACTAATCGCTTCAGCCATATAAGTTCACAAACTCCATGTGCCATTGCCCTAAATTCTGCCTCTGCACTGGATCTAGCTACAACAGGTTGTTTCTTGCTTCTCCATGTAACCAAATTACCACCAACAAATGTGTAATAACCAGAAGTAGATCTTCTGTCTGAGATGGATCCAGCCCAATCAGCATCTGTAAAGCCCTCTATCCTCAGGTGATCATGCCTGGCATACAATAGTCCATTCCCTGGGGAGGACTTCAAGTATCTAAGTATACGGTATACAGCATCCAAGTGCCCACTCTTGGGGGCATGCATAAACTGACTCACAACTCCCACTACATAAGAAATATCTGGGTGAGTCATAGATAGGTAGATGAGTTTCCCCACTAATCTCTGGTACTTCCCTGCATCAACAAGAGGGGGACCACGATCTTCTCCTAGTTTGTGATTTTGCTCAATAGGAGAGCTCGCTAGTTTGCAGCCCAACATCCCTGTCTCTTTTAACAAGTCAAGAACAAACTTCCTTTGACATATGTTGATGCCTTTCTTGGACCGTGACACTTCAATTCCCAAAAAATACCTCAAGGGACCCAAATCTTTAATCTCAAACTGTTGAGCCAAGTAGGACTTCAGTCTAGCTAACTCAACACTGTCATTACCAGTCACAATAATGTCATCAACATAGACTATAAGGGCTATAATGGTACCATTACCACTCCGAGTAAATAAGGTATGGTCAGCTTGACTTTGAGAGTATCCATTCTTCAGAATAGCTTGCCTGAACCTCTCAAACCATGCTTTTGGAGATTGTTTGAGACCATATAAAGCCTTCTTGAGGAGACACACCTTGCCTTCAACTGAAGGGAACTTGAAGCCAGAAGGAGGCTGCATGTATACTTCCTCCTCTAAGTCACCATGGAGGAATGCATTCTTCACATCCAACTGGAATAGGGGCCAATCCCTATTGGCTGCCAATGATAACAGAATCCGAATAGAATTGTGTTTATCTACAGGAGCAAATGTCTCCTGATAATCAATCCCATACACTTGACTATAACCTTTGGCTACCAATCTTGCTTTGTACCTCTCAACTGCACCATCAGACCTATACTTGATTGTATAGACCCACCTGCATCCTACTGGAACTCTTCCCCTGAGAAGATCTACTAATTTCCAAGTACCATTCTTCTCAAGAGCCATCATTTTCTCAGACATGGCTTGCTTCCACTTTGGGTCAGACATAGCTTTAGTGAGATTCCTGGGAATGGAATCAGAAGAAAGAGCAACAGTGAAAGCAAGACTTGTGGGAGAGAGGGCATCATAGGAAACAAACTGGGAAATAGGGTTAGTACAAGCTCTCTTTCCTTTTCTAACGGCAATCGGAAGGTCTAAATCAGAGGGAGGAGAAGGGATATCACCTGAATGAGGTCGGTGGAGCTCAGGATGAGGATCCAAAGAGGGCTCCTGGCAGGTCTTATGTCTTGTATTATGCAAGCCTTCACCTCTTTTGTATGTAATGTGGTAATCTTTCTAATTACCAAAACCATTTTCAACAACAATAGCCCCTTCTATTTCATTGCTAGCATCATCACCTAAATGAGTATCAGTATCAACAACAACCCCTTCTTTGTGTTTCCCAATATCAAACAGAAACGGAAAAGTAGGCAAAGGTGGATAGAAAGGGATAGAAGCAGCCTCTTCATTTCCACTATTCTCCCCCTGAAGAGGATGATGAGAAGAAGTAAAGAAAGGAATAGATTCAAAGAAGGTAACATCTTTGGAGAGAAATGTCCTTCTGGAAGAAGGATGGTAGCACTTACACCCCTTGGTAAAGGAGGAGTATCCAAGAAAAATACATGAGTGCTTTGGGGTCAAACTTGGTCCGAGCACATTTATTGACATGGACATAGCAGACACACCCAAACACCTTAGGAGGAAGAGAGAAAGCAAAAGTTTGAGGAGACAACAAGTCTATAGGGGATTTGGAGCCAAGAAGTTTAGAGGGCATGCGATTGATTAAAAAGGTAGCAGTAAGAAGGGCTGCAGACCAAAAAGTCTTAGGAACATGCATGCCAAATAGGAGACCCCTAGTGATTTCCAACAGATGGCGATTTTTCCTTTCTGCCACCCCATTCTGTTGAGGGGCGTCAACACAGGAAACTTGATGGATAATGCCATGATCAGTAAAAAACTGTTGAAGCCCCCCATACATATACTCCCCCCCTTTATCAGAACAAATAATTTGAATGTGAGTATGAAACTGGGTACAAATGAGCTGATAAAAATTTTTAAAAGCATCATAAACATCATTTTTTTGTTCCATCAAGTAGGTCCAAGTGGACCTAGAATAGGCGTCAACAAAGGAAACAAAATAACGATAGCTAAACAGAGAAGTAGTGGGAGATGGTCCCCAAACATCAGAGTGCACAATATGGAAAGGAACATCAAATCTATGACCATGATAAGGATAAGGAGAATGACAATGTTTGGCAAACAAACAGGGTTCACACTTAAACACATGGGAAGAAAGAATGGAAGAAAATAGGTGGGGTAATTTTGCCCTCATAATACCAAAAGAAGGGTGACCCAAACGCTGATGCCACAACATAATAGAGTCAACATTACTATTGTCATTACGCCCACATACATATGACTGAGCAGTCATAAGAGAAGATGGACCTGTATCAAGAAGGTAGAGCCCATTTTCCTCACGGCCTCTGCCAATTACCCTCTTTGTCACCAAATCCTGAAAAACACAATGAGATGGAAAGAAAGTAACAGAGCAATTCAAGGATTTGGTTAGATGGCTCACAGATAGGAGATTAGTATGAAACTGAGGAACATGTAGAACAGAGTCAAGAGAGAGAGATGAAGTAACACAGACACTACCTTTACCAAAAATGGAAGAATAGGAACCATCAGCAACTCTAATCTTTTCCTGACCATAAATAGGTAGAGTAAGAGTCATAACACTGAGATATGCCGGTCATATGGCCAGTGGCTCCAAAGTCAATGACCCACATAGAGGTAGTAGAAGAGCCAAATGTAGAGGCCTGTAAAGTGGAAGCTGGCAGTACATCAGTGTCTGTCTGTAGTCCATATGGAGATCGCATAGGTGTATCCTCAGTCAACAAGGTACATGCTCTGGCCCCCCCTCTTCTGCTGCCTGGTATACCAGGGAGATAACCATGAAGTGTCCAACATCTCTCTCGCGTATGTCCAAACTTCCCACAGTGGTCACAGCGGAACCTATCTCTGTCATTTTCTTGGGTAGGACCCTGGCCTCTTCCACCAAGAGCTGACATAATGTAGGAATGAACAAAGAAAAGGAAATGATACTCAAATCCAATGGGGAGTATATTCTCAACCCAAAAAGAAATTTTCAAACACTGGTAATTGCAGTCCAGGTAGCAAACCAAGCTAATACTTCAACAATATCCAATTCCACCATATGCTTCAAAGTGTAATGGCATCATACAACAACACGAGGGACTCAAACAACACACCTCACCAACACCAAGCAGCTGAAAGTATCACATACCATCTAGGTTGGTAGCTCCCTTCTTCACCAATAGCACCTTCTATCCATTATAAAATAACCCATAATCTTGAAACAATATAACTCAGCAAATAAAACCCATCAAATAGGTTCAATACAGTAGTATATCACAAAATAGTCATTATTTCAACAACTGGCAGCATTATAGAGCATCATAGTTTGGAGTAGCAGAGAAAGAGGGCTAGATATCACCAGCTGAGCCTATATAGGCTTGAAAATAGACTCCAAAGCGACTCCACAGGACCTGATTTCATCTCCAACTGACCTTGGATGAAGGAGAAACAAGAAAAACTTCCCAAAGCAGTGAGTTCTGTAGCGGCGACATAAAAAGTGAGTTGCGGACCTTGGGCTTTCCTCTTTTGCAACCAATGTTTTGGGGGTTTGAAAGGGGACCCTAGGGCGACTCCAATGGCCCAGGTCCAAGTTTCAACAAGCCAAGATGAGGGAGAACAAGGGCTGTTTCAGAAAAAGGAAAAGTAATTTCTCAGGTTACTGTTCACAGAACAGTATTCTGGGTTGTCTTTCATTGATTTGGGCTTCAAACAGCCAAGTCTTCACATGAAGACCTATCTTAGTGCTTCCATAGGCTTCATCAAGAGATATGGCATGATTTCTTCAAAGTTTTCACATATCAGCCTCTTCCTTGGAACCCCTTTATAACCTAGGGTTCCAAAGAGAGGGAAAGGAGGCAGAGAGCTTGTAGGATGACTCTCAAACCAGAAATGAAGGGCGCTCTGATACCGAGTTGAGATTTAGGTAATGGATGTAAGGTAAGAAAGTAGAAGAAGATAGAAGAAGAAGAGAAGAAGAAGATGAAGAAATGGAGAGAAAGAGAATTCGGTGGAAAAGTTGTGTGTCAAAGAGAATATCTCTCACACACCTATATTACTTCACCAATGAGAATAGAACAAATTACATACTCCTTCCTAGGGAGGTAAAAGGGAAAAAAGAGAATTACAACATAAGGCAACTAGTAAACTAACTAGTCCCTAAAATACCCATACAATATATAAACTCTAACAATTATATGGGCTGAAACAATCTCCTCGGGCTTAGTTTGGCAAGTTCCATAAAGCAATGATCTCTGTAGGGGTATTTTTGTCTAGGTCCTTATTATGTTTGTCTTATATTTTCTTGTTTTACCCTTCACTAAATACATAACGAATTATTGAGGGAGATTACACATATCGTGTAACTCCCAAATTGCACATCTTCTCCGCTCCTCTTTCTCTCGATTTCTCTTCTTCTTCTTCTTCTTTTTCTTCAGTAATTAACACCTGGCAAATAGAAGACCTTTTCCTGGACAGGATTTCAAGTATCTAATGATGCGATACACCGCATCCAGATGTCCACTCCTGGGAGCATGCATGAACTGACTCAATACTCCAACTGCATAAGAGATGTCTGGTCGAGTCAAGGAGAGATAGATTAGTTTTCCAACTAATCTTTGGTACTTACTTGTATCTATAAGAGAAGACCCACATTCATCACCAAGCTTATGATTCGGATCAATGGGGGAAGTTGCTGGTTTGCACCCCATCATGCCTGTTTCTTTCAAAAGATCCAAGACAAATTTCCTTTGGCAGATATTAATTCCTTTCCATAATCTAGATACTTCAATACCTAAGAAGTATTTCTAGAGTCCAATGTCTTTGATCTCTAACTATTTATCTAGATAAGACTTCAACCTATTTATCTCAGCAACATCATTCCTAGTTACCACAATGTCATCAACATAGACAATGAGAGTTGTAACTATACAATTATCTCTCCTAATAAATAAGGTGTGGTCAGCTTGACTCTGAGAATACCCATTCTTTAGGATGGCTTGTCTAAATCTCTCAAACCAGGCCTTAAGAGACTGCTTAAGGCCATAGAGAACTTTCTTCAAGAGACACATTTTCCCTTCAATTGAGAGACACTTAAAACCAAGTGAAACTGCATGTACACTTCTTCTGCTAAATCTCCATGAAGAAATGCATTCTTCACATCTAGTTGGAACATTGGCTGCCACTGAAAGAAGAGCCCTGATTGAGTTATGCTTGGCTACAGGGGCAAAAGTCTCCTGTAGTTAATGCCATACACTTGACTATACCCTTTTGCAACCAGCCTAGCCTTATATCTTTCTACTGTACCATCTGATCTATACTTGATTGTATAAACCCATCTACATGCAACTGGAGTTCTCCCCCTGGGAAAATCAACTAGGGTCCAAGTATTGTTCTTCTCTACAGCCACTATTTCCTCAGACATTGCTTGCATCCATTTTGGATCGGATAAGGCCTCTGTGACATTTTTTAGGAATAGAAGAAGACTCAAGGGCAGTGGAGAAGGCAATACCTGTAGGAGATATAGAATCATAGGAGACAAACTGGGCTATGGGATTAGTACAGGCTCTTTTCCCCTTTCTCATAACAATGGGAAGATCTAATTCAGAAGAAGTGTTACCTGACTGGGGAGGATGAGGCTGAGGATGTGAATCCAAAGAGGGGTTTTGGCAAGGCTGGTCTCCATTTCCCTTCAAGCATTCACCTCTTTTGAATGTAACATCTTTGAATCTTCCCTTGTGCTCTTTTTTCTTACTAGCACCACCACTAGCATCAATATCAATAACACCATCAGCATCAACAACATCCACTTCTTTGTATTTTCCAATATCAAATAGGAATGGGGAAGTGGAGGTAGGAAAGACATCAGCATCATGCTCACTTCTAGTACTTTTCCGCCTGAAGAGGATGCTGAGGGGAAGAAAAGTAAGGAATAGACTCAAAGAAGGTACATCTTTGGAGAGAAGTCGCCTTCGAGAAGGAGGATGGTAGCACTTATACCCTTTGGTTGAATCAGAGTAGCCCAAGAAGATGCACTTGAGAACTTTGGGATCAATCTTGGTGCGAGCTAATTTGTTGACATGAACATAACAAACACAACCAAAGACTTTTGGAGGCAAGGAGAAGACTGAGGATTGAGGAGAAAGAAGAGCCAGGGGAGATTTGGAGCCAAGGTGTGGAGTTGGCATCCTGTTAATAAGAAAGACAACAGTAAGAAGTGCATCAGACCAAAAAGTCTTATGCACATACATACCAAAGAGAAGACCCCTGGCGTTTTCCAACAAGTGGCGGTTTTTTCTCTCAGCCACCCCATTTTGTTGAAGGGTGTCAACACATGCCAGTTGATGGATGACACCATTATCAGTAAAGAACTATTGGACCCCCCATACATGTACTCACCCCCTTATCAGACCTAATAATTTGAATTTGAGTACCAAACTGAGTATGGTTAAGTTGATAAAAATCCTTGAAACCATCACAAATATCACTCTTTTGTTTCAACAAAATAGTCCAAGTAGACCTAGGATAGTCATCCACAAATGAAACAAAGTAACGAAATCCAGACAAAGATGTAGTAGGAGAAGGCCCCCAAACATCAGTATGTATAAGAGAAAAAGGAGTAGTAGATCTATTACCACGATAAGGATAAGATGTGTGACAATGTTTAGCAAAAATACAAGATTCACATTGAAAAATATAAGGAGGAAAAAAAGTAAACAAGTGGGGTAACTGTCTCCTCATAATAACAAAAGAGGGATGACCCTCCAAAGGTAGAACCAGTAGTGGACCCTCCAAAGTGAGACATCAGCCGGTGAAGGGCTGCAATATCATCCTATGACAGGGAATCAGGAGCAAGCCGGGATCCAGATGTCTCAGACTCAGATGTCACAGAGTGAGCTCTAGCTCCCCCTCGCTTGTCTCCACGGGCACTAGATGAACCACCACGCATACCAGGGGCCTGCCCATGAAGATCCCAACACCTGTCCTTGGTGTGTCCAAGCTTTCCACAGTGATCATATTTAAATCTCTCACAATGATCTCCACGAGTTGGCCCTTGGCCTTTCCCCCCACTTTTCCAGTCTCTGTGGGAACTAGAAATAAGAGCAGATATCTCTGTTGATGGTGCAACATTCGTAGTTGTTCTCCTGGTTTCCTCACTTTGCAAGTAGCTGCACACTTCATCCAGAGATGGAAAGGGAGATCCCCCTAAGATTTGTAGGCAAAGAGGCTAATATTCTGGGTTAAGACCACCAAGCAAAATAAGGATCCTTTCCTTTTCGTGGCTCCTGTAGACCTTTGCCTCATCATCAGAATAGGACAACTGGAGGTTGTTATAGTGATCATATTCCTCCCACCTATCACCCTGTTTCATATGGATGATTTTTGGAGGATTTGATACACATTTGTTGCATCACCAACTCTATCAAAAACCTTGGAGACACTGTCCCAGTTATCTTTCACAGTCTCCTTACTCATAAACCTCCTACCTATCTCAGGTTTCATGGAGAATATCAGCCAAGTCATAACAATGGAGTTCTCAGTCTCCCACTTGAGATAGCCTGGATTAATTGTAGCATGAGCCTTGATAGACCTAATAATGTATGCCAACTTTCCCCTACTGCGTAGAGACAACTTCACAGAACGGGACCAATCCAAGTAGTTAGTATTGTCCAATTCACAACAGATATTTGAGTGTTGGGATTGTCAAAGAAAGCCATGTGGGGAGGACACTAGCCGAAAGTGGTCCACTGACCTCAGAATCAGCCCCAGACATAGTAGACATGGTACCAAAATACTCAACAAAAATAGATTGGTGTCTTGCACAACTGGGGAGTAACCTCTACCCACACACAAGCAAGAAATCCAGCAAACAAAGGGAACAATACACTGCCCAAGCAGTTCTAGCAGCAAAAAAATAGGTAAATCCTGAAGGAGAACTTAAATCAAACACCTTGGGTGCATCTCATAACCATCCAATGTGTTGGCTGCCAACAACGGGAAACAACAAGTAGCAGCCCAGCTAACAAGTAACCCGAAAGCACATCCTTGATGAAAAAGTGTAACAAATACTCAAAAGAGATTTTGGTTCCATTCCACAATAACCAAAGCACCCAAATAGATGACAAAAGAGACTATTCCACTCATTACGACTACCAAAGCACTCAGAGGAAGGAAGAACCCGAATCTGTCGGTACCTGAAGAGCAGCACAGATTGGACTTATGCTCCTCAATCAGCTCCTCTTAGGAACTGAGCTGTTAGGGGTCTAAAAGGGGACCCTCAGGCGATTCAACGACTTCAAACCTCATCCCAATAGGTGAAGAGATGATAGAGAGATGGGCAGAAGACTCTCCAGGCTAGCGGTAGTGTTCTGTCCAGCTTCTAGGGCTTCAAATGCTCTTCATAAGCTGAGAATCTTCCTCCATTTTTTGTCGGTTTGAAAGAAAAAGCTCCAAAGAATGAAATATGTGAGGTATTTCACATGATACAACCTCTAATGGAACCCTCTACCTTTCTAGGGTTCCAAGAAGAGGTGAAGAGGACAGCCAAGTCTTAGTCGACTCTCAAACCAATGAAAGAACTGCTCTGATACCAAGTTAGTTTTTATAAATGGAAGGATTCAAGCAATGGGACAAGATGCACAAGAAGAAGAAGAAGAGAGTTTTGGGGAGAATCGAATGTGTGTGTTGAGTGATTCTCAACACACATATTCACTTCATTAAACACTTCTAAGAAAGTGAAGACATGCTCCTTTTCAAGGGTGCGATGCACCTTTGCTTCATCCTCAGGGTTGGTCAAGTAAAGATCCCTATAGTGGTCATACTCCTGTAGAAGACTGATACAAGCATTGTAGTATTCAGAAATAGTTTTGTCACCCTGCCTCATCGAATTAATTTTTTGGGGAAGCTGATAGACCTTGGCAGAGTCACCTACCCTGTCAAAAGTCTAGTACGAGCTATGCGCCTATTCCCAATCAAGTCAAGTACGAGCTAGAAAATCAGGTATTGAGCCAGCTAAAAAAAGTACAAGCTAACATCTCTATCCGGGGATTATTGATGGCCTCCCCATTGCATCTGAAAGAAATTCCAAAAGCACTCAACAAGGTTTAAGTACCCATAGAAATGGGTCCAAAAGAACTCTCACACATTGTAGGGGCTACCTACGCCATGCAGTCTCTCTCCTTCTTGGAAAATGATTTCCTGTCTGGAGGAAAGGACCATAATTAAGCTCTGCACATTACAATAGAGTGTAATGGGAACCGAGTCCCTTAAGTTCTGATTGACAACAGGTCGGCTCTCAATGTCATACCTCTCAAGGCTGTAAGCTGTATAGGGTTGGATCTGACCCAAATGAAGCCCTCTGCTCAGACAATCCGAGCATATGATAACATAAGAAGAAAGGTATTGGGCATTCTGACCATAGAAATATGAGTCAGACCGACTTTGTTCACTATGGAATGTCAAGTGATTGACATCCAAGCATCATTTAACATGCTGTTGGGATGGCCTTGGCTGCATTCAATAGGAGTAATAGCCTCAAGCCTGCATCAGAAAAAGAAATTCATCTATAAAGGAAAAATGATCACTATCTTTGGCGATCTAGAGATTGTCTACACCTTGGCAAGTATCGAAGTAGGTGGGGAAGCTCCTGTAGATCAGATGGAAAGATTTGAGATTGGGGTAATTAGTGTAATGGTCTCAGAAATGAAGGAGATAATTACATCCAGTTACCCATCTGCATGGAGCGGAACAATTCTGAAGATGATGAACAACATGGGATATTTTTCAGGACTTAGATTAGGAAGGAACCAACAAGGGATTCCGCAATTCCCTGACTTTTTGACCTACAACAACCATCAAGGGCTAGGATACAAAGCACCAAAGAAAGGAAGTTATCCTAAGCACATGAGCTAAGAATGTTAGAAGGCCCAGAAACCATCTCCATACTTCAAGACTTTGAATGGATATTTATCAAAGAAGGCGACAGCTTTCCTTACTGCAGAAATATTGAGCCATGGTTCGATCATGATAGTGGAAGTCTCCAGCCAAGTTTTGAAATCTTCTTTCAGGAGGACATCGATTGGATCGACCTCAAAGTAGAACAGATGAAGTTGAAATCTACTGAAGAAGAACTGAACATCGAAGGACTGTTTGAGATAGCTATAATCTCTACAGGGGAGGAAGAAGGGCCAAAACTTTATCTGTTAATTCACCCTATTTAAGAGCCAATTGTGAACTGGATTAGTGTCTCTAAAAGGTTTAGTAAGATAGAGTCTCAGAGAGTGGTCAGCTCCGAGTTAGTCCTATCTGTCAATGAGTCTATTGTAATCAAGGAGGGTAGTACATTCCAGTCTGTTGAGTCTGCTTGTATTCCTGCTCTTATCATGAATGAAATCAACCATTATGAGTATGTCTCCTCTCCATCTGATTCCTCTTTTGATTCTTTTTTTGATGATGAGGATATCCACGAACATCATCATTTAATAAAGCAATTAAAATAAAGAAAAGCCCAACATGTCCGAGAGGAGATATGCCCCATAAATTTGGGAACTGAACAATGCCTACGAATGGTTAAAATTGGTGACTCACTCAACAAAGAGGAAGTTGGTCAAATGACAGCCCTGTTGAAGGAATTTCAAGAAGTGTTCGCTTGGTCATACGAAGATATACTCGACATCGATCTAGAAATAGTGCATCACCAGCTACCTACTTATCCAGATGCACGATCGATCAAGCAAAAGCTCAGAAGGACGCGACCTGAATGGAGTGAGAAAATCAAGGAAGAAGTCATAAAGCAGTGGAATGCAGGATTCCTACAAGTGACAAAGTACCCTTAGTGGCTGTCTAATATTGTCCCCGTTCCCAAGAAAGACGGGAAGGTGAGAATGTGTGTGGATTTTTGAGACCTCAACAAAGTCAGTCCCAAAGACGACTTTCCCTTGCCACATATTGACATATTGATCGACACCATAGAAAAACACGCCTTGTTATCATTCATTGTTGGATTCTCCGGATACAATCAAATCAGCATGTGTCCAAAGGACAAAGAAAAGACAACGTTTACCACACCATGGGGAACTTATTGTTACAAGATAATGCCCTTTGGTTTGAAGAATACTGGGGCAACATATCAAAGGGCGGCAATGCCTATTCTCCATGACATGATACACAAAGAAGTGGAGGTGTATGTGGATGACATAATTGTCAAGTCAGTCACTCGACAGGGGCATTTTGCGGCATTGAGAAAGTTCTTCGAACGAATTAAAGAGTAAAAGCTAAGGTTGAACCCTCAGAAGTGCGTGTTCGAAGCAACAACAAGGAAACTCCTAGGATTTCTAGTCAGTGAGAGAGGGATAGAAGTGTATCCTAATAAGATAAAGGCCATAACAGAAATGCCAGCACCAAAAACAAAAAAAGAAATCCAGAGTTTCTTAAGATGAATTTAGTACATAAGTTGGTTCATAGCTCGACTAGCCACCATATGTGAACCCATCTTCAAGCTCTTAAAGAAAGAAGAACCAAAGCAATGGAATGATAAGTGCCAAGAGGCGTTCGTAAGGATAAAATAATACCTAATGAATCCACCCGTCCATGTTCAGCTAGCATTGGGTGAACCACTGCTATTGTACTTATCTATTGGCAAAACATCAATGGGATCCATGATGGAGCAACAAGATCAGAAAAGTGTGGAAGAACACGCGGTTTACTACTTAAGTAAGAAACTGTTGGAGTATGAAACTCGCTATACCCCATTGGAAAAGACATGCACTGCTATGGTTTGGGCGACCAAGAGGCTGAGACATTACATGGTCGCACATCAAATCCGGCTCATCTCAAGGATGGATCCGATTAAGTATCTCTTTGAGAAGCCAGCATTGACAGGAAGGATGGCCAGATGGTTGTTGCTGTTGTCAGAATTTGACATAACATATGTCAATCAGAAATCCATAAAAGGACGAGCAATCTCAAACTATCTAGTTGCATACCCGACTGGGGTAGATTCACAATCCGCTAGAAGACTCATTCCCAGATGAGGATTTGGCATATGTAGAGGAAGAAGACTATGAAGACTAGTGGCAACTGTACTTTGATGGTGCAGCCAATCAGAGAGGATATGGGGCAAGAATATTGTTGATAACCCCAGATGATCTCTATTTGTCGTCTGCATTCCAACTAGAATTCCCTTGCACCAACAACATTGCAGAGAATGAAGCATATGCAATCGGTCTCAAAGCCACTGATCATGTCGTAAACCGGTCAAAAATAAAATCCTAAATTAATCTAGCAAGTAGCAAGTAGCAAGTAAGGGGTCAATCTATGGGGAACTAGAAGGCTAAATTACTAAGATGATTAGATGAAAGTGATGAAAATTAAAATGCAATAAATCTGATTTTAAACTACGAACGAAAAAAACAAATCTAAGCTAACAACGATATGTAAATACGGGAGAAGACTGTCTTTAGGGTTCGAATCCCCAATGAGTTGTTATACAATTCGGTTGCATGCTTCGATTTATTATAACCACAGGCCTACTAACTCCACAGAATGTAGGGTTCTTCCTAGGTATGGACTATCTTGACGAGTACTATCGTCCTTTGCTACAGGGTTTGGTACGCTTAGTTCGTTCAGCTATAATCCATCATTGGTACAACCATATAAGAACAAAATACTATTGCTTGAATGAAAAAAATATTAAATCACAGAAACAAAAATTCTCAACTAAATACATCAGTTAAAATCATCCAAATAGGGATGGGGTCTCAACATCAAGCAATTAAGAATGCAAACCAGAATTTTAAATAACAACTACCATTGGTTCATCTACACCTGAAGATAGAGAAAACTTAGCCGCTCATGGCGCTAAGAGACCACGAGCTGCACAAATTCCTCATAGCATGGACAACGCAGATGATGAAGACGATTGGAGAACAATGGTGATGGAGATCGAACTGCAACCAGCCGCCACTTCGAATTTGTTCAACAACCCAAAAGAAAAACAGCCAAGAACTAGAAGCCAAAACAAAAGAGAGAGAGAGAGAGAGAGAGAGAGAACTAGTCCCCCTTCTCACATTTCTACCAACATATATAGAGGAGGAGTACCAATTCGGTGGAGAGGAGAGGGCGTATGTGGGTTTTGGAGATATTGGATAGAGATAACGTGGAAGAGTTTAAAAGGAATGAGAGAGATATATTAGCGGGGGAGATAGGAAAGAGAATTTTAATAGAGTTGGGTAAGCCGTGGGAGAGAGATATGGTGGGATTTTAGGAGAGAATAGGATGTAGAGCCGTGGGGAGATGGGAGAGAGATGTGGGCAGCATGTGAGAGAAGAGGGATTTTGGGAAAGAGGGAAGACATAGGAGAAAGAAAACAGAATTGAGAGACATAGGAGAGATGGGAATCATGTAAGGGTGATAGGGAAGAGATTTGGAAAAAACAAAATAAAATAAAAAAAATAGAAAAATGAATTAGAAAGTGGATGGGAGAGTCATAAATATCTTTTTGGAAATATCTTTTCATAATGGATCCAGATGGACCCAATCCGAGAATAAAGTTGCTCCAATTAATATTTCGGACGATATGAGCCCAATATTGGATATCTTCTGAAAATTTTTCAATTTTATGAAATTATGGTCATGCCCTTGGGACCAAATTCAGTGGAGATAGGTGGGGACCACCACCGAACTCAAAAATACAAGAAGTCTTCATTGAGCCGGGCTTGTGTAGCATTGAACTCCTCCAACTTGTTTTTCTCAATTTAGGCTCTAAAAGTGCACTTGTCATCCAATATTTTTAATATGCCAAAAATACCCCTGTACCCTGAAAATACAGAAAAGTACCCGAATAGCTCCATTCTAAGTAGATAAAAATGCAAAATTAAATGGGATAATTTCACACATAAATGTGCTCATCAAATGCCCCCACACTTAGATTTTGCTAGTCCTCGAGCAAAAAGAAAATAAAGAAAACAAAAATCCTAACTCACTTTCGTAGGAATCATGGTTGCACTTAGCATGTGCAACAAGCCTTTAAACCCCTAGGTTACCCCTAGTGGACGAGTTTTGTCTCGTGAGTGTTTGCAAGGAATATACACAAAAAATTCATGATTGCAAGTTTAAATTTTGATAATGGGTAAGAAGCATACACCAAACTCGAAATTAAGATGTTCTACTTAAGATAAAAAAGACAAAGGTACCCCCACACTTGAGCTCTTATTACCTAGTATTGATTCTAGAAACAGGCACACATTTTAATCAGGGAATCTCCTCATATCTTCCAAACACCATCTCACCCTAAAGTAAGACCACTCATGACGTCAAGGACACCAAGGACTTTGGCTTCGGAGCATTTTTTACTATACAATTACACCAAGGCAATGGCATTTCTTTCTTTCTCTTTTTTTTTTTTTTTTTTTTTTTTTTTTTTTCAGAACTACATTTGTTACTCCACTATTGTTCCTCAAATGCCATGCAGGGTCACTACACAAGACACTCGAGTTACTTGGTAGCTTTGCTTCTTACATATATCCACAAGGATAGTGATGCTAGAGTTCTTTTTCAGAAGTTTTATCCCAAGGAGTGTCGACCAAGTCACCTCGCTTCCTAAGGCGGAATGCCCTGTCTAGCTCTAAGGAATTCAACTCTTACTTTTATTATCTTCTTCCTTTATTTATTATATATTTTTTATTTTTTTTTATGTCATGCCAAAACTTGGTCTCAGCTAGCTCCTAACCAAAAGCTCAAGGAATCACAAGACAGACAGGCGGTCTGTCCATTCAAACAAGATGGGGCTCTTATAGTTTGAGTCAAATCCCACCTCAAGATACATACTAGCTACCGTCCTCTCAACAGGGTTTTTATTACTCCAAATTAGGGTTCCTAAGTCTCTCTCTCCTGCGTTTCGCATCAAAGTAACAGAGAGACATGTAAAACTTACCAAAAGCCAAAAAATAAAAATCTGCCAATCAGTCTCACCCCCCCCCCCCATTTAAAATATGTAGTGTCCTCAAAGCATGCAGAAGAATAAAAACAGAGATAAGGGAAGGAGTGTATCAGAAAACAGCAATATATGGCAGAACAATGCATCTAGCCATCAGGAGTAGCTACCTAAAAAAAACACAAACAACCACAAGAAAACAAAAGAACTAAAGGAAAATAGTGGGTTGCTTCCCACAGAGCGCTAAGTTTAGAGTCTTCAGCCAGACTCAAAATAACTCAAGGAGAGTCAAGGATCACATCATGCAACTCTAACGATTCAATAAGTTGGCCATCAGCAAGGCCATCCACATACGGCTTCAGTTGTTGGCCATTGACCTTAAAGGTATGTCCAGTCTGAGGGTTACGAACCTCCACAACACCATGAGGGGAAACATCTACTACCACAAAGGGGCCATCCACCGAGATCTAAGCTTTCCAGGGAATAAATGCAACTTGGAGTTAAACAACCACACTCACTAATTAGGCTCAAAGGACTTTCGGACTATATGTTTATCATGAAAAACTTTAGTCCGGTCCTTATAGAGGAGCCAGTTGTCATAAGTATCATTGTGCAATTCATCCAATTCAAATAACTGGAGACGACGAGTGGAGCCAGCCTCGGACATGTCAAAATTAAAGATCTTGATAGCCCAAAATGCCTAATGCCCCAACTCAACTGGGAGATGAGAGGCTTTACACAAAACTAATCGATATGGAGACATACCAAGAAGTCTTATAAGCAGTCTGGTAAGCCCATCTTCTTCTTCTTCCACCAGCACCACCATCACCGCCACCATTGCCGCCTCCTATTCTCTTCCACCTCCAGCACCACCGCTAGCACGGAAACCCCTCTGCATTCTTATTCTCCCGCCAACACCACCACCACCACCACCGAAACCCCTTTGCGTTCTTATTCTTCCGCCAGCACCACCACCACCACCGAAACCCCTTTGCGTTCTTATTCTTCCGCCAGCACCACCACCACCGTTCGAACGGATTTTCAAATTTCTTCTTTCTTTTTTTTTTTATGGATTCTTTCTCGTTCCTGCTTTCCCCTTTTCTTCTATAAGATGGGGAATTCATTCATGGAGTTCCTCTCACTTTCGTTCCACTCTTTCCCCTTATTAAAGTCCTTTATGGCAACTAAAGGGGAAATCTTAGTGGGTTCCCATCTTCCTGCTACCCCAAAAAAATGAAAAAGAATATGAGAATCAAACGGAGCTTTTCAAGAATGCATACTTTCATTTCATGATAGAAACAGAGAGATTACACTCTCTGACTCTGTAAAAATTCAAAGAGGAGCTGCAAGTTAGAATATGACAAATAAGTTCTCCATGATGATTTCTTAAGGAGAATTAAATTTGATTTATGAATGCATCATTCGGCCCATGAATCCATGATGGTAGGACCATTGTTTACACTGACTTAATTTTCTGGACAAACAACTGATGACCCAATAAGTTGAAATCAAACAGGAAGAACCAGACAATAAAAGAACTACAAATCTTAAAAATTATTGGACAAAAAGTGGAAGCTATAGAAGTTAATTGGTTGGATTCTTGAAGTTCTGAACAAGGAAGAACAATATTAAATCACAAATATTTGTAAGAAAGAAGAATAGAAACTGAATGAAGAGAGGAACAATCAATTTAGTGGAAATAGAAACTGAGTGAAGAGGGGAAAAATCGATTTAATGAAAATGGAAACTGAATGAAGAGGGGAACAGAAATAGAAATTGAATGAAGACAGAAGAGGAAAATGCACAGAGAGGAACCTAGAGTACCCTTATATCCAGAAGTCCGATCGAGTTGTCCGTAATCGCCCCGTCTGCAGACTGAGTTCGAAGACTCTTCCATGGCCAGGCAGCACTGATCTATTACCTCTTCCTTCAGTGCATGCGACTGGTCCTTCACCAGCAACTCCTATTAGGGCGGAGATGCCGGTGAGATTCAAAACAGTGGCAGCGGCATTCAGCGAGGTTGGTTCAAAACTTCAAGAATCCAGCCAATTAACTTCTATAGCTTCCACTTTTTGTCCAATAATTTTTAATATTTGTAGTTCTTTTATTATCTGCTCGTGGAGGTACTGCCTTGCCCTTTGGCAGTGGTGGTCGTGGTGGTGCTGGAGGCAGAAGAAGAAGAAGAGAAGAAATGAAGAGAAGGGTTTTGTTGGGAGTAAAGAGGGTAGTTTGGATATTACAATTTAGTAAGGGTAAAATGGTGTTTTTGAAAATTTGGACATGTCTACGTCATCAGATAATGGAGTTTTCTAACAATAGGGTACGGTTGATAGCAAGTTTAAAAAGCAGGGGAGGGGAAAGTCGTTTTTCAAAACTTAGGGACTGGGTTGATATTAAGGAAAGTTAGAGGGGAGGGGGATGATATTTTCCCTAAAGTATAACATGTCACACAACAGTTGTTTGGTGCCTACTGCAGGCTAATTGTATAGTTTTTATTTCTTCTTTTTTGGTAAAGAATGTCACAAAACAGTTGTTTGTTGCCTATTGCAGGCATTTGTATATTTTTTTTCCTTCTTTTGGAAAGAATTGTTGTTTGCTCTGTTTATGTTTAGATTCATTGCTTTGTATTATACCCCAATTTTTAAAAAAAAGGGGTAAATTACACGTCACCTCCTGGTTTTCAAATGAAACTCAAATCATCCCTTAGTTTTTAAAAAAACTCAAATCACCCCCTCTAGTCTACAATAACGGTGTTAGTTTACTGTTAGTTATTGGTCACCCCCTGGTTTTCAAATGAAACTCAAATCATCCCTTGGTTTTTAAAAAAACTCAAATCACCCCCTCTAGTCTACAGTAACAGTGTTAGTTTATTGTGTGTGAAAGGATTATTTTACCCTTGTACTAAAATATTAGAATTAAATTTACAATACACTGCTAAAGGGTAGTTTAGGGATTTAAATTTATTTAACTGGGTGACATTATCACTTAACGGCATAAAACTAACATTAGGGAAACTAGGGGGTGATCTGAGTTTCGTTTGAAAGCCAGGGGGTGATGTGTAATTTACCTAAAAAAAAAAAAAAAGAAAGGTGCAAGGATACAAAATTGAACTGATAATACATACTAAGTTTATTAAAAATCGATTTGTCATAACATTCTTATTTATGCTTTTATAATTTGTGTTCTAGAGTGGATTTGCACCATGTAAATTAATTTAAATTGCTTTAATTCCTAGCTTTACTCTTAATTTGTGCTTAGATATCGTGGTACAAGTCCAACAATGTCAAATTTCTTTATCCGGATTCGAAAAACGGTTCATTCTCAAATTGGTCGCAGAATATTTTAACTCGAACCAAAAACAAAATCGTTACTTTAAATCGATACTAAACTAAATTGATAATAAGTACTCATCAAAAAAAAAAATTGATAATAAGTGAATTTTGAAACTGATGACTCAAACCAACAACAAAACTGAAACTGAAACCAATAAAACCATTTAATTGGAATCATTTTAGAACTGTCTGACCGCGGAACTGTTTATTAATTGCTTTCGATATGAGATATTGGATTTGTTTAATAAACATTTCAATTTCAATTTCTACATGTCATTACCTTAAACAGAACTGATTAACAACCTTACATCCAAATCATGTGTTGGCACCACCCATGCAGGCAAGAATTAAAATGAAAAATAGAACAAATAAAAAAAATTTCGTGGACATGATTTCCACATCATCATCATCAATTTGAAAAGATTTAGAACTCCGGTTTAGGAAGGCATCAGGAGAAAACAAGGCAACCAGCTCCATCAACAAAGCAATAAAAATAAAACACAGAACTCCTTTTTAGAGATACTGAATTGCAAGAGAGAGAGATATTTCGTTTGAACATAGCACTTCTATGTTATAGAAGTGGAGCACCTCTTCTGAATAGACATATCTAATCATTTTGTATTTAGACCATTAGATCGATTGCCGTCCGATCTAACGGTCCAGATTAAACCAGAGATGACATGAACCTGTTCCCAACAGTCATATCCTATCAAACGTGACCGACAGATCTTCTAATCCGACTGATCTGATTATTTCAAAAAATCAACATACCAGATCAGATCGCTTGCATTGCGATGCACGCGTGCTAAGTGCATGCGTACTCCACTAACACCTCTACAACCCACTATCCATGCCGCGCATGGGCGTGTGCGGACGGCGCCGTCCTCACGTATACACCGTAGAATGTCTCCCTTTTCTGATTTAATTCAAGAGATAAAGAAGGTAATATAATAAATACCATTTATAATTCTTGTTGTTATACCCACACCCTGGATCATAATTAATTATTGTTTCTTCCCTACGACGTGTAGTTATTACTGCCACGTATGCTGGTGAGCTGTTCTCACTGGTGGTCAAACCCAGCTATAAAATTTGAACCACAGTACGGGTTTGCCTGTGGAGGAAACTATTCGGGGTCATGGGTAACAAACCATGTCGGCTAAGAAGTAAGTTCTAGCCTTTAATTTCACTTATTTACCCTTTCTCTCGATGCCCTCGAAGTGAGGGTCGAGATTTGGACCACCTGGGCTATTTTAGTTGAGTTGGGAATATTTTATTTATGGGTCCCACTTACCTCGAGAAACATGTGAGGGACTTGTGTTCTATTATTACGTGGACCCCACCCTTTAATAGACCCTTTGATAGACTTCTTTCCTATTTAGAACTAATGAGTGACCCATTTAACTTAAAGTACCCATATGGTTTAATGACCCATTTAACTTAGACCGACCCATTTAACCTACTTGACCCGTTTGACTAGTTGAACTTAAAAATGGGTTTTTATTCTATTAGTACCCAACCAAATAGACCCTAAAGCATCACTTGCCTTAAATAGAACTAAGGGCTTTTATTTTTCATTACTTCTCCACCAAGCCTAAAACGTAGAGGAGAGAAAGAGGAAGGATAGAAAGGAGAAGAGGTGTGGAGGAGCTTGAAAGGGGAGGCTTCACTACAAGAAAAGGCGTCTTTTGCGGCGTTTTGTAAGTGCCGCCATAGCTTACAAAAACGCCGCTATATGATTCAGCGGCGTTTGTAATAAACGCCGCACATATGTCGTCAAATGTACAGCCGGAAATGTATCACGGCGTTTATGCGATATGCCCGTGTAGGTATACTTTCGCCGACGTTTGTTAGTAAATGTCGCCATATATACTTTATCACGGCGTTTTGGGACACGCCGCTATAGATTGGTAAACGTTGGTATAATATTATTCATTTGCGGCATGTTTACATAAACGCCAGTAAAATACCCTATGGCGGCGTGTCTTAAACGCCGGTATATGTTGCTAAATATATGTTGTTTGCGGTAGTTGTTTATAAACGCCGGTAAAACATATGGCAGCGGCGTTTCATAAACGCCGTCATATATGGGGGCTTTTATTATTGCGACATTTGTTATATAACGCCGTCAAAAGTAATATTTTTTTTTTTAAAGAATCTGTTCTCTATGCTGCAGCACAGCCTGCATGACCACCCTACACCCCCCCTGTTTCATATATAATATATATTCATTTTAGACCATAAAAATACACATTAATCCACAAAGCAGTAATTTTACTAATGCCCAACATCCACTAATATGAAATACCAAACATTAAAAAAGTATTAATTCAATCTCAACTTAACAAGAAAAAATGATAAAACCCTCTTGGTTCACAACCACCAACAAAAAATAACTGTATTTAGTCCATTCTAATTATCAACTACAAATAACAAAAGGGAAAAATAAAAAGAAAGGTTCCCATTGATCGACTCCAGGTCAAAAACCTCAAACAATATATCTTTCAATTCTTAGTGCATTAACATAATATGACTTCACATACTCCTGGACGATATTAAGACCCTCAAATTCTTCCCTATAGTCCTGCACATCAGTAGGAAGATGGGAAACCATAAGAGAAAGAAATCAGATTTATGCTAAACTAGAAAATGGGTTAACATGAACTTCATTGTAGTTTTTACTCACCTTTACAACGACACAGCAGGAGCAACCAACCACCTCTCTGACCTTGCCCACTGAGTCAATCTTACGCAACGGCATAAGAAAAAGAGAAACACAAAAGAAACAATCTGTTAGTGAAAGGTGATGTTACAATGGCATTCAATGCATTTTAAAAACTAGTTAGAGCCACAATCAAGGTCACTCAACTACTTTGAAGATGGGGGAGAAAAAGGACAAGCAGAAAAGGGCATAAAAATCCTCTCTTTAAGGGAATAGAGTTCTAGTAGTTCTTAACTTCTGTTTTAGGATATGATTATGAGTCTTTTTTTTTTTTTTCTTCTTTATATAAAATTGTAACCCATTGAACATACTTGAGTTGAATGGATTGAATCAATTGTTTGTTTAGTATCTGTGGTGCATGTCCCTGCTCAACTCAGGTATGAGCTATTCATCACAGGTGTGAACCTGCTGTTCTTCTCCATTCTAATTTCTTCTGTCCTCCTTCTTGCCTTCTTCTCGTACTTCTTCCTCTTTACTTCTTGGCTTATCTGATTCCAAACCAAGCACATACCCTGTTTTTCTGTCAATTTCCAACCTGCATCATTTGACAATATCTTATTCATATTAGTTTGGTCTCTTCTTAGATTTGGTGTTTATGTTGCTAATCTCTCTTGAATCCTAACAATAGTCTAATATTTTTTATCCTTATCAAGATATATGAATTACAAGCAACCAGCCTACGATACCTCCTCTAGCCTTATTAAGATATTATTTTCTGGCCTGGAAATCATAAGTAGACCCAAGCAATTCTATTGCTTTGAGTTCTGATCAGCTTAATTAGAGTTTCCTAAGTTCGGACATCTTTTAGAACCCCTGTTTATTTACGTCTCTTCTTCCCCTCTCTAATTTCTAAAATCAGTAAATTATTCCCTCATGAATACAATCATTGGGTAGTGTTTAGTAAAAACAGAAAAACCATTTTTTTTAAAACTGCATTAAATTTTTTGAATCTATTTAGTTTCTTAGTTTTCTTCAAATCCTTCAATCAGATCCTGGTCCTACGTGTGGTCCTATCTTCTTTTTTTGATAACAGCTGGTTGTCTTTAAACTGAATATAAATAGTAGCTTGTCAAGATGTACAATAAGGAAAGCAAAAACTGCAGACATTTCCAAAACCCCGTTGCACAGCATAGGAAACTTAAGAAGTGTAGAAAGAGGTAACCATATAGTCTGAGTTGTATAAGTGTCGAATGATACCAAATTCTGAATTTCTAGTAACTACCACTTTATGGAATAGAATATGTCGAATCCAGGAGTTTTAGAACAGACTACATACCCAGTACCCTGACTGCTGCCTTCTTCAGCATAAGGTTGAGATTTTGACTCTTAAAGCTCTCACCTACTACTTATGGGAATCAAGAGTGGTTATGAAAGAGACATGATGGCTTATAAAGAAAAGCAAAAAAAGGCAATATATAAACAGAAGGGTGGGGGGAGGGAACTGAGTTGAGAATGGAAAATCTACTGTCAAGCATCCCATTCTTTTGGTTTTTGGGTGAGGATTTCTAGTTTTCTAGTAGAAGTATGAAACGAGCCATCAAAACCCATCTTCAGCTACTAACAAGCAACCAAGAAAGGCCCTTGAGAATATCAAGGTAAAAAAGTTCAGAAGGGGAAGGACGGAAACATATTGAACTATGATAGGAAAAAGCTAATAAACAAAATGAGCAGAAAGCACAGATTTAAAGAATCTATATCTAGAGAACCAATTAACAAGAACTTGATACTTCCAATTTTTGCCATCTTGGAGAGTCTCATATCATTCATGCTCTGCGTTTTGGAGAGACTTAGAATGGATAAGGACAGAGAAATAGATTGCCTACCATGGCAGGTGAATTATCATCATAATATAGTGAAGGGTTCAATGTCATCAAATCAAAATGAAAAAGGATTTTAAAGTCAGAACCCCTATAAGCAATCAGATTAAAAAGAAAACATTTTAATCTGATGGTGGATTGTTGTCATTCAACCCATATTGTTTCCATAACCTAAGAATCTCTTGGCAATAAATAGCAATTGTATTAGCAATCATCCCCTAGTAAGCTCCAGAGGAAGGGCTTTTTGAAACAACTCATTAACCAATTCACTCACAATCAACATTCTAGATTGCTTTTTATTAGTCTCTGCTACAAGATACTCTTCATGAGATCAAGGAGTCCAATAGCTGACAAATACTGTTTCATCCTCCAATGAAACTACGGTTTCTGGTACACAGGAAATGAAGAGAATATAATATGATTCATGAACTGAGAGCAATTTCTTCTTGAGGAAGAAGCTAATTAACATCACTTGGATGCTCACCTCTTTCCCATACATACTGCTGATCTTAAATCTAACAGTCAGTTTTTTATGTTGATATGGCCAGATCTGAATCTAGATCTAATGGTTCAGAATTTAAGCAATAATTGTCTGATATAAATAATTCTTACAACAAGAAATCAGACATAAAAAAACTAAGTATTTGAAATTGATGGATTAAGTTGATTGGAGAGAGTTGATGGGTGAAGTTGATTGGAGAGAGAGAGAGAGAGAGAGATAAGTCTTTCCTAAAATAGGATTTGAGCTTTAAACCAATGGATAGGATGGAGAAGAAAAGAAGATTAGTTTAAAGAGAAATAGTAGGAGCAAAGAAGGGGAAAAGAGTAATAGCTGTAGGAGGGGAATAGAGAAGTTAATGAGAGGGAGATACCAACTTAGAGCAAAAAGGATGAAGAGAGCTATTGTGGTTGAGAGAGAAATATCTTAACCAAGCCAATTCATTCCACTCATACCCCTTATCACTCTCTTACTCCAAGGCCGTGTTTGGTTACACTCACTGAAAGTAATTTTATTGTTTTCTTGCTCACAAAAGCAGATTGTGAGCAGAATTGCATTTGGCAAGCTGGTCTGTTTTTCTACTCGGAGAGAGTAGTTCTGGGTCAAAAACTGCTCAGTGAGCACATTTGGCAGGGCAAAAATTTATTGCTTTTACTGTTTATGAACACTTCCGTCAAAAGAAAAAACAGGACTTTATCCGGTCCCCACTCCCGACTCCCTCGCCCTCGATTCTGTCGCAACACACCATCTCCTACAATGGTGCTTTCACCATATAACTAAAACACAGACGAACATATCTGAACAAAGTAGAAGTCTGAAACCAGCGAAGGAAGGAGCTAGCAGCAGAGAGTCAACTCAGAAGCAACGAGAAGGAGAGCAGCGGTGATCAAACAAACAGAGAAGAATGCCAGAACGATTATGGGATTCTGATCCTAAAAAGAACATTTAGATAAAAAATGAAGCTAGACATTCAGATCTGAAACGCAACAGAACACTCAAGAAAGCAGGAACGAAGCAAAGCCCCATTACTGAGAGAAATATGCAGGGAAGAAGAAGGAACCAGTTCCAAAACGAAGTAGAACACACAAATCTGAAACGAAACTGGAAACGCAGCAGGAATGATTAAGTTCATAAAAGAAGAACCAGGGAATCAAGAAAGAAAACATTTAAAAATAAAAATAATGTCACAGAAATATATAAAACTCTCTTCAAGTGAATGAATAGGATTAAAGCATGGAACCAAAAAATAAGACCAAATAAATCTGCTTAAATCTCAATAAACGAATACAGAAATAATTTTCTCAGAAACTGAATGGAAGAAAATAAAGCAACCCGGGATTTCTGCTTATTGCCTTTATCCCTAAATTGTTAGTTCCTATATTCCATTTAGACTCCATTTGTTCCAAGTAAAAACCCCGGAAAAGAAAAATTTTGAGGATAAATTTGTTTGAAACATATAATGCCAGAAACAATGCAGCCATGGTCTTGAAGACACCACTTCCTTCCATTGATTTCACATTTTGTTGGCAGTACACTGCCTATTCATTAGTTCTGTTGCAGCAGTACTACTTATTCTAAATTTATTTTCTGCTATCTAGTTACAATTTTCCAGTCTCACTAACTAATTTGTCCTTCATTGTTACTAAAATTGTCCTATGTTCTAATATTGATCCTTACTGTCTATTTTCTACAAGGTTTCTAAATTTGTTTTTCAAAAAGTCTCTATTTTCTAGGCAGTGCTACAACTTCAGATCCAACCATTGGATTGGAACCATATTTTGACGGTTTATTTCCCTATTCCATATTGTCCTCCAACCTAGATTACAACCCCATCAGATTCCTCAGTTTCAAGTTATTTCAGATCTCTCTATTCTGGTTCCTAAGGATTTGTCCTGCAATCTTTACTTGTGATATATTTTTAGTCTCAACCTAACATAGAATTGATGGATGTAAGAAAGAGGGCCTGAATTATCAGCTGTTCAAATTAATTTGTGATCAAGATTAATCTATATAATACTTAAGATAAACAAACGAATAAAATTTAATAATTTGTAACTTACATAAGTTAACTGAACACTGTGAACTACCTCTACCCAAGAGCCCTTGGGTGATAATTTCTATTTGGCGCTTCATTGCGTCCATTTCTGTCAACCTTTCTTTCAAAGTATCCATTTCTACCAACTTTTCTTTCAAAGTACCCATTTCTGTCAATTCTTCTCTCACAGTTCTAAGCTCTTCCCTCAATTCTCGTACTTCTCTTTGCGATTCTTCTTGCTGTCGTCTTGCCTCAATATTTCTGGGTGTGGTGCCAAAAGTAGTCGGCTTTACACCTAAGCCTTGACCAAACACTCGGCCACTTGAATCTGGGCCGACCACTGCCACAAACGCTTTATCTTGGACAGGTTTCATTTCTCTCATTTCTGGGGGTTGTTCCTCCAATTTCTCATCAATCTTGTTCTACAAACCAATGTAAAATAGGTTGACATCAGAATAGAAAAGAACATACATTCCATACTTAGTACTCATTCCTCTCCCTCTTTCTCTATTTCTCCTTCTCTTTTTATTAAATAATCATAAAAATTTCATTGATCTCGAAGACATACAAATATGAGACAAGAAAGAACTCCGAAAGGAAGAACCAACAGAGAGAGGGAGGAAAAAAACATGCACAAAAAAGGAACATATATGACTCACTCGGAAAAATCTCAAGCATCACAAATTGAGAAGAGAAAAAGGAAAAAAATAGGGTCCCAAAATCTGATAATGAATTGCTTTCAAAAAATACAGCAACAGTGAATGAAAGGGGTTGAGATTACTATCAAACAACAGCCTTGGAATACTTACTATGATTTCTCTCGCAACCTGATCTATGATGCTGCCATCTCTCCTTGTATGAGTTCTCTTAAATAATTGTACTCTGGAAGGTCCCTCGCCATCTGGGTCTTCAACCCTCATGTCTTCAGCCACCTGTGCAAAGCTCCTCCTGCCGGCTGTATGAGACATAGTTTGTTTCGATCTACTCTCTTTATTCTTTTTAGATTTATCCTATCATACATAAAACCCATAAGCAAAATATGTAACATAATTATTTCAATCAAATGAAATTATGTTAATACATTGATTAAAAAAATCATATTACCTGCCATTGTGAAGATGTCCACCTCCCAAGGAGGTACTCCCACTGAGTTTGTGGAATTTCTACAGGATTCATAGGGCGAGGGGCAATCAATAGATTAGGATATTTTTCCTCTGTCATTTTTTTCAGTTCTCCCTTGTAATCCCGCCATGAGTGGCCAATTCTCATTAACACAACATGTTGGGCTGAGTCCGACACATTATACTTTTCCTATTAAACATATTGAATTAGTAGATAGAAGTATAAACTCATCAACAATAACAACATATATATCTATGCATTCTTAGTTCCTTTATACATACATATAAGATGTGATATCACCATACCTTAATCCTATCCCATGTATCTTCTTTGTAATGCTTCGGAATCAATCTCCAATCATGATAATCTAATGGTAGTAGTGTTGGGGTCCTAGCAAGAGTACCACAGAATGTGGCAAATTCAGCTTCGTAATCACCAATTATAACATCAAAATCATTTATCCGCATATCTTTTTTATCAGTACTTGGCCTATTATAGACATGGAAGGCTCTTGTATGGCCTCTCTTACGCCCTACAATAAAAAAACTATGACATTATTAGTAAGTAAAATGGTATTCATTTAGTAATTAGCATAATTATTATATTTTTAAAATTAGAAACTGAAAGTTATACTTCTAGATAACGATGACGAACTATGGCCCTCAGAATTAATACTAGGGCCCTCAGAATTAATACTAGGGCCCTCAGAGCTAGTATTAGGGCCCCCGGAACTCTGGTGCTCATTCATCTCCTAAACCTGCATTGGAACAAGATCACAATCACAGTAAGTATATCAGATATATCAATTATGAACTTACATAAATAAATAAAAGTTTAGCACAATAAACACCTTGCCTTGAAAAGTCATAATAATAAAAAGATATACAATCCATAAAATAATTATCAAATTATTATTGGAGAGTTGCATCAACTGTTGTTCCTTCTAAGTCTGTCCTTTCCCAACTAAGATCAACACCACCAATATTTACTCGTCTCAGATCCCTAGTCTGCATGTTCATATGTTGATAATCTTGAGTAAAGTATTCTTCCACAACAACATTCGTATCAAACACATCGCGCACTGATGCACTGAGAGCAATAGCCCAGCCTTTGTTGAGGGGGTCTGACACATAAAATACTTGCTCTGCTTGGCTAGGAAAGACAAATGGGTCATCAGATAAATGTCGACCGGTATGCATTAAATGATTGAAGTTCACCCGTGTAAAGCCAATAGGTTCTTTGAACACTGCCCCATCCCTTGTTTCAACCCAATCACAATGGAATAGCATTACTTTTAGGTCCGCTGAATATTCCATCTCAACAACTTCCTTCAACACACCATAGTAATGCACATTTCCATCACAAGGTCGAGTATCTCTACGACGAGGGTTGCTTGATGTTATTGAGGTTACTAAGACGCCGCTATTTTGGGTTCGTCGATTAGCTTCACGATCCTTGGTGTGGAAACGTATACCATTCAATATGTACCCCTTATACTTTTTTACTTCCCGATTGGGACCCTGGGCTAGCCTTTGAATAATGGGAGGTATGATTTCTCCACTTTCGCGTAGCTTGTCCACCTATTTGATTCAACATTAGTTGTTATGGAGATAATCAACTGTATGTTTTTTCAATATTAAATAGATTAAAGCAAAAAAATTTAATACTGCTTACATGACTTCTAAACCATTCTATGAATTGCTCTGCATGCACCGTATCTCTTTGTTCTTGTCGAACCCTATGGCCTAGGTTCTCTTTTAGCTCTTCCAAATGGAGCCTACAATTAGAGAATTCTTATTAAAGTTGGAATAAAGACTTGAAGTGAAGTAACATTAATCATGACACTTACTTTCGATATGTATCAATGGGTTCGTAATGCAATAGAACATATCGATGCGCTTGTACAATCTCTTTCCACTCTAATCGCACCATCGCAGCACGCCCTAATGGTCTACCTTTGCATGAGAATACCCAATGTTGCTGCTCTACCTGTAGATGTTCGTTATCAACATTCCTCTTTGGACGGGTTAATCGGGTCTCGAGTCCTTTGATATGCGGAGCACAAAATTGCAAACATTCATTTGCAATGTATCCCTCTGTAATAGACCCTTCTGGGTGCCTTGCATTACGCATGTAATCCTTGAGGGTCTTGTTGAACCTATTGATACGCATAATTAGTACATGGGAACAAAAATGTAAAAGATAAAACAAACATGTGAACTTGCAGCAAGGATATTAATGACTAACCTTTCAAAAGGATACATCCACCTATAGTGGACGGGTCCACCCAATAATATCTCCCGTGGTAAATGAACCATTAGATGAACCATAACATCAAAGAATGTAGGAGGAAAGATCCTCTCTAGATTGCATAGGGTTTAAGCATTACTGGCTTCAAGTTGGTTCAAATCTTCGGTTTTAGCAACTTTCGCACATACACATCGAAAGAAAGCGCACAATGACAACAACACCAACTTAACATTCTTCGTTGGATGTACCCGTATTGATAGAGGAAGGAGTTGTTGCATTAAAACATGACAATCATGGCTCTTCATTCCAGACATATCCCTTTCAGTAACTTTCACACAACGTGATAGATTTCCAGAATACCCATCAGGCACCTTCAAACCATCTAAAGCTTTGCAAAACTGTTCTTTTTCTACCTTAGACATTGTATAGCTTGCTGGAGGTATAATCACTTTAGTTCTCCCCTCTATCCTCTGCGGATGCAAAGATGGTCTAATGTTCATGTCTTGCAAATCTAGTCGGGCCTCCAACTTATCCTTTGATCTATCTTTTAATTCCAACAGTGTACCAATGATGTTGTCACACACATTCTTTTCTATATGCATGACATCCAGATTATGACGGAGTAGATTATGCTTCCAATATGGCAACTCAAAGAATACACTTCTCTTCTTCCAATTAAAAGGTAGTTTAGTTCGACCTCCAACTCTCTTTCGTTTATCGGTATCATTCTTATCAGATCCCTTACCAAATGTAGGAAATTCTACACCTTCCATTTGAGCTAGCGAAGCAATGCCTGAAAGGGGCTGTGGTGCTACCCCAAACTCAACACAACCATTGAAACCTCTCTTATCCAATCGAAATTTATGATTTCCTTCTAGGAATCGACGATGGCCTAGGTAACATTGCTTATGGCTGTGTTTCAACCAAGTTGACATGGTCTCTTTGTTGCAACAAGGGCACGCCAATGCACCCTTGGTGCTCCAGCCTGAAAGATTGGCATATGCAGGAAAGTCGTTGATTGTCCATAAGAGGCAGGCACGTAAATGGAATGACTCTTTCTTCAATGAATCATAGGTGTCAACACCATCCCACAATAATTTTAATTCATCAATCAAAGGCTGTAAATAAACATCTATATCATTTCCAGGCTGATTTTTACCTGGAATTAGTAATGTCAACATGAACGATGTTTGTTTCATGCACTTCCATGGTGGCAGATTATATGGCACCACAATAACAGGCCAAATGCTATATGAATTCTTAATATCATTAAAAGGATTAAATCCATCACTTGAAAGCCCCAACCTAACATTTCGGGGATCCGCACTAAAAGTTGGATGCAGTCTGTCAAAATCCTTCCATGCTTCTGCATCTGCAGGATGACGTATTTTTCCATCATCCATACGTCCATCTTTATGCCATCTCATTTCAGATGATGTTACTGATGACTTATATAATCTTTGAAGCCTTGGTATCAGAGGAAAGCGGCGTAATGTTTTTGCTGGAGCTTTGGATTTGGGTGAATATCTTGATGCCCCACATTTGAGACAAGACTTATCATTAGATGCATCCTTCCAATATAGCATACAATCATTGGGGCATGCATCGATCTTGTTGTAACTGAGTCCCAAATCTTTAAGCATCTTCTTTGCTTCATATAAAGAATTTGGCAAAGTATTATTTTGTGGTAGTGCTTTCTTCAATAAATCCAACAACATAGAGAAGGACTTGTCACTCCAATTGCATAGGCACTTTATGTGATATAGTGCAACAGTAAATGACAATTTTGTGAACTCGTTGCATTCTGGATACAATGCCTTCTCTGCTTCTTGCATCAATCTATCCAATTTTTCTAACTCATTTCCTATTCCCTCTATGTGTCCACTTATGCTACTACCACCAGCTCCTTCAAAGGCTTCACCAGGAAACACATCTTGAAGTATGTCATTTATGTTAACAATCTCTTCATCTTCTTCATCTTCTTCATCAACCACAATATTTTCTATTATTGTGGTATTTGAAGGTATAACTTCCCCATGGGAACTCCACACCGTATAGCCAGCCATAATTCCATCAACTATCAAGTGCTCAAACACTTCATCTCTTGTTCCCAGTCGTCGATTAATGCAAATTATACACGGGCATGAAATCTTCTCCCCTATGGGTACTGTGGAAAAAGCAAAGTCCAGGAAACCATTTACACCAGCTTCATATTGATCACCCGCACGGAATATACGATCTCGTGATCTATGAATCCAACTCCTATCCATTTGATTGTAGCCTAACCACCTCACAAAACCTATTACAAGAGAATGGTATCATACAAAATGTAAATGAGACCAGATGACCAGATTCTAAAGATTTGGAATCTTTAACAAGTTGTCTTTAAGAGAATTAAAGACATTAAGAACGTAAAACAAGTGGACGTTAAGAACGTAAAACAAGTGTAAAAAATAGACATAAAATCTTAAATGGTTTCTTTTTGTTTGTTTGTTTGGGATTTTTGGATTTCTGTTCCAATTTTTATCTATTTATTTTGGATGGTTTTATGGAACTACAGATGGACAAATGACACCCAATGAGAAATAACTGTATGTAAAATATAGCAGCAACATAGCATAGGGGAAGAAATAGTGAATCTCTTTATTTAAGGTTGTGCACCCAAAAATTTTCAAAGTTTGAACCAGAGGCTGGATTCTATATTTGTCTTTTGGTGTTTCTTTGTATATAATTGATTTAATACAGAATTGTTTCTCTGTACTCTATGCTTTAAAACCTAAGATGAATAGAAATTGCAAAGATACATACAAGTGATATTTAGTTCCAACTTCCAATCCCAATCTTGATCTTCTTAGGCCAAGATGGGAGAATTAAGGGGCTGGGGGTGCTGGTGTCAAGCTGTAATGAGGCTGCCACCTTATTGAGTCCAAGGTGCAATCTCTTAAGGAGGGCTTGTCTCAAAGTCTCATCCACATTCAACTTCTCATCCACTGCAATGCAGAGATCTTGAACTTTGCTTCAATGTGGCTCTCAATACACTTCCAACAACACCGGTCCTTTCCTTCATGGCCAACCTTCTCTCTCAAATGCTCTCATTGCAAAGACAAGAGAGCTCAAGCACACCAGGAGGAGGGGTTGCATAGAACAGCAGCAGCAACAACCTCTCCTTGCCATTAAGGTAGCACTAGAGCAGCTCATTATATCCATTTTAGATGACCCTAGTGTTAGTAGGGTAATGAGAGAAGCTGGATTCTCCAGTACAACTGTGAAGAACAACCTAGAGGACGTTTCAGCTTGTTCTGTTTTTCAGTGCTATAGCAGCTCTGGTGGGGGATTCTCTCTTCTGCTTGTTCTCCTCCTATTGAAACTCATAGAGAGATTAGCAACCACAGGAGTTTCTAGCAGACCCATTTGTTGAACTGCTATTTTGAGCAAAACCCACTTCTCTTTTCTACTCCAAAGAAGCCTTTAAGTTCCATCTTCACTGATTCAGCCACTGAAAAGGAGGATTTCAAGTTGGTTTTGGAGGTTCTGATGAGGAAGAAAAGAAGGAATACAGTGATTGTTGGGGACTCCATTTCAACTACTAAAGGACTGGTTGCAGAGCTCATGGGGAAAGTGGAAAGAAGCGGGGTACCTGACGAATTAAGATTGGCCCACTTTATTAAATTTCAGTTATCCTCTGTCTCTTTGAGGTTCATGAGGAGAGAGGATATGGAGATGAAGGTTGCAGACTTGAGAAGGAAGGTGGGTTCTCTTGTAACAGGAGGTGGGAGCAATCATCTATGCTGGAGATCTCAAATGGGTAGTTGAAGGTGGTGTTGGTGAGAAAGAGGGAGGATTCTCAGCAGAAGTATGTAGTTATAATGCTACTGATCATCTGGTTGCAGAGATACGAAGGTTGCTCTCAGACTATAGCTGCTCAAACAGTAAGGTATGGTTAATGGCCATTGCAAATTATCAAACTTACATGAGGTGCCAGATGAAGCAACCCTCTCTTGAGACTCAATGGAATTTTCAAGCTGTCTCTGTTCCTTCAGGTGGATTGGGTTTGAGCCTCCATGCTTCCAACTAAGCCAACCATCAATAGCTTCACTCAAATGCATTAAGTTTTAGATTTATAATGAAATCCTTGAATTTTTGCTTGGATTTGTGTTTCTAATATTCATTGTTTTGATTTTTTGATTTTTTTTGATTTTTTCCAAATATCTTCTAATTTTACCTTCTCAAAGAGGGTCCACTTATTAAATTCGATCTGGTTTCTTTATTTTATCATTTTATTTATACATTCTATTTGTTCATTTACTTATTGATCTAATTGTTTATTTTCAGCTAAACCACAAGTTTATTTACCATTTTAGTTTGCCCTTTCCCTTGTTTAGAATAGATCTGGAAGAAATTTTCTTTTGATAATCACCAAATGTGAATAAAATACAGTACCCACAATAAATAGAAAAATAAAAACAGAGCATTAGTTACTATATATGAAATTCATTTACCATATCTATATTGACTGGAAAATTTAGAGATTCTTCTTTCTTTTTTTTTAAATTCCTTTTTTGCATTAGATTTAATCTTTTCTTTTCTTTTTTTCATTCTTGTAGTGCCCTTGACTCAAAGGTATCTCTCTCTCCAAACACATCTCTAGTGCCAAAAACAAAACCTTTCACTCCTAAGGAAGAACCAGACAGTCTCACCTGTTGTGCTGATTGTATCTCCAATTTTGAATCAATAAGCAACATAATTACCTTTAAAAAAAAATACTCAAATGAATAAACTGCCCAACCTACCCTGGGGTAAGACCAACAACAGCTAGGTTGAGATTAGGACTTGGATGGCTAGGTCCAACAACAGCCAATGAAGGATTCTAGTCGTAGGCCTTCGAACCTTACAGACACCCCCTAGCAAGACAAGAAACACATCGTTAAAATGTAAAACTACCAATTTTTCTCACGTTAAGCTCGGTTAAAATGTAAAACTACCAATCCTTCCCACGTTAAGCTCAAGCACTTAGGTGATTACCATCCAAAGACTAGTATCTTGACATTAGATTAAGATAGAATTGAACCGAACGTAACCAGGTCATGATAATAAGCCAGATCTCAGTATAAACTAAACAGACTTATTCAAACAGATCTGTATAAACTACAGCAGACTTATTCAATGAATTAGCACAAATACAGAATTGTTTTTATGTACTCTATGTTTTAAAACCCAAGATGAAAAGAAATTGCAAAGATACATACAAGTGATATTTAGTTCCAACTTCCAATCCCAATCTTGATCTTCTTAGGCCAAGAGGGGAGAATTAAGGGGTTGGGGGTGTTGGTGTCAAGCTGTAATGTTCATATATGACATTAGGGTGATTTACTAAAAGGAAAGGGGTCATGGTCTTGACCTTATAATGAGAGACCATTATTAATGGATCTTAATTAAAAAGGTAGGAATAAGTCACCCGGTACAGCCCATAAAGTCAGAATCAAGACAAAACCCATTGGAGAACTTTCTTTAGTTGGTTTTAAAACATATAAGAATCTGTGAATGGTTGGGATTTGGGAAAAAGTTCAAGAGTTGGAGGTAACAAGGAGAAGAGGGGAGATAAATCCATTAATATCAGAAACTTAGAGAGGTGACTGAATATATGGAGAAAAGCAGCAAATTTAACAGCAAATCTGAGAAGTATCAAATATCAGTCCCTTCCCCTGTTAAAATATTTTTTTTAGGTCAATGTCCAGCTCTACAATGAGAGGGAGTTAGAGATTGAGAGTAACAAACAGGGGAGGAAGATGTATAGGGGGGTGTTGAGATTAGAGAGTTGAGAAGCTTTCATCATTTGTCAATCTGTCCACACATATGAAGCACTGTTTAGGTTATCAATTAATGCAGTATTTGCAAAGCACAATTTAAATCACCTTAAGCAAAGACAGAATCCAAAGTTTCCCAACATCTATTCATTAGCTTGGGTAACTAGTCAAAGAATAAGGTGTTAGTTTGGTGATCAACACATGCACCACCCAAGTTTCATCATTTAAAGGACTTGAACACTATTTTGAAGAGATAGTGAGAAGTACAATCAATGTCAAAATCTAGAGAGTTTAAACAAAGATAAACTGCTTTGGGGCTATCAATATCCACTCAATTCCATTTAAAATTGTAATCAAATAAATTAAATGCCATTGATTTTGATTAATGAATATTTGGAAGAATGAAAGATATTTCTTTTAAGTTTCTTATAGTCGGCTTAGCCTTGTACGATATTCGTAATTTAGGGTTACCTCAACCCCACTTCCATTTTAAATAAATTCTTTCTTAGCTGATAAAAACAAAAATGAGAATTGAAATGGTAAATTAATGTTATCTATAGATATCTTTCACTACTCCTTTCACAAGGATTATTAAAGGTACTTGTTCTATTACTCTTCTCAGCCATGTTCATGGAATACCAAACTCCTACAATTCTTGCCACAACCATAAACCAAGACACAACTAATTTATTAAAATTTAAAATTCAATCATGGCCATACTATATATATATATATATATATATATATATATATATATATATATATATATATCAATTAAGGAATCAAAAGTTTGGACCAAACTGTAGTTATGCTTTTATATTTGGTTTTTCCATAGAAATTAACATCTGATCAACTAGCAAGAACACAAATACATAAAAAATTAACACCCCCCCCTCCAACACACACACACACACAAAAAAGAATATAAAGTAAAATCATTAGATTATACACGGATTACAATTAATAATTGCAGCCAGGATCAGGTTCATAGAAGATTTCAATCTTTACTTAACTACAGATTACAACTAACAATGACGAGTACATAGACAAACAACATCACATATATGCATGATTCTCTCTTATGCTTCTACTTAAACGTTTGTGTGTGCATTATTTTCACTAATATGTAGTGTGGTAGAAAATGCAGATGAAGATCTTTAGATCTTCACTTCTACTAAAGCATAGGATGCGCAGAATCAAACAAAGACTCGCTTGGTTTTTACTAATTAATATTTTAAAGTCCCCTCTATAAATTCAATTGAAAAAAAAAATTAAATTAAAGTGAGGCAGTAATATCTTGAGCAAAACTTCCATGAGTTGAGAGATGGACCTTCCAATCCACTTGGCACCAGCATTGAATCACTGAGGCTGATTTAGGTCTCTCATCTCCCCTACGTCTCAGTTCTCAATCAACAACTAAAACATAAAAAACCAAGAATCCCATACAGTCCAACTAATAAATGGTTTTGGGATTCAAACCTCAAGGAACCTTTATGCAAGGAAGACCATAACTAAATATTGAGGTTAATGGGTGAATGATGATTCAAATGGTAATTATTAGACTGAGGAATTAGTCTCTCTATTATTTTCATAAGCTAGCTTGTCCAACCATTGGAAAAAAAGAAGAAGAAGAAAGGAATCAGAGACAACAAACTCATTTTGTTTAGGTTGATTTAACATATTTCCTACCCACTTTAGATTTACAAGAGAACATCAATGGCATAATGTAAACTAGACTACAACAGTACATACTTTAAAGGTTTGAGAAAACTCCAGCTAATTAAACAAATAGAGATTACAGATTATATAAGTGAAGGATGAGCAGATTATGCACTTCTGTAAGGCTTTTACATGATCTGATCCAATTTTTATTGGGGTTAAAATTTTGGCCATTTCTCTGCAAAACAGAGACAATCTTTCGGCCTTTTTTTTCCCCCCTCAAAGCAAAAGTGTATTAATCAATTATCATTGGTTAACTTTCATATAGCAAAGAGATTGAGATTTCATTATGTGAATTCGAGGGCCATCATGAACCATATATTCCAGGTTCTATGCAACATCAATATGATATCAAAGCAAACCAGGAATGGCAATGGAGGGGTTCTAGACTCCGTAGTCAAAGGGTGAACAACAAGGAACTTAGAGCATTATACCTACAGGACCAAACCTATCCTTAAGCATCAGGCATTACATCCTTGTTATAACACACCCAATAATTCCTAAAAAATGGTTTCTCTCAACAGAATTATGTGCTTGGTATGTCATAAGTGTAGTCTGCCAATTTGAGTAAGTCCAAATTGGTTTGCACCTGAACACACTGATGCGATTTCACATAGACAACCACAATATAAATAGAAATCCAAGAATAAAGGCTGAATAGAAGAGTTAAATGCAAAATCCAGTAGCACAACATGAGCGCAAGACAACCCACAATTCATCATCATCGACTACAAAATCAGTCAAATAGTGTTCACATTGAAGGAGAGAGAGATAGAGACAGATCAAAGAGGAATAAGAAGAGTAAGAGCTCACTACGTACCTCAGAGTAGGAGATGCTCCCCAAGCAGGGAGGCCAAGAGCAACACCACCGTCAGCTACAGCAGGCTGGAGCTCTTGACAGTGGTAGCCAGAGCAACACCAACCCTAGAATCTTCCCCTTGATCCTCAATCGGTTGTTTTAGCCCCAAATGGTCCACAACGGTTGCAGTGGAGAGAGGTTGAAAGAGATTTAAGAGAAATCTGAGAGAGAATGTGGGAGATTGAGATAGATTTGAAGAGAATGTGAAGATTAGAGAGGGACACAAGGACGGTGATCAGTGAACAGTTTGAGTTCTTTGCTGAAGCCACAAATAGTCCTCAGCTTGCAGCGGCAAGAGAGTGAAAGAGACTGTGGGATGATCAATCGTCCATGGCCATTGTTAATCAACAACCCAAGCCAACATCAATGGGTGATCTGTTTTGTAATAACTGAAGAGACAAGATAAAGGTTCTTTATCTATCAATCGGACATTGTTCAACAATAACAAAGAGAGCGATTTGAGGGAGAATGCGAGAGATTAAGAGAGAAACTCAGGGATTGGGATTTGAGGGAGAACGATTGTGATAGATTGAGAGAGAAACGTGAGGGATTGGGATTTGAGATTTTAGAAAGGGTCGATCAGTTAGCGCGCGGCAAGAGGCGGGAAATGAATAGAGTTCAGAGTTTTTTCGTGAAAAATAGTAGCGGCGATTATCAATAAACGTGGCTATATGGTTCCCCATCTAACGGCGTTTTCTTAATAAACACCCGAAAACACATAACTACAATATGATATTACGGCATTTAAAAATAAACGCCGTTGTATTGTTTCATACCCCGGTGGTTTAGCACAAACGCGCGAAAAAAGCATTATATTAAGCGGCGATTATCAATAAACGTGGCGATAGTTCCCCATCTAACGGCGTTTTCTTACTAAACGCCCGAAAATACTTATGGGAGGAGTACATCTAATATGATATTACGACATTTATATGTAAACGTCGTTGTAGTGTTGTATACAGCGGCATTTCAAAACAAACGCCCCTAAATATGTATATGTAGCGGCGGTTACATGTAAACGCCATGATTTCTACTTATTATCCTTTATACACCGACGTTTGGTGGTAAACGCCGGCGAATATTCATATATACCTGCGTTTATAGATAAACGCCGCCAAGGCCCGTCAAAAAATGCCGCGAAAGACCCTTTTTCTTGTAGTGCTTGAGGATCTTACTTCTTGGAGCCTCAACGTGGGTGCTACTTCCTTGAGGTAGGTAAGCCTTTAAGGCCCTCCCTTCCTTCTATATTTGGTTTTTTGGGGTTGGGAGATGGTGGAAAATCGATCTAGGGTTTACTTTGGAACCCAAAAATCGATGGGAACTCATGGCCTTAAATTTTATGAAGCTATTTGACTCTATTGGCTAACCTCAAAGCTCCCAATCCCAACCCAATCGATAGACATAGGGTTTCTATTCTATTATGCTCTAAATGAAGTTCTCTTGCTTTCCCCCTCTTGAATCCTTGGAATACATAGACCTAATGAGGTCTTAGGATCTTAATGGACCAAGGAGGAAGCTCCCTTGGTGTTCCCTTTCCTTCAATCCACTTGGGAATGGAAGCCTTGGTGAATAACCCTTTAATTTTGGAGTTTAGAGCCACGTGGTTTTACCTGCGGTTTCAAGACCTACGAGAAACCGCCCCTTCAACCACCCTGAGACCATCTTCTTAAGAAGCTCTCTGTTGAAGTCGGCTTTACCTGCGGTTTCATATCTGAGGTAAAATCACACGTAAAACCGCACCCAACAGAACCTTTCCTAAGCCCCTGTTAAGGTTGGTTTTACATGTGGTTTTAGGTTTGGGCATGAAACCACCCATAAAACCACCCTACCTTTAAAATCTACACCTTAGGTAATTTGTGGGGGGACCTTTTGGGAACCCTCCCCTTTGAAATTATTAATCATATTCTCACTCTTTCATTAGGGTAAATCTCTCATTCTTGCAACGTGTTACTTAACCGCGGCGGCAACTCATAACTACGGGACATAACACATAAGGTGAGTGGGTTTGGTTGTTTGGGCTTGATATTATTATTGCATTGTATATTATGTCATCATTATAAATTATTAAGCATGCTTGCGCATATTGCATACTTTTATATATGATTGTTATGATATTGGTTGGAGATGCTTTACTTTGATGGGTTACGGTGCCGGTGGGTGCCGGAACCTCGGATACTATATATATTTATGAAGTAATTATGCTGAATATCATATTGAACTGTATGCGCCGTGCCGTTCTGGTAATCGGACACTAAACCAGATGAAAAATTGATGCGCCCGGATTACCTCTCGGGACGATAGGACTTGTATGTAGTATATCTGCGGCTAGGATTTTACATCCTTATGCTACGACTCTTATCAACAGGGGTTTAGGTGTTGGGTAATCAGTACACCGGATTCTGTGGAGGTGGGAGAGGCCAGTCATGGTAGTATTGGTTATCAGGGGTCTGCCACTGAGTGATCTTGGAGGCTTCGATCGGCGTAGGTCCCAGGTGACAATTGAGGTTTCATTGTGGCGATAAGTTAAGTGACCCACAGTGTCTCCCGAGTTGTCACAGTAGCATATACCTCTGACTTAGTTGTGTGATAGGTGGAAAAATAGAATTAACATGTGCATGCATCATTGGACTATGTGAATTGTGAGTTTGTGCATCCCCATCCTCTCACTGGCTTAGTGGAGCTAACCCCCTCGTATATACATTTTTTTAGATTATGATGCAGGTATGGAGGAGCCGAAAGCTGTGTTAGAGGAACATGGCAATGGGTGTCTTTGTGACGATTGTGCCTACAGGCCGTGAGAATTCTAGGGACTTGTTTCCCTTTTGTTTATTTTAGGGCGTAGGCCCATGTATAAACATTTACTGTTATACCCTTGTTGATAGTTATTAGATGGTAATAGAAAATGGATTAATTACAGTATTTATCATCTAGGCTTTGATCATCTTGTAACTATTTGATTTTATACGCTTCTGTAAAACTATTGATCTTTTGGAATGTAATATTCCCCTTTTCGCACTCTGATATTATATTGTTTTAATATTAGTTATGACTGTGCGTTGGGACACTGTGTCAGTGATCCTGGCAGATTAGTAGGATGACACGCATCGTCCTAGTCACCCCTTGTATTGTATTTTATTCATTGTTGGGATGGGGGCGTGACAGAGTATCAGAGTAATGATGCTCTGCACCGACCACAGTCTTGCGGACTCTTGATTTACTCTCCACAATTAGGTTCTAAACTAAAAATCTTCAAGAACATAAATGATTGTGTGCAGACATAGGAGACGACTGATTGTGGTGAAACAAGAACTTAGAAGATAATAGGTAACATGGAACTTAGGATTTAAACCATAGGCTGTTAAGGTACAACTATATAATTGTTGGTTGAGTCTTAAGTAGGTCATAGATGGACAATTATATGCTATAATTCATAAACAATAATGAATCAATTATAATCAAGCACAATTATCAACAATGATTTAAACTAGAGAGAATTAAGCAAATACATAGAGATACATATAAGATTAATTACAAATATCCAATTGTTCCAAATCTTCTTGGGAGGCAGCCATATCCTTCTCATTTTAACATTCATGATTTCATCCATTCCAATAAAAACATATGACTCCATCCTGCTCAATCAAAAGATACCAATCTAAACACCATAATTGTTCCAGATTCTCTGTTTGGGCATAACTGTGCCTTTCCCAACTCAAAATGCAAGATCTCATCTGTTCCAACTCAAAACATTTGATTCTATTTATCTCAGATTAAATATACAAGTCTACCATTTCTAAAAGTTCCCAGTTGTTCATCCTAAGACAAGAACTAGAAGAACTGATCCAAGATAACTTCAATTTGTTGAGAGAAAGCTGGGCTAGACGTTGCACCACCGCCACCACCGTGACCAAGAAAGGTGTTGATGTCATCTACCCCTCTCTCGATACCCTCTAGGCGCCGAGTCTAGTCGGAGAGTTGCTTCGTGACCTCATCGAAGTCATCCACCACTCGCAGGTTCAGCCGCCTTATGGTCGTCAGAATGTCACTACCTCTCGCCTGATGAAGGAGTAGGGATTCCTTCCAGGTGAACAGTAGGTCTTCTCTTCCCCAATGGAGACATTGATAATGCCGGCCAACTATGCTGCAGTGAAGGCTATAGGGACCCCCTTGGCATATGAAACAACCCGATAATTCTGTATGCCCGGGTTCTCGATGTCCAGATTTGTATAGAAATGACAAATGAGTTTCAGATAGTATGGTTCAGGAAGGTTGAGAATGTTGGTCCACCCCAATGCCTCGAATCTCTGCCCCACCATGTAAGTTTTTAGGTCATCCAACACTACATCCCGCCCTTCCACCATATTTTTGAAGCGGAAGTAGTCTTGGTAAAGCTCTTGGTCCTCTATCTTTTGAAACCATAGTGGATCTAGGACAGTTGGTGCAATTGTTCAACGCGTGCACGTCGTGTTCTTGGAGCCATTGATTGTTTTAACCTGCAGCCAAAAGCCAAGATTGATAGAAAATTAGTACCTTAAAGGCTAAGGCCTAAGTAGATGATCAATGTAAGGTTGTGAAGTTCAAAACCTAGCCCTTGATTTTCCCTTTCAAAGCAAATTAAATTACAACAGGATTCTTAGGCTAGAAAATTCTGATTTTTATCAAATTGTGATCTAAGAAGTTGGGGAAAAAGGAAAGGCATGGCCATTATGTGAATGACATGATAAATAATGAAGATTCATGGTCATAATATGCCTATAAAGTAATGCTTTATGCAAAACAGTGAGTTCAAGCAAAATATGGACTTATTTGATCTTGAAACATGCTATAAACTTTAAAGAAAATTTTTAGATTTTGTGATTGGGAGATTGAATCATAAGAAAGAAGTAAATATGGTTTGTGACAACTCAGAGAATGTAAGCTAAGCCCTATCTAGTAAGACCGAATCAAATATGGCAAAAGAGAAGAGAAAAATTTGATTAGGTTTTGGTTTTTCCAAAATCCAACCCAAATCCTTGGATTAGATGCCATAGTTGGGTGCAAGCCCTTGTATAGGTTGCTTGTGGTGAGAAAATGATTAAGATTAGGTTACAAACAACCTATTAGGCAAAAAGAAAGCAAAAACCCCAAGTTTTCAAAACCTGAATCGTGTTTTGGGGTTTCTCCAAGAGAAAGAAATCGATGGGAGAGATAGAGATCTTACCTGAATGCGATTGGATGTTATTGAGGAGTGATTTGGAGCACCAAAATCCTCCAAGGAGTGAGGAGAGAGCAAGTACGATCGCAGTTGGGGTTTCTCCAGAGCTTTAGAGTTGTATTTTGAAAAAGGGAAAATAAGCCTTTAAATCGCGGACTTTAAATTTAAAGAAAAAGGCCCGACGATTTTACATACGATTTCAGCCCAGGTAAAAACCACCTGAAAATCCGTACTTAGCCGAGGCTGTTTATTCTGGTTTTAGTCTCAGGCGGATTTACTTGCGATTTCATATTTGAGTAAAACCAGGCATAAAACCGCCCAAGCCAGAAAGGGTTTTCTTGCCCTGTCTTGATGAACCAACCTACGTTAGGCTTTTATTTTCTTCGTTTGATGTTTCCTTCGCCCCTTGTGACCTATCTTACCCTGGTAATTTAAGCTCTATGCTTGGTAAATAAAAGTATAGAAGAGAAATGTCTACAAGATGTGGAAATTATATTATGACAAGAGCATATAAGGGAAATGAGACATAATAACCATAGGAAGATGTTTGGAGTGAAGAGAAATGAATAAGATCAATGCACATGTAAAATCCATGTGAGATCCCTGATGCATGGATGTGAATAATGAGATCAATATGAACAACATGTACTTTTGGCTACTATACATTCCAAGCAATGCCAATCAAACAAGTTACTGGATGAAAATACCTCAACAAGAGACAAGAATTATTTATCTGAAGAAAAAAGGAAAGATTCAAGGATTTTATCAATAATCATATATACAAGGGACTATACTTGAAGATAAGATAATGTGATAATTTTCTATGAGATTTTATGGCATGTAAAAGAATTAGATTTAAACTTGGAGAGTTTTCCCAAAATATTATGAATTGAGGATTTTACCACAACCAAAACCTGAACATAATCCAAGTAAAATTCAACTAGACATGACGAACATAGCAACAATCTCTAAAATGCTTGCAAAGACTTGAAATTTTATGAAAGATGCAATAATCAAACAAGGATCCAACAACTTAGTGCCATCGATCAAATAGGGCTTGATTTACATCCAAAAACCCTAGTTTCAATCAGTTTGGTATGAATTTGGTGTACATGGCCATGTGATTACAAGCAAAATCAAGACATGATCAAACCTTAAAATGATTCATCCCAAATCCAAGAAAAGAGGAAGTAGAAATGGGAAGAAAGCCATATCTTGAACAACTGAGAGTTGAACTTTGAGCCTTGAGATTACAAGAAAAACCACCCAAAGGAAGCTTGAACGGAAGTCCCTATAGAGCTTTTTCTCCCTGCAGTTATGTCCCTTTCTTTGGAGCCAAAAGTGTGTTTTAAAACTCACGGCTCTGTTTTGTTAAATTTTTGCGAACAGACGAACGAATGGATCCACTTGTCGTGAATCCGCTTCGCACAAAACTTGAAATTATCATTTTAAATCTATGCGGATCAACGAACGGATCCACACTCATGCATCCATCCATAAATCTGTTTGACTTAAACCCTCTCGGCCATTGAGACTTTTGAGATCGGACGAACGGACGGATTCACATTCCACATCCGCCCATTACTCCGCTCTCCCTATCCTAGATTGGATACCCCGTTGTGTGACCCATTTGTGGGAACCACTTAAGTCTAGTTAATACCTTGAAATTGAAAGAGGTTAGGACTTGTACCCGACTGGGCTAGTTAATAAGAACTAGCAGGCATTGGTAACCGCTGTGACTCCTCTTTTACATAAAAGGAGAAGAGTTACCTTTGAGAATGAAGACCTTAGACCCTGTGAATTTAAAGACCCGAACCTTATGGATAGGGAAACCTAAACCTATACGGGTAGAGACCCTTAATGGGATGCGTAGAATCTAAACCTGGGGGTAGGAACTAGGAAAGGAAAGTAATAGGCTGGTTTGGGCTGTTTATTTGAGTAAACCATAAAGGTCTCGTGTATTTGGAAGTCAGTCATAACACCTCGAGCTAGTGACGACTCTATTTGAACTTTACTTGATCCATCCAAACCTTATTTAGACTCATAGAGAAAGTCCTACACCGTGATTTGACTTTCTAAAAAAAGGACTTAGCGAACCATACCTGAGAACTACTTGTTCTTGTGGATTGATCTAGATGACAGATATGTCCATAGGGATGTGAATATAATTATTGAATTTATGCCTACGTATTGGTGTGATAAATATATATAGATATCCCTTAGAACCTTGGACTTGTGTGACTAGAGTGATTCTCTGGTACTACAAGTATGACTTACCTCGACCTTGCTGTGAAACTAGTTGGAGCCCTGACCTTGGTTGACCAAACCTTAGGGTAATGAATAATGAATTTAATTACCAGATAGGTTAAATTATGGAGACCTGCTTGAAGAGTTGACTTGGACAAAAACTAGTAAAGGTTGTTGGTTCTCGAAAGAGGACTGATGTGGACTCTTCCCTGTGGGATAACTGTATAGTAGGTTTAAAGGTTGTGAAAGCTGAAACTGAAGGATGTAACAAGACCTTCTCCAACGACAGATATGAATGGGGTAATGGATCATCAAATGCGTTCTCTCCGTATTGGGAGTGAACAATAGGAGATTCCATCAATATTCTAAATCATTCTAAAGTTGGGTTAGGTAATGAGACAACCAGATGTGAAAGCCTTCAGAATGTGAACCCTATGTTTGAAAATGGACAGGTTAAATCCTGTAACCCAAGAATGACCAGAGTAGTGAAGGCTAGAGTAGTATCACCTGATCTGGAAGATTTAGGGAACCTTGTTCCTTGAGACTCAACTTAGTAGTTGAAACCCTGTTTTTCTTGGGTTATTGTAAACCACATTTCTTGTGGTAATGTGACCCTATAAAGGAAAAGAATTGTGAAACCTAACTTGCTGTGCCATGTAGGCGCTGCCTCATCTTGGCCTTTTGACTTAGTTTAAGATGTGAAAAACTTGGGACGTTGTTACTCAACAACCCTTATCACTTAAGACCCTAGCTGCCTCAAACTTCGGGGATGAAATTTTTTATAAGGTGGGGAGGATGTTATACTCGCACCCTGGATCATAATTAATTATTGTTTCTTTCCTACGATGTGTAGTTATCACTGCCACGTATGCTGGTGAGCTGTTCTCACTGGTGGTCAAACCCAGCTATAAAATTTTAACCACAGTACGGGTTTGCCTGTGGAGGAAACTATTCGGGGTCATGGGTGACAAACCATGACGGCTAAGAAGTAAGTTCTAGCCTTTAATTTCACTTATTTACCCTTTCCCTCGATGCCCTCGAAGTACGGGTCGAGATTTGGACCACCTGGGCTATTTTAGTTGAGTTGGGAATATTTTATTTATAGGTCCCAGTTACCTCGAGAAACGTGTGAGGGACTTGTGTTCTATTATTACGTGGACCCCACCCTTTAATAGACCCTTTGATAGACTTCTTTCCTATTTAGAACTAATGGGTGACCCATTTAACTTAAAGTACCCATATGGTTTAATGACCCATTTAACTTGGACCGACCCATTTAACCTACTTGACCCATTTGACTAGTTGAACTTAAAAATGGGTTCTTATTCTATTAGTACCCAACCAAATGGACCCTAAAGCATCACTTGCCTTAAATAGAACTAAGGGCTTTTATTTTTCATTACTTCTCCACCAAGCCTAAAACGTAGAGGAGAGAAAGAGGAAGGATAGAAAGAAGAAGAGGTGTGGAGGAGCTTGAAAGGGGAGGCTTGAGGATCTTGCTTCTTGGAGCCTCAACGTGGGTGCTATTTCCTTGAGGTAGGTAAGCCTTTAAGGCCCTCCCTTCCTTCTTTATTTGGTTTTTTGGGCTTGGGAGATGGTGGAGAATCAATCCAGGATTTACTTTGGAACCCAAAAATCGATGGGAACTCATGACCTTGATTTTTATGAAGCTATTTGACTCCATTGGCTAACCTCAAAGCTCCCAATCCCAACCCAATTGATAGACATAGGGTTTCTATCCTATTATGCTCTAAATGAAGTTCTCTTGCTTCCCCCCTCTTGAATCCTTGGAATTCATAGATCTAATGAGGTCTTAGAATCTTAATGGACCAAGGAGGAAGCTCCCTTGGTGTTCCCTTTCCTTCAATCCACTTGGGAATGGAAGCCTTGGTGAATAACCCTTTAATTTTGGGATTTGGAGACACGTGGTTTTACCTGCGGTTTCAAGACCTACGAGAAACCGCCCCTGCAACCACCCTGAGACCATCCTCTTAAGAAGCTCTCTGTTGAAGTCGATTTTACCTGCGGTTTTATATCTGAGGTAAAACCGCACGTAAAACCGCACCCAACAGAACCTTTCCTAAGCCCCTGTTAAGGTTGATTTTACATGTGGTTTTAGGTTTGGGCATAAAACCACCCATAAAACCAACCTACCTTTAAAATCTACACCTTAGGTAATTTGTGGGGGGACCTTTTGGGAACCCTCCCCTTTGAAATAATTAACCATATTCTCACTCTTTCATTAGGGTAAATCTCCCATTCTTGCAACGTGCTACTTAACCGCGACGGCAACTCATAACTACGGGACATAACACATAAGGTGAGTGGGTTTGGTTATTTGGGCTTGATATTATTATTGCATTGTATATTATGTTATCATTATAAATTATTAAGCATGCTTGCGTATATTGCATATTTTTATATATGATTGTTATGATGTTGGTTGGAGATGCTTTACTTTGATGGGTTACGGTGCCGGTGCCGGAACCTCGGATACTATATATATTTATGAAGTAATTATGCTGAATGTCATGTTGAACTGTATGCGCCGTGTCGTGCTGGTAACCGGGCACTAAACCAGATGAAAAGTTGATGCGCCCAGATTACCTCTCGGGACGATAGGACTTGCATGTAGTATATCTGCGGCTAGGATTTTACATCCTTATGCTACGACTCTTACCAACAAGGGTTTAGGTGTTGGGTAATCAGTACATCGGATTCTGTGGAGGTGGGAGAGGCCAGTCATGGTAGTATTGGTTATCAGGGGTCTGCCACTGAGTGGTCTTGGAGGCTTCGATCGGCATAGGTCCCAGGTGACAATTGAGGTTTCATTGTGGCGATAAGTTAAGTGACCCACAGTGTCTCCCGAGTTATCACAGTAGCATATACCTCTGACTTATTTGTGTGATAGGTGAAAAAATGAAATTAACATGTGCATGCATCATTGGACTATGTGAATTGTGTGTTTGTGCATCCCCATCCCCTCACTGGCTCAGTGGAGCTAACCCCCTCGTGTACACATTTTTTTAGATTATGATTCAGGTACGGAGGAGCCGGAAGCTGTGTTAGAGGAACATGGCAACATGTGTCTTTGTGACGATTGTGCCTACGGGCTGTGAGAATTCTAGGGGCTTGTTCCCCTTTTGTTTATTATAGGGCATAGGCCCATGTATAAACATTTACTGTTATACCCTTGTTGATAGTTATTAGATGGTAATAGAAAATGGATTAATTACAGTATTTATCATCTAGGCTTTGATCATCTTGTAACTATTTGATTTTATACGCTTCCGCAAAACTATTGATCTTTTGGAATGTAATATTCTCTTTTTCGCACTCTGATATTATATTATTTTAATATTGGTTATGACTGTGCGTTGGGACACTGTGTCAGTGATCCTGGCAGATTAGTAGGATGACACGCGTCGTCCTAGTCACCCCTTGTATTGTATTTTATTCTTTGTTGGGATGGGGGCATGACACTTGTAGTTTTCCGATGTGGGACTAAAGCACTTTTTTCAAAATAACAAAGTATTTATTTAATCTCTCATTTTATTATAATCTATCTAACAGATCCTCTACGGCGCGTTGCCGACCTGTAGAGCGGCGTAGACTGAGCCACGTGCGCAAAGACCGCTTTACCCCTACCCAAACGCCTTGTCCGAGAGGGAGTAAGGCGGTCATTGCGCCACACAGGCCGCAACGGGCAACTACGCCATAGACGATCCAAATTGTATAGATAATGCTCCCTTTCCCTATGTTATAGTAAGTAAGAAATCGGGGTAGATTAGGCGGTTTATAACTTCCATAAAAGTGATACAAGAGGAAGTCGATCTCTTGCTTCTTCTGGAGAGATTTGCATGTTAATTAAAACCTTTACATTCTCGAGTTGGATCCGACTCTATAGAAGTAATGGACTCTGGCGAAGACAAAAACAGGGTATGGCAACTGCAATTGATTTTGTGAAGTCGATGCTGCCCTTCTTCATGTGTCTTGTAGTAGTTTTCTTGCTCTACTGCTTGCTATGGTGGATCTCCAGACACAGACACAGACACAGACACCATGTGGGCTCGATGGAACTCGCCCTTCAACTGCGAACAATGCACTCTAGTGGTGATGAAACAATAACAACAACAACAGCAACATTAACAATCTCTAGGGGTCTGTATCCAGTCATTGCATCCTTACCGATATTTGTCTATGGAGAGAGCAGCGATGGCCGTGGGACGAGAGAATGTGCTGGTTGCATAGGCTGTTTAGAGGATGAAGAGATTGTTACGTTTCTACCCAACTGTAAACATATGTTCCATGCACAGTGCATCATTATATGGTTGAATTCCCACACTACTTGCCCTATTTGCCGCATCGATGTTGAACCTCATGCTCTTCCTTGAAGGACTAGGGTTTCTCTATATTATACTGCGCATCGCATGAGATCTATATATAAGGTACGTGTTATTTGTTAAAGATGAGATGTGTGTAGGGTTTTATAATATCGTCATCAGAATAGTGGAAGCTCTGGCCGGTTTTGCTCAGCCATGGACGAAAATTAAACCTGTCTTGGGTGAAACAGGCAAATTTGTTTTCTATGTGTGTGATCTCCTCTTTTTCATTTTTTCTCTTTTATTAATTATTGTGTTGTAAATCTCACCACACCCGATCACACCTTGTACACCTTGTTAGATAAAATTCTTTGTGTCCAAACAGGACAGAATTTTATCTAACAAACCTTGTATGTTAGCTGTCATTCTTATCTTGTACGTCATCTTATATAGGGCTTAATTATAACAGTTGTAGTAGCTTCCCTTATATAACCCCAGAATCAATCTCTATCAATTAGTTCCTAGTAATTAGCGTAGAATCTTATCTTTCCCTTGACCTATGCCTGATTGTGTTCCTTCAATTCTTAGGCTGATATTTTGGTCAACCTAAGAAGCTTATCAGGTCAGGCTCATGGATTACTAATTAGTCTTATTAGGTAAATTACGGATTCGGGTCCTCTGTAGCGCGACACAGTATGTAACGCATCATCTGACTGCCCGGCCCTGTGTGCTCAGACATGCACGTAACCCAACACACAGTAGGGTGTTGGGCTGCATGCCCAAGCACACAGGGCCATTAGATGTGCGTTGCTACACACTGTGTCACGCTACAGAGGAGCCGGCCAACACGTAAATTACTGTCAGCCCTCCTTCCCGGCCTCCCCCCACCCTACAATAAGTTTAATATTCTTAAAATCAACTAAATTCATTAAAGTGGTAAATTTTTTCATTTCTTTTGTATTTATCAATCAAAGTTCCTATTTAATGCTATATATATCATGGGTCTATATATTTACCAATTCTAACATGCATTAAGCGTTAGTAGAGGATATTTAGAGAGGATATTGCCAAATCCCCAAATCACTTTTCCTATATATGTTATAATAAGTAAGAAATCAGGGTCGATCAGGCTGTTTATTCCTTCCATTAATAGTGATATAAGAAGGACTCGATCTCTTGCTTGCTAGGCTGCTCAAAGCTTGGCTTATTCCATTTGAATTGTTACATGTCATATCTGATCAGAAAGCAATTCAAGTTATATATGATTTGTTTTCTGTTTTTTTTTTTAATTTTATTTAATCAAAATACTTATCAGGTTGCTTGTGCGCTTTTTATATGTAGAAACCGTTTAATTATTATGATAAAAATGTGACAACCGGCCATAATTGGGTGCGCGTAGGCTAGCAATGAAGGTTTTGACTAACTGTAGCCCATTGGGACAATTTAATTAATTCTCATGAAGTACTGATGATTTTTCCCTAATGTCGGCGGTCCCTCTTGTAGGAGATCGGAGTACTAGGTTTGGAGGTTGGAGGAGGAGCCTGTTATGTGCTTAATATATGGGGCCTATATATTCTAGTGTATGGACGTTAGATTGATCAGTCTAGTATGAGATAGGTTAAATGCCTTAATTTAGGATACGTGTTCCATCAGTTTCGGAGCTTTTGATGTATCCATCAAGTACCCAACAGAACCCCCAAATTGAATTTTAGGATTCGTTTATATTGGGACATGCAGTTTTGTACTTTCAGTGCTCTATATTATACGTACTGCAGGAAACGTTATATATAGCTTGAAATCTTGAAGTGGAACCCTAGATTCTTTATATGGAGGTTGTTATCAGAGATCTCCAATTAGAAGATGAGTCATAGATAGTATTAAAACAAAGCGTGAAGGCAAACGAAGGGGTCATTCACATAATAATGACTGGATTTGATAGTTACTTTGAAAGGTACAAGCATAACAAAATTTCAAGCAGACACGAAATCAATCAATAATTCAAACATGGATAGAAAGAAGTGAGAGACAAAAAACAGAGAAACGATCCTCGATCAGTTGGGTCTGCCATGGCTATAGTCTCAAATAGAAGGATCATTATAGCAGTCTTCGGTATAATTGCTGTCTTATTGTTTCTCATCCTACTCTATAGGCATGTAGAGCACCTTGTTATGAGCCAGTACTATGCCATGGCCATGCGTGCGTGGCTCTAGAACCGATCAGGGACTCGAAACCTGCAGGCAAGTGCAACCACGCCAACCATTCCATAGAGGCCTTGATATATCAGTCGATCGATCATCGCTAACCTGCCGGTCTTTGTTTACAAAAAAGCCGATCAGGTGGAGGAGAATGGTACAAGAGAATGTACGTGTGGTCTGCTTGAGCGATTTCGAGGAGGAGGAGATTGTCATGCTTCTACCGAATTGTAAGCACTTGTTCCATGCGCAGTGCATCAATATGTGGTTCAGCTCACACTCCACATGCCCGATTTGTCCAAGGAAGAGAAGAGTAGTGTGTGTTGGTTACCATTTACGGCTATAGAATTGGATTAATTTCTTCCACCTCTCATTACTCTTTAAGTTCAGAGGGTAGTGGCCAGTGGATACATCATAGGATGCTTCTGCACAATCTTCTAAGGTTGGAAGACAATACCCTGAACTCAACTCCTTCCGGAGACTCGTTGGTGGAGATAGTTCAGAGAGGAGAATTGATCAGCCTTTTGTTCAAACAAGATCCAGAGAGGCGGTGACTTGGCTACAACAATACTTGTACAACTCCCTCTCTCTCTCTCTCTCTCTCTCTCTCTCTCTCTCTCTCACAACACGCTTGTAGTTTTCTAGTTTTCTTAACTATCTCATTAAGTCATCATCAATTATTTGTTATTAGTAACACGAGACACTTGTATTTCCAACCCAAAAAAAAAAAAAAAAAAAAAACACGAGACACGTGTATGATAAATACAAAGAACTGATCCTCTCAACTTGTAGTATCATTCTGTACTGGTAAGAAAGAGCGCTGCCAAGCCGCATAGCGTACAAGAGAATGTGTGCTCTCTTCACACAAAGGGTAGATATGTCATTTCATAGAGGGGAGGGGGAGGAGAGAGATGAACACAAGAGGTGCTAGTATATGTTACAAGTGACTCCATTTATTTCTTTCATCTCACAATAAGGGCAAATATGTCATTGCATAGGAGATGGGGAGAGTCCGGAGAGAAAGAGATATAAGGAGTCCCCAACGTATGCTCTTGACAACCTTCTTCTTTTTCCCTTACACACATACAGAATCACTATAAACTATAGAGCAAATCATTCAGACCTCCCCTGACCTTTTTGATAATTCAAGAAACTTCCCCTGTCCTTTTGACAACTACTCAGACCATCCTTATTTTTCGAACTTGATTTCACTTAGCCCAAGTCTGTTAACGGTGTTAGTAAATTACCTGTTGTGACCAAAATGCCCTTACACCTTTCCCTTTCTTCTTCCTCTTCTTCTTCCTACCATGGCCACCGCCAGTGCTGCCACTACAGCCATCACCCCACCATGTTCTCCCTGCCCCAACTCACCCCCTCTATCTGCAAACTCCATCCCACCAACAACATCAATTTGATCCAAAACCCAGATTAAACCCATCCACTAGAAAAGAGGGGGCCGGGGGGGGGGGAGAAGGAGAGAGAGAGAGAGAGAATCTGGAAGTAATTAAAGTAGTCCATACCAAAATTTATAGTTATGACTTAAAGCGAAATTGCTAAGAATTGAGAATCTGTGAGGGAGACAGTGTCAGGCCAAACCAGGCGACTAAACCAGGTTGGACTGGGACAGTACGGGTCATCGGATCGGCTTTTTGGGTTTTTGGTTCATGTCCTTGGATTGGTCAACGAGTAAGTCAACGACTTTCGAGTTGGTCAACGGGTTTTTGATTCGGTCAATTAAACCGATGTGAATCAAGTCAACTGGGTTCATTTCTTGGGTCACCCGAAACGACATGAAACGGTTTGATTTTGACCAAGTCAAGCTGAGCTGTTTACAAATCCTTTTATTTATGGGATAAATACGCATACCCCCCTAAGTGGACCAAAAAGGACAGATGCACCCCTAATTTTTTGACAATGCCACCTGGACCCCTCGAAATCCCAGCATACACCCCTAATTCACACGATAATGGCATTTTGGTCCTTTCCGTTAAATGCAAACGGAAATCACTAACTGGACTACTATGAAAAGTTGGTTTTACCCTTTAATGAAATAAAGAAAATAAAACTTGAAAAACGAATTTGTATTATGAAATACCCAAAATACCCTCCCTTATTTCCCTTTCATCTCTCATCTTTCCTATCTCACTTTCCCTTTCACGATCGGCTGAAACCTAACTAGAGAGCTCTTCTCTGCAACTCGCCATTGTTCGATCGATGTTCCTTCGTTAGGGGTTTGGTTTCGAGTTCCACGGTGCTGCTACTCGACTGAGACGAAGAACAGGGACATTCGTCTTCTCCGCAGTTTAGTGGTGCCCCCCCATTCGTCTTCTCCGATCTGTAAGACATTCGGTGGAGCAACCTTGAGCTCGGCGGCGCTGCTACTCGCCGGAGTGTACCCAAGTAAGCATCTTTCTCTCCGCTTCGTCGTCTTACTCGCTCCCAACAATTGCTTCAAATCTCTCCTTTTCTCTTTCAGATTTTGACCTCCGCGAGCCTGCTTTCTCAGAGAAAGAGAGAGGTACGTATTGGCTTATTCCCATTTCCTCATTGTTTCCGTTTCTTTCTTTCTTTGTTTCATTTATCTCTGTTGCTATAATGATTTGAATGTTGATCTCGTTAGGTTATCTGCTAGATCGTACACAGATACGGCTTATTCAGTCAATGCCTGTTCTTCATATTGTCTTAGGGGGGTATGCGTATTATCCCTAAAAAAAATGTCAATTTTATGTTTCACCTGTGGTTGTGGACATGGTCAAATATTAAATTATGCAATCATGTTAGGTTCTTATTGTAGTCCTTTGTTTCAGTAAAGTAAATATATGAGAAGATTTAAGGGGTTACTCAGTCAAATCAAGCCCTGGTGGTGGTAGGTATCTGGGTGAACCTAGTATTGGTGGTACCTTTTCGTTTGTTCCTTAAACTTTATCTTGTTATGTTTCTATGACACATGCTAAACTGATAAGAAATGTCAGATAAGAGCATTGACAGTAACACAGCCTATCCCCCATAGCATTCATACATTAGTTTTTGTGTTTCTGATGGAACCATAGTGTGATAAGCAATCTTTTTGACATTCACTTTATCTCCCAATTTCCAGCTCTGGGGGATGAAATACCAGAGCCTTACCATTGAGCACACATTGGTATCTTCAAACTACTTTAGGTCCTTATCTGTTTGGGTATTGTCCAATCATTTGGTCATACACTTTATTATATGCTATTAAGTAGTTAAGCATTTCAACTAGTTGATGTCTTCAAGAGTCGCATGATTTTAAAGAACATCCAGGGCAATGTAAAACTGCTAAGTGAAGGCTGGAAAAGATGTCCTGATTGAGTATAATTTTGGTCCTAAGAGAACATGTGATGGTTGGATTTCCATATGGCTCTTCTGTGTGGTTTTTTATTTTCTCTTGTAAATTTGCTAAATCCCATTTTTTCATCCTTTTTCCTTGCTCTTTATAGCAACCATCAGGATTCCTTTGGGGAACATCTTAGGGTCTAGTTTATTGGGGATATTTTTATGTAAAATTCATAAAGGCAAAGGAAATGAAAGGTTCCCTACATAGGTATGAATATGTTAGTTACTTGGCTAGACAGAGTTTGGAGGTGCGGAGACTTTACAAGCCTGATTGAACCTGAAGAGACATGGTATTTTTGATAGTTAGTAAGGAACTTTAGGTTTTGAAGACTAGTTCCAGAGGTTGGAGTGACAGCCATGGAAGCCAATAAAGTCGTGTTTCATTGGGTGAAGTACCAATTTATCATTTTCTGAGAGCTGTTCAGAATGTGTGTATATAATCATGGAAATTTATCCACTTTTGAGATATTCGAATAAGAAATCTTTCTTCTGTTTCTTCGCAGCTGAAATTTTCTGGGACAGGTCAAGTTCTAAGTATATATGACTAGGATTTTATAACAGTAGTGGGAGAAAGGATACAAGCACCAGAGACCTATGTTCCTCGAGTGAGATAATTAATGGAGGCTGGAGCTAGTTAGGGTCGCAGTCGTCGTTGCCACTGAGGGCTCTTGTGCAATTTACCTAATTAAATATAGTACTCGGCTGGGCTGTTGGGAATTGCGGTATTGCCTTTGCCGCAAATGCGCCAACACTTCAAATTCCCCCTTCTCTTGCTTCTACTTGTGTTTAATAGCCTCTTTGCTTATCTATTGAATCTCACTTGCAAACCTTACTAATCTTCTAATTATTTGTACTTTGAAACTGATGAGACATGTACTGTTGTGATTATATTGCTCCTTTTGTTGTGCTGTTTTCTACAGAATGGAAGTATGCAAGATATGGTATCAATATGCAAATAACCGCCATTCTAAAATCATAGATGTGGAAAGGTTTGGGTATTTGGACATGATAAGTGACATCTATAATACAGTGCTGACATTTATACCTAAAGGAAGGAATGTGAGATTCAATGTCAAATATAAGACACCTGGTAGTATTATAGATGAGGAAGTGATGACTGATGCTGATGTATTGAGACTGTTTACCATTATGAAGGACTCGGATTGCATAGACTTGGTCATATATAACCTGGATGTAAGTGAACCCACTGACAATGTGACCATCAATGGCCATTCACTGAGAGTGTTGGGTGGTGATACTGCTGTTACAAGACCAAGTGCATCAGAGCCCTTTGTGGATCCCATTGATCATCAAATTGTAGAGTTCCAAAGGAGTGGTAGTAGTATACCAATATTGGCAGCCTTAAATGGCAGTACAAGGATGGGAAGTGACAGCCAAAGCAGCCAAAATGTGAAACCTACTACTACTAAGATGAGTCCTAGCAGTACTGTGAGGCATACAAGACCAAGAAGTCCTCATAATGTGAGAATGCAGCCTACTTTTAGGAGTCCTCATATTCATACAAATCAATCTACTTTGAGGAGTCAGCCTAATATGAGGAGTCCTAGTAGTACTGTGAGGAGTAGCTATGATTAAAGTGTTGTTCTTGAACAGAGTACATGAACTCCTGTTGGAGTAACATTCTACAATAAGACTAAGGCAATGATGAATGCCGCTGGTAAGTCATTTGTTGATGTGGGTACTTCTAGTAGAGTAGTGGGCAGTGGACAGTTTGGTTTTGTTAGGTCTTCTACTCAAAGTAATACACACATAGAGGATACAATTACAACTCCAATACCAACTCCAACTCCAACACATGTGCATCATGTTGATCCAATCAATGAAGAAAATTCAGATAGTGAGTCATCTGATAGTGATTTTGTGGCTGAAGAATCAGATGAACTCAGTGAGAGTTCAAGCAGTATGGAAAGTAGTGAAAATGAAGAAAATACAGTGGAAGATGAGGAGGTAAGAAAAATTAATACAGAAGATGAAGAATTAGAATGTAGATCAGATGTAGAGGGAGATCCTGTTAAAGGAGGTATTGACCAAAAGATCAATTTATGTGTTGGTCAATCATTTAGATCAGTCAAACATTTGAGGGAAGTGTTAAGGGATTATGAAATCCAAGAGGGATTTCATACTTTGAAACAGAAAAATGAGAGAAGGTTGACAGGGATATGTGAACAAAGGGGGTGTCCATGGAGGATCCATGCTTCAGTAATTTCAGATGGGATCACTGTTGTGATCAAGTCTTTTGGTCCAGACCACATTTGTAAGGGTGGTCCAAGTAAGAAGAGAATAAATTCTGTTTGGATAGCGAAAAAACTTGGACCTAAACTTAGAGCAGATCCAGGTTTGAGTAATGAATCTATGTTTCAGATGCTTGATGAGCAGTATGGAGTACATGCCCACCCAAAACAGCTTTACAAGGTAAGATCACTTGCTAGGGAAGAAAATGAAGGAACCCATGGCAACTCTTATCAAAAGTTATGTAAATATAGGGATATGGTAGTAGAAAGTAATCCTAGGACTTCATTTGGGATTCAATTTGAGAATGGGAATATCTATGGACGTGTGGATGCTTATGGAGATGTGATAGTGCAGCCACAATTCAAGAGGGTGTTTGCATGTTTTGATGCATGTAAGGATGGGTTTTTAAAGGGCTGTAGGCCATTCATAGGCTTGGATGGTTGCCATCTCAAAGGTCCATATGGTGGAGTTTTATTATCTACCATTTCAATTGATGGAAACAATGACATATTTCCCTTTGCCTATGGTGTTGTTGAATCTGAAGGAAAAGATAGTTAGCTATTCTTCTTGTATGAATTGCGAGAGTGTATTCAGACAAACTTAGCCACTGCTACAACTGGAGGATGCCCATTCACTTTTATGACAAACAAACAAAAGGTATTATAGTTGTTTACTTTACTTTGATTCTTTTTTGTTATTTATATATTGTATAATCTAAGGTATTATAGCTGATTCGAACTGTATGTTTGTATACTCTTATTTAGGGACTTATCGAAGCAATGGGTATAATATTTCTAGAGGTCAACCATAGGCATTGTGCTCATCATTTATACAATAATTTCAAGTCAAAATGGGGTGGTGGAATTGGACTGAGGTCTTACTTTTGGGCTGCCAGCAAAAGTTACACCAAGTTATAGTTTGGCATGGCAATGAATGGGTTGAAAACTGCACATAAACAAGCTCATGACTGGCTGATGAAAAATGCACCATCAAGTTGGGCGAGGCATGCATTTGATCATAGGGCTAAGTGTGACCAAATAACCAACAACATATCAGAGTCATTCAATCAGTGGATTGGACCACTGCGAGCCAAGCCTATTGTGACCTTAATGGACCAAATCAGGCATAAGCTGATGAAAAGATTGCAATTAAGGTATGTGAATGCTTGCAAAGAACAAGGACAAGTAAGTAAACTCACTCCTAGAGGAAAGAAGAAGTTGGATGCATTACAGGAAAATGTCAGATTTTGTAGAGTGACAAGTTCAGGTGGAAATAAATTTGAAGTCTTGGATGGTAATGGTATGAGACATGTAGTGAATCTTACAGATCGTACCTGTGATTGTGGTGTATGGGAAAGCTTCTAGGTTGCCTTGTAGACATGCAGGAGCATGTATACGTGATAATAGGGGAGAAGTGGACGACAACTGTGACCCGTACTTCTATTTATCCACATATATCATGGCTAATGAGAAGATGATTCAACCATGTCCTGATATCAATAGTTTGGAGAATATTCCATTGCTGCCACCTAAGTTGAGGAGAAAATCTGGGAGACCGAAAAAAGATAGGAGGAGGGAACTTGATGAGCCAGCCAAACAGTACTGGAGATCCAAATCAAATATTTGTCCTAGATGTAAAGAGGTTGGCCATAACATCAGGACTTGCAAAGGTGGTCCAGTTAAGGACAAATCATCTTCAAATAGGGTTGGTATGAAGGTAAGATAGTGTGATTTAATTTGCTTCCAATATGTTTATATAATAAATACGACTTTTTCCATATTTGATGTTTTCTTCATACATTTGTAGCGAAAGAGAAGGAATGACACAGATGATGATATCACCTCCTGCCAGAGGGTAACTAGATCATCACAGAATTCATGTACAACTCAAATTGATTTAGAACAGCAAGATCATGTGATTGAAAAATTGGCAAAAAATGCTGTCAAAGAGAGAGAAAGGAGAGCTGCCAAGAAACTCAAAGCACAAGCACAACCACCCAAGTGAACTGATATTTGGTGAGTTGCAGGCCAACATAAGTGATTTTATAAATTTACATTCAATTCTTTGCCATAGGATAGGACTGACTGACATATCTGCTTTATATGTATCAGGTGCTGCACGTGAGTTAAAGGGAGCTTGAAGGAGCAAAAGATGTACATGATGGCTTCTTGGATTGTTGGTTTGCTTTATGTTGAGGGGATGGGAGTTGGTGCTGGTTTTACAGTTGCAGAGGACATGGGTTTCTATGTAGGATAGGATTCACATAGTTCTGTTATGTAGGATGATGGGTTTGTAATTTTAAAACAATGGTTTTGTATGGCATAAGATAGTTGTATGATCCAGATGAAACAATATGTTTGAAGTGGTTGCACTTGGTCTGATAAATGGTTTTTGTTTAATTATCATATTTTGTTCTCCTCTATGTTTTTAAATTTCAATTTAAACTTTGATCAGTTGTATTGTCCTTGTCTCGTTTGTGTTTATTATTCTGTGATGCTTGATCTTCTTAGGTTGTACTGGCAATGGTTTGAGATAGCTTGTACTAACTCAGTGCAAGCACAGACCAAAGCTTGGGTGGTATTATACTTCTCCTTGTCAGAATTGTTAGTTTAATCTCTCTTTGTCAAAAATTTTGGATTTCATGTCTATGTAGCAGGATTCCTTTGTGACATAGTTCTGTTTGGGAAAAAGAGAGGGTATTGGATTGTAATGCCTCAATGTCTATGTACATGGTCATAGTGGGCTCAATTAGAAAAACCTATTTCATAATAATCTGGAGTGCAGTGTGATAATAGTGCTGGAGCTGTGATTGCAATTGATCTCCACAACCCACATCCATATAATAGTTCTGATTCTTCTAACAGGTATGGGTTCTAGAACTTAAGTGGAAATATTGATCCCGCTTTGTTAGGACTCAAGTCATTGAGGCACTTGGACCTAGGTCTCAACACATTTGATGGAATCCCAATTCCTGATTTTCTTGGTTCTTTGCAAGAATTGCAATATCTAAACCTGTCGAATTCAGGTTTTAGTGGTGTAGTTCCTCCTAGCTTGGGAAGCTGGAGAAGCATTGAGATACTTAACTTATCTATGAACAGGCCATTTAAAGGAAAATCTTAAATTTTAGCTGCATATAAGCGCAACTGCATGATAATTTTTGCTCCACCAAATGAAAAGGAAAATCTTAAATTTTGATAAATTTTCAGACCATTTATCGCCCCCCCCCCCCCCCCATCAAAGAAAAGCTTATTTTGATAGCCCTATTCTGCATAATTTAACTTTCAGATATGCAAGTTACAATGGAATTTATTCTGCATAATTTTGTTTGTAGAGTTGTATCACTCCAAATAAAAAATAGTTATATTTCAATAAAAACATGTATCCCAACAGAATTTTTGTTCAATTGCAACTACATTTTTCACTCTAGTTTGTGCATATCTTTCTCTCCTTCTCTGCTTCTTCTTCTTCTTCTTCTTCTCTGCTCCTTCAACTGCTGAGCTTGGTGCATTGCGACCTGTTGATCCACATTGCATAAAAATCCTAACCCCTTGTCATGCTCTCCACCCATGCTACTTCACTTGTTAAGATCATTCATTTTCTTCATCTACAAAACTAACAAAAGAAATGACTTATGAGATAGTAATTAAACTTGGAAAGAAAATGTTGTAAACATAAGTAATACCTCCATCTTTGTGGGATAGTAGTCACCAATCATCATCGTCAGACGAATTGCTCCAGCTTCCTCCAAGATGTTCGAACTGTGATAAGAGGAAGCCACCATAATAGTTTTCTTTGATGATATGGTCCAGCCGTGGATTTTGAAGAGTGTTTTGTAAATCCCATGCATCAAGGGTGGAATAGAGTAAGCATGCAGGGACTGTAGCTGGGCTAATATTATTCAGCTAGCACATGTGGAGCATCTGGTTCATCCATTCTTCGGAATGGTCATTTCGATCTTTGATCAGGTGATGTTCTGAAATAGATAACAGTTCAAAGGAGGGGAAATACTGGACAGTGCGGTATAAGTTAGGGTGGAGGATGAGAGAAGGGGGCCTATAGAACACAAGGTTAATGAACGCATCTGGATGAGAGTCAAAGTGGGGAGTAAGGAATGTTAGCCAATATGTCGGAGATCCAAAGTAAGAGAGAAAAGTGCCAAAATGTTGCTGGTTTAGTTGGATAAGGCCTTCGGTGGGGCGGGCAAGGTAGTTGTAAGTATCACTAATATGAAATCCAATGGTGATCCCAAAGATTGATAGAAGATGCCAAAATAAGCAAACATATTTCTTTTCAAATATAAAATGCTTATCAATGATAAAGGGGGTAAGGAATGGGAAGTTTGGGTGGCAATAGAGGAAGTCATATTGGATTCCATTTTCTTAGATAACTAAACCTAGGAGTTGATGGAAGGTAGTGCGACTATGACTTACAATGGCTCTGGTGGCAATGGTATTGTTGACATCGGCCGGTAGGAAGCGGTGGAGTGTGCAACAAGAAGTTGGAGAACCAGAGGATGATGGTCCTAATGGGGTGAGGGGAAAAGCCATTGGAAAGTGCAATATATATGTAGATAAGGGTGATCTGATCTGACCTTGCTAGACAATAATACTGACCCTGCTTCTGTCAGAAGATAGGTCTCACTTGTCATCTTTCTCAATCAAAAATAGATGAAATTAAAGTCTATAATGCAATGCCAATGTGAATTGTAAGTTGTGGTCCTCACACATATTCTTTACTTAGCAGAAACATTGAAGTAAATACAATGGTATTAAACAGTTGTGGTCACACAGATTCTTTACTTAGCAGTTGTGGTCCTCACACAGATTACTCTTTCATTGATCGTCAAAATAACATACATCAAGGGAGAAGGACTACAACAGAGAAATAAGTCATCCATCAAGTAAAGGAAACAAGCTACCTCAGAGCATAAAACTAAGACTCTGTTCATCAATACATAATGGGATAAATATGCACAGACACCCAATGCTAAAGGCTCATTTGCCCACTCAATTAAGGTAGTAGTGACAACACTAAAGGTGTTTTGGAAAACAGGGAAAATTAGCTGCTTGATGTACACCAATATTTTTCCATGTTTCTTTGATAATTCCCTCCATGGAGTGTGGGTATTGGTTGGTTCTTCTCAACTTGAAGTACTATTACAATAGACTGAAACCAAACCCCTAACGAAGGAATATCGATCGAACACTGGCTGAGTTCATATTTGATGTAACAGATCTCTACTAACCAGATTTTAAAGAAATAAATTCATCCAGCAGATACATAATCAGGTAAAAAAATTGATGCATCGATAGAGAGAAGACTTTACAACGAAACAAAGAAGAAGTAGAGGAACTAGAAGAAGATAAAATTAGAGAATAAGGCAAACACTTACAATCGGAATGTCTCTGTTCTTCGTCTCCGGCGAGTAGCAGAGAAGAGCATCTCCACACCTCCACACAGATCGAACTCCGTTTTAGGGACCTCCACCAAATACGTTTTAGGGAAATCTGTGGGAATGTCTTACAGATCAGAGAAGACGAATGTCCCTGTTCTTCGTCTCAGTCGAGTAGCAGCACCGTGGAACTCGAAACCAAACCCCTAACGCAGGAACATCGATTGAACAATGGCGAGTTGCAGAGAAGAGCTCTCCAGTTAGGTTTCAGCCGATCGTGAAAGGGAAAGTGAGATAGGAAAGATGAGGGATGAAAGGGAAATAAGGGAGGGTATTTTGGGTATTTCATAAATATTACAAATTCGTTTTTCAAGTTTTATTTTCTTTATTTCATTAAAGGGTAAAATCGGCTTTTCATAGTGGTCCAGTTAGTGATTTCCGTTTGCATTTAACGGAAAGGATCAAAATGGCATTATCGTGTGAATTAGGGGTGTATGCTGGAATTTCAAGGGGTCCAAGTGGCATTGTCAGAAAATTAGGGGTACATCTGTCCTTTTTGGTCTACTTAGGGGGTATGCGTATTTATCTCTTTATTTATTTATTTATGAAAACAAATATAAAAAATTATGGAATATTCCATCTTTTCTTCAAACCAACTCCCACAGGTGCACGATTCTATAATGTGTTTTAAAATCCGCAAACTGCTGCAGCTCATTTTGGGATTGGTGTGTGATTTGTGTGATTACACTTTGTTTCATCGAAAAAAAAAAAAAAAAATGCAAACCTTTAATACTATCTTTTCTTAAATAGGCAACACATGGCATGGTGGTTAATAAATAAGGTGAAAGGACTCAAATGTCCCTCACATTATCTTAAAATTTTACCCACTCAAATTACTGATGTAAACCTTTAGCCAACAACGGAGTGCCACTTGTAATGATGGTTATAAACACCCTTAGAAGGACCAAGTGGTCCTTAAAATTTTACAAAATCATTAAGAGAACCCCTGTCTTCATTGCCACAACCGAAGGCACAAGACAATCGGCCATAGCTGCTGCCATGCCCGCTGCCCACATGGGCGACGGTTATGACGGCTTCCATGCCACCGGTCGCGGTCACTCCGATCATTGGTCAATACCAGTGCTCGTTGACTGTCCTTTCTCCTTTTCTATTTTAATCAAAGCTGCGGCAAACTATTGTAGACAAAGCTTACGATCATTACTATTAAATATTCTATTTTGTCTCAATTTTATCCAGTACGTGTCACCATCAGCAGCCGACACATGGCTTAATTTCTTCTAATTGAATACATAATCAGAGGCGACATGGCTCACTGTCCTTGGCCAGGAAAAGGCTTCTCCAGCCCACCCAAAAAAAACAAAACAAGCCTGGTGTAATACTGACCTTTTCTACTGTCCAATGGCAGGCTTGGCCGCCCATTAATGGCGGCTTTGGCTGCCCTTACAATCAAAAAATAATAATAATAAAAAAATAAAAAATAGACATTGTTGTCAACACAAATCTTTAAATTTTTTTTAAGAAAGTTATCAGTGTCACACCCTGATGTTGGCCTATATTTTAAAGCACACCCGTTAATTACCATAATATCAATTATTATCTATTTTTTAACGGCATTAATCTCTGAAATTTTTGTGATCAAAATACCTTTTACATTAAAACATTAAAAACCTAGATTGATCCACTGACTGAGAGAGAAATATTACCCAATTAGATTGTTCCAATAAACAAAATTCTCCTAATTTTTAAATTAAAATTGATTAAAAAAATATGCAACATCCACAAGTTACCCAGGGTGCATGTTAGTGGACATCACCATAAACACAAACACTACAACAAAGCTCATCAAACCATTTCTCACAAAGAAAACAAAAGGGTTTGTTTAAGATTAATATCGAAAAATTAGAATAAGAGAAGGAAAAAATCTACGCTTGGGAAGAGGTGCAATACTGCAATGGATGATTGCTGAGGGATCCACATCCTCTACTTCCAAGACCTGTACTTCCATCCTACTTCCAACGCCTCACATTGTCCCACCTAGCATTAGAACCATCCAATGGCTGGAAGTTATAAAAATTCAAAAGTTTTTGAAAATCATGTCAGGCCTTTCGAACCAAGTTAAATCCTAAAACAAATATAAATCGATCGATTCAAACTCACTCAAATCGGATCATCAACCCTCAAACCATCGAATACCCTAACTTTTCAATCGATTACCCCAACTAGGAAACCAAAAATCCCGAAACCTGAGAGCTGAACTCCTCCTCTACTTCATCTAAACTGCCGCCAAGGTTCACCGGAAATCTCCTCCTCTACTTCATCCAAACTGCCACCAAGGTTCATCGGAAATCGTAGGGAGAATGCTCTTCCATTGCGCAGCCAGATCCTCCGTGAGCTCCCACGGCGTTGTGAGAACCTCCTTCTCTGCTTCATCCAAACTGCTGCCAAAAACCTCTACCCATCGATTTCCTGGTTATGGAAATTCTGAGTTATTGAGCCTTCTTTTTGTGAGGTTAATTAATATCAACAACCAAGATTTTTTTTATCATTTCACTGATAACGATAAGCTTGCCTTCTTGGATCAAATCACATTAAAAAAACGAAAAGATGAAAGTCATGAGAACTTCTTCAGTTAAAAAATTGGGGAAGAGTTGGCTCGTAATTGTGACTGTTCTCTTTCCATCTCTCTCAATTTTATTAAAAATCAATTATTTTTCCAAAGATTTGGGCATGATTTCATGGAGCTTGTGGGTTTTTGATTATACAAATGGTAGTTAACTCGTTCGACTCGGTGATGGGTTTTGGGGTAGCAACTCTTTACATGATCTAGCTTAGAAGGCGATGTCACGACATTTCAGATGCCTTTAAGGACTCCATAGCAGCACACTTGAAGCATACATGTGAACTTCTGGGTGAGAACGCCCACGAAGTAGGATGCAGCCGTTTCAGAACTTGACTGCAACTGGGATCGAGTTTGAAGCACCAGTGCTCTGTTCGATCGTGATCTTCAGTGCGCCATGGATGTGTTTTGAGTTTGGCCGCCTACGCGTGATGGTATTGCTCTGGATATTCGGAAGAAGAGGAGAAGGTCAGTGCGCCATGGAAGAGTTCTATCTCAGGAACTCTTCTCATCTTCTGAGTTTTCAGAAGAAGAAAACCTATGTTCGTTGGAGGGGTTGGGTTCACAGATTTGGGGATTTTTGCATCCTAAACGATTTGAGCCCTGGTTTGGTTTGGGTGAATTTGAACCGGTGGGTGGATTTATTTTGGGGTTTAAGGTGGTTCAAACAGGTGTTTGTATTTTTTCAAAAACTTTTGAATTTTTTAAACTCCCAGCCGTTGGATGGTTGAAATGCCAGGTGGCACCATGAGAGGCCTTGGAAGTAGGATGGAAGTGCAAGACTTGGAAGTAGAGGATGTGGATCCGATTGCTGAGATGGGCTATGGAACCTAGGGAGATTCTAACCGTTATCCGAAATCTGATCCTTCTCTCTCTCTCTCTCTCTCTCACAGCCCTCTTCGACCATGCAGGGCAGACCTTCCACACCCAACCCCATACCTCATCGATGCCGTTGGCGTGCTCAACCCCAAATCACCCACCGTAACCAATGCCGCCATGGCCCATTGAAGAATTCAGAACCTACAAAAGAACAAAAGGGAAAATATCTCTACTAGTAGAATAGATAGTATGTCTGGAATTCTTTATGGATTCTTAGATTTTGGTAGTTTGAGACTTCAACTTTCAACCACTACTTTCTCTTAATTTAATGAATAATTGCAGTGTGAATAATTTTAAATTTGATTTTTGGGCGGTGGGGAAAATTTAATTTTTCTCCCGTTTCATCATTAACTGGAGGAAATAGAAATGAGACGATGATCATGGGTGACGTACGACCTATCTATCACCTCTGTTATTGCAAGAGGAGGAGGAAGAAGAGACGGATGGTGTTGCAGAAAGAAGAAGTAGAGACAGAAGGGTTTCGATTCCTTTACTAACCTAAAACACAGAACATCGTTGGAAAAGAAAAACAGAAAACCCATTTCCGGGGTGAAACAAGCAATAAACAAAGAAGGGCAGATTTGGTTACCGGAGTAGGTCTCTTTTCAGAAGATGGTAGGTTGTAGTGGATGTTCTCTATGGTTGTCGGCTGAGTGTGAGGAAGAAGAAGGGTTTATGGGTGTTCTAATTGAAAGGGTAGATTAGGTATTTTGCCACTAACAAGGGTAGAATTGTCTTTTAAACTGCTGACATCACCACTTAACAACTCTTAACTAAAGGTAGGGTGTCTGTGTGGAATTAGTTTGGTAAAACAGGGGGTGGCACTGATATTATGGTAGTTAGTGGGTGTGCTTTAAAATATAGGTAAACGTCAAAGGGTGGCATTGATAATTTCCCTTTATTTTATTACTAACGATTGATGAAAAAAGCACGAGAGAGGAAAAAAAGCATGAACACATGCTTGGTGACTAAACTTTCATTTGACACTTATATCCTTCATTCTTAATAAGAATTATACTTTTATAGTCTTTACCTTTTTGTCATCTTTTTTAATAATTACAGAATCTTTGGTACCCTCAGTATTTATTATTGTGTATACTTAATATTATTTAATATTAATTTCATTTAAAACCCATTTGTTTTTACGTCAACTACTTTTCATCTCCCTAACAAAACCCACTCCCATCTCATCCCACTTCCATAAATATATTTATAGCTTCTCTAGAATACTAGGAATCCTGTGATTTGTTGATTAGAGCTTACATCACTCAACCAATAGAAAATAAGAGTTCCAAACTAACCTAATACATTAACAACCAATAAGAAAAAAGCAACCAAATCAAACTTGAATAAAATAATCCCAATCCAAGATAATCTTTACAATAAAAAGAAAAGGATAGAGAATAACTTATCGAAAAACCCCACAATTATAGTTCATTCTTAATAATAATAAACTGTTCATTTATTATTATATTATATTATTTAAATCAAAACTGTTCGTTTATAGGTCATTCTTAATAATAATATTTAAAGCAAAAAAACTAAACCTTTTCGTTTCCCACGGAAAAAACTAAGTTCATTTCTTTCCTCCCTAAACCCTTTCATTTTTTCTTTAGCCAGTGTTTGTAGACAATAATATGATATTACATAGAGAGCTCATCTTCTCCATTTCTTATTTGTCTCTGACTTGGAGAAAGTGAAGGATCGAAGAAGTATCATTCTCTTCGTTTGATCGAGTGTATAAGAGGAAAACGTAGCGGTACATCTCCTTCTTCTTCTTCTTTACTCTTCTAATCAATAGAATTTCAATTTGGTTAATGTATTTATGCTCTTCTCCGTTTGATCGAAGAAGAATATTTTTGTTGACCACTACGTTCATTTTGTAGGTTAATTATCGTACATCTAATGGATGTAGGGACCGGTAGTTTTAATTAATTTCAGAATAGTTTTGACTTTCGATGAATTGTTGCTTACGGTCCTTTTCCGTTTTGGACTGTTTTCTCTTCGGCATTTTTTGATTGGAGTTATTGCACACTCAAAGATTTTTTTTTCTTCTTTGTATATCTGTTTTTGTTCTCTACTTCCTTTAATTTGGAGGATATTTGGTATTTTTAATTAGTTTCCTTTTCTAACTTGTAGACTGTCCTGTTAACTGGTGTTTGTCTGTAATATGTTGACAAGTTGGATTGTGCTCCTCTTGCTGTCGTTGCTAGCTCCACTCCCAAATCTAAGATAACACCACCACCAACGCACTTACTATTAAATGGTAGTGGGTTCATCTTTCGTTGATTGAAAAGCCTGTAGATATCCTTACCAAAAAAAAAAAAAAAGCCTGTAGATACAACTTTTTCCCCTTAATGGTTGATCTAATTAAGACACTCAGAAGGATACACTATTGTGTTACTTTGAAAACTTCAGGATTATTCAACCAAAATTTTCAGAGCTTTAACTACCAAGATCTATTATTTACTTAGGGGGTTTTCTGGGCTGTATATGGGTGATGATGATATGAAATTTTCACATTTGTGAAATTAGGTTTTTCCATAAAATTATTCTATTCTCCAGTCAAGAGAACCTTAATCTGACTGGTACATGAATGAATCTTTTTCAACCTCTTTCCATTTTTATCCAATATTCTTAAATCCGGCCTGCTGTCCCAATATCTCCACAATTAGGGGGTTGTTAACTCTTCTACGCTCAGTTGGTCTCTAGCATTTTGTTTTTTTGTTTGTAGATTATAGATTTCTGGATGTATTTGAATCTAGATAACCTCTGGATTAGTTGAACCCAACCATTTACAGAAAAAATTCAAAATTAAAGGAGTTCTTTGGTAGATCTTTAAATATATCTAGATTGTAGAGGAAATTTTCTATTTAAACAGAAAATACAAAGCTTCAGAACCGGTCTCGGTCCTATCCCGGTTTGTTAGTGGGTTCAGCTGGTTCAACTGGTCATCAATATCACCCTAAACCGTCAAACGAAGTCAGCGGACTCTTCTGGATTAGGGAAAAACAATTGGTTTTTATAATTATTCTTCCTTTGTTGACCAGTTTATTTATTTGGTCATTGGTCGAACCGGATGATCCATCCGGTCTAGGTTTGCTAATGAACACACTAGCAGGGTTCTAGACTAGAAGGTTATTATTCACTGTTGTATCTATGCTTTCTATACCTGGTGTAGAGTAACCGTTCTCTTAATATATATAATACCAATATGATCAACGAAGCTTAAAGCTTGAGAATTCAAACATTCTTCTGATTGATTGGATTGAAGGTAGCTAATAATTTGTTTTTTTTTTTTTTAAAGGAATAAGTTTTTCTTTTAACCTACTTTATACCGATCAATATTCCTTTTCTGATACAAGGATAATTCCCCCTCACCCCACATGAGGCGTGATTTAATCATTCAATCACTGGTCTCTGTACCAACGTTTGGGGACCTTACCTCCAAGCCATGGTTGTCAACTTGTTTCTACATTTTTTTGTAAATTTCTTTTTGAATTATTTGGTTAGATTTGTGAATGGTTGATTTTTTGTGTGTGTATCAGATTTAGTTTGGAGCACCATGAGACCAACCCAGCCAGAAAACTAAGTAAAATATTGCAGCTTCGACTTATATCCAAACATCAGTTACAATGTCAACTGAAAATAGCTTGGGGTAATAAAAAAAAGGAAAAGAGATCACTGCCAGGGCCTTTACAGCCTACACGCGTGGGCTGGCCAATGGTAGCACGCACAAGCATCGCCCTGGATGGGATTTTCACCTTTCCACGGGGCAGCATTGTACTTTTGCGCACTTCTGTAGGATGATGAACAAAATCCCTTAACAGATAAACAGTTATCTGCTTCCAATTAAGACCTAAGAGTAGATTTTTTTTTTTCTTTCTTAATTATTTAAACTTACCATTTAAAATTTTCTAAGAAACTTATGTGATTATCTAATCAAATGAAAGGAGAAAGGGTTCTATGCTTATGATGCATCGAGCAAATAAGATGAGAGACGAGGAGATCAAAATACACTAAATATAGTTATTCCTCCATGTAACAATGACACTTCATTTTTTCAGAATTCAATGAATTTTATGGAAGACTGAGTTCTCAAGCACGGAGGAAAGGCTAAACATATTTTTATTGTGAACCCCGGGATCAAGGCATTGGTTATCTACTTCAGCCATACTGTTTACTGAGTTTGTGTTAACAACATATGACACCGAACGCCATTCTCTACTCAATCCTATATCTCTACAATACTCTGATTTGGTCCAAGTTTTCTATGCGTAAAAACTTCTATCATAATTTGTTCATTTTTTCATAGTTTCACTCCATACTTTGACCGATTACTTATGTCTTCTAACTTTGTTAGACACCATAGACCCTTTGTGTTAAAATTGCTTGGGTTCAAACAAAGAGCCATTATCTTTTCTACTGCAGCCTATTGCAAGGTCCATCGCACATGCATAGGGTTGTGGGACTAACTTGAGATTTCAGCCACAGTTGGGACCCGTCAGGATCTCCACTCAACTAGAATTTCAGCTCCATTTACATTCTGGTTCTGAAGTTGTAAAGTTCTACATATCTTGCCCTATTTTCAATTTATTTTAATTTTTTTGTTTTTGTTTCAATCTGTACTACATAGTTGTATTTGTGACTTTTTGTTTCATGATTTCAGTTTTATTCTGCTATCTTGGCTCAGTTTGATTATTTTTGACATTCAAGACCTTATTTCCCAAATCAAACCTCAAAAGATTTACAAGCAATGGTGAAGGAGACCACAAACACCATTTTCCCATTATTTTTTATGATATGCATCAATATTTATTGAAAAATAGTTTAGTATTTCATACTATTTTGCACATTGAGAAAGTCTCATTACCTTATAAAACCAAAATAATTTTCTCTCCAGCACTTAACAAATGCTTACACGTGCATTTTTACTAGTATATATATATATATATATATTATTCAATTTGGGCATGTACCCGAACATACATAATTAATTTTTTTTTTGAATATCGCACAAGGGTTGTACCTTTATTCATGCTTTATTGGTAAAAAAAAAAAAACCAAAATCTGATACTGTTTGCTACTGGTCGACCAGTGCATCGGGCAGGTTATAATCCAACTCGCGATTCATTTTTCCTCACTCTAACTTCTGTTTTGGCTGAGGGAGGACTCCAAGAACGACCAATAGGGCTTGAACTCATCTTCCCCTATCATCCCAAGGTGTTTTCCAAGGATTATTGCATCCAGTCCAAGAATCAAGGTGAGTTTTCATGACAACCTAAGATTTTTCTCCATTCATTTGCTGTTTTTCGTTTCCTCCTTGTTTCTCTCAAATAATCCTAGGGTTTTTGCATCTCTACTTTGTCTTCTTCCTTTCAATCACTTGCCTATGTAAAACCTATGGTTTTGTTGCTTTGTTTTAATTTATCTATGCTCTCTTTTTTTTTTTTTCTATTTACCTAGATGTCTACACGCCAAGCTCGTGGCAAGGGTAAGGGGGTTGTGCCCAGCAAGCGCCCAAGGGTTGAAACCGAGTCTTTAGCATCGGAACCACCATCTTCAGAACCTGAGGACAACTCTTCTGAGCATAACTCCTCATCAGAAGAAGGAGAGTACGATGATTTTTGGTTCTCTAGCTACCAACGTGCCCGAGATTGGAAAGATTTCAAGGACAAGAAGATCGAAAATGGTAAGGTAGTGAAGACAGAAGATTTTCCCAGGTTTAAAGTGTATGAGAGGTTCAATGCGTTGGGTTGGGCACCAATGCTAAACCCAGAGCTCCCCTGCTATCCCAATCTGGTTAGGCATTTCTATTGCAACCTTAGGGAAGCCGATAGTGATAAGTGCCTATGGCCTTGCTAGTTTGGTAAAGGGGGTTAAGATTGTGTTCAACTGTGCAGAGTTGGCTGCCTTGTTACGGGTAGCCAATAGGGGTACCAGATTCTACTGTAGACCAAGAGCTGGCACCTCAGAAAATTTTTCCATGGATTCCTATAGGCAAATGTTTAAGGCATTGACTGGTAGGGAGGCATTTCCTGAATCAGAGGTTGACGTCAAACCATCAGCCCGATTGTTGAGCAGGTGTGTACAGTACAACATCTGCCCTAAAAGCGGAAACAGACGGGGTGTTTCTATGTTATAGGCCTTTATCACCTACTGCTTGTATAGAGAGGGCACAGGGGGTCCAGAGATTTGCTTGCCCTATCTGATTATGCAGGTGATGATGTACCATGCCCAACACCCGTTAGACTGCCACTTGCCATATGGCAGGCTCCTTTCCCAGGTGTTTAGACACTTTGAGGTCAACTTTGCCGATGAGGGTGAAGGCAGTGAAGGTAAAGCTCCTATTGGCAAGACCACCATTAGGAAGATGGGACTACTGGATACTCCAGGGAGTGATGAGGAGGTTAGGAATGTGGGCCAAGAGAGCAATTAATGTGAAGCTAGTCTACAACCAGGAGGCATTCCCGGTGTGGGTCAGTTTGTACCTTCGATGTCACACCCCAAACCACCCCCTGGGAGGATTAGGTAGGTGACCCGAACTGCATAACGGCAATCCGCCAAATCCCACAGATCTAGAAGTAGTTAATCCATTCACAAACACACATCCATAGTAATACAACATGTAACTGAGAGTGCTGTAGAAAAACTATATATACATTGAGAAATAAAAGAAACGTAGCGGTACGAGAAATGAAGATATATACATACGTAGGTTTGTTCATTCCCCCACACATACCCACAAACAGAACAGTAAGAACTAATATATACATAAGCTGAAATAAAAAGAAAATATACATAGGGCGAGTTAACTCAAGCCCCAAAAAGGAAGTAAGAAAACTAAAAACAGAGACGGGGATAAACTTCTGACAAAGTAAAAAAAGAGTCCCCAAGACAAAAAGCAGCATCAGCATCCATGTCAATACCCTTCATGGGTCAGTCCTCAGTAGTCACCAAGAACACTCGGACCATCAGCATAACATCTGTCGGGGTCCACATCAATATGGTCATAACCACCAAGGCTCTCTCTGCGTAATAAGCCTCCTCACCACAGTGACATCCACCTATACAATCATCTAATAGAAAAGCATATATAACAGAGTGTTAGCCCCACTGAGCCCGTGAGTAAAACATATAATCATGCATGCATATGTAACTACAATCATATGGATCCTACATGAAAATACAGTCCAGTTATTTATTAGCCACCTAACATCACAACTAGGGCAGGTTAGTGCTACTACAATCCCCAATACATGTATCCCTGGTGCGGGCTTTTAATCCCTTCCCATGATATACCCATTGAGTTGTCGGAGTGAACCAGTCAGCTTCCGCATTCGTTCACTAAGGTCAACTCGACCAGCCCTCTATGATTAACCTGTGAGACATCCGTCCCTTTTTTCTTTTCTGGCTTAAAAGCCCGATATATAGCTCATAATCACATTTCTTTTTTTTTTCTGGCTTAAAGCCCGACATATAGCTCATAATCACATTTCTTTTCTTTTCTTTTATATACGGTCACTCCCACAGGCATCTAACACCTTAACCCCTATTGGCAAGGGTGCGTAACACAGGTGATGAAACTCTAACCCCATGTCTATATGGCATCGTATGAGTCGGGCGGTGTCAACCGTATCCCATTCTATGGGCTACCACATACCTCATTTCCAAGCCGACTACAGCATCGAGTCCAGCATTCACATTCAGTATAGAATATTCAAACAGAATTGGCCAACAGTCAACACAGTGTTGTAATGAATTTGTAAGATTTGGATTAAACATATAATACAATGTTGATATTATAAAAGTTTAATTTCAGCATGTTATTCATGTTACACGTACATACACGATGACATTCCACTCACCTTGGCCTGGTTCTATAAGATCAGTTGCTGTTTCAGTTCCGACTGCAGTCTGGCAGTGCACCTCGAGCGTGGGATCAAATCCTATAGTATAAATCAGAATTTTGTTATTTGATATTCCAAACTGTTTTTGGATGTCCTAGTGTTGATCTAGGCTCACTGGTCTGACTCGGTGCTCAGTATGGTATCACTTGGAATTCTCTGGGTCTTGCACTGGGCTTTAGGTCTATATCCCGGTGCATCATCCAGAGAATGTGGTTCAGGGTCAGTTTGGTATTTTACCACTGTAGTATATGGTTTATAGTCCCAACAGTCTTATAATATAGTCCCTAGGTCAGCAGTGTTGCAGGACCAACACAGACAGGGTTTCCAAGCTCTGCGGGGCCCACTTGGGTACCCAAGGTACAAATAAATGTGGACAGATGTGAGGAGGGGTATTTTGATCATTTACCACCTCCTTACACTGTTTACAGTCCATTGGTGGAAACCCCCAAAGTCAGATCTGCAGAATAGTCATTTTTAATTCTCTGGTCCTTGTACTGGGTGATGTGTGCATAGCCCAGAGCCTGTTTAGAACGTGAACAGGCTCAATTTCTTGGGTTTTGCACCACAAGCAGTGCCATGGTCGATCCCTTATGCATGTTAGGTCACTGTGGACCCCATGTGGAGTACTTTGCAGTGGCCCACATGGATCATGACCCTATCCCACCACTTGGCAGCCAGGAGCTACCCAAACAGCCCAGGGAATAGTAACCCAGCTGTGTTCCAGCATACAGCCTTGGATTGGGCTGCATGCAATGGTGATCCTACGTAAAATAGGGTGGTCTGAGGCTGCTGTAACACAGGGTTAGCCTGAGGGCAGCCTGTGTGCACAGATCCCAAGCCCAGACTGCCTACACTTGGTGCAACAGTGCAGTGCAGTCTAGCACAGAGACTGGCTTCAGTGTCAGATGAACACTAGCAGTAAAATCATTCAAAAATCCTAAGATCTTCCATGCAATCTGTTTGCATGTTGGATTTGAGGCAGTACATGGCAGCCCCCAGGTGATCTGGGCCGCCCATGACCAGAAATGCTTCCAAAACACCAGAGATCCATAGAGAAGAACAGTAACAGCAGTATAGCAGCATGTATAGGTATAGTGTTTATACCTGAACTTGGTTTGGCAAGCTGCTGGAGCTGAATGGGTGCTAAGGTATGTACTCTCTCCCTTCTTCTCCTTCCTTTCTTCTTCTTATTTTTCCTCTCTTTTCTCTCTTCTTTCTCTCCCACGATTTGAACAGTAATAGAGGTTCTAAAATTAGGCTAGGGTCCTCTATTTATAGACCAGCCCCAACTAAGGCCTGTTTGGCAGCCTAGGCCCATTCCAAGAATGCATTTTTTAATCAAATTTTGGGCCATTCTGGCCACTCTGGTGGGGTCCACAGGGGTCCAAGGGTATTTTATAGTGCCCAAGACTCCCATTTGCCTCTGGGGAGTATTCATGGCCAGTATGGGTGATCCCCACACATCTGTTGATTAAAGTACTCATTTTTACCACTCTGGGCGATTCACTGGGTAATGTGTGCATCGCCTAGTACATCACCCAGAGAATACAGCAAAGTTGTTTCTCAGTGGGGCTTGCACAGGGGTTTGGCCCAGGGTTTAGGCCTTACACCTACACCTCACCTAGGGTCAAATGCACCCCATTTCAGGTGTGGGCCCTACATTTATGAGGAGGAGAGAGAATATCTGGAGTCCAAGCAATACATTATGCTGTGTGCAGTGTAGTAGCATGGAACTGCAATCTACCTCCTGGCAGCTATATAGGAGGTCATTCTCATAGGGTCAGCTACTGGTGTGATGCTCCACAGAGTGCTTGGATGATTGGCCAGGGTTTCCTGTTCTTCATTCAAATTCCTTGCCAGTCAGGGGCAGGTTTGACATTTGACTTCCCAAGCAACACCTCCTTCTCCAGAGACCTACAGTATGAGAGACATGATGATGGAGCTTCGTACCATGGGTGGCCAGCTTAAAGCACTTTCTACTATAGTACAGCGGGGTTTCTCATCATTGGATGGCAGGTTGGGTATTATGAGCTAGAGACTGGACTTCTGGGATGCTCGCGCCCATGTTGTCTCGCATCTACCACAGCTGCCACATGATCCAACACAAGAGTAGTTTATTTTGATCTTACTACAAAATCTAGGACCTTACCTACTATTAGTTTTTACTTTTGTTCTTCAAGCTTGCTAGTTGTACTTTCTTTAAACCTTTCTATTATGTATTTTGGGAAGTAGTACTTCCAATTTTGCTGTAATGGCTGAAAGCCCCTTTCTAAGTATTATGTAGTTTAGACTTATGAATCTAAACCAGCTATCTATTATGTCAATCTAATTTCTCGTTGTCTGTCTATCTCAATGTTCTTGTTTCCTTATATCTAGTTTGCTTTAATCCTATTTCTGTTGTCTGAGTTTAGAGAGCTTCTCGCTCTGATACCAAGCTCTGTTACACTCTAAACCACCCCTTAGGAGGGTTAAGCGGGTGACCCGGATGTCAAACCACATCCGTCAAATCTCCAGGATCTAGAAGCAAACACCACCCACAGACACAAACAACATTCACAATAAAATATTGGAACAGAGTGCAACGGAAGCTAAAGTTTCATATATGTACATAATGAGCTACCAATTACATGGTTCAGCCGTAGCTCACAACCCACAGTGTTTAGTTACATCCTTGACATTTTCTAAGCATTAAAGCAGAGTTATAAGTTTAAGACAAAAGATACATATATATGTAAGCTATACAAAAAGAAAATGCCCTCAGGTTATCCACAAAAAGAATGCTCCTAGAACATCGAAAAGAAGGATAGCCCGCTATCAGGTCATCTCTCCAAGCTAACTCTGATCACCCACATTAGAGGGATCACCTCCTAGGGGTCCACACCAGAAATGTCACCACAACCATCACCATCCGGTCTGAGAGGATCCTCCCATTCAGGGAGACATCTACCTGCAAAATCATCTAAAAGAAATATTCCACGAGGGATGAACTCCACCGAGTCCAACAAGTAAATAATAATCATGCATGCAGATGCAACACAACAATATGAGTCGACATGCTTGAATTCAGTTTTATTACTCTAGTCCACCAAGCAACACAACTAAGTCACTAGGTATATGCTACTTGCAATGACTCGGGCAACAACCTCAGTTGCTTCTTTTTGGTTCTTTGGTTGCCACCTCAATCATTGCGGGTGGAACCCACGCTGGTCCGGGAGCTCCGACTCCCTCCCTTGGCAGACCCCAAGATAACCATGACAACCTATCCTGGATTCTATAACTCCTCGGCTTTCAGAAGGCCATGATCACCCAACAAATGCACCCCTGTTGGTAAGGGGTGTAGCATAAGGGTATGTTCAACCTAGCCAAATGATCTACATGGTAAGTATGAGTTGAGTGGTGTCAACCGCATCCCATTCTATGGGCTACCACACTCCTAATTTCCAAGTTTGAAGTGTACAGTGCTCCCGCAGTCCATACTATAGATCACTATACCATTCATTTCCAAGCCGACTACGGCATCTAATATCATCAAGTATCATATCAGCATATCCATAACCAATTCCACAGTCATAACATTGATTCCAATTTTCCATAAGCAATTAAATAGAGATTTGAATTTGTTATCAACAAAGTTACGTATTCAATTATCTTCAGAGTGTTCAACAGTGTTACACCTATAGGAATGATTCATGTCCACTCACCTTGGCTACGCTCCACTTGCTCGAAAGACTCTCGGTCCTCAAAAGCACCTTGATATGTGTCACTCGGCAAATAGTCAAAACCTATGGTAAATAAATTAGAAAACTATGTTAATGCACACTAAATTACCCTAGGACACTAGGGGTAACCTTGGTCTAGCTCCCAAACCAAGGTTGGACTCAAAAGTGCCAATTAAGACAGCAGTACTGGTCCATCCAATGGACCAGTGGCAATGGACCAGTAGGGCTGCAGCAATAAAATTTGGGAAAAAGCTCATGATTTCACACCAAGGGGTCCTTGGTACATTTCTAAGAAATTTCAGGTGCTAAAGTCATATCTTACAATCATGGATCGCACTAGTTGATTGGACTGGTCCATCCAAGGGACCAATGGCAATCAACCCATTGCTAAAAATAAAAGAACAGGGTTCGGTTGGCATGGTTTACCATATGGACCACACAAATGGCCTCCAAAATGGTGTTCTAGACCTTGGGGTAGGTTAGAGGCAACACAGGGTTAAGATCCCTGCAGTGGCTGATTCATAGTGGTCGACCAATCTACCACTGGCAATCGACTGGTGCAAATACAACTCGAGAAATTTAAAAGATGACACTGCTTTGGCTTAGATCTTTTGGTCTATGGCTTGCATGGATGATCAGGAAGCATTATTGGGTTCCATGCATGATAAGCAACACATCCATGGTGAAAAATCAAACATGCATGGGGTCTTGAGGCTTTTGGTACCTATGGCTAGCATGCATGGTTGTTTTTGTTTTTTTAACCCGAATGTTCTCTGGGACCCGGGGCAGCCCCTAATCTATTATTAAAATCAATCAATGGAATAGTAATTACACGGGGGGACATGCCCACCTTACCCCAACCCAGACATAAAAGAAACACTCTACCACTCATTTACACACCATCCCAACCCGCCTAAACAAGCTATTTCCTTAAAACTGGCAGATCACAAGCATCCTCACGTGTAATCCTCCGAAGGTTGGGAGGGAGCTTAGTCCCTCCTTGAAATTTCATATCCACCGCTGAGTTGCATGCCAAATTTACCAAACAGTCCGCTGTCCTGTTGCCTTCCCTGAACGTAAAGTAGATCATAGGTTTTAAAACCCTGACCAGCTCCATCATTTCTTGGAACCAGTACCAGCCCTTCCAAGATCCACACCTCCCCTTTGCGATGCTTTGGATTGTTACCATCGAATCCGAGTTGACCATGATCCTTGTCGCCTCCAGCTTGGTACAAAGCTTCAGACCATCATTCAAAGCCCTCAGTTCGGCAATGGTGTTTGTACACTCTCCATAAAATTTTGAGAAGGTAGCTATGACCACGCCCTCCTTATCTCTAACTATACCACCTCCCCCAACACCCGGGTTCCCTTTACAGGCACCATCAATGTTAATCTTCACCATATTAACTGGGGGTTCCAGTACACAAGTAAAGGCTGCCTCCTGGTGGGGGAGTGATGCGACGCAAATAGCTTAGAATGAGTGTTTCCCTCAATTTTGGTTGTTTTGTACTCGTTGAATAGAAGAGAACCTCCCCAATCCAGAGTTTGATTGTTTCAATAATCGAACTCGCCGGGCGAGCCCTTTCTCCATGCCGTCTATTGTTCTACTGTTTCCACAGTTCCCACACTATAAAGGAAGGGAGCAGCCCAGTAATAAGACCACACATGCACTTGTCATTAGCGTGCCCTTGCCAGAAGAGAATTTTCTTCCTCACCCCTTGGAGAGGCACGTCCTCCACCTCAAGCATTCTTGAGACGAATGACCACACCTTAGCTGCTGTCCCTCCCCACGCCAAACAATGTGAAGTTGATTCACATCTAGGAACGCCACAACACATGCATTTAGAGACCATAGGGATGTCCATCTTTCTCACGGTGTCATCGGTGGCCACCTCCCCACATAGCAGCTGCCAAGAAAAGAACCCCACTTTGGTTGGGAGAGTACGATTCCATAGCCATTTAGCAAAAGGTTTCTTCGTAGAGGCAGTCCTCACTACGTTTCAAGCAGATTTAGTTGAAAAAATACCATTCCGAGTTGGGGTCCATACCATCCAATCCTCCTTATTCGAGACAAAAAATTTCCCCCTTCGCAAGTCATTGCAAACCAAATCTGAGTCAATGGAGTTGAGAAAGTCACCATGCCACCCCCATCAGGGTTTAAGACATCCTTTACCTTGCATGCCCGAGAGATCTAGGTGAAAATCCCCGTCAACCCAGTCCATTAGAGGGCCCCAGACAAACCAGTCATTAAGCCACAAATTTATCTCACCCCTCCCAATCAGCCAACGTGAGTTCGAAAGCAGTATGTCTTTGTGTGACAAAACCCGATGCCAAGATAGTGACCCAGATGCCCTCGGTTGTGCAAGAATCATATGTTCATTCCCTAAAAAATTGGCTTTGAAAAAATCGCACCATAAGGAGCTTGTTGATAACACTCGCCACAATCCCTTTAGCCACAGTGCCAATCCAATGTCTTCCAAGCGTCTAATACCCAAATCATCTTCCATCATCGGATGGCAGATTTTTTTCCACCCCACTCAGTGGTGACGTTGACCCCATTATGAAACACCCCACAAAAAATTCGCGCATAAGCTGTCAAATTTTCTACCCACCGTTTTGGGAATTTCCATGGTTGAGATTATATGGATTGGTAGGGAAGCCAGAACATGTTTTAAAAGAATCACTCTGCCCCCTGATGATAGCAATCTTGCCTTCCAGCTAGCAATCTTCTTACACACTTTTGCTAAAAAGCCTTCGAAGAAATTTACACGAAGGCGACCTGCATAAAGGGGGGCTCCAAGATAAGTGATAGGTAAGTGCCTTCTCGTAAAACCAGTAACCTGTTCAATCATTCGACACCTGTGATCAACAGTCTTATGACCAACTACAAAATAGCTTTTGCTCCTATTAACAAGCCGCCCTGAAGCTTCCTCATATCTTCCAATAAAGCCTAAGATTTGTTTTAGAGAACTCTTCCACCCCTTAAAAAAAATTATAGTGTCATCGGTGAACAAACTGTGGGACACACCAGGGCAGCCTCTAGGTAATTGGTAGATCTTTGCTCTACCTTCCACAAATAGAGAATGCAAGCCACGACTCAATACCTCTTTCGCAATGATAAAGAGAGATGGGGAAAGTGGGTCACTGTGTCGCACCCCCTAGTAGATTTGAAGAACCCAGATGGTCCCCCGTTGAGCACGATCAAGAACCAACAATTTTCCATTGTTCTTCTTATAAGAGCAACCCACTCTTTAGCAAAACCAAGTTTGGCCAGGACTTTGTATAGAAAGTCCCATTCCAAGTGATCATACACTTTGGCCATATCAAGCTTCATGACAACATTGCCACCACGGGTACTTCTATTGATGTCATGAACCACCTCTTGGACCAACGGGATATTTTCATGGTGTTGCGACCCTGGATAAAAGCACCTTGTTCCTCGGAGATAATAGCAGGGAGAATAGAAGACAACCTCACAGAAATAATCTTAGAGATGATTTTATAAGATAAGTTGCATAAACTGATAGGTCAGAAGTCAAAAATTACCTCTGGGCTTTCTTTCTTTGGGATTAAAACCAAGTTGGCCAAGGTATAAGGTCGTGGCAGTCTCCCCCCAGAGACCTCGGAGAAAAAATCTGTTATCGGAGCCCAAACATTAGTGCAGACTATATCCCAGCAAGCACTGAAAAAATGGCCTGAAAAGCCATCAGGGCTAGGAGCATTGTCTTTTGATAAACTGAACACCGCCTGTTGCACCTCCTCCAACGTTGGAACAACAAGCAACACTACATTGTCTGCTTTAGTAACCAGGTTCGGAATTATTTGTAATAAATCCTCATCCTGTTGACAGTCCTGGGAGGAAAAAATGTCAGAGAAAAAACAGATTGCTTCAGCTGAAACACCCTCCATACCAGAAATCTATACCCCATTTTCATTCTTAATTTTCTCCACCCCCTGATTCCTCCTACAGACTTTAACCAAAGTGTGAAAGAATTTGGTGTTTCGCTCCCCCTCTTTTAGCCAACGCACATGTGACTTTTGTCTCCAAAAGATCTCTTCTTGGAGTAAAACATTTTGGAGTGCCTCACTAGCCTCCTTCAATTCCTGCTGAGCTGTAACAGAGGGGTCCTAATCAAACACAATTTCGGCTCTACTTACTTTATCCTCAACATTTTTAACATTTTGGTGAATGTTACCAAAGACCGTTTGGTTCTAAGAACGAAGGCGACATCTGAGAACCTTCAGTTTAGAGTATAAAATCTGAAGTGGAGAACCAAAACAAGGCAAGTCACAACATTGTTTAACACAGATCATAAAGTCGGGATGAGAAATCCACATTTGCTGGAATTTAAAGGGAGATATTCTATTTACCACCTGAGCAGAGAACTCCAGTAAAATGGGGACATGGTCCAAGCATACACGGTTAAGGTGACTTACATTGTTGCTTGCAAAAGTTGTGGCCCAAGCACCGTTAAACAAGAACCGGTCCAGTCTTGCAAGGACCTTACTAGCACCATCTTGATTTTTAGTCCACGTGAATGCATTCCCCTTGGAATTTTTCTCCTCTCAGGTTCCCTACCCGGTCAGGTTCATAGGTTCCTCTCATAGGGAGGGCGGAAATGACAACCTCACCCCATCCGGGTAGTGTGTTTGGGTAGGGGATAAGGTCGTCATTTTCGATCCCCTATGAGAGGAACCTATGAACCTGACCGGGCAGGGAACCTAAGAGGAGTTAAGTCCTTCCCCTTGAACCCTCCATCCACTAAAGTAGCCCTATCCACAAAGTTCCCAAAGTCCTCAACCAAAATTGAACTAGCCGATCTCCCAACCTTTTCCATCGGATCCAGGATCGCATTGAAATCCCCCCCACCAGCCATGGCATATTATGTGGGTGTTCCTCCTCCAATAAACCTTACCAAAGCAGACGACGTTCCCCGACCGAACATAAGGCATGAACAAAAGAAACACAAATGGTAGGCATGCTCTTCACACTGCATTGTAAAGATATGGACTGCTCAGAGCTTTTAACCATAACAGCTTGAAGACCCCTTATCCAAAAAACCCAGATTCTGTCCGCAAACTCCGCACCATTAGATAACATATGATCCATTCCCAGCTTCCTCTTAATGCAATCAGCTTTCGAGAAAGGTATTTTAGGTTCCGCAATAGCAACCAGCCCCACCTTCTCTGATAAAATAACAGCCCTTAACCGCCTAATCGAAGGCTTGTTTCCTAACCCCCGAATATTTCAAAAGAGAATATTCATAAACACACCTGAGAGTGGAAATAGAGGATCTCATGGACCTAGTAATGCGTCGCGAAATCGAGGTTGTAACAACCTCTCCTCCATCAGTAATGTCTGGCGACTAAACACAGGTAATCTCCTTCTCCTTCAAGGCCAAGCCTTCCTCATTCAACCGAGCACGGAAAGAAAGAAAACTTTTATCAAGAACACCCCTTGCATGGCGCAGCTCTGTGAACACAGCAGCCCGTTCTACCTGAAACTTACTTTTGCCTACCTCCCAATCATCCACCGTGGTGGCCCCCCCAACAGGAAAACACCGAGAGTTATTATCACATGTGGTAGCCTGGCCACGCCAGTAGGGAAAACCTGCGACTTGAAGCCAACTGTGGCTTCCTCCTCCGCCAAAGCCTTAGTCTCAGAGTCCTGCGATTCCTCTGAATCAGACCCTGCATCCTCCGCCATGGACCTGGCGTCCCTAGCTATCACCCCTTGAGTTGTCAATTAAGATTCTGCCCGTAGGTCGCCATAGGCGACTAGAGTTTGCCTCCACCACCTCTGTAAGCGTCCTCTTCGATGTTTCCCCTTGTGTCTTCGAGTGCAAGCGCATGTCAGCACCATAACCTATGTTTACAAGAGTCCTACCATCCATCAAAACCTCCTTTCCCTTGAGAGACACCCCTACCACACCCATACTGCCTTCAACCACTTTTTCAATATGGTTTCTCGCATCATCTTCAACTTCTTCAACCCTGCCATTACTCGGCTGAGCCTGCAGTACGACACCATGAGCCACCTCTTTGTTATTTCCAGCGGCCTTCTTCATACAGTTATCCACAACATGTCCCAACTTTGAACAGCCAAAGCAGAAGATACGTAATCGTTTGTATACCACTTTCTGAAAGAAGCCGGACGACCCACAACCAATCCAGACCTTATCTGTTAAACAAGAACGTAAATCAACCTCCACACAGGCCCTGGCAGCCACCGTACGTGAACAGGCCGAGGTTGCACCGTCCACCTTCAACACTTTGCCAATCGTGCCCGCCACCGATCGGAAAAAGTTCCCTTGATACAGATTTATCGGTAGGTTGGGGAAGGACACCCACACAGGGACTATTGGTGATTCGAGCCCAGCCTTAAAACTCCTTGTCCACTTGAAGAACCTGAATGGAAAACCCTTGATGGATGTCTGCTCCTTAAGCCAAACCCTAATGAAGTCTGAGTGATGCAAGAAACGTAAGAGGAGATGCCTTGGGTCCAAAGAAGAAACAAGAACATCTGCCGTTAGATGAAACGAAGTTTGTAGAGCACGCTTCACCTCAAACAAGGGGGGTCCGCCATGAGGGCACTTCGCAATCAAAACCAGTTGCAGAAAACCTTCGGAGCGAGAGATCTCCTCTTCCGAGAAAAAACCGCCGGAGATCCCATATGCATCGAGGGAGTCTTCAAAGGGATAGTAGGCGCCTCTAGCACGTTTGATCTAGCCACCATCGTGGCAAAAGTCACCACCGTCGACTGTCCAGGGTCCGACGGATGATCCCCCAGCAGGGGAAGATCGGCCATGGAAACCCTAAAAAGAAACGGTGCTAACGTACACCTCAAGAGCCTTCCCCAAATCGCCTATGCTAACATGCACCTAATTAATGGAAGGTACTATTTGATGTTTTGAGCATGCATGGCTGTTCATATGAGAATACAAAGATTAACCAAGACAGAGTTCAATCAACTCGAAATCAGTTGTGTCATGGGCATAAGGTCATGGGTTTCATCATGCATTCAAGTAAAAGCATGCTATACATCATAGAGCTTCATTCTAAACTTATCATATGGCATGAAGATTGTCATTCCTAAGCTAGAATGATCACTATGACAATTCTGGACACAAGAGAAGATAGAGAGGGGTGTAGAAGGACAGATCTTCACATGCATGTAGGAATATCTTAGTGTTTCATGCTAAAACTCAAGCATACTATCAACCAAAATGGTAGATCATAGGTAAGAGGACTGATCATGGTCACTGCCTGGAAATGGCTAGGAAATCAGTATAGAATTGCTGGGTTTGAGGGTTACCTTGTTGAATCCCAAGCACAAGGGGTGGGCTCAAGCTCCCCCTTTCTCTTTCTCCTTCTCTTTCTCTCCTTCTCCCTCTCCATCGGAATGAATAGGAGAGGGTTTCGGTTTTTGAGTTGACTTATATAAAAGCTGCCATAGGACCTGTTTGGCTAGAAACCATTTTGCCCAAAAACCCATTCTAAGGTTCCTTTTAAAGGCACATGGGCTATTAGGTGGGTCCCACTTGGCCACATTGTCGGGACAATATTCTCACGGGTCTATTTAAGTACGGGGAGGTGATTCAGGGTGCGAGACACTAGGCCCCACCCATCTGAAGTGGATTTTGTGTAGGACAGCATCACTGATCGATCCAATTGGTCGATCCAATCGACCAGTAAGGATGGACCAGTAGGTGAATCCCTATTGTTTTTGCATTTGGGGTCCACAGGGGCTTAGGCCATGGCTTGGGTATTAGTCATGCATGATTTTCAGGCCTCCTGCAGTGTTGTAACATTTATAAATAATTAAAATCCTAAAACAATTAGGGAACAGGTTTACCTTGGGCTGTGCATCAGTTGATGCACAGAATAGCTGCATGGGGGTGGTATCTTACTCCTAGTTGGTATTTATGAAGTTACCACTGGACTTCCTTCCTCCCGGACGATTACCCGATCAATGCACCACAGGTTGCTAGAAGTCATGACCTTGGTTCACCGGGTTTCAAACCTACATTCAGAGTTCGGGTACAGATGTAACAGTATACCTTTAGGAATGACAAGCCGTGAATCAAACCCAAGCTCCGTCTCATCTTTCCTTCTTCTTCTCCTTCCTTCTCTCCTTCTTTCTTCCTTTCTTTCTTCCTTTCCTCTCCTCCAACGTTTTGAACAGTACGTGGTACGTAGCTTCTAAAACTAAGCCATCTATTTATAGGCCTAAGTCCACTAGGGCCTGTTTGGCTAGGGCTGTTTCTAATATAAACACATTATTTTCCTTGTTTCTCCTAGCTTCTCTAAGTGTAAGGCTACGTAGGTGGGGCCCACATGGATTCAAGGCTGGGGAATAGTTCCTACATGTCCTAGGGGATGTATTGGAAGAGTCCATAAGTAAGGAACAAAGTTCCCATAAGTTTGGAATGAAAAATACATAATGCAGCAACTCTGGGACTTGCAATGGACATTTGATGCATCTCCCAGTGCATCGCCCAGAGAATCCTACCTTTGCTGATTTTTGTTGATTTTGCTATAATTCCACAAGGCTGGGGCTTTTGCTTGGGCACCTTCCCTCACATGTTTATTAAGCTACTACATGCATGAATGTGGGCATGGCCCTCAGGAATATAATATGAAGTTGTTACCTAGAGTTGTACATCAGATGATGAATTAGGCATGAGTCTTGCATCCGTCCTTCCATTCGATCCAAGAGGAAAGACACTTCCCACCTTAAGAGGTCAAGGTTTTGGTCCGCACCTCGAGGGCTTCAAGAGAGTAGTAGTCACACAATAAAAACAGGTTAGTAACCTACCCCTCGATCGTCACGGTGTATCCCCTGTGACCCCAAAGAGGTTCCTCACTGCGATGCTAACTTCATCGAAGGACAAAGTGTCGATATGGCATGACACAAAGTGTTCCTTTCGGTACTCCTCGCTCTTAGTGCTTGTACTAGGAGGATAGTCGATGAAGTCTCTATCGACGAATTTCCCCCACTCCTGATTGAGGAATCTTTCTTCGACGGGTAAACCGGTACCAAAATCAATGATCTTGTGACTAGGCTTGACAACCATTGCAAACAGCTCACCATCATACATGGTAGCACCGTCTACACATCGCGAGAATAATTTATAAACAATTAGACTCTAGGGTGCGGGTGTAACAAAACCAATCCAATAATCCTTACCCTAAGCCTTCCAATCAATAGTGAATCACTTTAGGGTATTTAGTTAGGGTCTTTCCTATTATGCCCTTGGTTCTCTAGCCTAATATTGAACTAGACCAAAATCACTTAAAATGAACCAAGACATGAACCAATCATCAAACCAACATTGAACCAAGAACATAAGTGAATCCAACAATATATAACATATACCTAGGTCACCCAATTATATATCTTCCATCATTAACTATAGTGTATAAAATACAACCATAGTGTATAAAATCACATCATAATCTATTAAAATAAAATCATGGGCTATAAATCAACATAAATGTCCATATAGGACCATCAATCATACATATGCCCAAAAATCATCATAAATCATGTAAAATCATAAATACATGAGAATTTTACCATAAGCTAGCAACATCATACATAAGGCTTAGTGCCCTTCCGTCCAGTCCAGTTATTCTGTAAATTCAATAATAAATAATTATTAAATCAATAGTTCTAGAATCAGGGTATTACAGAAAACATCACAAATAACATGAATCAAGCATCTATTGCATCAATCTTGGTCTATTTACAAAACCAAATCAATTCTACCGAATTTACCTTGAAAACCCTTGTTCTTGACCTCAAAACTTGAATACCTTCAATCCAATCCAAAATCTCTCCAATGGAAGTTACCTTAAGGTGTAAAACACTCCCATTACAACATACTAAGGCTAAAACACGAAAATAGAACAAATCCCTCAAAACCATATGAGTTTTTGAGCCATTTACCTTAGGAAACCCTTAATATGAACTCAAAACTTGGAAGAACTCATCTCCCACACCATCCTTAGCTTCAATCTTCCTTTGGGTGCTTCAAATAAACCTCAATCACTTGATTTCTGCATCTTCCCTTCAATCCTCCATGTTCTCCCTTCTCTTTCTTTTTCTTCTTCTCTTTTCTTGAATGTGAAGTTCTAAAATGAGCTTCTCAACACTTAGACTATTTGCCTACATAGTAATGGTATACTTGTAAATAATATCAAGTCTCCAATGGACTTCCAAATAAACCAATAAATATTTCATCTCTCCTCCTCCTATAGACCAATAGGATTTAAACACAAGGTTCACCAACTCTTCACTTTCTAATCTTACCCTTAATCTCATCTTCTAATTACACCTCAAATCAAAAGATTCACTTAAATCAAACCATGGGTCGAACCCATGAACCAAACCATCAAACCAAACCTCAAATAAACATAATCACATTAATCCCTCAATAAACCATTGCCTTAAATCAAACCATATAAATCCAATTAAAATAAATCAAATAACATAGGATATAATACATAATATAATCCAATCAACATAGGTAATAAAATACTATTAAAATATTAATTAATCCATAAAATATATTAAATCCATAAATAATCTCTTAAAATCAAGTAAAATACGTAAAAGCATAATCCACATCGAAAATCCTCTCCAATTCTTGGCATGAATCTACCAACACAACGAATAAATTATATAAATAAAAGAAATGAAAATGAGGGGCATCATAAGCATATTATTTCAAATAATGTTTAATCGCATTTTTGGTCATCCAATTATGATCACTTTTTGAGTTGATCCATGTTGACAAGACCTCATAGGTCTTCCTCATCTAGGTTTATAAGACGGACAACCCTTCCTGGCGGGATCTCCTTCACAATATATGGCCACTCTAGTTAGGCCTGAATTTACCCCTTGGGTCATGCAGTGGAGCCCTTTGCTCCCGGAGAACCAGATCTCCTATCTCAATGTTGCAGGGACTAACACCTTTGTTGAATGCTCTTGCTATTCTTTGCTGATATTTTTGAGGTTGTCCATGGCTTTCATTCTCTTTTCATCCAAAAGATTGAGTTCGCCATATCTGGCCTGTACCCATTCTCCTTCGGGTAAGTTGCTGTCCAGAAATACTTTAAGAGATGGCACTTGTATCTTTATAGGTAGCACAACTTCCATTCCATACACTAGAGAATATAGGGTTACCCCAGTTGAGGTGCGGCTTGATGTTCAATAAGCCCATAATGCATATGGAAGCTTGTCGGCCCAATCCTTTTGGGTATCAGCCATAGTATGACCTTTATATTTTTGTTGGCTACTTCCACCGCCCCATTGGTTTGCAGCCTGTAGGTTATGGACCTATGTCTCTTAATGCCAAATTTGGTATAGATTTCATGTGCCTTTCCCCATAAATGTGTGCCCTGATCGGATATGAGATCTTAAGGCACCCCGTATTTGCACATGATAAATTTTGCTACTTTTGCAGTTGTCAAGACGGCATATCGAGCTCCTCTAATGGCCTAATCTTTGCCTCGATGTCCATTATCGTGGCCAAATAGCCCTGACATCCTTCGTCCAACAACTTTCGTGCTTGGAGGGCGGATAAGGTTATCCTCTTGGGTTTCTTCATCGGTTCACTTTGATAGGTGAAAACCGAGCCGTCCTTCATCTTAAATGAAATCTTCTTCTCCGCACACATGATGTTTGCCCCATAAGCGGACAGCCAATCCATGCCTAGTATTGCATCAAAATCCTTCATATCAAACTTGATTAAGCAGGCTGTCAGGTTCTTCCCACAGACTTCCACTAAACAGGGGTCGTAAACTTCTTTTAGACTCACAATGCTTCCAGCCAGAGTGCTAACTACCACATCATGCCCCATATCCTTTGGTTGGATGGTCATCTTATCTGCAAAAGCAATAGATAAGAAAGAGTGGGATGCGCCCGAGTCGAACAACACTCGTGTGGGAGCGGATGATATAATCAACGTACCTAGGGTTTGTATAAAGATAATGATGCAATCAAATTTTTTGCACCCAATTGGTTTGTTTCCTACAATTTAATAGTGTTATGTACACATACCTATCATTACTTCTGGGTTCGCCTCCGCTTCTTCATTGGTCAGTGCAAACACCTTTCCTTGCGTCCGGTTGTCCCGAGGCTGAAAGGGTCGAGTAAAAGACTGGATTGGCGAGTAGGAGTTATACTTTCGGCTGGCGTACTCCGTTGCTAAGTGTCCAGTCTTGTTACACACGAAGCATCTGTTGGGCAGTGCAGTGGCAAGAGAGACTTAGCTTGCTTGGCTTGTTGCTGGTCGGGGCGGTGGAGCAGTAGTCGCCACTTGACCCAGTGTGGGTTGGGTATAATAAGCAGTCCGATTAAAAGCAGGGTGGAAAGGTTGAGAAGCTTGGCCCACTTCTGGTTGCCAGTACTGTATTGGGTTAGGACTCGAGCTAGGTCCTCTGAAAGCCTTGTTTGGTCACCCAGAGTTTTGGAAATTGTTTTACCTTTTCCTAATTCCTGACGACACAGGGGTCTTTTCCTTCAATCTATCTTCCATGGTCTTTGCCTTATCGACCATTTGTGCGTAGTCTCGAATGTCTAGTACTGACAGAGTGGATCCAATCTCCGACTTGAGTCCTTTTTCAAACTTCTTCGTCTTGCTAGCTTCCCCCTTCATGTGCTCCGATGCGAAATGGAGCAAATCCTTAAATTGCTGCTGGTAATCCAGCACAGTCTTTGATCCTTATAGGAGGGCAGAGAATTCAGCTTCCTTCTTGTCTTTGAAACTCTCAGGGAAATAATTCTTGAAGAATACTTCCTTAAACTGATCCCAAGTAGGGTTGGGATGAACTGCTTCCAAGTTAGGTCGCGTTGCCTTCCACCATGCTTCCACTTCATTTTGCAATTGGTACCCAGCGCATACCAATTTCTGAGCATCGGTACACTCAAGTACATCGAATGCTTTCTCTAAGGCGCTAATCCACCTCTCTGGTTGCATTGCCTCAGAATTTAGCTTGGAGAACGTAGGCAGCTGGAGTTTCTTAAATCTCTCCATCACTTTAGTTGTGGAGATTTTTGCCGCGTGTTGAGGCACAGGTGGTGGAAATTGCAAGGGCCGATTGGGTGGTGTTGCTGCTGCTCGCTGCTGCATTATGGTCACAAATTGAGCAATCATCTAGCCCAACAACTCTTGTTGTTGCTACATAGTCTACATCATGGTTGCCATGACGGTATTTACTTCACCAGTAGCCATACCCAGAGAGGGTATGGTTGCAATAGCTGGGGCAGCTACTGCCACCGGATTTGGGATAACTCGGGGTACTCTTGGCGAAGTAACTGATACCTCAAAATTTTGAGCTTTGACTCTATCTGATAGCTCAACTTTTGGAATGAATCGAGGGCCTCTTCCACGACGACCACCCCAGTTTGATCTTATGTTAACCATGTTTGATTGCTGAAAGGAATTTCGCAATGAATAACTCTATACTTATCTTCACTAGTGAAAGTTCTAATTTGATCTAAGATACATAGGATAACATCTTCCTAGGTTGCAGTTTGATAACATTTCCATATAACAAGGAGAATTTTCATATCTTAAAAAGAAGAAAATCATATAAGACAATAGGATTAATTTCTATAATAGTTAAGCATCTTTTGGCTTATACCTGTGTTTACCAAGCAAGGCATTCCAACCTTCTCCCCGTAATAAAAGCCTGTAGGTCCAGGTACACTAGGTCACTCCTAACCTCATCAACTAGAGGAAGATAAATACTGCGGTCCTCCTCCCTACTGGTGTCAAGATGTGCTAAGTATACTACTAGGTACTTCTCTGCTTGGGTTCTAAACCTCTGGATTTGAGCTAGCCTCTTTCTTAGTCGTCTAATGTAGTGCATGTCGCAGGGGTTTATCGAGCTCGAACAACACAACCAACCCTGCTATGGAGAGATTTTTTTTTTCAACATTAGGTTCCTATGGCTCCTTATCTTAGATGGATGTACTTAAGGCTGCATGAACTTAGGTAATTCAGTCAAGAATCTTAAATGAGGTAACTCAAGGGTATAAGCAAAACAGCAGCATTTTACAAAATTTTAATACATCAGTCGATCACATGCATATTAGAAACTTAAAAGACGATGCTAATTATGGTTCTCTTTCCAGCTTGTGTCGACACGCCACTCCCGATGCCTAAATGTGTTCAGTCAAGCTTACTTGTTTCTTTTTATACATATATTTTTTTTATTCCTACCTATCTATGTTCGGGTTTCTACTCTCAATATTCACACACAAGTTCTTACATCCATATTCATATATACTTTATTTACATAAATGCACATATACATGCCACGGGTTTCGCTTACAAAAATCTCCTCTCTTTTTTTCCTGTTTTCTTTCTTTCTTGTATTGCATTTATATCCTATATTACTATATAGGTATTATTTTTTTTTTAATTTGCCCCAAATGTCATCATGACCAACTACATGGTTTTAAAATGTCCAAATTTCCCATTTATACCATGTGGATTCAAATCAAAAATCAAAAATTTCATCACTGCTGTCAACCATTCTTTGGACGATTGGGTCAAACGTCCAGTGCCATCATCAAGAGAATCGGGGACTGATTTAAACACAGTCCAAGACCCATTTCTTTCATTTCTTTTCCCCATCTTGAGAGCTTTGGACCTTACAAATTGTGCCCCAAGGGTTTTGCAGGTTACCCCCCACCATTCCAAGGCGTTACATCAACATTCCTTCGTGTCCCGTGCCCTAGGTAAGTTTGGCAGATTTCTCTCTCTTTTCCCTATTTTTCCCTTTTTCCTTTGTATAAACCCTAACTTCTCTCTTTGTTGTATTGCAGCCATGTCTACAAGTAGAAAACATAGCACAGCAAGGAAGGCAGCAGCCCCCAAGCACCCACGGTCTAACCCATCGCCACCACCATCACCGACCGTGCCATCACCCACATCTAGGGGTGATTCTTCATCCGAAGAACCTGAATTCTACCAATTCTGGTTTGCCTAATATGAGTACGAGCAAGAATGGGAGAAGTTCCAAGACAAAATTATTGTGAATGGAAGGGTGGTACAAGTGGAGGACTTCCAACAATTTAGGCTTTTTGAGAAATTCAATGCTTTGGGTTGGGCACCTATGCTATCTCCTACCCTTCCATGCTACCCAAATTTGGTTCGGCATTTCTATTGCAATCTTGGTCCAGCAGGTGGATTGCAGGGTTTTGGGCTTCAGAGCAGGGTGAAAGGAGTGGACATGACCTTCACCCCAGCTATCTTGGTTGAGATCCTTTAGATACCTGATAGGGGTATTAGGTGTTTTTACAAGCCCAGGGTGGACATCTCAAATTAGTTTTCTATGGAGACCAGGGCTCAAGTGTTCAAGGCTCTTACTGGTTCAGAGAGGGTTCCGAAGTCTAAGGGAAGCTTCAGGCCTTCCGCCATGATTTTGAGTAGGTGTATCTCCTACAACATTTATCCCAAGGGTGGTAAAAGAGTTACTATTTCTATGCTCCGTGCCTACATTACATATTGTCTGCTGAGGGTTGGGAAGGGAGGTCCCAAGATCAACCTACCCTACCTACTTATGCAGATCATGCTTTACCATGCCCAGAACCCAGCTGATGGGAATCTACCTTATGGGAGGTTCCTTACTCAGGTCTTTATGCACTTTGGAGTTTCCCTTCTTAGGGAGTTTGAGGGAGGTGATGGGCTGAAATCCATTAGTAAGACCTCCATGAAGAAGATGAGGATGTTGGGTGAGCCTGAGAGTGCTTCTGAGGATATTAACGAAGAGATGGAGGAATTTGATGAAGACGATGTAGGTGTTGAGGGTGTAGGGGGAGTAGGTGAGACTGGGGAGATGCATGGGAGAGAGGATGATCCTGTAGATCCATGCACGCAGTTTGGTGATCTTCCTGTGCATGGTCTTGCTGAGGCTTCTGGTTCACAGGTACCTCCTTCAGTATCTGGGACTTATGGTTGGGAGGATATGATGGCACAGTTCAGAGGCATTCACACCCAGCTTTCCCAGATGTCATCAAGGATGGACCGTGGTTTTACTTCTTTGGAGGGGAGAGTGGGTTCCATTGAGCAGCGACTGGACTTCTGGGACTCCCATTATTAGGTTAACTCGTGACTGTCTCAGCCTCCGCGGAGTGATGATCCAGCCCAGGAGTAGCCTACTAGTTTTGATGTCTCTAGTTTTAGAGTTCTAGTTTTTTTTTTCCAGCTATATTTTATGCGTTTCCCTATAATCAGTTGTACTTTATATATTTTTCTTCTAAGTTGTAATCGGGTGTAGTACTTTAACCCACTCATGATGTAATGGCTTATGCCAGGTTTCAATCTATGAATCTTATTTTCCTCTACATTATGTCAGTCCCTGTGGTGTGTTATTCACAAGTAATCTTATGTTTACTAAATTTTCTATATGTCTACTTTCTGTTATTATTTGTCCTATCTCCGCTATTTGTGAATGTAGAAAGAGCTTCTCGCTTTGATACCAAGCTCTGTCACACCCCAAACCACCCCCTGAGAGGATTAGGTAGGTGGCCCGAATTGCACGGTAGCAATCCGCCAAACCCTGAGGATCCAGAAGTTGTTAATATCATTCACAAACACACACACCCACATCAATGGATAATAATAGAAATCACAGAATGCAGTGGAAACTAAGTTTACATCATCATTAGATCGGAACATATGTACATACATTGTTCCCATTCGCATTCCAACATTTAAAAATATTTACAGACATTGTTCATGTTTTACTACCCATTTCCTAGGTAGCCTATACACTTACAATCGTATAGCTTTACAAAACATACAAAAGGGCAGTTCAGCATAAACCCCAAATAAAGCTATACATAAAAAGGGAAAGGTTAGTAGATCCTATCTACCCAAAAAGAATCCCTAAGGTTAGAAGTTAGTAAACTGCTACCCTTCATGGGTCATCATCAAGTGTCAGCCTAATCTCCCACACCAGAGGGATACCCTCCCTCCAGGTCCATACCCACACTGTCATAATCAACATAACCGTTCGGGTCGAAAGGAACCTCCCAGCCATCATCACATCGACTTGCAAAATCTAAATGGAGAGTAGACAAGAGTGTGAGCTCCACCGAGCCCGTAAATGAAATAATAACCAATGCATGCACATGCAAGCACAACCAAATGAATCCTATATGAAATGAGGTTCATTATTATTAAGCCACCTAGCATTACAACTAAGGCAGGTGAAAGTGCTACTACAACCCGCAATACATGTATCCCTGGTGCTGGCTTCTACCCCTTCCCGCAATACACCCATTGAGTTGTCGGAGAAGACCAGCCGGCTCCAACATCCTTTCCTTGGTCAGCCCGACCAGCCCTCTGGATTATCCTGTGATATCGTGGAAGACAAGTACCCAACCGAGCAAATACCTTTGGTATATGTTCTCTCACAGGCATCCAACACCCTGACCCCTGTTGGCAAGGTTTCGTAGCACGGGTGATGATACCCTAATCATGTGCATTCTATATGACATAGTGTGAAGTGTACAGGGCTCCCGCATCCCATACTACGGCACCACGTACCCTTCATTTCCAAGCCGGCTACGGCATCTAAACTAACAGTTCATACATTTCAAGTAATAACATCAATTCCCATTATCCATCATATAGAATTAGAATAAATGAAATAAGTAAATAGTGCAATAAAGTAAATCTGGTGATGTTTATCATGACTCACTGGTCATGTTACACCTACACACATGGTGTAATTCCACTCATTTCGAACTAAGTCTGCCTGTCCTTTGGTAGGCTCTAATTCAATTGGGGATTGATTCGATACCTTGTGCACGGGACTATAACCTATGTTGACATGATCATTAATGCATATCCAATCATGTTTAAAAAGGGTTTTAGAGTTTCCAGCATTGGTTTAGGTTGCCCAATCATTGTTCAATAATTATTAGAACAGTGGTATGGTTCTTTTCCAGGTTTGACTTTGGGTTACATTATGGGTTTCTAACCCCTTTTTGGGTCCACTGGTATACTCATGACATGGTTACTAGTAAGGATGGTTGGGGTAGGGTTTTAAGGTAATCTTCATGCCCCCAACACTGTCCTAGGCCTGCGGGAGAGGGTCCAATAGGCCAAAATCAGATCAGACAAAAACCGCAGCACTAGACGATTCACTGGACGTTTGGACTAAACATCTAGTGCATGCTCCAGTGCCTGTAGGACACGAGTTTCTTGCTTAAAACTTGATTTGGCAGCTGGGTTCCTCCCTTATTCGATTTGGGATGAGTTCTAGGGGTAGCATAGCCTAGGATTAAGCTAATGCAATGGTCTTAGGGATTTCCAAATTGGGTTTACCAATTGGTTGATGGGTTGGGTTTAGACACCAAGTAATTCAAGCCAGCAAGGCTGAGATTGAACATGCAGCTATTCAAACCTTATCTACACACACAGCAGTAGATATGCACATGCATTACAACCAAGTTCCTAAACCCTAATATGTAAGACACTCCATGCATGCAAAGATCCACGCTTCTAGCTCACTATCTATGGTTTGCATGCATGATCAGGCATGAAATCTAGCTAAATGCATGGCTGGAATCTAAGATGCATGAAGTAGAGATCTGGAACAGTGTAGGATCATATAAATCCCCTAAAACTAGCCATGCATGCAAGATCTAAACAGCCCTGAAGCTCAAGGCAGTGATTCCATAGGAATTCCTACAGAGACAATCATATGGCTTTGGCCTATGGGTTCAAAATCAAAGATTAGAAGTGGGTCATGATTAGGAGAATGGTTCTAAGTTTGGTTGGGTTAGTGTTGTGGAAGATCTGGCCAAGCTCTAAAGGATCCAATCCTCCCTTTTCCTTCTCCTTCTTCTTCTCTTTATCTCTTTATCTCTTCTTTTCCTTTTCTCCACGGTTTTGAACAGTAGGAATAACTTGAAATGGGCTGGGTCCCTATTTATAGCTTCTATAGAACTAAGGCCTATTTGGCAAGGCAACCCCCTAGGCAAAATGCATTTTTAAAGTGATTCTTGCCCAGTTTAGCTATGTAGGTGGGGTCCACGTCGATTGCAAGATGGGGAAATGGTTCCTAAAATTCCTAGGTACATATAGGAGGTGTCTACAAGTAGTAGGCTCAGTTCCCACATGTTTGGAGAAGAAAAATACAGGTTTTAGCATTCTCTGGAGCTTTGGGCCAATCGTCCAGTGTATCGTCCAGAGAATGCACTTCTGCTAAAATTTGTTGTGGCTTCCACAGGGGTGGGTTCTTTCACATGGTACCTTCCCTACACCCTACTACCACTATAACAAGATCATATTTAAGGGCATGACCCCTTGGTACTCTTTAGAGAGAGATTACCTGGAGTCTGAGCTGTACATCAAGTGATGGGCTAAGCAGCTGCATGGGTCTGCATCCCACCTTCTCACAGGTATGATGGATGTCATCCTTGGGGGTTCTCCACTGATTGCAACCACATGGGTAATACTCCACTGTGTGCTTGAGTGGTTGGCCACAGGCTCATATCCTTCAGGCAAAGTTCTAGTTAGTTTGGGGCAGGTTTAACAATAGGTCTTGCGTCTGTGATCTGTGTGCCTTTTCTTTGACGGGCCTGATGCTTTAGGCCGTTCTTTTGTTATTACTCTTTTTGTGTACATGATACTTTAGATATGTAAATACTAACTTTTGGATGACTGTAAATAGTTTATTTTAGGTTCTCTAACAATACCTATGTACATAAATTTATCACATGGTCCTCAACAGACTTCATTGTATATATTTAATCTTACAATCTTCTACTCCTTTAATTTCTCTTCTGTGGTGTGTGCTTGGTAATTGTGCTGCATCAAGATTCTGGCTAAGTTGGGTGCAAGGTTACACCGGTTCATACTACGCCTGGGCTGCCCAAGGCGGGGTGTGACAAGTTTTGACCTTGAAGCACTTGCAGCAACATGCTGAAGGAAAAGGGGTAGTTGTTGAGGCTAACTCAAGTCAAGACCAGCACTTTTGAGAGGGCGGGGGTGGTATTTGTACCATTGTAAGAGGGTCTATGAGAATAAAAAATCCCAAGATTTAGCGGCTTTTGTCCCCGGATCTAGTCAGCAACAGGAAAGGGTTCAAACGCATAGAGCACGGGAAAGGAGTTTAAAAGTCGCTCTAGCACAGTAATCAGATTGACATTCTCTTGGGATATCAGACTATTATAACCCCATGTATTTACAACGGGAGCCCTTAGAGAATGACACTCATCATTATTCGGCAAGAAAATGCTAATCTTTTGAGATGGTGGTCATAACCGATTGAGAAGTTATAACCGATGATTTTGAACTAACAGTACCCCTAAAACACTCTCTGGTCATACGAATTCTACTTTTCCAACCCTACCGTTGCCTCCTCCACCCATTCAAACTCGTACAATCCCCCCAGATTTTCTATGTTTCGAAGGAACCGATCCACTGTTGCTGTGATATCATCCACTTCTGTGGTATCCTCTTGAGTCATAACATCTCTAGTTTGTGAATCAGATGCATATAAGACCTCTAACTGAGTATTACCTATCAATGATCTCTCAAAGATTTCGATGTCTCCAACAAACTGGTCAATTGACTCAATTCCCAAACCAAGGACCTCGGTGCCACCATCATTCCCTTTCTTGATCATACATTCATATTTTTTTTACTAATTTTTTTTAAATTTTCTACCTCATCATCAGCTTCCTTCAAATTGTTTTGTGCTTCCGTCGATTCTTTCATGGCTATCTCCTTACTCTTCTGCTCAACCTCCAATTGGATCTTTAACATCGAAACTTCCTTTTGTAAGTTTATATTTTCATCTTTAAGCATCTTCATGTCAATTTGAAATTTATTCTGAAGACTAACATTCTCCAATTCAATCTCCAACATCTTGGTTTGAAGCTTTACCAAATTACTCAAGTGTCCATCTCTGACGGCCTTAACCACTTCCAATGAAATTTTCAACACCTGATTTTGATTTGTAATGGCGACCTGCCTCCTAAAAGCATCTCTCACAAAAATGAAAGCCTACAAGTACTCCAATAAAAGAAGAGTTCAGAAATGAAAAACCCATCAACAAAAGGAAAGTATGGAAACTGAATACGTACCATGTTTAAATACATGAGAGACGAGCCCATTACCGTACTGATATCCTTGGGCAATACTCCCTTATACATCATTTCAAACGTTATTCTCCTATCCATAAGGGCAGAATCCCCAACCTGAACACCCCATTCAGGTGTAAACCGTGGGATACCATCCTTCGGGTCCATCATGTGATCGGATTGTTGACAAGGACCCGAAGAACTCTCACCAGGATTCAAAGTAGAAACATATTGTCTCACAGAATATGCAGTAGCTGGTTCATCCTTGTGTGCTACCTAGTTCACTCCCTGATAAGATATGCCAAGAACCAGCGAACCGTGCTTAGTACCATGAGCACACGAACTTCCAACTATATCTTTACCACTGTCTATCATCCTTGTTGGATGAGTAGTCATCCTTTCTTTTCGTAATAGCGATCGCAAATTGGTCGTGTCCTCACTGAGTTTACCTCGGCCAGAAGAATCACCCTTCTCCTCCTAGACCTAGCCCATCTTCTTCAGCGGTTCTTCACCATGAACAGAACCACCAAAGTCTTTCCTCTTTTTTGCTGAAAGATATTCATATTTTGATATCTTTGCCACTATTCCATGAATTTTTTTCTCAATCCACTAAGTCAAAGCAGTTAAATTTTGTTTTTAGCACACAAGGAATCAAACAGAGAAATATAACCCTGAAAATATCGCATAAAAAGCATGACTCACTTGGATCGAACCAAACTTTGATCAACCCACCCTATCCCGCCAACAACACCACCGAGATAGGCCCGATGGACTTGATTTCGAGAAAGGAATTCTAATCTGAATTATATATAAGGAGCAGATGATTTGGACTTAAAAAGACTCATTCCTTCCTTCACCCAAAAAATCCTATCCCCCCATTTAGAAACTTTACTCTGTAGGTCAATAATCTTTATATATTTGGCATTGTAAGCGAAATATAACCAACCTAGCGATTTGGTATCCGCCTTGACAATGAACAAAAAAAAAATTAAACTAGTATACATTTCCATTGGAATGAGGTGGCTCGGTGTAAGCCTTACACTGTAAGGATTTATTGCCTTACGTGGTTGGAAATGTACTTGTGAATAAGAACACACAATCAAAATGAAAGCGTCCTCACGGAATGATGCTTCTCAGTACTTTCAGCAGATAGAGGCGTTGAAAGTTTAATTGACAAATGAATTAACCCGTTTAGTGAACTGGGGAAAAAATGACAATATGGGTGTGACGTACTTGTTATACCCGCACCCGAAACCCTAATAGTTTATTATTATCTTCGTGCCATGTAGGTGAGCTGTCACCTATGCCGGTGAGCTGTTTGCGATGGTAGGCAAGCCGACTCATAAGATCATTGATAAGCTCACAGGATTAGTGGTCGAGGATAGATTCCTCAACTGGGATTGGGGACAATTTTTTGATGATGATTTCGTTGATCTCCCTTCTAGCACCAGCCCCAGGAGTAAAGAGTGCCAAAGGGAACACCTAGTATTCGGTAAAATCGACAAATGGTGTCTCTGTGAGGTTTGCATCTAAAAGAGACTACTATTCGACGTTCAGGAGGTGTGTGTTGAGAAGAGGCTACTGCTCGGTGGCCTGAGGTTAAAACTCGACGAGGAACGAGTTACACCTTAGGTATGATTCTAGTCCTGGTGACCATGAAGACATACCTCTGTCGAAGCCCTTGAAGTGCGGGCCAAGGCCTTAAGATATTGATTTTCTTGTTTAACTTTTTCAATAGGAACGATCCACGAACGAACCAACTATTGATGAGTCCGTTCGAAGATCTGCTCATGCCTATTGTTGTTTTGTGTTGAGATTCCTTGTGGGACCCACATGCCCGTGTCTCGGTCATCGTTGCTATATCCCTAGACATGGTGGACCCCAACCCCATCTTTCCCTTGCCTTGTTAAGCTATGTAAGTGGGCCCACAAGGCTTAACTTGTGATTAAAATGGTTTTGTGGATTAAGGACCTAACCAAACAAGGCCATAGGGCCACTTACCTTAAATAAGAGCCTTGGCCATTTATTGGCCATTACTATCCTAACCTACCAACTGATTGGAGCAAAGGAGAAAGAAGGAAAGGGAGAGTGGAAAGAGGAGAAGAAGGTTGAGGTGCTGACTTGGGGGACTACCATTGGACATTCCATCCACCCTAGGTAAGCTTACACTCTTCCCTCGCTCTTCTCTACTTATTTGGGTTTGGGGATCCCTCCATGGATCGGATTTGGCCTAGGGTTCCACTTGGAACCCAAGGTTTGATCATGGAACTCCAACATTGGTCCAAGGATGAGCCAATGTTCACTATTTGACATTCTAAGGACCCTATGTAGACCTTCATCTTGGACTTATGACCTTAACATCTCAAACTCTAGAATTTATAACTTTGGGGACTTGATCCATTAGGTTCCCTAATTTCTTGCTTTGAATAAGGGAATGTGATCTTAGGGAGACTTAGGGCACCCTCCCCTAGCCTTTGAGGCTTTAAAACCTCAAAGAATGAGGTTGGGGAAGTAAAGACTCACAAATCTCTATTTTTTCTCGAACGAATCCACGATCGGACCCAAGAATCAGGAGTCTGATCGAGGATCCATTCGATGACTTTGTGGCCTTTGCCTGAACGGATCCTCAACTGGACCCACCAGTCTACCTCCGTTCAAGGATCCGTTCCAATTGTTTTGACTTTTACCAATTCAGTCTGTGAACGGATCCACGACTGGACTCACTAGCTACCTCTATTCGAGGATCCATTCGTGCTCTGTTGTGCTGCACCTAATAGTAACCCTTGGGGACCCCCTTGGGATCCCTCCTATACTCCCTAACACCATTGTTCATGCACCCCTAGGTGACTAAACTACTAAGGGGAAATGTGCAATACGTCGGATGGGTAACGAGCTATACGAACGACATGCAAACTATTAAGTGAGTGGGTTTGGGTTGATTCTTGGGAATGTTTATATGTATTATTAGTTGAATTTGCAGCATTGATCAAGCATGTTGCATTATGCATTTTATATCTATGATTTGTGAGTTGTTGATGATTTTGTGTTATGGACTTGATTCTATTACTTATGCTGGGTTATGGTGCCGGGAAGTGCCGCCATCAGAACCCCAAGAGATGTATTATTGATTTCATGTCATATTGGCATTTATGCATCGTGTCGTGCTGGTACCCGGGTGCTAGATGGAATGGGACGTTGATGCACCCGGAATACTTCTCGACACGATAAGATCTATGTAGTATACCTGCGGTTTGGGTTCTGTTCCCTATGCTACAACCCTTATCAACAGGGGTTTAGGTATTGGGTAATTCAAGGCTACCTGTGTGCCTAAGGAGTTATACGAGACCAGGTTAGGAATGACCACTGGTTATCAGGGTCTATCTCTGGGTGGCCTGGGGTTTCTACCAGCATGGGCCCCAAGGTAACAATTGAGGTTTCATTGTGGGGATGATGTAAGTGAACCACAGTGTCTCCCGAGTTGTTACAATAGCATATGCCTAGTGGCTTAGATTGTGTGTTAGGTGGAAAATTGATTAATAATTACATGCATCATAGACTATATGTGAATTGTGTGTATGTGCATCCCCATCCCCTCGCTGGGCTCAGTGGATCTTACCCCCTTGTGTACACTCTTTTCAGATGTTGATGCAGATGACGGTTAGTTGGCAAACCTAGAGGTTCAATCGGTTGAGTATGATTTTATGGGTGTTGAGGACCCAGAGTTGGTGACAGAGGAGCACGATGACGGGTGTCCTTATGATGATTGTGCCTACGGGGCACCATGATTTGGGATTTATTTCCCTTTTGATTCTTTTGGGGCCTTGTACCCTTGTATAGACATTTCATTGTTATACATGTATATTTTGAGTAGTTATGTCATGGTCAGTCGGGATAACTATGTAAACTTTATTATGTATCTTAGCTGATTGAACAGGTTGTAACTACCGTTAAACGCTTCTGCAAACATTGATTCTTCTTGGAAATTTAATATTCCTTTATTTCCACACTCTGATATTCATGTGACGTTAATATTAGTTTAGACTATGATTCAGGACACTGCATTTGTGATGTTGTGGGATTACACGTGTCGTCCTAATCATACCCTGTTATTGTATATTATCTCATATTAGGATAGGGGTGTGACATTACTGATCGAAGAATAAATCGAGAAATCTTGAGATTATCAAGGAAGAACACAGAGAATTTGAAGATGAAGTTGATAGATTAACTATCTAAGACTCTGAGGAACAAAAACAATGTGATGAGAAGCAGAAAAGACTACCACACTTTCGTTTTCTATTCGACCTCTCCCACAATCGCATATGTTAACACGAAGACAGGTGCTGGAGTTAGCAGGTGAGGATGATGGGTTTCAATAGAGAGAGGGATAATTTGGGCATTTAAAAATTCAAGGGAGAAGGAGAGGTAGAAGTTTAAAAACAGGGGAGTTTCAAAGAAAAGGGTTCAAGCTAAGGGACTTTTATTGTAAATATAAGCTAAGTCTAGGGGACTGATAGTAATTGCCCGTCTTTTATGATGTTTTTGGGTTGTAGGATCGAACAAAATGAATCATATATGTTTGAGTAAACGGTGCAAATATTGCATGCATAGGTCCTCCAGAAAACAATATGGGAATGTAATTAAATACAAGTTGTCACAATCGCAAACACCCAAGATAAGAAGTCCACTATCTAGAACGGGGATTTCTGATATGGATGACTGGTAGCAGCACTACCGTTATAATCGTTAAACACAACACTTAAACTCACCATCTCAATATAAATCATTGAAAATTTTACCTTTTAATCGTAACCATTGAATAGATAAAACCATTAACCTGATAACCATGATAGCAAGTTTCTTCTTTTTCTTCATCGCAGGGGAGTGCTTCAGGTGGGGGCTCACGGAGGGGGATTTGCAATCTCCGTTGCTGCTCTATAAACAGCAAGAAGGGAGTTGCAGTAATGGTTTACTGCTGGTCCATCGTTGTTGCCCAATAAACATCTAGAAATTGTTTAATCCCAATCTTGGAATGTTACTCCATCACTGAAAGCACTCCCGCTGCTCCAATCTCCTTGGTGGAGACCGCTATTTCTCCAATTGAAATGACCCGTTTCATATAGTTAACGGGTTGAGTGAAATCCAAAAACACAATCTCTCACACAAAGTATTGCAAAATTGCCGCATCTCTCTACTCTGCCTAGGGTTTTTGAAAGGGAGAATTCCCTCCAGCGGCGATCGTCCACCATTTATTACGTCTTATGGATGAAATAAGCTTCTTATCATCTCATGAGCATTCCCTCTCTTACTCTCCTTCTCTCGATTAACAAGCAGTGGTGGACTGAGCTCAAGCCACTGAGGTTGTAATTAGAGGGGGGAAAAACGGAGTTACACTGAGGGAGCAAGACATGCCAAGTGATGTCGTAAGTTAAGGACCCTTTGAATTCAGGGTTTATTCAAGGTAGTTCTTTTTCTTTGCTACAATGGTTTTGTTTGTTTCTTTTTTGATTTTCGAGTGTAAACTGTAAAGAGGGTTGTAAGAGCATTGCAACTCATTTTATTAATTTTGTTTGAGTCTTCTCTTCTTCAAGAGTCAAAAGATCTTCTTTTTTTTTTCAGTGTTACTTAAATGGTCGATGGGGTTTTCAGTTTTCACCATCCGTACTTGATTCCATACCAGTCATAGGTACTTCTTAGGTCTGCTACTACTCTTAAACTCAATTGAACTTAAATGGGTAGTCATTGTTGGTTGTTCTTTGTTTTGTGAATCCGAGCTCCGCTTCTACTGTGTCGAGAGGGAAGTGCAGTAGCAAAGGTGAAAAACGTCGCCTTTGGTGGTTTCGGTTGGGGTGCAGAGGCCAAGCCAAAGGTTTTGGGGTGCGTTGACAGTGACGTCGGTGGTGTCCAGAGGCAGCCACTGTGACCAACAATGGCATTTTTTTGTTCCTGAAATTTTGGGTTCAATTTGAGGGGTTACAATAGCATTTTTCGGGCATCGAACACTGGACTTTTTATTGCCAGATTTCTAAGATGCTTTCGCCGAATATGGGCGAACGTTCATCGGTTTTTTCAGTAAGGGTGGGATGAGGACGGTAGCCGAAGAAAACGACAACAACGATGGTGGGAGAGCCGGTTGCCGGTTGAATGCTTGTGAATTTTAAATGGTTGAGATTTAAAATTATTAAATCAACGGTTGATAAGAGGTGTTGTGTTTATAGTTAGCGCTGCAACATTTTCCCTTCTTATATTGCCTACAAATAGGATGTTCATGGTCGTTTTTTGACCTGTCCTACTTAACCTACCAAAGTCACCATAAAAAGTAGAAAATAACATTTCTTCAGGTTACTCATTTATGCGACATGATATTATTTATTGTCTGGAAGCGAAGTGATATGTTGCCTTGTCAAATTCGAAATGCTACGGTAATTAGCGTGATGGGTTGTGGCCCATTGTCAGATTATTTAATAGAAATTCATCTCGTCACATCGCATTTGTATCAGATCGTAAAACGTCATCCCCAAACAGGTCGTACTTCTGTTTATGTTTTTGGGGGAGCATTGTGTGTTGCTAATGTACTATGTGTAATGTACCCTTAGCCAAGTGTCGAGATCTGGGAAGGAAGATTATCGGTCTCTAACATGTGCAACGCATGAATATGTAAAAACTGTGCAAACAAAAAAATAAATAAATGAAAAGATTGAAGGGGTCAACAAGTACCCACTGGTAAAATCTGTCACCCGACTGTCCAAGCAACGTATGAACCATCTAAGTCGAGATAAATATTCTCTGCCAAGCACGGAAATAACAAGACCGATATGGAAGACAAGATAAGAAAATGGATTAAAAGCACATTTTTATTATATTGGATAAAGCCATACAGGTAGATACAAAAAATGAAGATAGAAAACATAAACTTACAATATATCGGTACTACAGATCCTCTCCAACGACAATGAATAGGATTTCTCTCCAACCACCTTCTCTTTATGACACATTTTCTATTAAATTCAGGGATACAAAACTCGTTATCACCCCATTGTCTATTTGACTATGACTAGTAGATGGTTCCAACGACTATGGGTGTGGCTATGGAGGTGGAGGTGGTTGTAGTGGTGGTGGCGTACGAAATGCATGCTAGCTGGGGGGAAAATGAAACTTAAAAAGAAGGAATTTTAATAATCTGTCAAAGGAAATACTATGACTAGTAGATGGTTGTGGTTGCGACGGTGGATGTGGAGATGGCGGTGAAGGTGGTGCCATAGGTAGAGTTCGTGCTTGTTGGGAGGAAGATGTTGCTTCAACAGATGTAGTGCCGTGGCTTTTCACATGAAGGTTCATAGTCGAAATACATTCAAATGTAAATTTCTTTTATAAATGAAATTCAACCTTTTTTCTTATCTCTAAGTAAATTAGACCATCCATAACTCTTATAGAATAAGATTATACTGATGATTGTGTTGATGACTATACGGGGCAGAAGAAAAAAATCTCAACTGATGACCTTACTAGACCCATTTGGTCCTCCAGCGCAATCCCTTCACGCGGATTACCTTTGCCCTGAAACTGCCATTGGGGAGGAGGACCTGTTGCATCAAGAAATCGCCGATGGGTCCTTCGGGTGCCGCAACCTATAAAAGGACGTCAGGGACAAGGGAGAACCGGTGTGGCTCCGGCCTAGGACTCTCCGATGCCTAAGTTAGATCTCTCTGAGCAACAGATGAATTGTTTGAATTCAAAATGATTTAATGGGGTAGAATACCTGGGTATTTATAGCTGGGTATGGCGGTGTGGAGAGTCCTAGTAGTTAGTGATAGGTCTCCTTAGTAGTAGAGTCCATCACATAGTAGATCACCTCCTTTTGGGAGGTAGAGTCCGGATTAGGGAAGGTGTTCCTTAGTAGATCGACATGTGTTTCCCTCACATGTTGGATAAGATCCTTGAGGGTCGTGCGTAGATGAGGTTCACCTCCTTGGGGATAAGGTTCCTTTGCCGATAGGATGATGTAGATCATCATGGTGACGTCATGCAGACTTATGTAGTGACCTTGGTCCTTGAGTGACCTACTGGGTCTCTTCCTCTTGGGCCAAGGATGAGTCTTGATGTAGCTGGGTCCGGGTCATTCTCTTTTTCTTGCCGTGCCATGTGGCAGATCTAGATTGGCCCGTATATTTATGGTTTATCACATGCCCCCCACTCTCTTGGAATGAAGTGCTCAAGAGAGTAGCTTCTTAGTTGGTGAGGGATCCATGGTGAATAAGTCTTCCTTAGGCGAGCTCCATGATAAGTATTTTTTGACTGTCTGATACGTCTTGATCTTCATGGTAGATTCCTTGCATTTTTTCGAGTGAGTGGAGGAGGTGAAGAGTTCAAGTCCTCCCCACTACATTTTTTCCCCTTTTTTTTCTTATCTTTTGAGTCTTCTATTTCTCTCTTCTTTGTCTCTCTCATTCTCTACTCATTTCTCATTTCACACTTTTTTCTTTCGCTTATCTCTCTCTTATCTCTCTCTTACTTTTTACTTTACTCTCTCTTCTTTTGAGCTCACTCCCTTTCACTTGCCCCCCAAGTGTTTGCTTTTGGGCCTTAGTGAGCAAAGTGGTCTTTCTCTCTTTTGGAATTTGATCAATCCTTTTGCCCCCCAAAGTGTTTGCCTTTGGGTCTTAGTGAGCAAAGTGGTCACACTTGTGTCGGTTTGGCTTGCCTCGATCACTCGGTATGTGCCCGCCCGCGTTCACTTGTCCTCTCGCGTTGTCCGTCGCCCATGATCTTGCGTCATCCGTCGCCCGGTCACCCACGGTCGCCGTTGCCCATTTGTTCGGTCACCCACAGTCGTCGTCGCCTGCTCGCCCATGTCACTCGCGTCGCCCATGCGCCGCTCAGGTATGGCAATTTTTTTTCACTCGCCCATGGCCTGTCGCCCATGGCTTGTCGCCCATGGCCCCCTTGGCCGTGGAAAAAAATTTATATATATATATATATATACTTTTTTTCTTTTTTCTTGTTTTTTCTTTCTCGCACTCTCCCGTAGCCTTGTTGCCCATGGCTTGTCGCCCATGGCCCCTTGGCCATGGCAATATATATATATATATATATATATATATATATATATATATATATATATATATATATATATATATATATATATATATATATATATATATATATATATATTTTCCACTCACCCGTGGCCTGTCGCCCATGGTCCCTTGGCCGTGACAATATATATATATATATATATTTTTTTTTTTCTTTTTCTTTCTCCCACTCGCCCATAGTCCATTGCCCATGGCCCCTTGGCCGTGGCAAAAAAAAAATTTATATATATATTTTTCACTCGCCCATGGCCTGTCGCCGTCGCCCGCGGCCCTTTGGTTGTGGCAAAATTTTTTTTTTTTAACTCGAATTAGTCTTCTGTTACAGGCACATCTTCACGCGGAGCCTCGATCTCAACCCGCCGCGAATTTCAACCTCGGACCTCGACCTTCTTGGTACGTTTCTCTTACTTTGTTGTTGTCGTCGGCTGTGCGCACTTTCATAATTAGGCTCTAAAAATTCTTTTCTGGCTGAATGTTTGCAGTTTTATTATCGGAGTGCTTTGCTTGGAGTCGAGGGGCGTCATCCAAGTAAGTGTTCTTTTCCGTGTCATGTCGAGTGAGTTGGACCCTGGTACTATACATGAGGGCTGTGATGTTGGTGTGCCGACTTCGGGCTCGTCGTCATCTGCTTCGGACACGGATTCTCTCCCTCCATTGCCTTCTCCCCGACCTATCCTTAGTGATGGGGAGGAGGCCACCGATAGCCCTGGTCCAGCTGATCGGCCCGATAGGGATGGTCCTGGGGTGGCACCCCCAGTCACAGACCCTGACAGTAGGATGGAACAGTATTAGCGTATCATGACTACTTCGGACTTGGCGAACTTCCATCGGTCGTACCTGTAGACACCACATTTTGACACCTTGGAAGTGTGTCTGGGCAATGATGGTTAAGGTCGTAACTCGTGTGGTGACTGAATGGTAAGAATTACCAAATTACCCCTACCCCACTTTTTGTAACCAAACTGTCCCAAATAGAGCCTAAACCCCTAGAATAGCCTTATTTAACCATTTTAAGTTCACACGTAAAGTTTCGGCCAAATCGGATAACTTTTATGAAAATGACCGTTTTGCCCCTGGCATGGTTCTCAGTATCCAGACCGCCCAATTTAGTCTGAAACACTTTGGATGACCTCATTTGGTCATATCAAGCTTTCACGTAAAGTTTCGGCCAAATCGGATAACTTTATGAAAATGACCGTTTTGCCCCTGACACGGTTCTTGGTATCCAGACCGGCCAATTTAGTCCGAAATACTTTGGATGACCTCATTTAGTCATGTTGTGCTTACATGTAAAATTTTGTGTAATTCTGGTATCATTTGGACCTTGATCGGTGTGAAACACCATTTATGTGCTTTCCTCGGTATCTGTGCCACTTTTAGTCAAAATCTGGCTATATCAGCCGCACGGATGGAAAGTACGTGTTGCGACCTTCGAGTCGATATGTGGCGTGCAAAAAACGGCCATCTGGATCAAAAGATGTTGATGTTTGAATGTGGACCCTTTAAAATGGAATCTTTAAAAGGTTTATATAAAAAATATATTTTAAAACAAAGTTTACTGAACCGAGTCAGACCGAGTTAACCCGACCCGGACCAACCCAGCCTGACCCAGCCAGCCTAGCCCTGTCGGCAGCCCAGCCTTGTCGGCAAAGGCTACAAGGCCTAAGGCCCAGGTGCACAGCCCATGGCCATGCACCTGGCCGCAGCCTGCAGGCTTGCTGTGCGCACAAGTCAAACCCGCCAGCTCCAACCCCCTTTTTTGTCAACCTGCCTTCAATGCCCCAGGGTTCATTTAGTCTTTTCATCGAACACATTTTTGCCTAAAAATAGGCTGTGTTTTGGAAGGTTTAAGGACACAGAAAAATTAGTGAAAAATTACCTTCACGCAGTCCTTGATCCCCTATTTCCAAATATGGTTTTTCATCCATAGGTTATGCTTCATTACTCAAATACAATTCCGTAAATACCCCTTCTTCACCACTCTTGCCATTCGGAGCAACCACACTTGGAGCTGCTTTTGGAGGTTTCCGGTGACTATTTACGGTCAAAAAATGTTATAAAGCTGAGCCTAGGCACTTCCACGCTTCAATGGTATTTTTCCATATTTTTTACTTATTTTTAAGCATTTGTTTTGATTTTCTTTACAACAAAGGTCGTTCTTCAGTTATAAAAATGTTAAAAATAATTCAAGAGTGATAAAATTCTGAAATTTTCAGGGATGATGTTTACCACTATGTTTGATATTCATTAATTTTCTAAAGCTCCAAATCATGGTTTTTGTGACATTTTTTCCCCTGTGAAGAATTTCGGATTATGTGAAATCTGAACATGTGGGTGGGTATTTGGACAAAGTTATTGTGACCATGTTAAATATCATGTTTTGATTAGTAGGAATGGGCTCTGGTTTGATCCAATTCGGATCTGTGATGTGGATTTTGTATTTTTCTTTGTTTTCCCTTCTTTTTCAGCATTTCAAAAAATATTAAAAATAGTATAAATGCATAAAAATTCACAAAATTTATGGGATGCACATTTCATCATGCTTGATTTTATGGAATCATTACCTACTGTCATTCATGCTTGATCGTTTTTATATGTGTTCCCAACCCCATTTAGGGATATAAATGTCATTTTTCTAATTATAATGAAAAATCCTGGAAAAATCAGAAAAAATATTTTTATGCATGACATGCTGTTTTAGAATGTTTTAGGATGTTTTCATATGCACACATGACCATCATGCTTGATAAATATGCATAAAAAGTCATTTTCGCCCTCCAGGGGCATTTTGGTAATTTACCAAATGCGGGCCCAGACTATCATTATGGAAATATCATTTGGTATGTTCAATCATTTTAGGATGTTTAACATCACTTTCGATGCCTACAATGATTCTAAGTGTCTTTTAGACACTTTTACCATTTTGCCCTTAGGGGCATTTTGGTCATTTTGCGACCAAACCTTGTTTGGGACCCCGAAAAGGCTCCTGCTACTTGCGCTGCATATTTTAACATTAATAAACATGTTTTTAAGCATAAGTCAGGATTTTCTACATGTTTGCCATAACAGGGGCATTTTGGTAATTTTTACCACCCCACATTTCCTTAGCATTTTATGTGCTCTTGATGATCCAAATACGTGATGTTAATGTTATTTAATCATGTTTTGTTTATTTACAGCATTTAAATATGATTTCACGCCTTTGTACATATTTTGGCCCTTCAATGGCATTTTCGTAATTTTGGCTATTTTGGCATGTGAGCTGTTTTGCTTATCAATAATTGTCCTTCTCCATGATATAATTAAACTTGGTTTTCTTTTTTACAGTCAACCATGTTTTTGACCATAGAGTTAGGCTTTCTAATTTAGGTAAAATCCATTAATTAGCTTAACTAGGATGCATAATGTACATAATCATCTAGCCTAGTGATAGTAATTAGGATTAAAACATTAATCTTAATTAGCCTAATTAGGTTCATAAATTTCAAGCAAGATAATCAAAAATCTTCAAAAAAATTAGTTTAATTAGGTACATAATATGTATAACACAACAGAGTTTGGTCTAGGAAGACCGGTCGTCGACCGGGCGGTTGCTGGGTGCCTAACACCTTCCTAGCCCGTAACTTGATACTTACCCAGAGATCTGGGGTAGACCATCCATTGAGTCATTGGAGTTATTTAGCGCCCCTTTTGCAAAGGAGGGGCACCATTCATGGGTCCTAGACCCTAAATCTAGGTGACGACTCCCATTTTCCCATTTTCTTTCTTTCCCCCGGGTGTACGCCAGCGACCCTCCGTCCGCTACACCTACAGTACCATGTACCTTCCGAGGTTATCCTCCATGTCCCCAAGGTTGGGGATCGTGCCTTCTCCCACCGAGCGGATGAAGTGTGCTTTTACGAGATTTTTTTCCCTTATGGCCTTCACTTTCCCGTCCTCCGATTTGCCGAGTTGGTCTTGGACCATTGGCACCTCACCCCTGGGCGGGTGCTGCCCAATTCTTGGAGGGTTATTTTGGGCTTCTATGTATACTTTGCTCGGCCAGGTCATGCTGCCACCGTTCCTCTATTTTTGCATTTCTACATATTAAGAAAGGGAGATGATGAGTGGTACCGCTTTTGTCGTCGCCCTCTCAAGGGTTCCTTTACCAATTTCGAATTCTTCGACGGGCTCACCAATTCGGTGAAGCGTGGGAGGGATCGATTTTTCTTTGTCACGATCCCCCAATGCCTACTACGGACCCACTGGGTGGCCATTGACCTGAAGGGTGTGAACCGTTCTCTTCAGTTGAATGACTTCGAGAGCGAGTCTCTAGCTCGGTGTCTGGGAGACAGCAGGTTTGATGTTCGCCAGCTAGACTCGGAGGCCTTCCTATTTCTTTGGAAGTTGAGTCCTGGTATGCTCCTCGCTCTTATCTTTATATTTGTGCTTGTACTTTGGATTTGTTTTTTGTTGACTTGATCCTCTCCTTTGTCTGTTGATGTCAGTGGACCTACGACCTGATCCTGCGTGTTTTCGTGCCTCCGCCACTAGACGGGGGGCGGCTCGGCTTGCGGCTGCCCAGGCAGGGCGTTTGGGTCCGAATACCTCTGCTGCTGGGGTAGGAGACGCCGACTCACCCCCACTTCCTCCTCCGTAGTTTTGGCCATGGGTGTCAAGAGGAAGGGGGGTCCTGGTCCCTCTAGCGACAGGAGGGGGTCCGTGGTCTTCAAGCTTCCTCGGGCTACTCCTACTGCTCCTCCTCCACCGAGTGTCCCAGTTGCTTCTGTTTCACCCTCCTCGAAGGGTAAGGGGGTGGTCTCCTCTTCGGGTGTTGACACCGATCCGCCTACCCCATCTCCCATGGTCCTTCCTTGGGATCTCTATGAGGGTGCTTCAGTTATGATAGGTCCCAACGTCGCCCGAGAGTGGTTGGACAAGGGCCGGCTTCCCGCGGGTCGCGAGGCTCTGCAGGTCATGACCGACTCAGATCTACTGAGGTCCCTTTATGTGGATACTGCTTCTGTGAGTCTATGCCTCTCTGCGCGGTAATTAATTTCATTTTTGTGATTGCCTGTTGGAGTTTTGCTGATTGTGATCCTATTTGCAGGTTCAGTACCGTGCTACTGAGGCGATGCTCCGCTTTGAGAAGTACGCCTTGCAGAGGGTTCAGCACGATCGGCAGGTGCGGGGTTTGGAGAGCGACCTTCTGGAGCAGAAGGTCTCCTATGAGGAGAGCATTGTCCGAGAGAGGAGAATGTCGGAGGAGATAGCTGCCTTATCTTCTCGGAGGGTGGCGCTGGAGGCCCAGAGTTCGGACTTAGCGGCTAGGGTCTAGGGACTTGAGGAGGAGATGCTTGTTCTGAGGCAGGAGCGTGAGGCTGACCTGGTCCAGGCTCGTGAGCAGGCCGTGGCGGAGTTCCAAAAGTCTCGAGCCATGTTGGACCTGTTTTATGAGTATAACGACGAGGTTTATGATATGGGCTGATGAGCACATTTATGTGTGAAATCTTAGGGCCATGAAGCATGCATTTTTATACTTGGAACGGAGCTACTCGAGGTTTTTGTTTGTGTTTTCAAGTTTTAGGTGAATTCTTGTGAAAATGGAGCAAATGATTCTAATGAGCCGTTTTTAAGCTGTTTAGTGGTGTTTGGCACTAGCTGGAAGCGCCCAGGAGTCGAGAAAATCAAGTTTGGATTGAGCACTGAAAGAATCACGTCAATCAGTCAAATTTGAATGTGAATACAGTGGGCGCCATAGCATAATTTTGACATGTTAATAGTATGGATGTGTAGCCCATCGAGTCAGCTTCGCAACGGTTCAAACGGCACTTGATTCCGAGTTGAAACAAAGAAGTTACGACCGTTTCCGTACCAACACGCGAAAATGGCATGCCACTATTTTCATTTTTTATTATAGGGGTTTGTTCATAATTATCAAAAATCGGCCGGGGACAAAGTAAAGCAAAAGTTTGGATTCGACAGGTCATATTGCAATTATCAGAAGTTATCTTAAAATTCAAGTAAACGCCGATCCGAAGGCTGATATCAAGTTCGATTTTTAGAGGCAGAACTGACGGCCCAGAATGATGCCGTGGCGTGGAAGTTCTGCGTACGCGCCTATATCGCGATAAGTCCAGAATTGACTTTTCTGTTAGCCAAAAGATTCTATTTGGAAGGCTTTGGAGCAGTCCAACTTCAACTTGAGATATCTTGGGCTCCCGAATTTCAAATTGGACAAAATTTGGGTCTATTTTAGGTGATTTTTCGCAAGAAATGCAACAGTGAGGCCTATATAAGCACCTCATGCTCCACGTTTTCTGGAGGACAGCAAAGGTATTTTATTTATTCTTGAGTGGAATCCTAGTCATCACTCTCTCTCTCCTCCAACTCTCCAAGGATATTTTAGGGATTTGACTATGGATAGATTGCTTTTGGAGAAGATTCCCTTATCCTTGGAAGGTTGAAAAGTCAAACATTGGAGATGCCTTGATCACTTTACTTGGAGAAGACTCCTGTAAAAAAAAAGAAGCACAAGAATTAAATTAGAAAGTCCACCTTTTAGAAAATAACAGGTTTAGGAAACTAAGCTTTGTATCTCTCCCACTTTCTATTTTTTTTTTTTCTTGGGATTCATGCTTTTTGTAAAGGAAGGAGAAGGGAATATTTCTCCTACCTCTTCTCTCTTCCTTTCTCCTTCTCCTATAAATACCCATGCTTTGGGGTTGAAATAAGTTAAATTTTTAGGCTAGTTTTAGTTCAGTTTTTTTAAATAAATTTTTCTTCTTCTTCTTCTTCTAATTTTTGGCTTTTCTAGTTCTAGTTTGATTTTATGAGTTTGATTCCATGGTTGTAATAATTTTATGTTTTCAATTAATGTCTTCAATATGATTGTAATCTCTTAATTCTAGTTTAGTTTTAAAGCTTTCTAATCTAATTTTCTCAATTTGTGAGAAGACTTGGAGATTTAGAAGAGGAAGCCATACAAGGATTATTCAAGTTGTTCAAGCTTCATCAATTACATTCATGCAAAGCCTAATTAATTCAAGCACTTTCAACTTTGGTAGAATGGAGTATTAGTTCTTATTTTTATTTTATTTTTTCTCTTCTTCTTCTTAACTTCTTAATTCTTCCATTAATTTAATTTTAACCTCACATTCATCCCCTCTATTCTCTCCATTCTAGTAGGACTTTCAGTCTCCACTTTTTATTTTTATTCTCATTCTCTACCTCTCTAATTTAATCATGCTTTTAGGATTTAATTTTTGTATTCACTATTATCATCATGCATTATGTTAGGATTTTAATTTAATTATTTTTGTTTTAATTTCAGATTTTGTAGCACCATTTCAAGTGTGTTAGAAGAAGCAAGTAATTTCAGTCCGGTTCAAGCACCTTCGGGTTTCATCTCTTTAATCTCTTTGCTTTATTTTTCCCTTTATTTTTATGTGGTTGTGGTGTGTGACTGCGATTTATTCCCTCCAATCCGCATTAATATTGATAGGTTAGATGGATATGTGTTAGGACGCCAATTCAATTCGTTAGATACGTAATTTTACTAGATGCTTGTGAGTTAGAATACGTTAATTTAATTATCATTAGTTTAATTCAATACTTTAATTAAATTGGTTCACTTTGCATTGCTTTTAAGTGAGTAAGATAGAGTGGCGTACATCTCCTTGAGTTCGACCCGTAGCTATGATTGATCCGTACGCTTGCGATTATTATTTCTTGTAAACAAGTTTTTGATGCCGTTACCAGGGAGATTAGTGTCCACTTTGTTTTTCTTATTTTTAAGTAATTCAGAGTGCTTATTTTCTTTTTTTTTTTCTTTTCTTCTAAAAAAAAATAAATCACATCTTGTTTCTCTTCTGTTTCAAAGACTGTGCTCCCAATCTAAAATTCTTCATATGCCCAAACCCAGCCTATCATGGTGTCCCTCATAGGATTTAGTTACCTATGACGCTGCCCCTTGATTCGTTTGGGTGGATTGGCATGTGACCTATCTTTGGAGGTGACCAACTTTGATAACAGGAAAGTGACATAGTGAGTGCTTTTGTTGTTAGTGATTTTTTCAAGTCCTTTTATTTTTCTTTAAATTCAAAAAAAAAAAAATTTGTTTTAGGGAGACCTCAATTTTGGATAGGTGGTTAGTAAGCATGTTTGGAAAGGTGGAACCATGCTAAGGCACATATGACTTTGGGGGAAAGGTTTAACCAGGCTAGGGCAGCCAAAAGTAGAGAGTTAGAGAACAACTTTGCACCACCCTAGTACAATTTTGTTTCTCAACCCAACTATGGGCTTTTAGGAAATTTTGATTGGTCACATTCTCAGACTATCCATGATATGGAAGGATGCCCTAATCTTTATGAAGGTAGCTATAGTGATGAGAATGTGAGTCCTCTATTTCAGTACAATTCTTTTGGCACTTACAATCAGGGGTGGAGTGATCATCCTAATTTCTCATGGGATCAATGGAATAACCCAGCTGGACCACCCAATTTCCAATATCATGGTCAGTTTGGTCCTCCAATGCCCAACCCTCCACCTCTCCTTGCACCGTATCAACAACCCCCTGATAGAATAAGTGAGCTTGAGAAGACTGTTGACCTTTTCATAGAAAGTAGTAATAACATGGAGAAAAAACTCTCTCAACTGATCACCATGATGCAGGAGGAGGAAACGGGTAAATTACCTAGTTAGCCTGAAGCTAATCCATGTTATAAGATTCCAGTTCAGAATGAACCGCCCCATCCCCAATTTAATGATGTTGAAAGTCCACCACCCTAGTTTGAAGTTAATGAGATTCAACCCCAACAAAATGATTTTCAAGATGATTTATTTGTTGAGATTGAGTTTCCTAAAGATATTAGTGAAGCGAAGTTTGATGAGCTACCTGGGGAAGTCCAACTTTTGTCTGAAATTTCTGATTTTAGTGAGCCTAATGTTTCTACTGATTTAGAATCAAATTTTCATGATAGCATGAAAACTCAGGAAATTCGATCTCCCCCTCTCTCTTTGAAAAACCCAGATGATTGTCATTTTTAGGATTCAACTGTCCCGTATGTTGAGTTGTCCAAACCTCCTAGGTTTGATGATTTTATTGAGGAGGACAATGTTAGTCATGATGCTCTTCAAGCATACTATCATGATCCTTATTTGGCAAACCAAGTTATACAAAGGGCAGATAGTTTTATTGCTAGGATTGATTTGAGTAAACCTCCCATTTTTTATGATTATCTTGATGAGATTACTGATATTCATGATCCTTTTGATGCTTACTGCGATCCATTCCTGGTTGATTTTTGTGACAATGACATGCATTCTGTATTGACCATGGGAGGGAATGGAAGGATTCATGGACTATTTTTCACTGCCTTCATTTTCCACTGTCCCATGTGGATAGATTTCCCTGTTGGATATTTCTCATTTGTGCTTGACTTCCATGTTATTTCTCGCTTTACTAAAATTTATGGTCGAGTGTTTTCTGATTCTGAAGCTCTTTCTACATTTACTGGCCATGGATTGAGATTTCTGTTGCGGCCCCTAGCACTTTTTGTAGAGCTCATGACTCTTCATGATCCTCTTTGTTGATTATATCTGATAAGCCCCCTCATCTCCTCCCTTATCCGTATTCTTTCTTTTCTGCATGCATTGAGGACATTGCATGAATTAAGTGTGGGGGGGGTGTTGGACTTAATTGGTGAATTTTGATTGTGGCAGTAGTTTTGGCTTTATGCATACGTTTCTTTGACTACGAAGCGAGAGAGAGAGAGAGGGAATTAGGTGTCCTGGCATGCGAAATAATAAAAAATCTCTTTTCAAGGACGATAATTGGTATGTATCTGGTGAGAGAGACTGAGTTGGAAAATATAAGCACTATTTCGTTTGATGGCTAGATTCCTTTATGTGTTTTATAGACCCTTTGATCTTTTGGCTAGTAGTGAGACCAATTTGTTTATGGCAAGGCAAGGCATGAAAGTGAATGAAAAAAAAAAAAAAAACAAGAAAGGAAAGTGGAATTCCTTGGGACTAGACAGGGCACTGTTGCCTCAGGAAGCAGGGTGACTTGTTTGAAAGTTCTTGGAAGGAAACTCAAAAAAAAACTCTTGCATCAATGTCTCAAAGTCTTTATGGATATATGCAAAAAGCGAAGCTATCAAGTACTTGGGTGTCTGGTGTATGCTCCACCATGTCATTTAGGGAACAGTAGTGGAGTAGAAATAGAGTTTACTATTGAGAAAGAAAAGCTTTTTCCTTAATGCCTGGAAAGAAAGAATGGTAAAAAATACTCAAAGCCTAAGTCTTTGGTTCCATCGATGCTATGAGTGGTTTACCTGAAGGTGAGTAGTGTTCAGAAAATATGAGGAGATCCCTTAATTTTGATGCATGCTTATTACTTGAATTGATGTGGGGTGATACATTCAAGTGTGGGGGAATCTTTGGCTCCTTGATCTTTAGTTGAGCACTTTTTGGGATTATGTGCACTATCCTACTTATGCCATGATTAAAATTTGCAGCATTCTTTTTAACTTATTGAATTTGGGGTGTACATTCACTGCAAACACCCACGAGACAAAACTCGTCCACTAGGGGTAACCTAGGGGTTCAAAGGCTTTTTGCACATGCTAAGTGCAACCATGATTCCTACGAAAGTGAGTTAGGATTTCTGCAATTTAGATTAGTTTTTTTTTTTTTTGTTTACTTGAGGACAAGTAATGTTCAAGTGTGGGGGAATCTGATGAGCACATTTATGTGTGAAATCTTAGGGCCATAAAGCATGCATTTTTATACTTGGAATGGAGCTACTCGAGGTTTTTGTTTGTGTTTTCAGATTTTAGGTGAATTCTTGTGAAAATGGAGCAAATGATGCTAAGGAGCCATTTTTAAGCTGTTTAGTGGTGTTTGGCAGTAGCTGAAAGCGCCCAGGAGTCGAGAAAATCAAGTTTGGATTGAGCACTGAAAGAATCACGCCAATCAGTCAAATTTGAATATGAATACAGTGGATCCCATAGCATAATTTTGAGGTGCTAATGGTAAGGATGCGTAGCCCATCGAGGCAGCTTCGTAACGGTTCAAACGGCACTTGATTCCGAGTTGAAACGAAGAAGTTACGGCCGTTTCCGTAACTACACGCAAAAATGGCATGCCACTGTTTTCATTTTTTATGATAGGGATTTGTTTGTAATTATTGAAAATCGGCCAAGGACAAAGTAAAATAGAAGTTCGAATTTTAGGGGTCATATTGCAATTATCAAAAGTTATCTTAAAATTCAAGTAGACGCCGATCCGAAGGCTGATATCAAGTCCGATTTTTAGAGGCAGGTCTGACGGCCCAGAATGATGCCGTGGCACGGAAGTTCCTCGTACGCTCCTATATCGCGATAAGTCCGGAATTGACTTTTCTGTTAGCTGAAAGATTCTATTTTGAAGGCTCTAAGCAGTCCAACTTCAACTTGAGATATCTTGGGCTCCCGAGTTCCAAATTGGACGAAATTTGGGTCTATTTTGGGTGATTTTTCGCAAGGAATGCAACTATGAGGCATATATAAGCACCCCATGCTCCATGTTTTCTGGAGGACAGCATGGGTATTTTATGTATTCTTGAGTGGAATCCTAGTCATCACTCTCTCTCTCCTCCAACTCTCCAAGGACATTTTAGGAATTTGACTATGGATAGATTGCTTTTGGAGAAGATTCCCTTATCCTTGGAAGTTTGAAAAGTCAAACATTGAAAATGCCTTGATCACCTACTTGGAGAAGACTCCTGCAAAGAAAAGGAAGTACAAGAATTAAATTAGAAAGTCCACTTTTTAGAAAATAGTAGGTTTAGGGAGCTAAGCTTTGTATCTCTCCCACTTTCAATTTTTTTTTTTTTTTTTTTTGGGATTCAAGTTTTTTGTAAAGGAAGGAGAAGGGAATATTTCTCCTACCTCTTCTCTCTTCTTTTCTTCTTCTCCTATAAGTACCTATGCTTTGGGGTTGTAATAAGTTAAATTTTTAGGCTTGTTTTAGTTCAGTTTTTTTTAATGAATTTTTCTTCTTCTTCTCCTTCTAATTTTTTGCTTTTCTAGTTCTAGTTTGATTTTATGAGTTTGATTCCATGGTTGTAATAATTTTATGCTTTCAATTAATGCCTTCAATATGGTTGTTATCTCTTAATTCTAGTTTAGTTTTAAAGCTTTCTAGTCTAATTTTCTTAATTTGTGAGAAGACTTGGAGATTTAGAAGAGGAAGTCATGCAAGGATTATTCAAGTTGTTCAAGCTTCATCAATTATATTCATGCAAAGCCTAATGCACTTTCAACTTTGGTAGAAGGAAGTATTAGTTCTTATTTTAATTTATTTTTTCTCTTCTTCTTCTTAACTTCTTAATTCTTCCATTAATTTTATTTTAATCTCACATTCATCCCCTCTATTCTCTCCATTCTAGTAGGACTTTCACTCTCCACTTTTTATTTTTATTCTCATTCTCTACCTCTCTAATTTAATCATGCTTTTAGGATTTTATTTTTTTATTCACTATTATCATCATGCATTATGTTAGGATTTTAATTTAATTATTTTTGTTTTAATTTCAGATTTGATAGCGCAATTTCAAGTGTGTTAGAAGAAGCAAGCAATTTCAGTCCGGTTCAAGCACCTTCGGGTTTCATTTCTTTAATCTCTTTGCTTTATTTTTCCCTTTATTTTTATGTGGTTGTGGTGTGTGGCTGCGATTTATTCCTTCCAATCCGCGTTAGTATTGATAGGTTAGATGGATATGTGTTAGGACGCCAATTCAATTCGTTAGATACGTAATTTCACTAGATGCTTGTGAGTTAGGATACGTTAATTTAATTATCATTAGTTTAATTCATCACTTTAATTAAATTGGTTTAGTTTGCATTGCTTTTAAGTGAGTAAAATAGAGTGGCGTACATCTCCTTGAGTTCGACCCGTAGCTACGATTGATCCGTACGCTTGCGGTTATTATTTCTTGCAAACATGGGCATAAACGACACCGTGGCGTATGTCCTTAAGGAGACTCCTGGCTATGACTTCTCCAGGTTTTTGAGCTATGCGCTGCCAACCACTGTGGACGAGGCTGTTGTCGCTCCTCTTGATGTCACTCCTCTTAATGTTGCTCCCCCTGCTGTCGCTCCTCCAGAGGAGGTCGTGGCTCCTCTTGACGAGGGGGTTGTTCCCTTTGAGGAGGAGGTGGCTCCTTCCCCTGTGGCTCCCTCAGAGGAGGACGCGGTTTCCTCCTTTACTTCTTTTGTGTCTTTCTGAATCATTGGATATTGAACTCGTGACCTATACTTCTAATTATTTCTAGCATCTTCTATATTATCTCCTTCTTTTTAAATTTCAGTGGTTGGATCCTCGCCCCTTTATACGTTGCTCTTCGTTGTCTGGTGGCCAGCAGGTCGTGGTGGCATTCCGCCTCGTGGTCGATGACCATGGTTGGCATAGAGCCTTGTGGCCGATGGCCTTGGTTGGCATAGAGCCTTGTGGTCGATGGCCTTGGTTGGCATATAGCCTTGTGGCTGATGGCCTTGGTGGCATAGAGCCTTGTGGTCGATGGCCTTGGTTGGCATATAGCCTTGTGGCCGATGGCCTTGGTGGCATGGAGCCTTGTGGCCGATGGCCTTAGTTGGCGTATAACCTCATGGCCGATGGCCTTGGTGTCATAGAGCCTTGTGGCCGATGGCCTAGGTTGGCATATAGCCTCGTTGCCGATGGGCTTGGTGGCATAGAGCCATGTGGCTGATGGCCTTGATTGGCATATAGCTAGGGATGTAAATGAATAGCCGAAATACGTTTTTGTATCCGTGTCCATATTTGTTTAGCACTATCCAAATCCGTCCGAAAGCTAAACAGATACGGATACGGATACGGATAGGCTCTAGCTATCCTCAAAGCTATATTTACATGTAAACGGATAAAATATCCGATCCGTATCCGTGTCCGTATCTGTTCAGCATTATCCGAATCCGTCCGAAAGCTAATCGGATGCAGATGTGGATATAGCACTATCCAAGCCAAATCCGATCCGTTTACATCCCTACATATAGCCTCGTGGCCAATGGCCTTGGTGGCATGGAGCCTTATGGCCGATGGCCTTGGTGCTTGTGCGAACTCGATCCTCGATGGAGAGATACACAGATGTATCCAAGAACAAACTTCTATTACCTCGAAATCTTCTACTTGAAAACTTTTAAAAAAAGGTACTTTAAACGACTGCTGTAACTGTAACTACCTACGGCTGAAAGCCATATGTCTTACTGGTAGTACTTCTTCAGGTGCTTTGAGTTCCATGCCCGATCTATCTTCTTGCCCCCCAGAGTTTTCAAGAGATATGTCCCTAGTCGTATCTGTTTGGAAGCTATGTAGGGTCCTTCCCAATTTTGCCGATAGTTAGGTCTCCCTGGTAGATCCATTTCGAACCATCTCGTTCTTTTCGAACTTCTCGAACTTGCGACGCCATGCGTTCATCCTTTGCCTCATACTCCTCATTTATTTGGTTTTTCACGGGCTGGGAGTCACTTCGTACGACTAGGTGGGTGACGTGGATGGCCCTTGTAACTTGTAGTCTGGCAAGTAATGCCTCGTACTCGGCCTCATTGTTAGATGTGTGGAAACCTTTAGGGCTGGCGGTCATGAATCCAGCCTTGCTCCTTGCCGCATTACTCAATCCATCTGCGAACATCTTCCATGATCCTCGATCATGCTCCTCACTCATTCGTCCACGAACATCTCCCACGATCCTCAACCATGCTCCTCACTCAACCTGTCGACGAACATCTCCCACGATCCTTGATCATGCTCCTCACTCGACCCATCCACGAACATCTCCCACAATCCTCGATCATGCTCCTCGAACATCCTATTGACCATTCTCTGATAGGTCACCCATGCGTTCTTTAGCCCGAACGGCATGACTTGGTAACGGTGGTTCTCGTTGAGGAATCCCCCAAGCTTGTTTTCCTGTTCTTCACCTAGCAGCGATCCAAACTGTACTACCTTGGTGGGGTCATCCTCGCTAAGAGGATACGGGACGAGGTCCTCCACCAACCTTCCCCTTTGTTTCGTTAGCTCGTCTCTCTGGTCGCTGATGAGGTTCTCTACACACAGTGCCATCCCCCGAGCGTTGCCATTGTTCTTCTTGACGAACATCGCGTAGCACTCCCTGGCCTTCTTTTGGTCTCCTCTTATCTCGTCCACTCCATTCTCTGTTGGGAACTTCACCTTCAGGTGGATTGGCGAGACTATTCCCTTGAGAGCGGTTAGGGATGGTCATCCTAGAATGCCGTTGAAGAACACTATGGACCTCACAACCATGAAGTTAACCATGATTGTGGTTTACCGAGGGTGCTCTCTGACGGTGAGCGGCAATTCCATTGCCCCTCTGATGGGGGCGATGGCGCCCGAGAACCTGTGGAGATGGGTTAGTTTTGGCTTTAGTTGATCGTTGCTAAATCTAAACTGCCTGTAGGCTTCCAGTGAGAGCACGTGCACCAATGCCTCGGTGTCCACCAGCATTTTGTGCACAACTCGATTAGCTATGTCCACCTGCACTATTAAGGCATCTTCATGTCGTAGGCTCAATCCTTCTAGGTCAGCGTCCGAGAAGGAGATGATAGTCTCGGTCTTGGCTACTCTGCTCAGCATCTCTGCTACTCCCACGAACCTAGCATGGGCTTTGGCCTTTCTTGTGGACTCCTACCCTGGTCCTCCCAGTATGATAAGGATTTGGGCTCCTCTAGAGTTGTTTGGTCCCGCTCTGTCCTTCCTTTCATCCTGGTGGTCTCTCTCTCTCTCTCTCGACCTTGATCTGTTCCCCTTTCTTTGCACCGTGGCTCCGCTCGTTCTTGGTCACGGCCTCTGCCTCCTTGGCCCGAACGGCCCTCTCGTCTTCCTCTCAGAAATCTATTTAGGCTCCCCGCCTTTACAAGTTGTTCTATCTCCCTCTTTAGTTGGATGCAATCTTTCGTGTCATATCCTGTGTCCTTGTGGAAGAGACAGTACTTGTGCGGCTTTCGCTTCTCGGGACTTGCAAGCATAGGTCGTGGCCAATTGAGCAAGCCATGGTCTTAGATCTGCATGAGGATCTATGACCTTGTGGTGTTCAGGGGAGTATAGTCAGGGCTTCCAGCTCGATTACTCCTCTCTGGGCAACGCTCAGTCTTCTCTGGTTGGTGATCACTTTTCTCCTGTCGATGCTCGGTCCTCAATCTCTTGCCCTCTTTACGATCCTCCGGCACCGATCTCTTGTTGTCCTGCGGTTTGGCCTCGATCACCTTCTTCCGAGCTTGTAGTACCTCGGCCATGTTGGCAAACTCATTGCACCACTCCAGAAGTTCTCTCATCATCCTGGTCTCATGTCATGCCAGGTCCTTGATCAAGTCCAAGTCTCTGATGCCCCCAGCCAAGGCTGCATGCTGGGTCTGGTCATCTAGGTCTCGGACCTTCAGGGACTCCTTTGTGAACCTAGTGACATATTCCCTTAGGGATTCCCCAGGGTTCTGTACCACGTTCAGCAAATTGACCATGGTCTTCTTTTGCTTGACGCTGCTTTGGAAGCAGGTGACAAACTGCTCACAGAGTTCCGCAAACAAACTTATCGATCGAGGCCTAAGCCTTGAGAACCATGAAGTGGTTGCACCTTTTAGGGATGCCGAGAATGCTCGGCAGGAGACCACGTCCGATCCCCCATATAGGGTCATCATCCCGTTGAAGTAGCTGATGTGGTCATTGGGATCGGTGGTACAGCTGTAGAGCTCGAAGGTAGGTAACCTAAATCTGGAGGGGAGAGATGCGCTCATGATTTCTGTTGAGAATGGATGTTAGCCTAGTATAGAGTGTGTTTCACCTTTTGTCTGCTTCTTCAGTCCTTCCAACTTCTCATCCAGTTCTTGGAGTCTTTTGTCTAGCTCCTCATCACGTGACTGTCTGCCACGCCTGGTTGCGCGCTCACTATGAACCCACTCTCGACCCCTCCTTGATGTTTCCTCCCGCTGTGAGTTTTGACGTGATGGCAAGTGGTCACGACATGATGAGCCTTGACGTGAACGTGAGGGACTTTCTTCATGATAGGTCTGACTCCGCCTTGGTGTGCGACTTCCTCCTAGTCTCCCTTGTAACACTGACCTTCTAATCGAACCATCCTGATTAGGTTCCACCGACCTGTGTCAGTGATGCCCCACGTTCTGATCGGATTGGCAGATCCACTGTTCTCATGGAATGATACGAAGGATCTCCTTGCTAGTGAGTTGAACTTGTGCGCCTGACGAGTTTTTCCGATCGGTCACCCCTAGGGGGTGACCTCCTAGGGTTTTGCTCATGTCGAAGGATTGGCTCTATCCTTGGTGGTGGCAACGCCCTACGGCTGTGGGACGTCACCCGCTGCCTCAGATAGTCTCAAAAGAGTCTTTGGTCTTAGAGGATCAGTCGCTGCAAGTCATTGATCTGACCTACAGTTGCTGGTGCATTAGGGCCAGGTACTGCCTCCATGGCTACTTTGTTATTGAGGTCGACTATGTCGACGTGTTTGTTCTCTAGGTTCTCCATCTCTTGGAATTCATGATTATTGGCTCTCCGATGAGAGCTCTACGGTGGAGGTGACCCATTCCTCTCCCTCACAGCATTGGTGGAGGGAACGACCTTCTTACCCCATGGTGCCATTGAATGCTTGAGGAAGCAAGCTAGTAGATACGTTGGCTAGCGTTGTTCCCACATATGGCACCAATCTGTTGTGTCAAGAAATCGCCAGTGGGTCCTTCGGGTGCCGCAACCTGTAAAAGGATGTCAGAGACAAGGAAGAACCGGTGTGGCTTCGACCTAGGACTCTCCGATGCCTAAGTTAGATCTCTCTGAGCAATAAATGAATTGTTGGAATTCAATATGATTTAATGGGGTAGAATACCTGGGTATTTATAGTTGGGTATGGCGGTGTGGAGAGTCCAAGTAGTTAGTGATAGGTCTCCTTAGTAGTAGAGTTCATCACGTAGTAGATCACCTCCTCTTGGAAGTAGAATTCGGATTAGGGAAGGTGTTCCCTAGTAGATGGACATGTGTTTCTCTCGCGTGTTGGATAAGATCCTTGAGGGTCGTACGTAGACGAGGTTCACCTCCTTTGGGATAAGGTTCCTTTGTCGGTAGGATGATGTAGATCATCGTGGTGACATCATGCTGACCTGTGTAGTGACATTGGTCCTTGAGTGATCTACTAGGTCTCTTCCTCTTGGGGCAAGGATGAGTCTCGATGTAGCTGAGTTCGGGTCATTCTCTTCTTCCTGTCGTGCCACGTGGTAGATCGGGAGTGGCCCATATATTTATGGTTTATCAAGCCCTTTATGTGATATGTCACTAGGGAGAAAGAAGACCTTTGTGTGATCTAGAAACAACGAGGTTATACCTTTGTGTGATTCACCAATTGCACCAACATCAAGCTGTATCAACATTTTCGCTAGTTTTGTACTCCAAGTTCCAGAAGCACAGAAGAAAAACCCCTGTTGATTGACGCATTACCTACAGAGCATAAAACACTCTAGAATGTTATTATTGGTTACAAAGAAGACGTGTAGCTAACAAAATAGGCGAAGGCACGGCCCTTTTAAAGGAGCACCATCGGTCAAGATCCAGTCCGGATGGACACACAACATCAAACTATTGTTCATCTTCGATTGATCTTTTCTATTCTTGTGAGGATCCGTTCCCTTTTTTTTGGGGCGCACGCGAAGCATGGGGTTTTATATAGGGTAGGTTGATCACCAGACCCCCCTTGCCTGCCCTCATCAAACAGTAAGTGATGTATGCCCGTAGCATAGAAATACTGCCCCGATTCCCACCTTTGGGATAGATGTTGCAGGAGATGCACCTACTCAGAATCCTGGCTATAGGCTTGTAGTCCCCCTCAGATTTTGGAGTCCTTTCAACTCCTATAAGAGCGTTGAACACCATCCTCCTAGTGTCCAGTGAGAGCTGATCTGAGTTGTCTACATTGGGCTTGTAATAACATCTGTCACCACTGTCAGGTATCCCCAAAATTTCAGCCAAAATAGTTGAAGTGAACTTCATGTCCACCCCTTTCACTCTACTCTCAAGTCCAAAGCCTTGTACCCCAGAAGCTAGTACAAGATTGCAATTGAAGTACCGAACCAGATTCGGATAGCAAGGTAGAGTTGTGATGAGCACATTTATGTGTGAAATCTTAGGGCATAAAGCATACATTTTACCACATTGGACAAAGTTACTTTGGTGCTTTCTTGTGCTTTTCAGGTTTTAGGTGATTTCTTGTGAAAATGGAGCAAAAGATGCTAAGAATAGCCAGAAGCGCCCAGGAGTCGAGAAAATCAAGTTTGGATTGAGCACTGAAAGAATCACGCCAATCAATCTAATTTGAATGTGATTACAGTGGGCCCCTTAGCATAATTTTGAGGTGTTAATAGTATGGATGCGTAGCCCATCGAGTCAGCTTCGCAACAGTTCAAACGGCACTTGATTCCGAGTTGAAACGAAGAAGTTAAGGCCGTTTCTGTGGATAGAGGTTTATTTGTAATTATTGATAGTTGGCTGGGGATAAAGTAAAGCAGAAGTTCGGATTCTAGGGGCCTTAGCGAATTATCAGAAGTTATCTTTCTGTCAGCCGAAAGATTCCATTTGGAAGGCTCTGGAGCAGTCCAACTTCAACTTGAGATATCTTGGGCTCCCGAACTCCAAATTGGACTAAATTTGGGTCTATTTTGGGTGATTTCTCGTAAGGAATACAATAGTGAAGCCCATATAAGCATCCCAAGCTCCACGTTTTTTGAAAGACAGATTTGACATTTCATTAATTGTAAGTGGAATCCTAGTCATCACCCTTGCTCTCTCTCTCTTTCAACTTTTCAAGGGCACTTTTGGAATTCTACTTGGGATAGATTTCTTTTGAAAAATATTCTCTCATCTATGGAAGGTTGAAAAGTCAGAGATGCCTTGATCTCATTGCTTGGAGAAGACACCTACAAAGAAAAGGAGGCACAAGTTAGAATTAGAAAGTTACTTTTTAATAAATAGAAGGTTTATGTATCTAGGATTCTTTTCTCTCCCTCTTTCTATTTTTTTTCTTTTTCCTTGGGATTCAAGGCAATGTAAAGGAGGAAGGAGAAGAGAATATTATCTTTTCTTAGGAAATATTTCACCTACCACTTCCTTCTTCTCTCTTCTCCCTTCCCCCTTCCCCCTTCCCCCTATAAATACCCATTGCCTTTTGGTTGTAAGAAGTTAGTTTTTAGTTAGTTTCTAGTTTAATTTTAATTCAATTTTTAGTGTAGTTTTTAGTTCAATTAATTAGTGAAATTTCTTCTTCTTTTCTTCTAGTTTTTGGCTTTCTAAGTTCTAATTTGATTTTATGCTTTCAATTTCATGGTTGTGATGCTTTTGATTCATGCTTTAATTTTATGTTTTCAATATGGTTGTAATAATTCTAGTTTAGTTTCAAGCTTTCTAGTCTAAGTTCCTAAGTTGATGACAAGACTTGGAGATTTAGAAGAGGAAGCAATTTCAATCCTTTTCAAGCACATCCAGGTTTTCATTCTCTAAACCCTTAATCTCATTCTCCCTCTCCTCCATCTCTCTCTATCTTCTTCTTCTTTTTCCTCTATTTCTTTTATTTTTTTTTTATATGGTTGTGGTTTGTGAATGCACTTTTATTCCCTTATTCCGTTTTACGTGGTTATTATGTGTGGCTGCATTTTTCAATTTGCGTTAGGTTGATAGGTTAGATGCTAATATGTTAGGACGCCAATTTAATCCCTTAATTTTGTTAGATGCTTATGAGTTAGGTTGCATTAATTTTCAGTAGTTTAATTTAACACTTTAATTTGGTTCACTTTGCATTATGTTTAAGTTAGTTACAAAAACCCCTTTTTAAGAGGGAAGCGAGAGAAAGAGGGAATTAGGTGCCCTAGCATGCGAAATAATAAAAAACCCCTTTTTAAGGACGGTAGTTGGTTTGTATCCGGTGAGAGGGATTGAGTTTGAAAATATGAGCATTATTTCATTTGATGGCTAGATTTCTCTATGTGTTTTATGGACCCTTTGATCTTTTGGCTAGTAGTTGAGACCAATTTGTTTGTGGCAAGGCAAGGCATGAAAGTAAAAAAAAATAAGGAACAGAAAAGAAAGTGGAATTCCTTGGGACTAGACAGGGCACTGTGCCTTATGAAGCAGGGTGACTTAATCGAAAATCCTTAGAAGAAAACTAAAAAAAAAACAACTCTTGCAGCAATGTCTCAATGTCTTTAAGGATATATGCAAAAAGCTAAGCTACCAAGTATTTGGGTGTCTGGTGTATGCTCAACCATGTCATTCAGAGAACAGTAGTGGAGTAGAAATAGAGTTTGTGGTTGAGAAAGAAAAAAAAGGCTTTTGCCTTACTGCCTGAAAAAAAAAAAAAAAAGTACGGTAAAAAATACTCAAAGCCTAAGTCTTTTGTTCCATTGATATTATGAGTGGTTTACTTGAAGGTGAGTAGTGTTCAGAAAATATGAGGAGATCCCTTGACCTTGATGTATGCTTGTTACTTGAATTGATGTGGGGTGATAAAATTCAAGTGTGGGGGAACCTTTGGCTCCTTGATCTTTAGTTGAACACTTTTTGGGATTATGTGCACTGTCCTATAAATGCCATGATTAAAATTTGCAGCATTTATTTACAATTGAATTTTGGGTGTACATTCACTGCAAACACCCACAAGACAAAACTCGTCCACTTGGGGTAACCTAGGGGTTTAAAGGCTTGTTGCACATGCTAAGTGCAACCTTGATTCCTACGAAAGTGAGTTAGGATTTTTTGCATTCTAGATTAGTTTTTCTTTTGCTTTACTTGAGGACAAGTAACGTTCAAGTGTGGGGAAATCTGATGAGCACATTTATATGTGCAATCTTAGGGCATAAAGCATACATTTTACCACATTTGACAGAGTTACTTTGATGTTTTCTTGTGCTTTTCAGGTTTTAGGTGAATTCTTGTGAAACTTGAGCAAAAGATGCTAAGAATAGCCGGAAGAGCCCAGGAGTCTAGAAAATCAAGTTTGGATTGAGCACTGAAAGAATCACGCCAATCAATCTAATTTGAATGTGATTATAGTGGGCCCCTTAGCATAATTTTGAGGTGTTAATAGCATGGATTCGTAGCCCGTCGAGTCAGCTTCGCAACGGTTCAAACGGCACTTGATTCCGAGTTGAAACGAAGAAGTTACGGTTGTTTTCATGGATAGGAGTCTATTTGTAATTATTGATAGTCAAACGGGGATAAAGTAAAGCGGAAGTTCAGATTTCAGGGGCCTTAGCGAGTTATCAGAAGTTATCTTTCTGTCAGCCAAAAGATTCCATTTGGAAGGCTCTGGAGCAGTCCAACTTCAACTTGAGATATCTTGGGCTCCCGAACTCCAAATTGGACGAAATTTAGGTCTATTTTGGGTGATTTTTCGTAAGGAATACAAAAGTGGGGCCCATATATGCATCCCATGCTCCATGTTTTTTTAAGGACAGATTTAACATTTCATTAATTATGAGTGGAATCCTAGTCATCACCCTTGCTCTCTCTCTCTTCCAACTTTTCAAGGGCACTTTTGGAATTTTACTTGGGATAGATTTTTTTTGAAAAATATTCTCTCATCTATGGAAGGTTGAAAAGTCAGAGATGCCTTGATCTCATTGCTTGGAGAAGACACCTACAAATAAAAAGAAGCACAAGTTAGAATTAGAAAGTTACTTTTTAATAAATAGAAGGTTTATGTATCTAGGATTCTTTTCTCTCCCTCTTTCTATTTTTTTTCTTTTATCTTGCGATTCAAGGCAATGTAAAGGAGGAATGAGAAGAGAATATTATCTTTTCTTAGGGAATATTTCTCCTTCCACTTCTCTCTTCTCTCTTCTCCCTTTCCCCTATAAATACCCCTTGCCCTTTGGGTTGTAAGAAGTTAGTTTTTAGTTCAGTTTTTAGTTAGTTTTTAGTTCAATTTTAATTCAATTTTTAGTGTAGTTTTTAGTTCAATTAATTAGTGAAATTTCTTCTTCTAGTTTTTGGCTTTCTAAGTTCTAGTTTGATTTCATGCTTTCAATTTCATGGTTGTGATGCTTTTGATTCATGTTTTAATTTTATGTCTTCAATATGATTGTAATAATTCTAGTTTAGTTTCAAGCTTTCTAGTCTAAGTTCCTAAGTTGATGACAAGACTTGGAGATTTAGAAGAGGAAGCAATTTCAGTCCTTTTCAAGCACATCCAGGTTTTCATTCTCTAAACCCTTAATCTCATTCTCCCTCTCCTCCCTCTCTCTCTATCTTCTTCTTCTTTTCCTTCTATTTCTTTTATTTTTTTTATATGATTGTGGTTTGTGGATGCACTTTTATTCCCTTATTCCGTTTTATGTGGTTATTATGTGTGGCTGCATTTTTCAATTTGCGTTAGTTTGATAGGTTAGATGCTAATGTGTTAGGACGTCAATTTAATCCTTTAATTTTGTTAGATGCTTATGAGTTAGGTTGCCTTAATTTTCATTAGTTTAATTTAATACTTTAATTTGGTTCACTTTGCATTACTTTTAAGTTAGTTAAATAGAGTGGCGTATATCTCCTTGTGTTCGACCCGTAGCTATGATTGACCCGTACGCTTGCGGTATTATTTTAACTCAAACAAGTTGGAGACAGCATTGGTGCCCAACCTAGGGCATTGAACCTCGCAAAAAGTTTTGAACTGGTGAAAGTCTTCCACTTGCACCACGCTTCCATTCACAATGTTTTTGGAAGAGAACCTCTCCCAATCACGTGCATGCTCATAGCGTGAGAACCAATATTGGTCAAACTCGTGGTCTTCAGATGAAGAATCATCTTCGAAACTAGGAGATGGCACGACCGATGGTGATGGCAGCGACGGATCAGACCGTAGACGCTTGCGGGTCACTACTTTCCTTGTCGTACTATGCTTTCCACTAGTAGACATTGCTGCAACATAGCAAAGAGAAAAAAAACATAGGGAGATTAGGGTTTTGCAAACTGAAATTAAAAAAAAAAATGGAGGAAGAAGAGGGAAATCCATTAAAACTTACCTAAGGCACGTGTGGGTGCGAAGAAATGGTGATGGAATGCTTTGAAATGATGGGGGGTTAGTCTACAAACTCCCTTCGTCATTTTCCGCTTTAAGAACGTGGAGGATATGATGGTTGTTTGGAGGAGAGGTCCGATGCGAGTGGATGGCCAATTCTTGAGGTTTTAACAGTGGCGTAAGGACTTTACAGTCAAGGAGCAAGCCATCACTCACAAGCTTACCTGGGTCCGATTTCCGAATTTACCACAGGAGTACTGGCATGAGAATATCCTGCTATTAATTGCGAAAGCTGTGGGTCGTCCTATTGCTATTGATAAAAGGACAAAAGATTCGTACTACGGATACTATGCTAGGGTGTGCGTCGACGTTGATGAATCTTTTCCCAGGGTGGAGGAAGTATATGTTGAGTGAGAGCAGGAAGGCTCTCTAGAGATGTTCGTGTTCATGCAGCCGATGATCTTTGAAGACCCGCCTTCTCGGTGTCTAGGGTGTCGTCATTTTGGGCATAAATTGGATGCATGCCCTAACAGCGAGACAGATAGAGAGGCTAATGAGGCTATTCCAGGTGCTAACTATGTTGATGAGGGTGTTCAACCGAGTAGAACTAGGCAACAATGGTGACCGAGGGGGGCTCCGACAGAGGTTCTGTGGAGGCAGACTCAAAGAGACGTACACGATGCTAATTTGGAAGTTGAGAAGAACTCGGATCCTATTACGACTGCTAGGGGAACTCCTATTCTGAGGGAGGTTAATCAAGAGGAGCAAGGGCACGTGGATTTGAGAGATGACTCCCCTTTGGAGTCGATTTATAGAGTTTGCAACTCTCTCTCCAACAATCGTGAAGATGAGGATGAGGTGGTAAAGGGTGTTAGTGGTAATGGTGGGTCTCCTACTCAGATTGAAACGCCTTTGCCACCACTTGCTATGGGCTCAAACCAAGTTTTGGAGATGAACCGGGTTGGATCGACTCAAGAGGGTGGGCGTTTAGAGGTTGTGCTTTCTCCGGTTTCCATTACTAGCTGTGATAATGGTCGAATGGCAGTGGTACATCATGCTGGTACCTGTGAGGCACCCATCCTCATTTCAATATAACATATTTCCTTTGCTGGCATAAGGCCACGTAATCACCCTTTCGATGCAAAACATTTTCATTTCCTTTTTCTTTTCTTTTCCTTTTTCTCTTTCATATGGGTATTCCCATAGACATCCAACACCTAAACCCATGTTGGCAAGGGTGCGTAGCACAGATGATGATTCTCTAGCCTAATGCATTCTGTATGACATAGTATGAGTCGGGTGGTGTCAACCGCATTCCATTCTACGGGCTACCACATGCCTCATTTCTAAGCCTGCTACGACATCTAGTCTAGCAGTTCACATACAAGCATTCATTTTTCATTCGCAGTATCCATCAGTCAAGCATTCCGTATTTAACAGAGTATAAAGCAATTGAAATAAGTGAACAGAGTAAATAGAATTATTGTAATTGTCATGACTCGTTAGTCATGTTACATTTACACACACAGTGTAATTTCACTCACCTTGTTCTAGTCCTACTTGCTCAGCTGTTAGCTCGATCCCGGCTGGTATCTGACACTGCACCTCGAGCTCGGGATCAAAACCTAGTTAACCAGACCATATAGTGTGTCAAACAAAGTTTAAGATTATATTAGTGTCCTAGAGTTGGTCTAGGCTTCATTATACTAACTCTGTATTTATACAGGTATTACTTAAAATTCTCTGGGTGGGTCTTGCACTGGGCTTTCGGGTCCATCTCCCGGTGCATCATCCAGAGATGTGGGATTCATCTGTCTCAGAATTTCCACAGCATGGTCTACCTATGCATGGCTTTATCAACCTCATAAACCAGTGCAAAGGTTTATAGCCTAACTGAAACTAGTTTTGTGCATGGTTAGCTAGCCCTATGGGGCCCACTTGAGCATATGAGGCATGGATGACAGCAAGGGCCAATGGGAAAGGGTATTTTGGTCATTTTCATCCTCCCCATGCTGTCCTAGACCCATAGGTGAAGGTCCAAAAAGCAGAATTTATATCTAAGTCCAAATACCATCTCTGGGCGTTTCACTGGGCGTTTGGGTCAATCGCCTAATACATTGCCCAAAGCCTGTTTAACACGAGTTTCAGCTCAGTTTCTTGGATTTTACAGTAGGCTTGGCCATGAATTCAATCAGGGAAGCTAGTAGGATGATCATGGACCTAAAATAGGGCTAAATGGATTGGTCCTAATGCATTCAAGGTTGGGTTATCCATTTGGAAGCTGGGGTGAGCTTTGACAGCACAGAGAATGGTTGTCCTGGCTGAGCTCAGGCTTTGGATCCAGTTTTGGTTGCATGCAAGGCATGAATTTCATATATTTACACAAAACAAGTCTGGTCTTATGCCAAGGTGTGAAGAAATCTCTTTGCATGCAGAGATCCATGCCCACACAGCATGGCTGGGTGCAAGTCTGCAGTGCAGCTCTTCTCAGAGACTGACTTCGATCTCTACTGCAGTGGCAGCATCAGATCAGCTCATTTGATGGTCCAATCTTGCATTCAATGCTCATGCATGCAAGATCCAGAGCTTCCCTAGGCATTCAGGTAGGGATGTAAACGGATCGGATTCGGCTCGAATAGTGCTATATCCGCATTCGCATTCGATTAGCTTTCGGATGGATTCGGATAGTGCTAAACGAATACGAACACGGATACGAATCGGATATTTTATCCATTTACATGTCAATATAGCTTTTTGTATTCGTATCCGTTTAGCTTTAGGACGGATTCAGCTAGTGCTAAACGAATACGAAAACGGATTTCGGTTATTCATTTACATCCCTACATTCAGGTGGTGCTCTGAGCACTACTGGTCAGAGACACATCAGTCTGGCATGAGAATTGGGATCTAACATAGTGAACAACAGTGTACAGGGACTGTAATCTTACCTCTGATCTTGTATGGAGGCTAAGAACAATGCCCAAGTCAGCCTTGGTCTCTTCTTCCTCCCGTCTCCTTCTCTTTCTTTCTTTCTATTTCAGTAGAGGTAGTAGAAATGAATGGGAGGTTGGTCCCCTCCTATTTATAGCTTTAGACCAATTAAGGCTTGTTTGGCCATGGGTCCCTACTCCCAAGAATGCATTTTTGAGTGCATTCTGGGCTATTCCAGTTTCACAGGTGGGGTCCACATGATTCCAGAGGTGGGTAATGGTTTCTAAAATTCCCATCTACCTCTAGAGGGTGTTCACAGGCTGTATGCATGGTTCCTACATGTCTGGAGTCCAAAATATCAGTTTCAGACACTCTGGGTGTTTCACTAGGCGTTTGGTTAATCACCCAGTGCATCACCTAGAGAATGTAATTTTACTGTATTTGCTTTGGGCTTGCACAGGGGTTAGGCCTATCACTTGAGCATTCCACCAATACCCCTTCCAAGACCAAATACACATCTGAACAGATGTGGCCCCCACATATTTAGGTAGGAGAGAGATTACCTGGAGCTGGAGCTGTACATCAGGCTGTGGGCAGAGCAGCTACATGGGTATGCTACCCTCCTTCTCACAGGTATACTAGATGACATCCTCGGAGGTTCTCCACTGAATTTAACCACCAGGGTGATACTCCATAGTGTGTTTGGTTGACTAGTCACAGGCTTCTGACCTTCATTCAAAATCCCAGTCAGTCTGGGGCAGGTTTAACAATAGGTATTTATTCTTACTTTTAGTTGTGGTGCCACCAACACCATAGTTTTGAATATTCGAATTCATATTAATTGAATGTTGAATTTAACTGTTTAAATCTTCCGCTGTGTTATATGATGGTATTATTAAGGATTTATTTGGAGATTATGAATAATGATTCAATTTTGGTTCATCTATCTAAAACCATTTCGATCTTGTGGATTTGTGTGATGACCCTTACCCCTAGGCCGATTTGGGGGCATGACAACACTGATTACTTGGGACTTGTTCCCTTTTGATTCTTTTTGGGTCTCGTGCCTTGTATAAACATTCACTGTTATAATTATATTTTGTGTAGTTTCGTTATGGTCAATCCGAAACATTGTGTTAACCTTATTGTATCACATAGTGATTGAACATAATGTAACTATTCTAATAAACGTTTTTGCTTACATTTTAATATCGAGAAATGTAATATTTACCTCTTTTCTGCACTTTAATATTAATGTGATATTGATGTTAGTTTAGGACTGTGGATTGGGACACTGTATCTGTGATCCTGGTAGCTTAGTGGGATGATGTGTGTCATCACAATCACCCCCTTTGTTATTATTATATTCATTGTTGGAATAGGGGCGTGACAATAACACACCAGTTGGTCACAAGGCTTAGGACTAGGTTTCAACGGAAACCTAGCCAAAAATTCCTAAACCTAGGTCACACAACCACAAAAATGGAGAGGGGAAGATGGGGAACATGTGTTCCTACCTGGGACTGAGCGTGGATAACAACTAGTGCGGATCTGAGCTCCTCTCCCCTTCTCCTTTTTCTTCTTCTTTCCATCCTTCCTCTCCCTTTCTTGGTTTTTGATTTGTAAGTTAGGAGCCTTAGAAGCTTGTTCCTATTTATAGGAACAAGTGACTAGGGTTCGTTTGCTCAAAAATGCATTTTTACCCAAATCACATTTGTTATCCTGTCAGACTATGCGGGCCCATCACCTTGACCTCATAAGGTGTATGAAGTTGTGGATAGTTCCCATGATGTGATGAGGTTCGCGTAGAGGGGCCTAATTACGAAACACAAGGTCCCATAGACAATAACCCATTCGGGGGATCTCAGACCCACCGAATGAAGGCCTCCGGTCAATCATTGATCAATCGATGGATCTAAGGTGGATCGACCGGTTGGTCATATATGATCTGTTCAAATTGGATTTTCTCCTATGTTTTTGCCTACTTTCAAGGGTGTTTTAGTGGGACTTTGTGCAAAGTAAAATGATAATATACTACCATGCATTAATAAGTTTTTTTTTGGGTAATAACATTAATAAGTTAAAGCAACATGATTCAGTAACTTATTACCTATCATCCAGAAGTCCACACATATATCTTCTTTTGTTCTCTTCACTCCATGAGCATGTGCATGTGAGGGTAGTCAACAAATCTACCTAACTTATTGACTGCCACAACCCACAAGTCACTAGTGTTGATAGTCGGCGGAGCAGCACCTATTATGAATAGTTCAAATTAGAACGGCTTGGGCACGGGTGTAATAATCTTCCCCAAGCGGTCTAGTTTGGGCCTGCACACAAGAGAACTAGAAGACAGAGCGGATGAGTGGCCCGGAGCTGGCTCCGGGAGGGACTCTCCGATGCCTAAGTCATATCTTAGAGTAAAACAACAGTTAACAAGGCTGGAGACGAAAAACTAACATAAGAGCTAGAAGATCAAATCCAATCGAATAGTGCCTAAAGAATTAAGTTGAGTTCTCAGGAGTTACCTTGCTCAAAGGGTGGTTTCCTTATTTATATGATTTCGTCCCCAATGTTCTTCTTGTCCTCAAAGTTGCGTATTCCTTAAGTCTACTGGAGATTAGAGCGGGAACCGTTAACTGAATTTATCAATGGCTGAGTTGGCATTGTTGATGATTGTGCTTTCTGTAGGTCACGTGTAAAGCTCCTCACACATATTTTGTGAACCGTATCTTCGGCTTGGCTTTTTACGTGTCGTCATATTATTTTAGATCTGGTTTTGTGTATATCAATGGGGATGCATGCCAATATACACAAGAGCATTTGATTTAATTATATTTTAAAATTGGGAAAATTTTATTGTAACCTTACTTTTATTGCCCTCTGCTTGATTATTAAAAGTTATTTTAATAATGGATAAAAAAGGGCTTTCAAAATAAGTTGAAAGTGATTTATCATTATGTTATTTTCAAAAATTATAATTGTTCATATGAAATGACAAGATTACTCATATATTAAATAAATTTTAGGAACAAGATAAGGGGCAAAAAAGTCAAATTATAACTTCTTAGCTCACCTATTCGATGACAACAAGATGCACCCTTTAAAATTTGACAAGTGATTTATCAAAAACCATAACTTTTTCCAATAATAATACTTACCAAAAAAAAAAAAAAAAAACTTCTTCCAATAATAATAACCACATCATCTCATTAGTCAATCTGCAATGTTTAACCCGGCATATTTAAACCATTTTCCTTATCTTTTAGTTTGCTTCACTAAATTTTACAAAATTTATCTCTTTCTTTCCCATCTCATCTTATGATATTATGAAAAGTATTCTTTTTTTGGTAAGAGATGTTACGATATATTCGGTCTCATACAAAAACTGCAGTAAACTACAGTGTATGTGAGTTTCCTTTAAAGTCCCAACTGTTACCTGCATTTAAGTAAAGGCCAAAAGGTTGTTCAGTTTTTCAGTTATATTAGTTAGCGTTTTTATTTTAAAAAGAAAATAAAAAATAATTTGGCGTTATGAGCTGAGCAGGGCTACGCGTGCACACTTCAGTTATTACATATAAATTGCAGAGGCATTTCAGTAATATCATAATTCGGAGAAAATATAAAGCTTCAAATCTATTTAGTTTTAGTATTGGTCGTTTAACTCTGTCATTCGTTCTCTCGTCGCAGCGAGAAGAACGAAGCGCACTGCGCACCTGCAACATAAATATAAAAGAACTCGGTTTCTGAACCTGTACGGATATCCGCATTCTCGATTACTGAAACCACGGGTTATCGATTTAGATCATCTTCTTCTGTGTCTCGGATCGTCTAAAACGAAGTTTCTGCCTGATTATCGTCTCTGTATTCTTCCGCAGCTCAACGAGTTCTTCTCTTAGGTACTTTTCTGTTCCTATTTGGATCTAGAAATCATTTTGAATATTATTATCGTTCATCTGCTGGATTTTGGTTATGCTTTTTAGGTATTTGGTGTTTAGGGCGGTTTCTCTGCGTGTAATATGGAGTTTTTTAAAGGATTCTGACAAATTATTTGGTTGTTTGGTTTTGATGGGCACTGCATACCCTCCGTTAGTGTTATTTTGGTTCGTTACATAGTATCAAGCCTGGAAATGGCGTAGTTGTTTGGTTTCTGCGCTTGTTTGGTAACTTATTTTATTTTTACTGTTAATGGGTTGGATTTGTTCTACGTGCTGGTTTTCAAGATTTTTCGTTTTATATTAATCATTTTTGACCTTCTAGATCTTGTTATGTTAGATATTCTCAGCGAGATTGGATCTGTTATTTGTATTTTCTACGATTTTCGTTTACTATAGCAAACAAATGCCACATTCTTGAAATTTAGTCGTTTTTTTAAAGTTAATTTTCTGGTTTATTGTTTAGTCAGACAGAGTTTCAAACAGTTTGATTTCTGTCCAGATCTTCAGTTGTCACATATGTGTTCTATCTCTTCCCTGTTCCTCCTCACCCCTATCACCAATTCTTTAATTGATTTTTTTTTGGTAGATTATTGCTTTTTCAGTGTTCGAATTGGAACGAACAATGCATACAAAATACCCCTTGAACATTTTTTAGCAACTTAGTATTTTACAGTTCAAGTGAAGAAAAGTTGGTTATTTTCTGAAGTAGGTTAGTTTTAGTTGAATTCTGGACGACACTTGTAGTGTTGTCATAGAAGATGTCACAAATGGTTGCTCTTGCTTGTATGACGCTAATCAGATGGCTGTGTGCGTGAAACTGGTATGCAATTTACGTTTTATGCAGTTGCTCTAATTTTATAAGCTAGGATACCATACCTTGCCTTCTTTCCTGCTTTGCTTTTTTTTTTTTGGTAGTTTAGACATGTTACATTTGCAAATCATGATTTGTGTAGTGTTTCTCCACATATTGCTAATTGGTTCTGAAATTTTCATTTATCGTGACTACAAAGAAAGCTATGATCCTGATTATTCATCTGTTTGATGCCATTGTCTTTGTTTTTCCAATCCCATAATGCATGCTTCCAAACCAACCTTACAATCATACTCCTTTAGATGGTGGTAATTGAATATTTATAGGAGACTTTTCAAACTCATATCTACCGGCTTTCCCTTTTCTGGTGGAAGGCATTTGTCATCGCAACTTTGAATATCTTTATGTTAATATTCTGAACTGTTAAATTATGTACTCCAGAATACTATGGGGGTATTCTGGTCATTTGGAGTTTTATTTTTATGAGTAGCCGATTCCCTTTGTAGGCTACAGCAGGGCATTATTTTCCAGTATTCTTTGTTCCTTTATTATAAATAGGAGGCTTGGGGTGATCACAAGATCATTCAAGTATTACACTCTCATTGTTCTATTAACATGGCATCAGAGCCAACATATGATCTAGGTTATAGAGCAACCACCCTCTTCCATCGTCTCTCTCTTCTTCCACCTTTCTTGTTCTCTTCTTTCCTTCCTTCCCTTGGTCTCACACTTCTTAAATGGCAGCACTAATGAGGTGATCAAATTGATCTAGTTGCTGCCCTCCACCTACCTCCATGATTTAGAAATATTTTTGGATCAATACCTACTGGGTTCCCTTTTGCGATATTTGGAGTCTTCCTATTTTTTGGAGATCGAGTCTTCTCTTGTTGGAGATCCATAGCAAGCACTGTGAACAACATCTATCAATTTTTTCATTACCAACAACATTCCTTTTTCTAGATTGATCTCAATTGTCAGGGTTTTGACAATTTTGCAAAACCCTGACACATCGATTCTAGGGTTTCACTTGTCAGAAGAAGCTAGTTTTTTGAGGGCGGTTCTGCGCTTCCTAAAGTAACATTCGACCTCACTTTCAAGCTGCTTCATTGAAGATTTTTGGAGATCTTAATTTTACACCTTTTTGAGAATTGATTTTTCCACTATATCGATCTGAATTTTGGTGTGGTCTACCTGCACCAATCTGCTATTGGATTTTTGGTGATAAGATTGAGTGATAATGTCTGATCTTACTACTGCCACCCATAGTTGTTAAGGTGGCGCCTAGGCATCCATGCGCCTTGGTCGCCTAATTGGTGTCACTCTGATTTTGGACCCTCTCCAACGCCTAGGGTCGTCTAGACGCTGTGACAACTATGCTCCGGAGTTGAAGGACAGACAAGGAATGACTATCTTCCTCTTGTTGCTGCCATTAAGCTGAATGGTACTAATTACCTGATGTGGTCTAGATCTACATATTTGACCATTGCTGGTCGTGGTCTTATTGGACATCTCACTAGAACCACTATGAAACCAGTTGATGAGGGTCCTCTCCAGGATCAATGGGTATCCAATGATGCTATGGTTAGTCTTGAAAATGTAAGTATCCATGGTCAGGTTCAGCTCTAATACCAAATAATGCAATCTGAAAATCCAGATTACGGATTACAGATGCAAGCATATACCCAATGATCAAACTGTAATAAAACCTGAGATAAAAGAAGCAACAGTTTATTAAGGGAAAAAATTAGGTCGATGGAAGGGAGGGAAGAGAGATGAGATTGAATGATTGATCGTCTAGGGAGGAAGAAGAAGAGAACATAAGAGAATAGAAGAAATTAGGTTTGGGATTCCAATCCCGTATGCACTGCTCAACTACACCAAAACTCTTAAAGAAGAAATTCATTCTTTACTCAAATCATCTCTAATTAATGGGACTTGTATTACATGTATAAAGACCAAAAATCCTAAATTGACTCATAAAAGGACTCTTAATCATACTCACACTCTTCAAGTAAAATTCAAAAAAGAACTCTATCTATCTAACTATTAAGCATTCTAATCTAACTCAAACACTTAACTACTGATCCCGGCATACTATCTTTATCTCCACTTTATGTGCTTATATTTTTTGGCTAAAGGTCAGCAATATATATATATATATATATATATATATATATATATATATATATATATATATATATATATCAGCAGAGGAAGTAACCTGAGCTCAAATTGGTCAAATCTATACAGGGGTCTTTCCTGACCATCCCACAAAATGTTCTCAACAATATAACTAGGAGGAGTTTCCCAGAGATCAGACCTACGACACACCAAAGCTTTCTTTGCTTAGGAATCTGCCATCACATTTATTTCTTTGTAACAATGAGAGATTCTCCAAGATATAGCATTCAAGTATGAATCAATAAAATTCCATCTTTGTTGAAAACACCAAGGAATGGCCATCTCAGATATGCAGAACACAACTGAACTTGAGTCACATTCGATCCAGATCCTTTCAAAACGGTGCTCCCTGGCAATTTGATTGCTTCAAAAAAGGCACTAAATTCTGCCACAAAATTAGGGGTAATTCCCACATAGGATGAGAATCTCAATATGTGAGAACCAGAAGATGATCTGAAAATGCTACCGCACCCTGCATGACCTTGGTTTTCCAATAGCACTTCCATCTATATTTACTTTGAACGAGCCATGCAGAGGTTTTCCCAAAATATTTCAATGACTTCTTGACCATGTTGAGCAACAGTATTAACCTGTAGACTTTAGAAATGATGAGATCCTTGACTGATTTAATATGGCAGGGGTGATTTATACATATCGCTTGCAAGTTCTGGAAAAATGCTTTAACCACAACTTTAAAGTTCCTATGATGATCATCAAACCTTCTCATATTTCTTTCTGACCATATCTGAAAAGGGATAATGATCACAGCAGCTAGCCACACCTCCTTCAAAGGAGCATTCAATGCCTTCCTTTCCCACCATGAAAAAAGCAACTGAATGGAGGGAAATCCAGACCAACATAAATCAAAGATCTTTAACACTTCATTCCACTCCGATCTAGGAAATTGGCAGTCCAGAAAAATATGATTTCCAGAAAAATATGATTAACATTTTCCGAATCATGGAGACATAGATTGCATCTTGAAACCATTGGGATTCTTTTCTTAATAACATTATCATCAGATGGTAAACAGTTATTAATCAATCTCCACCCAAACACAAAATCTGGGATATAAGAATTTACTCCATATGTAGGATATGAAGGAACCATAGGACCTTCAACCGAACTCCCTCCCAAGCAGATTTAACAGAGAACTTACCAGATGGTGTGAGAAACCAAACCTGTGATACTCATTGGAATTTATAGCACTTTATGGGATTATAAGCCCATTACAATGAAACCCAATATATATATATATATATATATATCCAAAGGTCAATTTCAGCCCATTGGACTATCACCAGTACCTAATGGGGCTCCCAAGCTTGTGCATACGCCTCCATACAACTGCATGAGTTGGTCATGAAACATTTAAACACCAAACTGCCACGTGGCAGATATTTAAGACTGTAATAGTCAAGTGAACCTTCATGGGCTGCGATTCTGGGCAACAACAATGCCAATAACTATAAAAGAAGTGAAGCAGGCTGTGAAGGGAACAACAACAACAACAACGGGAATAACTTTAACAGTTAAGTAATGGAATTGGTGGACAAATTTTGAAATTGGATCTTCAAGTCGATAGCAGGGTGTATGGATGGGTTTAATTTGTCTATTTTTGGCTGTATTGTGGTGAAGGGAAAAATGGTAAATTCTTAAAACATTTATTTTTATTTGAATTTTTTTATTGTGAAAAATTTGTTTCGAGAGAAAGTAACAATTGGCATTCCAAAACAACCCTGAATTTTTTTTGAGAGGGGCATGATAAATGATCAATGCCCTGAAACATTTTGTTCAAAATACTTCAGTTTTATAAGGCTATAAGTTCACACGCAGTTATGCATGCGCATACAATATACATGCATTCACACTCACAAACAGAATGACAATTGGCATTTTGAAACAACCTTGAAATATTCTTGGTAGAGGCAGGATAAATGTTCACTGCTCTGAAGTATCTATTTCCAGTGCCTTCACCCTTTAGAATTATTCAAGTTGTAATTTAGTTTCACTTCTATAATGCTATTTCACATTCCGGTCCGCACACATGTATACACATTGTTTTTTGGGGGGAGGGGGAGAGGGAGAGGAGAGATCATGGCCTGCCTGAAGCATCTTTTTCCCATGTTTATTCAAGTTCTTATGCCGTTGCTTCTGTGATTACATTGAGTTTGTTGCTTATGTGTGCTTTCTCTGTGCCTTTGCTATTTAAGTGGTCAAGTTATTAACATAGTTCGAAAACTCGGGTTTCAGTCTCGTTTCAGCCAGACTGAAATGACCATAATTTTGCCGTGGGTTTCCATTAGCCATTTTGGGACACAAACGGCCGAAATGTCCGAAAATTTTAGCTGAAACAGTGCATTTTTCTCTACAATGTAGGCATGACCAAAATTTTGACCGAAGTGATCAAAATTTCGGCAAAACACCGAAATTTTGACTGAAATATTACTGATTCCTTAATTCACCTGTTATTTTTTCTCGGCCTCATCGAAATCACTGAAATTTCCGGAGTTTCGGCGAGTTTTTGAACTATGGTTAACTTTCTTCTTACAAGATTATATTTTTCACTAGCAATTTTCTTAACTGGCTGACCTTTGCTCATTTATGCTTATAGGTTACTGTAGATCAATTCCGATGCAGTCACATTCTGATGATGCTGTCCCTAAGGTGAAGGAAGAAACTGACTTCACAGATACTAGTTCTCAGAGTCATCTGGATGACACTTTTCAGAAATCTGTAGATGTTCTTGAGGTGGATGATGAGGTACAAATCATAGATGATGAAGGTGACCAATCCAGTGAAAATGCCTCAAATCAGCTGGTGGTTTATAATCCAACGAGTGATACCGATCAGACTGAACCGTTTCCTGAACCCATTGGATATCAGCCTCCACCTTTCCCTAGTGACTCAACACCACACCCCCCTTCGAGAGTTTTGCCCTCTGTAGGGGCATTCACCGTCCAGTGTGCTATTTGTTTTAAATGGAGGCTTATCCCAACAAAAGAAAAGTATGAAGAAATCCGTGAAAATATCTTGCAGCAACCTTTTGCATGTGAAACAGCTCGTGAGTGGCGGCCTGACATATCTTGTGATGATCCGGCTGATCTTTCGCAAGATAATAGCAGGCTCTGGGCTATTGATAAGCCTAATATTGCACAACCCCCTCCTGGGTGGCAACGACTTCTTAGGATCAGAGGCGAAGGGAGCACCAGGTTTGCAGACATGTACGTATCCGTCTTACTTTCATCTTTTTTTTTTTTTAATGAAAAAGCTCCTTTTCCTCCTATGGGAGTGGTATCTGTAAAGATAATTTTGTAACCCACTTTAGATGTTAGTTTAGAAAATGTTAGCATGAATTCATTGTAACATGATGCAGTAGCATTATCATGGCTGGACCGGGATGACCTGATCTGGAGACCCAGACCAAGGTGAACCGGACCCAAACCAGATTTTTGGTCCAATAAGGTTTGGGCATGACCTGATCTGGAGACTCAGACCAAGGCGAACTGGACCCAAACTGGATTTTTGGTCCAATAAGGTTTGGTAGGGATTTATTTAGTTATTTGGGGTTACTCTTATAATTTGGGTTTTTTTTTTAAGATACGCAGGAGAGTCTTTATTCAGTTTTCTTGTTTGAGTTAGTTATCAGCTTTCAAGTTTCCTGGTAGGAATCGATTTCAATTTTAGGAGAATCTATTTATACATTTAATGGTTTAGTGTTAGGTAAGTCACAAGCCCTAACTTCAGGCAGGATCTCAGCAAGAAAACTTATTCAAGACAAATCGCAAGCTCTGTTTTGAGTGTATATTGATTAGCAGTTCTAGCAGATTAAGCCTTCACTAATCTGATGAAATTCTGGCAGGATGATTCCCTTTGGTTGGGCTTTGATAGATCAGTAATTTCCTGAATAGAACGCAAGTACAGGATTCAATAGACAAAAGAAAAAGAATATAGAAGGTAGAAGGTGAATAAATAGGATTGAGTCTCACTCTCGGTGAAAGTAGGGGTTAGGGTGCATACATTAGTGATCCTCCCTAGACCCTGCAGTGGCGGGAGCCTTGTGCACTGGGTACACCCTTTTTCTCTCATTCTCTCCCTTATGCCTCTCACCCCTCACAGGTATAGGTATCTCACGCTTCCCACTGCATGTCACAGCATAATATGGTTTCAACTTTCAAAACCAAAATCTTTTTTTTTTCCTTCAATTTGTTGGCTATAGAATCCAGCCACATCCTTGTATTTATAAATTTAAAATCGACTACAGAATTTTAGATGTTTTCCTTAGTAAAAAAAAATTACAAAGCAACCCAATCTTAATCTAATTAGTTAACAAATAAAGAATCCTAGAAAAAGGAAACTACTAATAACCTATAAAAAGAAACTAATCTCGAGCTAATAAGCCCCTACACAAGATATAAAAAACTGTAGAAACCGCTTCCTCTAAAAGGCCGACCTTGTAGGAAAGGGAGGAAACAATATGTATATCATACAGGAGCTCTAACACGGCGGACTATCCAAAGGGGGACACGGGTGGATAAATAATTTTTTTAACACCTGCCCGCTCCCAGGGGGACTAGATACCGTGACCCCTGCCTGCTCTGATACCATGTAGAAACCGCTTCCTCTAAAAGGCCGACCTTGTAGGAAAGGGAGGAAATAATATGTATATCATACAGGAGCTCTAACACGGCGGACTATCCAAAGGGGGACACGGGTGGATAAATAATTTTTTTAACAAAAACCTTCTAAACTTTAGGACTAATAAGGCTGTCAAATCCTCCTCCCCCATGGCCAATTAATCTTCAATCTTTATCACCAAGCTAGCTGGCCGTGGGCCCCACACAACCTGATCATCACCTCCTCCTTAACCAACAATGAAATTTGGGAAATATAGAAGTTATTCTGAAAAATATCTTCCTCCGATTAAGCTGGTCAATGTGGCAGAATGTGCTGGCATAGGTAACTTGATATGCGATTGAATAAACCCAGAATTTGGGGAAGATACAACCCTGGCTTAGCCCAACCGAGAGTCCTTGCTGCACCATGGTTGTAAATTGGATTCGATGGACAGAGATTATTGAAATATTGAGTTAAAGTTTTCTCTCCGTTGTGAGTATGGTGCGTGCTGTTTCCTCTTTCTCTCTCTTTCCCTGGCTTGAATCAAAGTCTTTTTTTTTTTTTCACAGTTAAGTCCCTCTTGTTTCTTACCACCATTGTTGTTCTTCCCTTGTTCCTTCTTCTCACTATTTTTTCCCGTTAGTATTTTCCTGTCCTGCTCTGGGCGGTACCTGCAGCTGCTTTGAGTTGGATCGATATCATCGTGACAGCTTCTTTTGACCTAATATTCTATATTTCTATGCGTTGATTGCCCACTTATAAGTGACCCAAATCCTAGATTTTCAGTTCCTAATACCCTTTCAGCTGTGAGGGCCAAAACCGCGATCAGACTTGAACTTTAGCTTACCGCCAGCGAAACTTACAGGGATTATATCCTGCTATTTGAACCAAGGTTCGAAAACTCGGGTCTCGGAGCCATCTCGGCCCAACCCAAAACCGAGTCCAGTCGGCGAGTTTTTGTAAATTTCTTTTTTTTCCGACTCGGAAGCCCATCTCGGTGGGTTTTAGACCTCTTCTGGGTCTGAAAGTTGGTATTAAGCCTATTTTAGGCCATTTAAACACAATGGCACTATCAGATTTTGCAAAAACAAAGTCCAAATAGGAGTTTCAGTTAGTGGGAAAGCAGGACAGACACTTATGCTAGAAACCAGGAAGGACACTGGACAAACAAGCTTATTTATGTCTAATATCATTTAAGTAAATTCTTTTGTATTTGTATTTCAAAACAAAACTTTCCAACAAGTCCAAGATTGCTAAAATCTGATTTATATTGAAAGAGTTATGTACTGGTCAAACTTAATTCGGTGTGCACGAATGCTGTCAAAATCGCTTTGAATGAAAATAGTTTTTTGGACATTAAAACAAATGAATATTTTACCGCACTTTTGGTTTTTAGCAATGTTTTACCATAATAAGATTTATGGAATTTTTAGATTTGAGAAAAACCTCAGCATTAGAAAGTTGAAAATTGCACCAACCGCCGAAAATCCAGTTTTTGTTCTTGAACTGGGGGGTTGATTTTTTTTCCTTTTGGAATTTGATTTTTTAACTATTTTTGTTGGATTCAAATAGAGGGGTATTTGCTTATTTATGAATAATATCTTAAGTAAATGAAATACAAAAACATTTACTTGAATGATATTAGGCATAAATAAGTGTCTGTCTTGTTTGTCTTGGTTCCTGGCATAGATAGGTGTCTGTATACCAAGAATTTCCAGCAAGATCTCTAGATCTGACACTCATATAAAGGACCTAGATCTCGACCGAGATCCGAGATCTCGGCGAGATATTGTACTTTTGTGACTCGACCCCCATCTTGTCTCGGATTTTCAAAATACCGAGAAACTCGGCGAGATCTCGCGAGTTCTCGAACTATGATTTGAACTAATGGTTGGGTTATTACCTGATTTTTAGAGGACCCATAGTTGCGATTCAGTCCCCAAAGGCCCAGCTCGATTGGATCTCTTAAGGGAGATCTCTTCTTCTAAGTACGACTTTTCTGTCAGTGGTCTGCTATCGAGAGGTTGAAGACAACCTCTCCTTCACTATACTATATTTGAAACTAAGCCCTTTCAGTCCTTAGTTTATTTCATTCATTACCTTTCTTATTATTAGTTTCCAGAAATACCCCACTTACATATTTGCTTCCACTTAAGTTCATAATTTTGTCTCTTCTTTTGTTGGTTTTGAACTTCCATATAATTATGTAATTGTCACTCAATGATTATTGAGTTATTTATTATTCTTGTGGGCCCATAGTGATCCCAGATCAAGGGTTTTGTGACCGTAGATGGCATCATGCACCTCATTGTTCAAAGATGAATTAGGTCCGAAGTCATTGTGTTCTTGTAGTGAATGTGAAGGTTGCAGAACTGTGGATAGGGATATATGTTATATTAGAAAGATGTAGACATCAAGATATTGTAATGCCTCATATGAGCTTTTGTACAAAATGAATCAAGTCAGAATTCATTGGTTGATTTTACTGTGAATGCAAATTACGGGGAGCTGAGAGATTGCCCAGATTGGATCTTATCCCCCAGCCCTTTTCTTTCTTGCTGTGTTTGGTTTAAGTTTTGTCAATTTGTTGAAGTGAAGTTCTAAACCAGTTTTTTAGCGGGTGGTACCTTTGTGGTTCAATGGTTGTGATCTTGTCATTCTTTTAGAAAGTATAAAGGGCATACACCGCATACCCAGCTCCCGCCACTGCGGGGTCTGGGGAGGGTCATAATGTACGCAGCCCTATCCCTGCTTTCGCTGAGAGGCTGTTTCATAATGTCATTGCTTTGTGGGTACTAATGAGTATTTGCCTTGTTAACCCTCAGGTTGTATTCCTTTCTGGATTGGGGGGAGGGGGCATTAATTCTTAGGTACCCTTGATCTCGGCATGTGAAAGTACCGCTGCTGCCCTACAGTAGACTTGAGTTTGCTTATTGGAATTGAGTGTGGAGCTATGAATCTTGTTAATTCTTCGAAAATATCATTAGATTCATGAGAGAAAGGCTTTCTATGGGATTTTTTCTTTGGTGGTTGAAAATATTTGTGTACTCCTTGTCCATGTCCTTCAGTTAGAAGAATTTTCTCTATGGACTCTTTTCCTGATAATAAGTTTGATTTGTTGTTGACCAAAGAAAATTAAAACCATTTGCAGCAGAGGTTCTCTCTCTTTTTTCCCACCTGGTTGGACTTGGTTTTTTTTTCTACCAAATTGCTATGATTATACAACTACTATGCCCCTCTATTATGATGATCACCATCTTCTTCGGTATACAATTTACGCATGCTTGAGGGGGCTACATTGAGGAGGATCCAAACTTTATTATGTAGCAGCATCATTTGTTTTGTATATGTATAACTATTGGGACAGTCTAGAAGAGACAAAAGAAGGGATTAATTCTTAGTTAGAGCCTTGGAGGTCAACCTTGGAAACAAGAGGCTTTAAGATTAGTAGAACGAAGACGGAGTATATGATGGGTAATTTTAGTCACACAATGAGGGATACTGTAATGGTGCAAATTGAGGAAAGAGAGATACCGCAAAATGACTATTTTAGATATTTGGGTCAATCATAAATAAAGAAGGTGACATAAAGGATGATGTTTCACAGAGAATTAAAGTGGGATGGATGAAGTGGAGAGGCGCGTCCGTAGTGCTGTGTGACTGAAGAATTCCTTTAAAGCTTAAAGAAAAGTTCTATAGGACTGTTGTTTGACTGGCCATGATGTATGGGGTAGAATGTTGAGCAGTTAAGAAGTGTCATATTGATAAGCTTTGTGTAGTAGGGTTGAGGATGTTAAGATGGATGTGTGGAAAAACAAGGAAGGATAAAGTACGGAATGAACATATGAGATCGGACTTGAGAGTTGCACCGATCAATGACAAGCTCTGAGAGAGTTGTTTAAGGTGCTATAGTCATATTCAATGGAGGCCTAGGAACGCCCCATTAAGGAGGATTGATATGATTCCGATTGAAGGAGCTACAAGAGCTAGGGGCAGACCTAAAATGACTATAATAGAAGTGGTGAGGAAGGACACGCATAGTCTAGGTCTTGTACCAAGTATGACCTCAAACAGAGCCTATTGGAGGGCAAGGATCCGTGTTGCAGACCTCATTTAGCTGAGAATCTCCTGACGTGCTGGGTTGTGTCGACTCTTTCCTCTTACCATCTTTCATCTTTCTTTTTTCATTATTGCACACCTTTCATTTGTCTTGTTCTTTTTCATATCCCATCTTTTTCCCCATCCCTCTTCCCCCATTTCCCTTTTTGGTTAGAACTCTGTTTTCCCTACTTTGCTTTGGTTGGATCCATGTAGCCGACCCCATTAAGCTGGGATAAGGCTGAGTTTGTTGTTGTTGTTGTAGTGCAGAAGATCTTAGAGTTTCTATGTAGAGCAGCTGGAGGAGTGGTCCAAAAAATAAAAAACAAAATAAAATAAAAAGACATTTGTAGTTACCGTAAATACTGCTTTTAAGTATATGTCCTCATTCTTGAGATGCTTTCAGTAAATAGATTGTCCTGCGAATAACATCTGTGCTTACAGACCTTGTCTGGGCATTCTGATTGTTAGCAAGCTTTATTATTTTATTTTGTGGTATGGGATGTTATCTTTTCATATTGTATGAATATCTTGCTTGATCCAAATTTTTGTTTTAGGTATAAAACTTGACATCTGAGAGTGATACTTCTGTTATAAATGATACTTTGAGATGTTAGCTTTCAATACATTTTCATTATTTGAAGTCATCTTGATCTTGGGATTTTTGGTATTTCCAGTTATTATGTTGCTCCATCAGGCAAGAGACTGCGCTCCACGGTAGAGGTCCAGAAGTATGTCTGCTCCTTGCACTTCATCACTGAAAATTCAACCCACCTCATATAGTCGTTCAATGAATCGAAGTGTGAAACTATAATTTACTGTCCAAACTAATGCGGTTAAAAGAGTGTATGACACACTCCATATCTCCTTCTGCTTCTTAAAGTTTCCTGTTGTACAGGTATCTGCTTGACCATCCAGAGTATGCCACTGAAGGGGTCACTATGGCACGATTTTCATTTCAAATACCAAAACCTCTTCAGGAGAACTATGTTAGAAAGCGCCCAGCACGTGTGCCATCTTCATATGATAGCCCTGGACAAGGGATATCTAGCCCCCTTGAACCCAGGGAAGGTATGTAAAGAAAATTCTGTATCCATCTTCACATATTAAAGAAGAAATGATCGCAATTGTCAGAGTACACTGAAGATGGTGTTGACTAAAATGAATTCTCTTCTAGCTTGGCTTAAGAAATATTTTGTGAGTTACTTAAATTAAGTTTAGGATGGGAATTCATCTGATTGAGAGTTGATTTTTGAGTCCAAGCTATAATTGGGTAGTTGGCTTTGCCAGCCAAGTTCAGCATTTGTTAGGCCAAATAGAGTCAAAAGTAGTAAGGCTTCAACCTATTTAATTGTTAATTGCATTGCTTATTTCTCCTTTATTCCTTTAATTTATCTTTAGATCTGTTCTTATACGTAACTTACTCTTGACATTGTTATCTTAAAGTTTTAGATCAGCAAAGTTTAACATATTAAATGGACAAGCATTGACTGCATGGGATGATGGTGATGGTTTCTTTCTTTTAGTAAATGATGATTAAATACCCTGAACGGTTGATGTGGTCATGTCTTTGAAAATTTGTTGATATAAGACAAGGATTTGTACAATGTTGGAGAGGTGGGATCAGGCTAACCTCCAATCCTGTACAAAAGAGAAGCATTCTCCCAAACCTGAGAATCCTTTCTATGAAATAGACCCCGGTTCCTCTCTATAAAAGAAGAGCATCCACCGAAACATGAGATTCCTCACAATGGACAAAAGAAAGATCCAGATATTCATCAGTTGAATTCTTGTCTGACAAAGGTCTTGATAACCTGATGTGACCTAGAAGCAAGGTAGCAAAACTTTTACTGGTATAGTAGCTGTGGGGTTCTTTCACATGTTAACGCATAGGGATGATTGCATTACTAGCTGTGGAGTTAGTATTGTAAATTTTTCTTCGATTTTTTTTTAGTAGTTATTTATTTGGGGTTCTTTCACATGTTAACACATAGGGATGATTGCATTTCTAGCTGTGGAGTTAGTATTGTAAATTTTTCTTCAATTTTTTTTTAGTAGTTATTTATTTGGGGTCTTGGTTTATTTATTAATATGACAATCTGTTGACAAGGAAATTGAAGGTGGATGAATGTTAGGTTCCTTCTTGAAGTCCAAATCAAAACATGGGCCTCATATATCATTGATCTCAGTATTTACTGGTGTTGGAATGCCATTAAAATGCCATAAAATTGTGTGTGTGTGTTTACAAGTCTTTGATTGTCCTAGGTAGGTTAAAGTACAAAGGCACCTCCTATCTCTTTCCTTTTTCTTATTTTTCTTGGTACTTCTGACTTTTTACTTTGAAGTTCGTTCTTTTAGAAAAGAATTTAACCGCTTCAACTTCCAAGTAGATGTGTGTGTGTGCAAATGTGTGTTTAGAAGTCTTTGATCGTCCTAGGTATGTTAAAGTAGAAAGGCACCTCCTATCTCTTTCCTTTTTCTTATTTTTCTTGTATTTCTGACTTTTACTTTTGAAGTTCGTTCTTTTAGGAAAGAATTTAACTGCATCAACTTCCAAGTAGATATGTGATTGCTTTTGCTATACTTCTTTCAATGCCGTAGTGTGATACGAAAGAGGAAAAAACAAAAGGCAACTTGAATTGTTATTTCCTTGTTCAGTGGTAGAGGTTTTAGGATATGTGGATTAGGAGACCAAGTTGCTTCACCATCTTTTTAGGATAGGCAAACAATTTTGATGTTAGGTTAGTGTGTGAGTTTTGCTGTGAAATTTATGTAGACTTAAGTTGCAATAAGGGAACCAGGTTTAATCCGGGTCCAGAATTGTCACCCGATTTCTGGGATGCTATTGCATATTTGCATTGACCTTGAGATCAGTCTACCATCACCATTATCCATGTCTACTGCATGTGCATTTTTTGGATTGGACTTGTCATTTAACTGTCATTATCCAAAAAAATGTGATAGGTCTGATGGTTGGTTATCCTTTCTGATCTGCCTTTTGGTATGAGAAATGCCTGAGGTAGGCACACATCCTTCAGATATGAAGAAGAGATACCTGAAGGGAATGTTAGAATCAACACAGTTTACTGCAGCGATTGAATTAATATGTGCAATATAGAATATAGAACTTAAAGGATAACTCAATTATTTGTACGTATTTTGCAGTTAATCCACTCAACTGGGCAAGTCCTGCTGATGGTGAGTTGCTGATTGGTAGGGGAGGTCTATTGAATTCCTGTCTTGATGCCCCTGTTTTGGAACCTGTTACTCCACCAGAAAAGAAGCGAGCCAAGAAACCATCCAATGATATGTACAGTAGTACAGTATATAATCAGCCTCAGATCAAGTCAGAAAGTTCTAACCTTTTTAGGAATGGATAAGGAGACTCGCCTTGTTATACCTTGCCTCTTTTTGGGCCTTAATACATTGTACGATCCTATATTTTGCAGAAAATGGTGGAGAAAGTTTTGTTATGTGTGGTGAGGAGAGTTTTGGGCAAGGTCCTATAGGTTGAATTAATCATACGATGTACAAGGATTCATGTAAAAGAACTGATTATTGTAATGCATATCTCTTTTTGAGATCGTCCACTTGCTCTTGCTGTTGTTAAAGGTGATTTCATGGTGTAGTGGTTATGTAAGAGAGCTGCTACGGTCAAGCTTTGCACCTTGAGTTTTGGAAGGGAAATATAAAGCTCAGATGATAATTGCTAAATACTGTGAAGGGTCAGTTTGATTGGGAATTAGTTCCTGGTGGGTTGAGTTTAGTCTGTCAGAAGGATTCGAGCAATAATAAGTGGTCATTTGGAGATGCAGTTTTTGAACTAATGCCATTAAAACGGGTGAAATGCATCATCTCTAGTTGATGGATTTCTGGTAACCCTTTCTTTTGGGTTGCTATGTGTCTCACGCTGAATCTTATGGTAGCTTCAGCCTATACTATGCTGCAGGGATGCAACTTGGGCGGGCCAAACTTAGTCCGAAGTCAGCCTCCCCTAATCGTTCTGGGCCGAGAAGGAATCTTTATTGCTGTTGTTTAGGTTTGGTGGCACAGTAGGATGTCACATTTTGCACGTGTTGATCTCTCAGGCCCGAACTGCAAGACACCACAAGATTAAGGCACTGCAGAGGATTTTTTTCCTGCGCACGATCAGGTAACATTCTATTACCGTAATAATAATAATTCACCATTTTAAATAGAAATAATACATCACAGGTTATATGCTAAATAAATAAGTAGAGATATAACCATCTAAAATATGTCTACCAACTCCGTAAAACATATCGTGGGTGTCTTATGTATCCGTCACAATTTGCCAAATACTCGGCCATAGAGTTAGAATCCGGATTAGTTCCTCATACGAGTTGCAAGGTTTCTCCTTGCACGCTCCCTAGAGTATGCGTGTGAGAAAAAACGGATAGTGTCTCATTTCCTCCTTCCTTCTTCTTCTCTCTCTTTCTTTCTCTTCTTTTATTTTTTTTATTTTTTTATTTTATGCATTGAGTTTGATTAATTATTTGATAATCATAGGATGTAAAAGAAAAATCCGAATCGATCTATGTTTCGCTGCGCATTTGGGTATGAGATGGATCCCTCTTTCCATAGGTTGGAAAAGAGATGACTTTTTCAATTCTTGTTGATCACATACATTTTATGTGACAAGAAAAGAGCGGTTTTAGTAAAAAAAATTTATACCAAACTCTAATTGGGATACAATAGTGTTAGGATATGGAAACGGGCTCGATAAGAACGAGCTATAGAGGTCGTCAAGCCAGGTCAGGGCCTCGAGAACGTCGATCGCAAGCACGTGCATCCCGTCTTGCACCGGGGGTGCGTAACTCGTCATCTTAGAATAACACTAAGAAAGAAGAGAATAACCCTTGCGGCTTACGTAAGGCACTATGAGTCTATCATGGACCAACAGGGTTCGAGACTTTCGCCCACGTCACGCCTAATCAAGAGTGTGGGAAGCAACGGATAAACATTATCTCCGAATTACACTCTCTAATGGTCTCATTCCACTTCGGGATTCCAGCTTTCCAATTCAGGCACAACTCGAACTCTCCACCATCTTAAATAAGGGAGGTAACACGTGTCTAAGCCATCTGAACACTCATTGAATTGACTATTGCTCAGAGATCTAACTTAAGCATCGGAGTGAGATCATCGGCGACGCCCGGTACTCTCTGCTAACCGCTGTCTTGCAGGAAGAACTCGCTCCAGTAGGATTTCTGATGCAACAGTTTGGCGCCGTCTGTGGGAAACGATACAATTCTCAAAGCCTTAGACTCTCTATCCAGTTGAACTCGAGATCATGGCTAGAGAACCAAACGTTGTTCCATCCAATACTCAGGCCCCTCCGGCCGTAGTAAATCCGGTGACACGTCAGGCGACGAAGAGCACTCGTGGTGGCGCAAATGTGGGGAAGAAAACACAACAACGGCGGACAACCACTGCGCCTGTCGATCCCCCGCTACCACCAGCCGGAGAAACAGTAGGAACTAAACCCTTGGCGGCAATGGGGACTAGCCAAGGCACGATACCGGACCAAGGCCAATCTAGCCGCGACATCCAAGCTTTACCGCCCCCACCACCGCTGCCTCAAGGATTTGTCCCAGGAACAGATCCTAATGCACCTGCCAATGTCGGCCAAATCCAGGATCTGCAACAGCAAGTCCTCAATCAGAATGGAGTCCTAAGGGATGTGATTCGAGAGATGCAAGCGCTAAGGGCGACTATTGTAGCGGCGGCCACGGCCGCAGGCCTGCCTCTGGCTCCAATACCTCCTCCAACGCCGATACCGCCTCCGGTACTCCCAAGGACTACCCAGGAGAATCCGAGGCCAGCAAGAGAAGACGTACGAGCGTCAGGGAGTAGAGTGGGGTCGTCTCACCCGTCCAGGCGAGAGCTACCTCCTTTAGGAGTAGCTCGTACGGGGAACCTGCCTACCAGGAGCAGGCCCTCACGCGTGGAAGACCAGTCAATCTCCACTAGCCGGGGAACTCACAGCCAGTCCGAAAGGACTCGTTCCAAGGCCTCAGACATACGCACTAATCGGGTAAATCCACCAAGGCTACCCCGTCAAGATCTTAGGGACGAATTGAATGCACGTCGTGCACTCACTGATGTCATCAACAACCAGGTTGTAGAAAACGAGCTTGGCCGTAAGCTCAGAGAGATGAACACGAAGATAGCGGCCCTGGAAAGGGGAACAGCCCCAGAAGAAAGTTTCAGGTCGGGCCAACACCCCTTTACAAGGGAGCTCATGAGGGCAGAGCTTCCTAAGGGCTTTAAACCCCCTACGTTCGAGGCTTATGATGGAAAAGGTGATCCCAACGATCACATCAGTTACTTCAATGCCATGATGACGGTCTACGGTGGATCTGACATAGTGTCGTGTCGGTCTTTCCCCACCTCCCTTAAAGGACCCGTGGCATTGTGGTTCGCCAAATTGAAACCCAACTTGATCCGAAGCTTTACAGAGTTGGCCAAGGCTTTTGTCAGCCGCTTCTAGAGCAGTGTGAAGCAGAAGAAGACCGCAACCAATTTCTTGGCCGTAAAACAGCGCTCTGATGAGTCCATCAGAGATTATATCACCCGTTTCAATGCGGAGAGCCTAGAGATCAAGGACCTGGACGATGCAATGGCCTTCAATGCCTTGCACAACGGGGTCACCAACCACGATCTAGTGAAGTCACTTGCACTGGACCCGGTGACAACCATGCCACAGGTACTGGATTGTTGCTACCAATACGCCAACATGTTCGATATCATGAAGGCAAGAAAAGCAGTGGATGGCAAAGTCCCTGAGAAAAAGAGGGCAAGTGAGAAGGATGAGAAGAGTAAGGACACCAAGAGAGCGAGGTCAGACAGGGACCAAAGCCCTGACTACACCCCGCTCAACACCACCAGGACCAAGATCCTCATGGAGGTCTACGATCGGGGCCTATTGCAGTGGCCTAGACCAATGTTCTCAAATCCTGAGGACAGGAACAAGAACAAATACTGCAAGTTCCACAGGGATGTCGGGCACGATACCGAGAACTACAGGCAATTGAAGAGAGAGATAGAAGATGTGATACAGAAGGGTCACCTGAAGCGGTATGTGAAGGAAGACACAAAGGACAACCCCCGAGGTCGTGACACCATGAGGAACGTCCGGGGAAGGGATGACAGAGCTCGTAGAGGAGACGATCGAGATCGCCAAGGCAATCGCCGAGACGATCAACGAGAGGTCCGTGGAAATCGGGACGAGGCCAATACGTCCCCGACCCCTGCCATTCTCACCATCCTGGGAGGACCAGGACAGGAGTCAGCCCGCAAAGCCAAGGCGAAAGCGAGGTTCGTGGGAGTGGCCGAGGTCCCCGAGAAAAGAGCACGCACTGAGCCCGAGATCACGTTCTCGGACAAAGACATGGAAGGGCTGAGCTGGCCACACGACGATGCTGTCGTGGTTCAGGTAGTCATAGCCAACCGACCTGTCCACAGGATTTTAGTGGACATGGGCGCATCTGTAGATATGCTATCCTACGATGCATATTTACAATTCAGGATCGAACTGGGCACGCTGAAGCCCGAGGCAGCACCCTTATACGGATTCTTAGGCGCACCTGCCCCGATTGAGGGGTCAGTAGAGCTCTTACTGACGGTGGGAACAGTACCGTGCCAGAAGACCATAAAGGTCAATTTCGTGGTCGTTCGAGTAGCCACTGCCTACAACGCCATCCTGGGCAGACCCAGCTTGAACGAGCTGGGCACCGTAGTTTCCACCAAACACCTGAAAGTCAAGTTCTCCACCCTCAACGGCGTAGGAAAAATGCCAAACGGAGCAGAAGAAAGCTTGGGAATGTCACACTGTGTTCCTGAAAGGCATCAAGGGCAACTATAGGGGAATGACCTATCAGGTGGAGGTCACGGATAACCGCAAAGAAGATAAGCGCTATCAGCGAGGCGAGCCAGTAGAGGAGCTCGTAGAGGTCCCGTTGGATGGACAGAACCCCGCGAGGACTGTAAAAATCGGGTCCTCACTAAGTAAAGAAGAGGCGGGGGAGCTCACCACTTTCCTACAAAAGAATAAGGACGTGTTTGCCTGGTCAGCAGCTGACATGCCAGGCATACCCCGTCACATTGCCGAGCACACTCTGCACGTGGATCCCAACAGGAAGCCAGTGCAGCAGAAAAGGAGGACGTTCGTGCCAGAACGACAGGCCACGGTGAAAGAAGAAATTGAGAAATTGAAGGCATCCGACTTTATAAGAGAAGAACAATTCCCCACCTGGCTTGCAAACATGGTGATGGTTCCCAAGCTGAATGGGAAATGGAGGATGTGTGTTGACTACACCGACCTCAATAAGGCATGTCCCAAGGACGAATACCCATTGCCCAGGATCGACCTGCTGATAGATGCGACAGCAGGACATGAAAGGTTAAGCTTCATGGATGCTTACTCCGGGTACAACCAGATCCTGATGAAAAGGGGAGATGAAGCGTATACTACTTTTCGATCAGACCAAAAAAACTTCTGCTACCTAGTGATGCCATTTGGGCTGAAGAACGCGGGAGTAAGCTACCAAAGGATGGTGAACAAGATCTTCAAAGCCCAGATAGGCAGAAACATGGAGGTATATGTAGATGATATGCTAGTCAAGAGCATCAAAGCCCAGGATCACTTGGCCGATTTGGATGAGGCATTCCAAGTATTACGTGCTCATCAGATGAAGTTAAATCCGGCCAAATGCGCCTTCGGGGTCAGCTCGGGTAAATTCCTGGGTTACATGGTGTCCCAAAGAGGAGTCGAGGCCAACCCAGCGAAGATCAAGGCTATACAGGAGATGAGCCCGCCCAGGATGGTTCGCGAGGTACAAAGGTTGAACGGAAGGATCGCGGCACTAGCACGATTCGTGTCTCGCTCGGGAGACAAATGCCTACCCTTCTTCAAAACCTTGAAGAACCTGAAGGATGTGAAGGGCTTCGCGTGGACAGAAGAATGTCAGAAAGCTTTCGAAGACCTCAAAGCTTACCACACCAACCCGTCGCTCCTGATGCGTCTAATACTGGAAAAAGAACTGCTCCTATACCTGGCGACGTCACCGATAGCCATAAGCGCTACCCTGGTGAGAGAGGAAGATAGAGTTCAAAAGCCCGTGTACTATGTCAGCCACGTCCTGCTAGATGCAGAAACTCGCTACCCCAAGATCGAGAAGCTAGCATTCGCACTGGTGAAAGCAGCCCGAAAGCTAAGGCCGTACTTTTAAGCCTATCCAATAGCAGTCATGATTGACCAACCCTTGAAAAAGATACTCCATAAGCCCGACGTATCGGGGAGATTAACAGCCTGGGCAGTAGAGCTGAGCGAATATCAGATCGAGTATAAGCCCAGAATAGTTATCAAGGGACAAGCCCTAGCAGACTTTATGGTTGAATGCACGTAGAACGAGAACGAGCAAGAACGGGAGGACAGGACAGAAGCAGAGCCCGGCCCGGAGTCATCCTGGACCATATTCGTAGATGGGTCGAGTAACGTAGAAGTCAGGGGAGCTGGCTTCATCTTAACAAGTCCTGAGGGCTTCAAGATACAGTTCGCGCTACGGTTGAACTTCCCAGCCTCAAACAACGAGGTCGAGTACGAAGCATTGATTGCAAGACTGAGGACTGCCAGGGCCATACAGGTCAAAAGGCTAGCCGTACAGGTTGACTCACAATTGATCGTGAATCAGGTCAACGGGGACTATGAAGCCAAGGATAATCGAATGGCAGCGTACTTGAAAGAAGCCAAGAAGCTAGTGAGCTCGTTCGAGACATTTGAGATAAGTAGGGTGCCATGCAGAGAGAAAGAGAAAGTAGACGCGCTCTCACGTCTATCCAAGGAAGAGTTAGCCCAGCTCAATGGCTCAGTATATATTGAGCAGCTCGATGCACCCGCACACATAGTTCGAGAGGTCGTGCAGGCCGAGATTGAGCCCAGCTAGATAGATCCAATCATCGCTTATCTAAAAGATGACATTCTACCCTAAGATAAGGTTGAAGCACAAAAAGTTTGAGGTCGCGTTGCTCGATACACCCTAATAGAAGGGGAACTCTACAAAAGATCGGTCTCAGGTCCACTACTAAAATGTCTGACTCTCACGTAAGCTCCGAACGCCCTAGTAGAAGTACATCAAGGCATATGTAGCAGTCACATGGGGGGGAAGGCATCTGGCTTACAAAATACTGAGGGCAGGGCTCTATTGGCCCAACATGCAAAAGGAAGCAATTCAATACGTGTGAAGATGCGAGCCGTGCCAAAAATTTGCAGACATACCACGGGCACCCTCTACAGAATTGGCTTCCATACTTAGTCCTATCCCCTTTGCCATGTGGGGGATGGATATACTGGGCAACTTCACCCCGGCTTCAGGAGGAAGAAAGTATCTCGTGGTCGCGGTGGATTATTTCACCAAATGGGTAGAGGCAGAGCCGTTGGCAAAAATTATGCGACAACAGATGGAAAAATTCTTTAGAGATAGAATTATCTATAGATTCGGCCTACCAAAGATATTGGTGACAAACAATGGGAAGCAGTTTGACAACCCAAAATTTGGAGCATTCTGTGCCTAGTACGACATCGAACATCGAACGACGTCGGTTGCATATCCCCAAGCAAATGGTCAAGCAAAAATTACCAACCGTACCCTGCTCGCAGGAGTAAAAAGAAGGCTAACCAAAGCAAAAGGAAGATGGGTAGACGAGCTCCCCAGCGTATTATGGTCATATCAAACCACAGTTCGAACACCCACGGGGGAGAGCTTGTTCCGGCTTACCTATGGATCAGAAGCACTGGCTCCGGTTGAAGTTGTAGCGGGATCATTGAGAAGTCTAAAATTTAATGAAAGAACATACCAGGACGGGCTGAGAGCCAACCTGGAATTCCTAGATGAAGTCAGAGAGGACGTGTTGATGAGGAACGTGGCTTACAAGCAGAGGATGGCTCGCTACTACAATTCCAAGGTCAAAGAAAGGACATTCCGAGCTGGCTACTTAGTGTTGCGAAAAGTAAGTGCCTCCAAACCACAACAGTAGGGCAAACTGGATGCGAACTAGGAAGGACCATACGTGGTCTCCAAGCAACTAAGGCCAGGGACCTATCGCTTGAAGACCCCTGGGGGCAACAAGATACCACGACCTTGGAATTCAGAAAACCTAAAATTTTTTTACCAGTAAGTGGTCATTGTAAACAGTTACTTTGATTAATGAAATATCAGTTCGTGCTCCAAATCCCGTGCAAAATTCTATACCAAAAGCCTAGCTCACAGAGTTAGCATGAAAGACTGATCTCATTGGTCAGCAAGAAAGTCTAGCTCGCAGAGTTAGCACGAAAGACTGATCTCATTGGTCAGCAAGAAAAGAAAGTCTAGCTCGCAGAGTTAGCATGAAAGACTGATCTCATAGGTCAACAAGAAAGTCTAGCTCACAGAGTTAGCATGAAAGACTGATCTCATTGGTCAACACGAAAGTCTAACTCACAGAGTTAGCATGAAAGACTGATCTCATTGATCAGCACGAAAGTCTAGCTCACAGAGTTAGCATGAAAGACTGATCTCATAGGTCAGCAAGAAAGTCTAGCTCGTAGAGATGGCATAAAAGACTGATCTATTTGGTCAGCAAGAAGGTCCAGCTTGTAGGGATGGCACCAAGGCCTAGGTCGTTATACAGGCACCCAAGAGCTAAAAATACAGAAGTCTTAACTCTAGAAAGAAAGCAGAAAAGTGCTTGCTAAACGATAGCTCATATGGAGAAGGAAAATCGCAAGTAAAAGAATGAAAGAATCTTTTATTAATGCCTCTTTGGAATACAAGTACATGAGGAGATTACAATATACAAAGACAGTTACAGAGATCGTTTTATGATCCAGATACATCTCCTTAAAAGAAGAAAACGTGGCAAACTAAAGCCCATCAGCGACATGAATCCAAGGGAGACCATCTTGGAGCTCAAACAAAAGAAGGCTAATGAAGCACAAGCACTAGGGGCCGCCAAGTGTGAGACAGGAGTAGCATAACAACAGCATCGGATAGATCGATACTGAGCTCATCAAAAGCTTCTGTCACTGAGCGACCCCGAGAATCAGGAGCAGACGGCCGGGTCAAATGGGATTCACCATACAGATGCTCTGGGACCCAAGAAGCTCAGTCATCACCCTTTTGCCTCCACCAGGAGTGAAGACCTTGAAGAACAGGAGTGGGCTACGGCCTTAGGTCCTTCGGCGCACCTGATGGTTCCACATTGCAACCTGCCAAATACGTTAACAGTGGAATAGGGCAGGGGGCGGTCTCCTCAAGATTCTCCACCCCTTTGATGTAACCCCACTACTCCAATGAGATTGGTATGGAAGGAAACACAAAGGGGATGCCCCACGGCCAATCGCCTGAGGGACATGGCATGTCGATCGAGGATTGAAGCTGTGAGGGCCAATGTCGATGGAAGATTGAAGTCAAAAACAACACCAACGAAGGAATCAAGCTCCCAGAATTTGCAGCCTTTGTACCCAAAAAAAGGGCGAAGCCATACATGGGGAAAGAAACGTAAACCCCAAAGGAGGAAGAGAAGCAGCAAAGTAGCATAAGAAGCCATAATTCTGTGAACGATGCAAAGGTTGAAAGACTCAGTCTCTATTTAAAGAGGAAGGGCGACAGTTCAGAGGCCCAAGTCACTTGAGAGATGAATTAAGCCTTGAGCCACGTGGTCTAGTCCCATTGGCTCACGCTTCCCGTAGACATTGGGAAAGATACGGGCACAGAAGAATAACGACTTAAAGTCCAGAGCCACGTAAATGATGAATCACGTTGTGGACCAAGTGGCCAGATTCTACTGGCCTCACGCCTCTCTAAAAAGTTAAGAGCGGTGCGGATATAGGGGTAACGATTCGATTCCCATGTTCACCAAGACACGTGTCCAGCCCCCACTGGCTTGAAGTCTCTCCAAGAGATCCGAAGTGCGTCATTATCAAGAAAGCAGTTCAAAAGTTGGTCCTCATAAATGGCAAGAGAAATCAAAGGTCAATCGAAAAGGAAAGGCAATAAAGGCATACTTGGGAAATTTGCAGGGAATATTTAGGAAAGATTCAACGTCATAATAACACTTACGTCATGAAAAAAGGTGAAGCGTCACAAGGGAATCAGTATCAAAGGGTTAGACAAGAGAACCTGGCCCAGGAAGATGATAAAGGAGGTGCGACCTAAAGAAACAGCTAGCTCGTGTAAGAAGGGCGAAGAAAAGGAAAAAGTACGCGCTCCAACACTTAGAGAACATATGTTTCATTGATGGCAAGCTGAATATTTACGTGTCAAAAAAAAAAAAAAAAATAGAAGAGAGGAAAAAAGGAGAAAAGGGGAAAACACTGGGATTCTCAATTTTTGGTTGGAGGATCAGAGGCAACAGCCGCATTTGTTGAAGATAAGTCAGCTGGAGGAGGGTCCGGAGTAGGATCCACAAGGACCAAGGTCATGCCTGCTGAAGGAGGAACGTGCTGAACAAGTTCATCTGCGGAGGACGAGACCGCGGTAGGGGGAGACACTGGAACAGGAAGGTCATCCATGCCCACTGGGTCCTCCACGGCTTTTGGCACGTCCGAGGTCACCGACATAGGAGGAATATAATAGCTGAAGCCCGAGAAGTTATAGCTAGGGGTCGTCTCGAGAACGTGCTCCACGGTATCATCGACTCCAGCCCTGTAGCCCTTGCGACTCACCTCCTTCATGCGATCTTTCAACTCATCCGAGGACTTAAAGGCTTCCAGGGCCACCCTAACGGCCTCATCAATCACCTGGGGCTGCCGGTCTTGAAAGTTGACAAAATCTTGCAGAATGCTGTCAGTCTTCCTCTTCTCCAAAGCAGTCGCGTTCTCCACCAGCTTCAGCTGTGTCTCCAGCTCCTCGATGCGCTTAGTGAAGGACTCGACCGCATCCTCGTGGCCCTTAGCCGCCTCAGTCAAGGTGAAGATGGTGGTCCCAGGGACTACCGTCTGCTCCTCCGCAGCCACTCTCATCTTTTTCTCCTCCTCATAAGAAGTGGACAGGCTCGCTACATGCCGCCGTAGCTCACTCGCCCCCCGAGTAACCTACAGAGAACAGGACGATATCAGAAGTGCCCTGAGCAAACTAAGGAAGGAGTCATCTTGGCCTGAGGCTTACCTTGGCGAAATCCAGCACAAACGAATTGAGGAGTTTGTCATCCGGCCGAGCACAAAAATCATCGACGTCCCCGGGAGGCCCATGATCCACAACTCCCCAGCAACCCGGGGTGAATGGAGGGAGGAATCGCCCTCATAGACCTCCCACTGAAACTAGAGGTACTTCTTCCCCTTGGGAGGAGGCCGAACGCCCGTCTCACCTTGGCCAGATTTCCCCTTGATGAGGTCCTGGGGAGCTGTCCTTGAAGCTCTCGAGACCTGGACAGTCTCCTCCAGGGATCCAGCACTTCGCGCAACTCTTTTCGAGGAAGGGTCAGAGCTCGCCACATCTTCGCGCGTCTTCTCCAGGGACCTTGGGCGGAAGAGCCTTATTGGACTTCTCTGCCTGCTCCTTCCCCTTGGAGGAGGCGTCCTACTTCTTCTGAACACTACCAAAGGACGGCAAACCCCCTATAGAAATACCAGGGAGCGAAGGGCGAGGTGAACGCCCGGATTGCTTCTCCAAGGCCTTTTGTCTGGACGATACGGCCTCTCCGCGAAGCTCGTTGACATCCGATTCGTAATCCACTGGAAGAAAGAACAATTCAGGTCAGAAACAGCTCGTGGCCGTTAAGAAGATAAATTCTTTAGGGTAGGGACTCACCCCGCGCTGAGCTCAGTCCGTGGTCAACCAGCAGACCCTCATTTTCCAGATTGCGCACGTCGAAGGCCGTGCCCTGTACCATAAGCTCGAGAGACCGCTGATCGTATGAGCTCAGCATGGGGACCTGGTTCACTGATCGTAGTTGTACAGGTCTCCACTCCGCTCTGAAGGGATTGCCCTCAATACGTGCAAAGAAAAAGCAATCCTTCCACTTCTTCGCAGATTCAGGCATATAAGAAACAAACGCCTTAAGTCTATATGACCCTGTTGTACTATGCAGGGCCAGGTAGAACCACTCGCCGCCGGTCGGCTTTAGGTGGTAGTAATAAAGAAAAAGCGCCCATGAGGCCTCACGGCTAAGCTAGGTGAAATACAGGTAGAAGCTAAGGAGGTGCTTCCAAGCATTTGCCACTAACCGGCCTGGAGAAATCTGAAAGCTGTCTAACACTTCCAGAATAAAGTGGTGGACGGGGAAGCGTAAGCCGCACTGAAAGGCGACCTCGTACAGACATACAGTGTTCGGCCGTGGGGTGTTCGCCCTCTCGGCTCTTGTAGGAACCCATGTCTCTATCCATGGGGGAAAGCTGTACTGAGTTCGAAGAGCAGCCAGGGAATCCGCAGTCATGGTACTCTCAAAGGCTGCCACACTGGTAGGTCTCACCAGGGCCTCCTCCTCTTCATCAACACCAGAGGCACCACCATCGTCGGTAGTACGCTCTGCTGGAATATCAGCCGACAATGGCCAGCCACTAGACCGAGAGGCGGAGCCCCGGGTCAGGCGTTGGGCCTGGGCAGCAAACCTCTTTGACCCAAAGAGTGCAGATCGCTCCTCTTGGGTCCCCTCGAAACTCACTTCGGGGTCAGAACCCCCACTCATTTCGGCAGCATTGCCAGAGTCCCTGTTAGACTCTGACGAAGGAGAAGACATGACTAAAGAGTGACTTACTGATAAAGAACGGTAGAGATCGAGAGCGGAGGATGCAATATGATCGAAGCACGTGACGAACGTTCGCAAAGGACGAACTCCACTAGAAGAGCGCAAGAATCCTTGAACGCGATGGTCGCCGAAATAAACGCAGCGGCGACAACAGGAAGCACAGAGAGAAAATCCCCAAAAATGAACGAAAGACAGTAAAAGATTGCTGTAAAAAAGTGAAGTCCCAATTTATAAAGAAGAAGAAACGCTTCCAAATCCAATGGCCCAGGGATGCGACGCCTCGAATGGCTGAAGGTAGCCAATGTTTGGGATGGATCAAGGTAATTAAAGCTCAATCCACGTGGCTGAAACGCAATGGGGGGCTTAGCATGACGAGGATCAACCAACGGTAGGCTTGGCCCAGAGATCAGAATACTTACGGCAACGTGTAAATACAAAGAAGGAATGTCAAGCGTCGCCTCGAATCGAGACATCTCCAGGGTTTCAGACACGTGTCAAAAAGCCGTTGGAGCAAAAAATCACACTCAACCACCTATTTGTCGAGGCACGTGCGCCGGAGTAATTGTCATAAAGCGAAATGAACCTGACCCCCCTGAACGCCCACGTTCAGGGGAGTGGGGGGCTCGTGTTGGGATATGGAAACGGGCTTGATAAAAATGAGCTATAGAGGTCGTCAAGCCAGGTTCGGGCCTCGAGCACGTCGATCACAAGCACGCGCACCCCGCCTTGCGCCGGGGCCGCGTAACTCATCATCTTGGAATAACACTAAGAAAGAAGAGAATAACCCTTGAGGCTTACGTAAGGCACTATGAGTCTATCATGGACCAACAGGGTCCAAGACTTTCGCCCACATCACGCCTAATCAGGCGCATGGGAAGCAACGGATTAACATTATCTCCGAATTACACTCTCCAACGGTCTCACTCCACTCTGGGATTCCACCTTTCCAATTCAGGCACAACTCGAACTCTCCACCACCTTAAATAAGGGAGGTAACACACGTCTAAGCCATCTGAACACTCATTGAATTGACTATTGCTCCGAGATCTAATTTAAGCATCGGAGTGAGATCACCGGCGACGCTCGGTACTCTCTGCTAACCGCTGTCTTGCAGGAAGAACTAGCTCCAACAGGATTTCTGACGCAACAAATAGGTTTCCCATGGGCAACCATGGGATGATCCCGATTTTCCAATACTTGTGAACCCACCATTCCTACATGAATCCCAATCGAGTTCCAAATTCCTTGTGCCCAGGGATAGTGAAGAAAGAGATGAGAAGTATGTAGGTATGGATATGAACACATGTGACAATGAGGTGGTATATTTAAATTGCAGCGATTAAGAAAGTCCACAGTAGAAAGACAATCATGTGAAAGCTTCCATATGAAAAAGTGCACTTTTGGAGCTGTTGGCACATGCAAGATTTTCAGCCATATAGGATTTTCCAATAGGGAAGTCTCTCCAAGAGCTAGCATGCCGAAGCTACTGAAAAAATGCCATTCGCAGTTGGTAGCCAAATAGACCTATCCTGTCGATTGGATGAAGGAAGAGGAATAAATATAAGGGAAAATTACATGATTAGCTACTTTTGGGTTTTCATTTACAAAACTGTCCACCCTATGTTTGAGTTAACAAAAATAGATAAAAACAAGTATGGTTTTACAAAACTAGACAAAACAGAGACTCTCCTTCCTTCCTCAGCAGTTCCCTTCTGAAAAAATCTCTTTTTTTTTTCCTCTGTTACTTGGGGTAGCAGAGAATGGCGGTGGCTAGGACAAGGGTAGGGTTGTAGGGAATGGAGGATGCTTGGGCAAGAAGGCAATGACAGGGATAAAAATGTCTAAAAAAGTAAGTGTGAGAGGGAGAGACACTATTTTGTCTAGTTTTGTAAACCTTAACTTGTTTTTGTCTATTTTTGTTAACTCAAACATAGGGTGGACAGTTTTGTAAATAAAAACCCAAAAGTAGTTAATCATGTAATTTTCCCAATATAATTTGGAGAACAACATCACGAGGCCACCACAAAAACACCATATCAGCTCTCCAACTTCTACTATTCTGATCAATTAAATGACTTACTCGATTTGGAGCATTCCTTCGAAGGGGAAACGGTGCTATAGGAGGTCAATACTTTGGGATCCAAAAATCCGACCAAGGATTAATTTGGATTCCATTGCCAACTTGTATACCCTTTTGAATAAGAGACCGCACCCCTACTATTGATTTCCAACCCCAAGAAGCGGAGGTCGGGGTAGAGGCATGGAGAAAATCAGAACGAGGGAAGTTTTTGTCTTTTATATGTCGACCCCATCTAGAACCTTCTGGATTTAGTAACTCCCACGCCTTCTTTGCCAATACAGCTCTGTTCATTGGAGTGGATAGTTTCAAATTGTGCCCTCCATTACGTTTCAGAGTACAAATCTGTTTCCACCCAATTGTCGGAATCAAGAACAATTCTCCATTGGGCCAAAATAACTTTCTGCAAATAGTGTCCATCTGATTTAAAACTTGCGTTGGTAATTGAAAACATGTCATGTAATAAGAGGGCATCATGGCTAAAGTGGATTGAAGTAATACATGTTTCCCTGTCATAATCAAGTATTTTGCCTTCCAATTTTGCAATTTTGCATTAACACTCTGCATTAAGGAGGCACATTGAGATTTCTTGAGCTTACTTGAAATGATAGAAATTACCAAATAAATATCCAGCGTTGTTGTGGGTGCAATGTTGAACCTGCTCGATAGTTCTCTCTTTAAAGAAGAACTAACATGTGGACTATAATGGGCCCTTGTTTTAGACACATTGATATTTTGACCAGATTTGAGGCAATAGACGTTCAGTATCTCCGTTAAAGTTCGAACCTCAGACCTAGAAGTACAGCCAAACAAAATAAGATCGTCTGCGAAGGACATGTGAGATAGACATTCACCATTTCTAGAAATCTTAATATCATGAATTCAAGAGTGATTTAACGCATCCTCCAGACGAGTAGACAAGATTTCAGCACAAAGAATGAAGAGGAATGGTGAGAGAGGGTCACCTGTTGGATAATCTAGAAGGGGTGAATAGGTTATCTTTGTGGAATATATATTTTTTTCGATTTTTACTATCTTTTCTCAAATTAACAAGACTTAAAATAGTACAAATAAATGTAAAGGAGACACAAACATTTATTGTGGCTCGACTCTACCTTGAGTCTATATCCACTCCTCTCAATCATGAGAGAATTCTACTAATCTTTTTCCTTTCAGTACAGTAGGTGGGGAAAATACCTTTTACAAATCTTTTTACCAGGATAAGAGGATCCTTTAATCTTTTAAGGATAAGAGAATCCCTTACACACAACCTAAGTATAGTCTAGGTAAGTGTAAGAACAACATTACTCATCTAGAGTCTACCCCACTCAAGAGTAAAAAAAATAATTAAGGAGAGAGGAAAAGAATGTTACCTAAGCAAGAAGTGTGCCAACTTCTTCTTGCAATGCAAATGAAGACATGCAAATATGAGTTCAAATGATGCTTGACCTTTTGGGGCTTCCCTTCAGAAACGATCTTTCACTAGAGCAAGGTCTTAAACAAAGAAGTCAAACTAGAATGATAGAGAATTCTTCTTAACTTGCAATTATGGCGCAAGGAGCTTTGAATTGACCTTTTCACTTCATAATAAAGTGTTCTTTTGGACTGTAATGATGGTGAAAAGGTCTAATGCATTTGGTATTTACATGCATTATTTAATGCTCAAAAATCATGTGTCAAAATAGCTCTAACAGTTATAAAACGACTAGTTTTTGGGTCTATTGGTCGACCTCTGAATGTGATCGTTGGGTTAAATAGAGCCGTTGGGACTTGTCCTTGTCCTGCTGGTCAATGGCCGGTCGATCGGTTGATAGATCGTTGGTCGATGGGTGACCGGTTTGATTGTCGGTTGAAATCGGGAAGCCACTGTTTCCAAAGGTCGAAAATGCCCTGTGGACCGGTTGACCGATGGATCGACTGCTTGTCTGTTTTTGTCCTTTCTGGCTATCTGTCTCTGATAGGCTTTTATCTATTCTTTATCCAACTTATGTTAAAGTCTTTTAAGGCCTATAAATCACCTCCTAAGTTCTCTAAACATGTATGCATGAATGATATGCATTCTTTATTTTTCATGCTATACAATATGCATAACGTGTGCTTCTAATTATTTACATAGTCTTTAGTCTTGGGTCTTCACTTCTTTCAATCTTCAAGCTCGTCTTTATGCTTGTCTTCTTCAAACTGAGATTTTTAGCTTCCATACTTTTTTTCTTTTAGCTTGAGCTGTCATTTCTTTCTTGAGACTTGTTTCTTCTTTAAGGCTTGTTTTTTCTTTTGAACTTCTACAATTTGTTAGTATAACGGTTTGTTTGTTTTGGCATGTGTTTGTTATCATCAAAACTTATCAAAAAGGGATTTAGATAAATGTGTAGTAGAACAAATTAAAATAACCGCAAGCGCACGGTATCATATAGATACAAGATTAGCTGTTTTAATTCCTTAGTTTTTATTTTTATGTAATTAGTGGTCATGTGATCACTGAAGTGATCATGTGACTTGGTTAAGTGGTCATGTGATGTAAGCTGGGCTGGATTAGGATTCTATAAGTTCAGCCATATTTTGAGTCTATTTCTTTTAGTATTTTAGTTTCTTAGTCAGTTTAAGTTACCTAATAGGTTAAGGATTGGGTTAAGCTTTTCCTGGGGACCTAACCCAACACATCTAATTTGCACGGTCCTAACTCCACAACATCTAGCAATCGTAAAATAAAGCAATTAAAGGAAATAAGCAAAACTAAAGCAATTGAAATAATGAAGTAAAACAGCCTACCTCAACACAACTATATGCTATGAATGAACTAATGAGTGAAATGCTGAATTAAACCTATGCTAGAATGACAAAGTGAAACATGCAAGTGATGAAAGCTAATTTAAGAGAATGGTATAAGATGAATTAATGTGAGAAAAGAAACACTTGGGGATAAGAATCCACCATGAAAATGGGTTGGGGAGATGATGACATGAAATATTAATGCATTGCACATGGCCTAGGTCTATAGGAGATATAGTCTAAGTCTAAGCATAGATGACATTTCCTATGAAAATAATGCTCACGATCATGCAATGAAAATCTGAGAAGTACTTGACTAATAATGGTGTCACAATGGTTTCAAAAACCATAATGCATATAGTCTAAAGAGATGGCATGCAATATGCTAAGACAATTAATGTAAAGCCTTCTTAGATCAAGCACAATAAAACCTGAATCAGTGATCACCAACCCTTCCCTCTTTCATGGCTTCATCCTATTCCCAAGAAAGAAATTTAGTTGGCCATGAACAAGGAAGGAAGAAAAGGTATTGATGAATATGAAATCATGATGCACTTTGAAATTACAAAGATGAGATACTCACAATGAAGGAAGAAATCTGAATTTTCTTTCTCGAGATGAGTTGAACAACGAAGAAGAAGATGCAATCCACACTTTTGGCTTTATCCAAACTTGAGCTTGATTTGAATGCTTTAACGAAGAACTTATTACAATACTTGAATTAAAATTGACAATTGAAAAACAAATCTAGATCTGGGAATTAAAAATTACATAAACTTGAAGAAGAAATTATACAAACTTGAAGAATCAAAGACATTCAGAGAAGAACTAAAAACTCCCAATTAATTGCTAACTCACTCTCTCCCTCACTCAAAATTTTTTTGTGTGGCTTAATAGCCCTCCCTCCAGGAAATTCGGTGGTAGGGGTGGAGAGAGAAAAATATGAGAAAAACAAGGGAGAGAAAATAAGAGAAGAAAGGGGAGTGGAGAGAGAGAGAGAAAGAATAGAAAGAAGGAAAAATCCTAAAATCCTCCTCCCAATCCCCTTACAAAAATATCCCCTTACAAAATATAGAAACTATTACTCCTCATAGCCTCCAATTCTTGTTTTCTTATTCTTCAAGAATTCTTCTCTAAGCTTCCTCTTTTCTTTGAAATCTTTGAGTGTGAACCAAATACAATCTTTGACAACTTGACTTTCCTTGTAGAAGTAGCAGTCTTCATCACCAAAACTCTTCAAAGCAAAATACCATTGCTACCCTTCAAATTTCTATGGAGATGAAATTGGCTTCTCTTCATTGACTTTTTTTTTTTAACTTTAATTTGGATCTTCAAAAGATGCTTTCCAAAGATTTCATGGAATAAAACCAAAATGCCACCTCGACCCCTACCTACAAGAATCGGCTAGGAGATGGTAGAGGGGCACAAATTTCGTGGCTTATGCATATGTGGCCTTGTTTGACTTCTAGAAAGATTGACTTTTGAAATAAGGCTCCTCAAAAGGTCCTTCTTTAGGCTCTTTAGCTCCATTCTCTCTTTCTTCTCCAAAATACACCTACAACACAAAAAACAACAGAAAACACCCAAGTAACATGTTCTACGTATGTAAAATGTATGCACTATGTACCTAAGATTCACACATAAATGTGCTCATCATGAATTCCCCCATACTTGAACTATGCTCGTCCTCGAGCAAACAAAAGGAAAACTAGGAAACAAAAGAAAATCCTAACTCACTTTCGTAGGAATCACGGTTGCACTTAGCATGTGCAACAAGCCTTTGAACCCCTAGGTTACCCCTAATGGACGAGTTGTGTCCCGTGAGTGTTTGCAGTGAATATACTCACAAAATTCATGATTCCAAAGAATGCAAATTTAAAATTTGGCATAAGGTGAGAAAGCGCACATAAAATCTGAAACTAAGATGCTCTACTTAAGATGCCAAAGGGACCCCCACACTTGAACTTTATTACCCCGTATTAATTCTGGCACAAAGCACGCATCTTAATTAGGGAATCTCCTCATCTGCCAATCACCATTTCACCCAAAGGTGGGGCCACTCATGGCATCTAGAGTACCAAGGACTTTAGGTTTTGGAACATTTTTTACCATACTTTATCCATGCAATGAGGCAATAACTCCCTTTTTTTGGTTCTTTTTTTTCTCTTTTTTTTTTTTTTTTTTGACTTTTCCAAGTAGTGAACTCCATTTCTACTCCACTATAGTTCCCTGAATGACATGGTGGAGCATACACCAGACATCCAAGTACTTGGTAGCTTCGCTTTTTTTTGCATATATCTATAAAGACAGTGATGCTAGAGTTCTTTTCAAAAGTTTCCTTAAGTTTTCTTCCAAGGAATTTCGATCAAGTCACCCCGCTTCCTGAGGCGTAGTGCCCTGTCTAGTTCCAAGGAATTCGACTCTTACTTTTTCTACTTTTTTTTTAATGCCATGCCACAATTTGGTCTTATCTCCTAACCAAAAGTTCAAGGACCCACAAAATACATAGAGGATCCGACCATTCAAATAGGGTGTGCTCTTATTGTCTAAGTCGAACCCCACTTCAAGATACGTACAAATTACCGTCCTCTCAACGGGATTTTTATTACTTCACATATTAGGGTACTTAAGTCTCTCTCTCTCTTCCTTTGCATCAAAGTAATAGAAAGAACATGCAAATATTACCAAAAGCCAAAATCAAAATCTACCAATTAAGCTCACACCCTCCCCCTTACTTAAATCATGCAGTATCCTCAATGCATGCAGAAAATAAAGAACAAGGAAAAGGAAGGGGTCATACCAGATGGTGTCAATCATCAAGATAAAGAGGCTCATGGAGATCCATGACCTCTTCCACTCTAGTAGAAGGCAGCACTACAAAAGGCTTCAAGCGCTGGCCATTCACCTTGAAAGTCTCGTCCGTACCTAGATGCATAATCTCAATAGCCCCATGTGAGAAAACAATTTGAATAATATAGGGCCCATCCCATCTGGATCTCAACTTTCCTGGAAAGAGATGCAACCTAGAATTGTAGAGCAGTACTTTGTTACCCAATTGGAGTGATTTCTTAAGGATGTGTCTATCATGGAAGGCCTTAGTCTTATCCTTATAGATCTTAGCACTGTCATACGCATCATTCTTAAATTCCTCCAACTCAGCTAGTTGGAGTCTCCTATGGGTACAAGTCTTTAAAAGGTCAAAATTGATCTTTTTTATAGCCCAAAATGCTCTATGCTCAAGCTCAACTGGAAGGTGCTAAACTTTCCCACACACCAAACGGTAGGGAGACTGACCAAGGTCGGTTTGAAAGCTGTCCTATGTGCCCATAAGGCATCTACCAAACGGTTAGACCAGTCCTTACGGTTAGGGTTGACAGTCTTTTCCAGGATTTGCTTGATTTGCCTATTGGAAACTTCCACTTGGCCACTTGTTTGTGGATGATAAGGGGTAGCAAGCTTATGGGTAATACCCTACTTCTTCATCAAAGAATCAAAAGGACGGTTACAGAAATGCTTACCCCTATCACTAATGATAGCACGAGGTGTACCAAAGCGGGCCAAAGTATTCTCCTTTTAAAATTTAACGACCACGCTGTGGTCACTAGACTTACATGCAATGGCCTCAATCCATTTAGACACAAAATCCACAGCCAAGAGAATGTAAAGATTCCAAGGGAGTTAGGGAAGGGACCCATGAAGTCAATACCCCAAACATAAAAAATTTTCACAACAATAATAGGGTTTAGGGGCATCATATTTCTCTTGGTCACACGACCTAGAGACTGGAAAGCTTTGCAATAGAGGTACAAATCCCTAAAAAGAGTAGGCCAATAAAAGCCAGTTTGAAGGACCTTCACAATTGTTTTCTTAGGACCGAAGTGGCCCCCAAAAGCATGGTCATGACAGAATGAAAGAACAGAGAGTTTCTCATACTCGGGGACAAATTGCCTAATAATCTGATCTGGACCCGTTTTGAATAAATAAGGGTCATCCCAAAAGAAATACATGACTTGAGAGTGGAACCGGTATTGGTCTTGGGTGGACCAATGGGTAGGTGTCGCACCCGTCGCTAGGTAATTGACTATATCAGCATACCAGGGTTCACTCATAACAGCTAACAGTTGCTCATCAGGGAAGTGCTCACTAATGGGGCAGTCATCCTTCCATGCATTAGGCAAGCGGTTCCGTCCCTTTCTTATCCCTTATCTCTAAGTCAAACTCTTGAAGAAGCAAAACCCAACAAATGAGTCGGGCCTTAGCATCTTTGTTACCTAGAAGATACTTAATGGCAGAATGGTCAGTATAAACAATAACATGTGAGCCAATTAAGTATGAGTGAAATTTCTCCAAAGCGAAAACCACAGCTAAAAACTCCTTTTCAGTGGTAGTGTAATATAGCTGGGCATCATTCAGAGTCCTACTCGCATAATATATCACAGTGGGCAGTTTATTGAGTCTTTGACCTAGAACAACACCAATAGCAAAGTCCGACGCATCACACATAAGCTCAAACGGTTCAGCCCAAATGGGAGCTTAAATGATGGGGACTGTGGTCAGCTCCCTCTTTAGCCGCTCAAAGCTAGCAAGACACTCAGGGGAGAAATCAAAGGGGTGGTCCTTTGCAAGCAAGGTAGTGAGTGGTCTAGCTATCTTACTAAAATCCTTGATGAATCTCCTATAGAAGCCAGCATGCCCCAAGAATGATCTGATATCCTTCACACTCTTGGGTGGTGATAAATTAGCAATGAGATCGACCTTGGCTCTATCAACCATGATCTCGTCTTTAGAAATGTTATGACCAAGAATTATGCCGTGCTTCACCATAAAGTGACATTTCTCTCAGTTCAAGACCAAATTCTTTGCTCTGCACCTTTTGAGGACTAATGAAAGATGGTGCAGACAATCGGAGTAAGTAGAACCGTGAATAGAAAAGTCATCCATAAACACCTCAATGAAGTGCTCTACCATGTCAGAGAAAATGCTCATCATACACCTCTGGAAAGTAGCAGGAGCATTACAAAGCCCAAAGGGCATGCGCCGGTAAGCAAACGTTCTATAAGGGCATGTGAACATGGTCTTATATTGGTCTTCAAGGGCAACAGGGATCTGGTTATAGCCAGAGTATCCATCAAGGAAGCAATAATACTTATGTCTAGCTAACCACTCTAACATCTAATCGATAAAAGGCAAGGGGAAATGGTCCTTCCATGTTGCCGCATTCAGTTTCCTATAGTCAATGCACACTCTCTACCCTGTTTGGACATGAGTTGGAATCAATTCATTATTGGCATTCTGAACTACAGTGACCCCAGACTTCTTAGGTACTACCTGCACAGGGCTCACCCATTGGCTGTCAGAAATGGGATAAATGATACCATTGTCCAAGCACTTTAGGACCTCTTTCTTGATGGCTTCCTTCATCACAGGATTAGCCCTTCGTTGGGGTTCCTGAGAAGGTTTAGAGCCCTCCATAAGATGGATATGATGTTGAACGATGGTAGGGCCAATACCTTTGATGTCTACCATAGACCAACCCAAGGCTTCTTTATTCTCTCTCAAAAGCGAGATTAACTCTTCTTCCTGACTGGTCGTCAAATCAGATGCAATGATGACAGGAAGAGTTTGATCTTTTCCTAAGAAGGCATACTTTAGATTGGGGGCAACTCCTTCAACTCTAATGTGGGGGGCTCAATAATGGAGGGTTTAGGAATGGAGGTGGATAGGGTCCAAGGGGCTCTATAGATGGTTGGATATTTCAGACCTCAGAAAGGATGGTATCATCTACACCTCCTAACTCCTCCATATACTCCTGAAATCCCAAATCAAAATCAATCTCAAAGGTTGTCACGCCCCCATCCCGATGAAAGATATTTTACAATAAAAGGGGTGACTGGGACAACAAGTGTCATCCCAATACCTACCAGGATCACAGATACAGTGTCCCAAGCCATAGTCCACTCTGTTATCGAGTCATGATAACAGTAGGGAACGTATCCAATGGAATAAATCGTTCCAATTACAGAGTTAGCGGAAGCAAAATTTATTTAAATCATGTGAATATAGAGCATCGGTTCTCTAATAATAACACATAGTACAGTTGCAATATTCGAAACCATCCATTTCTCTCTGTATATTTAAACATAAAGTTTATACATGTATGAAAATAAATATAGAAATAAATAAATAAATCACGCCACTAGGGCACCATCCTTGGGTGTACATCCATCCAAGTCCCATCCACCGGCTTCGCTTGATTCGCATCCATAGGTATGCATCAAGAGATTACCTGCATATCAACTAAAAAGGAGTTGCGCGAAGGGGTTAGCTCCACAAGCTAGTGAGAGAGCAAAGAGGAATGCACATACACACAAACACGCAATTTCAAGCAATTTATGATGCATGCTAATGTTAGATTCATTTTCCACCTAGTACACAAATTCTATGTCAAGTGTATGCTACTGTGATAACTCGGGAGACATTGAGGGTCACTTAACTTATCGCTCCAATGAAACCTCAGTTATTACGAGGGAGCCTACGCCGGTAGAAGCCATCAGACCACCCAGTGGCAGACCCCGATAGCCATCACTACCCCTGACCTGGCCTCTCTCCCCCACATGCAACAGGTGCTCAGACTATCAAACACATAAACCCCTGTTCGCAAGGGTCATAGCATAAGGGAGCAAGAATCCTAGCCACAGATACACTACATGCAAGTCCTGTCGTCTCGAGAGGTATTCCGGGTGCATCAACGTCCCATTCCATCTAGTACCAGTAGACACCAATTTTTGTCACCACCTTTGGCGAGGATGACAATCGGACACGGACATTGGGCGATGCATTTTCCTCTTTCCTAAGACTTAAAACACCAAGCCCGTGGGCCTAGACGCACCCCAACACCAAACAAAGCCTGTTTTAGCCCAAAAATGAGAGAAAAAAGAGGGTAACACTATCCACGACATCGTGGATAGTGCCCACGACACCGTGGAGGCCTCCCATGGCATTACACTACAAAACCACGGCACTGGGACAACTTTTGACATCAGCCCGATGACGTCGTCCACGGTGCCGTGGAGGTGGTCCCTGGCCCAGGCTGGGGGTCACCTCCTTATAAATAGGAGGGTCCCCCACCCCCAAAACACAGAGTTTTCGGGTAGGGAGACCCTCTAGAGGTGATTTTCACCCCATTTCTTCTCCTTTTGCCCCGATTTTCCACCATAAGTGTGTGTCTAAGTGGGGTTTCCCTACGAGGGTAGATCCTTTGATTACCTTCCTAAGCAAAGGCGATTCGGTTCCCTTCATGCTTGTTATCCCGTCAGTGTACGGATAACAAGCAAAACCCTTTTAGTACAACCATTATTCTGTCAGATTATTCATAAACAAGCCATCCATAAGAGTCGTTACTTTGCCCAAGGAAGAGCGTCGCTCCGTTGTCCGTCTCCCCTGAGCCGAGGGAACACGTTTCTATAGGTATAATTGCTGCATTTTTATTTAGTTCAATGTAGGCATTTAACATTTTACTATTTTTAGTGTACATATTGTAGATACAAATGTAGCATATAATGTGATATTATTGCCATAAATAGAGAGAGAACATCGATTATGTGGTAGCATCTATAACAGAGAGACTGATTTCGGCCGGGCGAGGGGGGTGCCTAACACCTTCCCCCACTCGTAACCTGACCCCTTACTCAAATCCCTGGTCAGACCATATGGAGTCACGTAGCCCAATTCCGTTCACAACGGATAGGGCTACACTTAACGGGTCCTGGGCCCTAATCCTAGGTGGCAACTTGACACTTCTTTTAATATATTCTAATGTATGACCCCAATCCCCCTGACACCATTCTCAAACATTAACAATGTTATCCATATTAATCATTCGTCGCCAATGAGTATGCAGAAACCTCGTCCACTGCGAGGACCACGGTACTTACAATGGCGACTCCGCTGGGGACTGAGTGGATGAACGTCCACTCGAGGTAAAACTTTCTAAAATAGATGCTACCGACAAATGCAAAAATGTTCTCTCCGATTTTTTAGATAAAACCAAAAAAATATAAAAATATAAAAATAATAATATATGTGTGGCTAATCCTTGTGTGTACTAACCGCATCATGCATAGTGCTCGAAGTGAAATCAGACGGCGAGGGTACTTACCCCCGGGGAGGTGAGGCACGTCATACTAAGTACTCTAAGATCGGGTGATAGCCGCTTCCTGTACCACTTTTCTTGTACACACGCACTGCATGGGAACACTTTTACCCCCGTAGTTAGTCGTTGGACCCCATCAGTAGTCATGGGTAATTCGCAGCGAAGCTACAACCCTTGATATTTACCGTACGAGTTTAGAATCACCAGCGAAGGTACTCACTAGTGTGCTGTGGGGTGCTTCAGCCACTCAAAAAAAGCACTAGTACGAGTACTCTGAGATTGTGTGACCTATTCTCCAGGTATATTAAAAGAACCACGTACCCGTGATTCGCAACCACAAGCGATAGGTATATCAGTTCTGTCAAGGGTGACCTTGTTCAGTCTTATTAAGCCTACCCATTACATGCATCATGTAGGAAAATAGACCATATATGATTAGAGTACGACACAAACTAACCCTTGTTAGCTGTAAGAAAAGACCGGGTTTAGGGTCGTCTGATGATTAATCTGGGTTCAATACGAGACGCCACTCGAAGTAAGGAATTCCATAGTCCCTCGATGGTCCCTCAAAGAAAAATAAAAGCCTGCTTCCATAAGACGGAACCTTACATGTCCCTCGAAATAAGGGTATCTCGTATTGACTAAAGAAATGATCATCAGGAACCCGAAAACCAGGTTCTTTTCTTTGTATGTCTCTTTTTCTTTCTTAAAAAAAAAAAACAAAATGTTTCGGCGATGAAGGCATTCGAAGTATGGTCTTAGAGAACTTTTACAATATTGGAACTATAATGACAGCCTCGGCTACTTGAGCCAAACAAAAAAAAAACAATAAAAAAAAATGACATAAATAAATGCAAATGAAAACAATGATATGAATAAATAAAGTAAAAAAAAAAAAATAAATTACAAAAAAAAACATGATAAAAAAGGAAATAGAAAAAATAGATAAAAATGATAAGAACAAAATACAAAAAAAAAAAAAATATATTTGAATAAGCTTTCTTCCTTCTTAGGATATAAACTAGGTCTCCTCTTTTTCGTAGAAGCACAATTCCACACCCAAAAAGACCATTCCTGCCTATTTGGATCCGGCAGGAAGAAAGACTGGTTCGAGCCAATTCTTCACCCTTCCCAAGCTCTCCGTCTTCTTCTCCTTCTTCAACTGAGGTATCACTTGAGGACAGCATGGATCCGACAGATGACCACTTATCTGAAAGTCATGTCGAGCACCGAGTGGATAGGTTGCAGATAGACATGGCCAAAATGTGACAGCTCATGGCACAACTGGTGCAGTCAGTCAATGAGATTTTTAAGGGAGGATCTACATCTAGGCCAATGGAGCAAGAAGTTAGGAAGACCATCCTTGTAACCCCCAAGATTCCAATCACCATAATGGTAGAGGAGGGGGATGATAGCCTTCCTTTAGATCCTCCTGAAACTGAAAGAGAGAAGAAAATGAGAGAAAAGGTAGTCGAACTGGAGGTAGCTGTCAAAGGCAAAGTGAAGGAGAAAGACGAAGAGGATTTGGTGTTCTTTCCTGAAGGAAAAATCCCCGAAGATTTCAAGTGGAAGCTGGACAAGTTTGATGAGTCAGGGGACCCTAGAGCTCATCTCAAGATTTTTGCCACCATCACTAGATCGTGGGGGCTCTCTGAGAACCAAATGGGACAAGCATTTTTGTATTCCTTGGTCGGATCTGCACTAAGATGGCTGACCCAATTGGATCACACTCAAACCCAATCCTAGGCGTCGGTAGTGAAGGCGTTCACAAAATAGTATTCATACAATAGTGAGATGGACATCATCCGGAGAGAGTTGGAGACTCTGAGACAAGAACCAAATGAAGAGTCTTCGAAATACATCATGAGGTTCAGAGAAAAGGCCGCAAAAATGTGGAACCGCCCTACTGAGGAAGAAGAAGTTGAGATACTACTGGAAAACCTGTACAGAGATTACCGCGAAAAGATATATTACTAGCACATCAAGACGTTCGATGCCCTCATGACTATTGGCAAGAAGATTGAAGATAAGATCTTCAAAGAAAGGAAAAATCAAGGTGTGGCCCGCGAAGCCACCGGAAGTTACTCTGCAAGGAAGAATCCAAGGGCAAAAGGACGGAACATGATAGGGGCTAGTCACCAAGCAGCCGAAGTACAGGTGGTGGCCACTGAGACTACACCTCTCATAATATAAGCCGAGCTTGAACCTCCTAAAAGGGCCTTTAACTTCGGAGGAATAACACCTACGCTATTGTTCACCAAGCTCAAGAAGGAAGGGATGATCAAGTCAGTCCCCCCAAGGCCTGTGGATCTCAATAACCTACCTGCATGGTACAAGTCCAATCTCTACTGTCATTACCATGACCAGAAGGGACATCACACGGATATGTGTATATTTTTGAAGCACGCGATCCAAGATCTGATCGACGAGGGTAACATAGAACTTCAGGTGAAACAGCAGCCAAATGTTATCGCAAACCCCCTACCTGCTCATGGGGTGAACATGCTCCAGGAAGATGCTAAACATGCGGATCCCACCTCATTGATCCAACCAGTTGGAAAAAGGATGAAGTTGATGAAGGCACATGTTTATAGGGCAATCTTGGCCAAAAGGCTCAAAGGAGAGCAGAGACGTCCAGTTCAGAAGGAAGTTTCTCAAGAGGTGGATCGTCCAGATTCCCCTTTCTATCATCCAAGGTCGCCTGGCACTACTTGGGTAGAATATCCAATACCGGCATGGAAAGCACCGCAGCCACTCTTGAAAGGAACTTACTCGCCAGAGTCCTCCATTGGATTAGTAAACATGTTGCAAGACGATACACCAGTTGGGGACCCAACAACATTAATCCAGCCTATCCTTTGGTATTTAGGGAAAGATGAGCAGGCACATCAAGAAAGCGCAAAAAAGATGCAAGTTTGCGTCCATTGTGCAAGAACGAATTGTGATGGAAATATCCGATCCGGTGGACAATTGTGTGACCGTGGTAGGGGTATGGCTTCTAACAATCGGCTTCAGAAATTGGATTTCCTAGAATTTGGGCTGGAAGGTCTCAATACGGGGGCACCTCTACGCAAGTATGGCTTTTTACCAGTTGAAATTTGTCATCTAAACCCGAAAGAAGAAGAAGTGAATGAGTTCACCAGAGTCATGCCCAAGCTTCTCAAAGCGGTGTCGACATTAGCCATAGGCCAAACTCTATCAGAAGAAATCTCTCTTATGCACATGGGGGGAAACACTAATGATAGTGCGGACGAGGCGGATGATCTGGAAGTCCATGAAGAATGGATAGAATACGCTGAAGAAAAGCAAGATGCTGCGGTAGTCAAAGAGGGATTCCATACAATGGATTGGGTAAACACCATCGGGAATGATGATGATGATGATCCTACTAGTCTCATCCATCCCATTCGGTCGAGTGATGACGAAAGCAGGGATGATGAGGAGATATCATCTACAGAAGCCCCAAGGGGGGACTAGACTGTGTCTAGAGATGATTTTGAGCGCTGGAGCATGAGCGTTTTCTACCAAGTAGCAGATATACTAGACATCTCCACCAATACTCAAGAGACTCTCTACAAGGCTACTTCTCTATTTCCAGATCTGGTGTGCAGCAATTTTGTGGCACGTTGTGAAAGGCTAGTGATGTCAAATGAGAATGATGTGCTCGCACGTACCCTCCATGAGTTGAAAAATATGACTTGGTTAGCCAATGCTTTGGCTCGTGATGTGTTTGGAACCCCCCGGAAGATCTTCTTTTATATTCAGATACCTTTTCTTACCCGGAACCACCCAGGAGAAGTGAGACATGGGAAGCATGGGTCAATGATATCTACCTTGGAGAATCCTACATCGACCCAACCGATAACATCTATCCCATGGACGTCAACGATGGGGAGGATTCAGAAGGAGAAGGGTTATCCGAAGAAGATGAGAGTAAGCAAGAGTCAAGAGAGTCAGACGATGAAGATCCTGAGCGGGAAGAGGAAACTGAAGATGAAGAGCCTTGGAAACCAAGGACGTGTCTAGAGAAATATGAGATCATTTGTCGGCTAGCGCCATGGGCCTTACCATTTCAAGTGAACCAGATCCACCGGAATGTGGACAAAATCCAGGAAATGCTAATGAAGGTAGTGGTCGTAGATGATAAGTACCAAGAGGAACTCCAGCAATTGGAACCCGTCAAGGAACAATGGTCACTCCCTCAAACAATCCACCACTTGGAAAATTCTATGAAATTGACTCTGGCCCTGGCTCAGGATTTGTACGGAACCCCTCCACCTTCTCCCAACCGTGGAAGCAGAGAGTATCATGCATGGGCAAGGGCACACGATGAATTCCATCTATGCCACGTTAATGAAGAAAAAGTGGCCCAAGATCCGACGAGGAATATCCACCCGGTCATTTCTAATCCTAAAGAAAGCTCAAAAAGTTCTGATTCACAAGAAGAAGAGAAGAACCACCATTTCTACAAATCCTTGGCTGAAGCAAAGAAAATGTATCAAACTGCCTTAGAAGCTTTTTAGGCTATAAGCCAGCTAGTCCCTGAGGATCCAGTGAGTTCTGATCATCACCGCATGATCCAGCAGATTACCGAAAAGTAGGAAACTTTGTCCGAGATCTTAGGCCAAGCTCAGAAGTCTATTATAGCCTTGACAAATAAAGAAGGGGATAGTCTGGAGTCAAAAAGGCAAAATCATCTCAAAGCTCCCCTCATCATCACTAATAGTGATATGGAAGATGACGATTTATGCCCAGTGGAAGTAATTATTAAAGGAAGGAGTTCTGAAGTTGTAGAGACCAGAAGTGGCAAGAATTTTAAGAATAAGAATTTAATGGTGGAAAAATATCAATCTAACCAGCTAAGTCCAAGTGTTGAACCGAAAAATCGAGTGTTGGACCAATTGAAGAAGGCTCAAGCCAACATCTCGATTTGGGGATTGTTGATGGCCTCACCAACTCACCAAGAAGCAGTTTTGAAGGCACTCACCAAGGTACAAGTACCCATAGAAATGGAGCCGGAGGAATTATCTCACATAGTGGGGGCTACTTATGCTATCCACTCACTCTTTTTCTCAGAAGAAGACTTACCCCAAGGAGGGAGGAATCACAACATGGCACTTTACATCACCGTAGAGTGTAACAAAAATCAAGTTCCTCAAGTACTGATCGACGATGGTTCTGCTCTCAATGTGATGCCTCTAAGAGCTGCAAGATGCATGGGTTTACCCCTTGACAAAATGAAGCAATCCAGCCAGACCATCAGGGCATAAGATGGTTCCAGGAGGGAAGTGATCGAGGTTCTCACCACCAATATCAAGGTGGGACCTACCTATTTTTCCATAGATTTTCAAGTCATCGACATTCAGGCATCTTTTAATATGCTACTTGGTTGGCCGTGGTTGCATGCAACAGGAGCCCTAGCATCAAGTCTCCATCAGAAGCTGAAGTTCATACATGACCAGAAAGTAATCACTATTTTCGGAGACCCAGATGGTGCATACTTTGGCTAACATAGAGGTGGGATGCTCAGCCCTACCAGAGGTACAATTGGGATGATTTAAAATCGGCAACATCTGCATTACTTCTACAAACGAAGAAGATTGGATTCCAACAAAGCTTCCAACAACTTGGAGTAAGGCTTCTTTGAAAATCATAAAGAACATGAAGTATTTCCCAGGGCTAGGATTGGGCAAGGATAAGCAAGGAATCCTGACATTTTCAGAAATACAAGCCAATGCCAATAGTCACGGTTTGGGTTTCGACCCGAGGAAGAACATGAAGTAAGGTGCCTAGGGATAGAAAAATAGTGCAACAGGGAGTGTTCCCTACTTCAAGACTCTAAACGGGTATTTTGTGAAGGAAGGAGAAGACTTTTCGTACTGCGGGAACCGTGAGCCATGGTTCGATCAAGAAAAAGGCCATCTTTAGCCAGGGTTTGAGATATTCTTTGTAGAAGAAATAGACTGGGTGGCCATGGAACTAGATCAGGCAAGCAAGGATGGTACCCAAGGAAATCAGGAGATTGACGCTATTCGAGGTGGCAGTCATCATCGAGGAAGAAGAAGAAGGGCCGACACCACAACTCCTCATACAACCTCTTCAAGGATCCATAGCAAATTGGGCAAGGATGATGGAGAATTTCCATATCAATGGGTCTGAAGTTATAGCCAGTTCTAGCTTAGTCCTGTTTGAGTTTGTCGCTGAGTCTGTATCTGAGTCCCCTAAGGAAATTGGAAATGACCAATCTGTTGAGTCTGTTTGTACTCTTCCTCTTATCATGAATGAAATTGCTGATTCCGAGTATGATTCGTCTTCTTCTTCTTCTTCCTATTCCTCCGAGGATGATAACATCCTCGAACATCGTAACCTACTAAAACAACTAGAGCAAAGAAGAGCTTAGCTAGTCCGAGAGGACACAAATCTCATAAATCTAGGAACTGACCAATGCCCTCGAATGATCAAAATTGGTTTCTCTCTCAATAATGACAAAATATCCCAAATGGTCTCTCTCCTCAAGGAATTTGAGGAAGTTTTTGCCTGGTCCTATAAGGACATGCCTGGTATTGACCCAAAGATCATACAACATACGTTACCTACGTACCCATATGCCCGCCCGATCAAGCAAAAGCCAAGAAGAATGCGACCAGAATGGAGTGAAAAGATTAGAGAGGAGGTCATTAAACAATGGAATGCAGGATTTCTCCAAGTGACTTAGTACCCTCAGTGGTTGTCCAATATTTTTCCTGTTCCTAAGAAAGATGGAAAGGTCCGAATGTGTGTTGATTTTCGTGACTTGAACAAGGTCAGCCCTAAGGATGACTTTCTGTTACCACACATCGACATCCTGGTCGACAATACTGCGGGTCATGCCCTACTATCCTTCATGGACAATTTCTCAGGCTACAATCAAATTAGCATGTGTCCAAAGGACAGAGAAAAGATCGTTCACCACACTATAGGGAGCGTTTTGCTACAAGGTGATGCCCCTCAGATTGAAAAATGCTGGGGCAACATACCAAAGAGTAGCCACTGCTATACTTCATGACATGAAACACAAAGAAGTGGAGGTGTATGTCGATGATATGATAATCAAATCCATTGATCGGCAAGGCCACTTTGCGGCTCTGAGAAAATTCTTTGAAAGAATCAAAGAATACAAGCTAAGGTTGAATCCGCAGAAATGTGTATTTGGAGCAAGAGCAGAAAAGCTGCTGGGTTTCCTTGTTAGTGAAAGAGGGATAGAGGTGGATCCCGACAAGATAAAGGCCATCACAGAAATGCCGCCACCAAGGACAGAGAAAGAAGTACGAGGATTCTTAGGTCGCATCTAGTATATTAGCAGGTTCATATCCCGCTTAACCGCTATGTGTGAACCCATCTTCAAACTTCTAAGGAAGAAGGAGCCAAAAGAATGGAATGATGGATGCCAGAACGCCTTCATGAAAATCAAAGAGTACCTGCTTTGCCCCCCTATACTGGTCCCTCCCGTGTTAGGTGAGCCTTTGCTCCTATACCTGTCAATGGGGGAAGCATCAATTGGATCAATGATGGCACAAATTGACAAAAAGGATGGAGAAGAGCATGCAGTTTATTACTTAAGCAGGAAATTGCTAGAGTATGAAACTCGCTATACTCCGGTGGAAAAGACATTCACTTCCTTGGTTTGGGTGACTAAAAGCCTGAGGCATTACATGGTATCACACCCAGTTAAGTTGGGTTCAAGGATGGATCCGATCAAATATCTCTTTGAAAAGCCTGCATTGACCGGAAGGATGGCCAGGTGGTTGCTGTTGTTGTCAGAATTCAACATAACTTATGTGAATAAAAAATCAATGAAAGGACGAGCCATATCGGACCATTTGGCTGCGTTTCCCACAAAGGCCGATTCACAACCCACAGAGGATTCCTTCCCAAATGAAGATTTGCATTTTATGGAAAGCAGTCAAAAGGGAGAGTGGCAATTATATTTTGATGGAGGAGCGAATCAAAAAGGATTCGGGGTAGGAGTACTACTCATGACTCCAAAGGATTTTTACCTACCCATGGCATTTCATCTAGAGTTCAGTTGCACCAACAACATAGCAGAATATGAAGCTTGTGTCATCGGGTTGGAAATGGCCTTGTCTGTGGGAGTAGAAAGAATTAAAGTTTATGGAGATTCTTCCGTTGTGATCTGTCAAACTCAAGGAAAGTGGAGGACTAAGGATGAAAAGTTGAAGCCTTACCAAGTTTATCTGGAGCAATTGACCCAATGCTTCAAGGAAGTCTCTTTTGAATATCTGCCCAGAGATAGCAACCGGTTTGCCGATGCCTTGGTCACCTTGGCATCCATGGTGGAATGTGATACTCGGGATAGGATCCAACCTTTTCTGATAGAAAGAAGGACTAGCCCGGCTTATGGAGAGTCAATCAATGTGCTCACTAAAGATGGAAGACCTTAGTACGCTCCAGTAGTCGATTACATCAAGGAGAGGAGGTATCCCGAACACTTTTCAGAAAGAGAGAAGAGGCATCTGCAGAAATACGCTACTCAGTTCATCCTCCAAGGAAATTTGTTGTATAAGAGATCTTATGATGGCATCCAGCTATTATGCATAGATGAGGAGCAGGCTCAAACCATTATGAGTGAAGTTTACCAAGGAATATGCGGACCTCATATGAACGCAAGGATGCTTGCCAAGAAGATCCTCAGAATGGGATACTAATGGGCGACAATGGAAACTGAGTGCGCCGCCTTTGTAAGGCGATGCCATCAATGGCAGATATTTACAAATGTTATCCATATTCCTCCAACAGAGTTGCATTCACTGAATGCCCCTTGGCCATTCTCTACTTGGGGTATTGACGTGATCGGGAAGGTAACCCCCAAAGCCTCCAATAGGCATGAATTTGTTCTGGTTGCCATTGATTATTTCACAAAATGGGTAGAGGCTCAATCTTACGGAGTTTTGACTGCAGCCAAGGTGGCAAAGTTCATAAAAGAAAACATCATTTGCAGATATGGTGTACCTCAACAATTGATTTCGGATCAGGGCTCACATTTTTGAGGCAAAGTGGAGGAACTCTGTAACAAATTTGGCATTAAAAGGCATAAGTCCACTACGTACCAACCACAAACTAATGGGACAGTTGAAGCAGCTAATAAGAATGTAAAGGTTATACTGCAGAAAATGGCTGATACACATAATGATTGGGCGGAGAAGCTCCCATTGGCTTTGTGGGCATATCGGACATCAATCCGAACCTCTACTAGGGCAACTCCATGCTCTCTTGTGTACGGGGTTGAGGCTGTACTGCCGGTAGAAATTCAAGTCCCCTCCCTTCGAGTTTTGCTCGATTCTCAATTGCCAGAGGGAGAATGGGTGAGAGCTAGATATGAAGAGCTCAATCTCTTGGATGAAAGAAGGATGAAAGCCATGGATAATCTCAAGAAATACCAACAAAGAATGGCTAGAGCATTCAATAAAGGTGTACGCCCTTGAAACATTGAAGAAGGGGACCTGGTCTTGAGAGAACAAAGGGCCCCAATTCATGATCCAAGAGGAAAGTTTCGGCCCAATTGGAGTGGTCCTTACAGGTTCAAAACCATTTTACCAGGAAAGGCGGTTCAACTCGTTGACCTTGATGGAGAAGATCTTTGGGGATTAGTCAATATGGACCAATTAAAGAAATATTTCGTTTGAGTATCTTGAAGTAACTTGAACTACGTTCGACCTAATTCCTTCCAAGGGATACGTAGGCAACTCGATGTATTCGAGTACGGTCTCAAAAAAAAAAAAAAAAAAAAAAGAGGGTCTCCTGTCAGTTCCCTTCTGAGATCTTGCCATCCGGCATTCCTTGTAAATATGGGTAAATCTCGCCATTTGGCCTTCAATTCTAAGACCTATATTAGGTATAGGGTCATCTAGAGCTGGCTATTAATGAAAGACATATTCATTCTATGTCACAGGGTGCTAATATGATCCTTGATGCAGGTAGCATGCGGACACCAAAGAAAGAAGGACTAGATGAGCAATTGCGCCAATGGACTCTATGAATGCACATGGACGACCCTACACTTCTAGATGATCTCCATCTAACGGTATTGGGCAGGATTAGATGCTTCAAGCTTCATCATGAGTTACTCAGAGAAGTTACAAGGCGCTGGGATCCTCAATTACATGCCTTTCGCTTTGGGCCAGTCAAAATAACCCCAACCATTGAAGAATTTCAAGCCTGCATGATAATGCCTCACCAAGGAAGGTTGTTCCTCCCAATCATGAAGAAAGAACAACTGTTTCAAACGTTGGGAGATTTCTTCATCATGGACAGAAAGGGATTGAAGAAAATCCTCAGCTACGACAAGGTCGATGCATTGAAAATAGTCAAAATCTTTAGTACCGATCAAGCCAAAGAGGATGCACGAGTCCGATGCAAAAAATGAGCATACTTGTTATGTATGATCGGGAAGTATTTTCTAACAACTCCAGGGAAAGGGATGCATCCAATAATTGCGGAAGTTGTCAATCAGATAAAAGAGGGGTGTGACATTGTCCCCTCAGTGCTGGCAGAAACTTTCAAAGGGCTAGACCTCATGAGCCAGTCTTAGAGGTTTGGAACAGATTTTTTCTACGGGTCCCCTGCAATCTTCCAAATGTTGCTGATGGAAAAATTGAGGTTAGTAAGCCCGATTTCATGCCCTCAGCTCTGGCCGATGCATTATCAGTTGAAAAGAGAGACGCAGGAGTTCTCTGAAGTTCGTGACTAGAAGGGATACCTAGATAAGAAGACTGTTCAAGAGATACAATGGGATTGTCCTTGGATGAAGATCAAAGCAAAAACAGCAGGAGGCGACTATGTGAGACTCATGGGCCTGACCCACACCAGCTTCTACCTCCCTTTATTAGCGACCCCAGGGCAAGGATTACCCAAGCTTAGGGATGTTTGGGCACCAGAGATCCTCACCCCAGAAGTGGTAATAATACTTTCAGAAAGTTGGAAAAGGAAAATGCTGTAAACAAGTGATGGCCAGTTACTCATATCCTCTCTGTAATCAAAGACTCTCATCAATGAAATTTGTGCTTCTATGAGAAGAGAAGAAGGAAAAGCTTTTTTATTGCATAGATTAATATGTACAAAGTTCATTTCTCCAACCAAAAAGAGAAAATAAAAAAAAATATAATAAACACAAAAAAAAATAAAAAAAAGAAACTTGTTTGGGAAATAAACATAAAAGTCACAAATCATGAAGAGGGAGGAAGAAGTTATCATTCCTCCGGGTCCATCTCATCTATGGAAAAACTCATCCCTAAGCCACTGGGCACGCCTCTAAGAGAGTCATTCTCAAGACCCCGAATGGTTGACAGGTCCTTGTGGCGCCCACTCTTCAAAAGAATCCCTTCAGACCAACGCCGGGCCCATGGGAAAGTACTGCCACTGTATCCTCTTCCCTTGAAGATGGGAGCTTGGAAGGAAAGGATCTCATAACTCCATGTCTTAAAAAAAAACAAAAAAGAGAAGCAAAGGAGTTAACCAACTTATACAATAATAAAGATAACCTGAAAGTAAAAGTCCAAAAAAAAAAAAAAAGAGAAGAAAAAAATAACACATACCCATAGGACATAAGAGCACCCGATGAGGTTCGAGGAACCCAGGACTAGGAAGTCCATCATGTATAGGAAGTGGAAGTAGGCCGAACCTCCCCAGTCAAAACCCACTGCTGCATCAAAATCCTCGAAAAAATGACAGAAAGCAGCATCGATCGTCACCGTTCCGATCATGTCGCTGAAAATGACCTCAACCAAAAGGAAAAGGAGGAAGCACCTCGCCTCTTGGTCATGTGTCACTGAAGGGGACTCATCCGTCACCTTCTTGGCTTTCCAAAACTTCCTCATGGAGGAAGCTGGAATGCCTCTATCAGTAACCGCCAATCCAGTCATCCTACTCCAGTACCTGAGGTCATCAATCTAGTCCTCTGGAGTCAGCACCACCGGTACCCCTCCAAAGGTCAGTCCTGTGGACAGATAGAAATCAGGAGGGGTAATGGTCACCTCTCCTAGGGGGAGATGGAATGTGTGGGTGCTAGGCCACCATCTCTCCACCAACGCCTGGACAGTCAAGGTATCCAGCTCTTGAACGGGGCAAGTAGCAATATGCCCCAAACTGGTGCGCTTGACCCGGGAAGAAACCTCCGGGCAAAGCTCCGCGTACCACTCTCTCACCTTCTGGGTACCACAATACTTCTTTGGTGTAGGAATGGCAGTACCCTGTAATAAAAAAAAAAAATAGAAAAGAAAGAAACAAATAAGGAAAGTGTCAGATAACTAATAACAAGTAATCAAAGAATGTAATGAATGAAAATTCACAAATAATCAATCCATTTGCGGGCCTAAAAATGCCTAATTTGGTGTTTGCGGGTTTTACCTCGATTTGCATGCCAAAAGCCTGCCGATGTGGCACCCTATGGCATCGCCTTATTTTCTGTGTCGAAGGATTACCAATAAGGTTTCTAACAACCTTGTACCCATTTGCGGGCCTAAAAATGCCTAATTTGGTGTTTGTGGGTTTTGCCTTGATTTGCGTGCCAAAAGGTTGTCGATGTGACGCCCGTTGGAATTGCCTTATTTTTTGGGTCAAAGGATTACCGATAAGGTATCTAACAACCTTGTACCCATTTGTGGGCCTAAAAATGCCTAATTTGGTGTTTGCGGGTTTTGCCTCGATTTGCATGCCAAAAGGTTATCGATGTGGCGACCAATGGCATCGCTTATTTTTTGGGTCGAAAGATTACCGATAAGGTATCTAACGACCTTGTATCCATTTGCGGGCCTAAAAATGCCTAATTTGGTGTTTGCGGGTTTCGCCTCGATTTGCATGCCAAAAGGCAGCCGATGTGGCGCCTGATGACATCGCCTTATTTTTTGGGTTGAAAGATTACCGATAAGGTATCTAATGACCTTGTACCCATTTGCGGGCCTTAAAAGGCCTAATTTGGTGTTTGTGGGTTTCACCTTGATTTACGTGCCAAAAGGTTGTCGATGTGACGCCTGATGGCATCGCCTTATTTTTTGGGTCGAAGGATTACCGATAAGGTATCTAACGACCTTGTACCCATTTGCGGGCCTAAAAATGCCTAATTTGGTGTTTGTGGGTTTTGCCTCGATTTGCATGCCAAAAGGCTGCCGATGTGGCGCCCGATGGCATCGCCTTATTTTCTGGGTCGAAAGATTATCGATAAGGTATCTAACGACCTTGTACCCATTTGCGGGCCTAAAAATGCCTAATTTGGTGTTTGTAGGTTTTGCCTCAATTTGCGTGCCAAAAGGCTGCCAATGTGGCACCCGATGGCATCGCCTTATTTTCTGGGTCGAAAGATTATCGATAAGGTATCTTTCAACCTTGTACCCATTTACGGGCCTAAAAATGCCTAATTTGGTGTTTGCGAGGTTTGCCTCGATTTACGTGCCAAAAGGCTGCCGATGTGGCGCCTGATGGCATCGCCTTATTTTCTAGGTTGAAAGATTACCGATAAGGTATCTAACGACCCTATACCCATTTGCGGGTCTTGAAATGCCTAATTTGGTGTTTGTGGGTTTTGCCTCAATTTACGTGCCAAAAGGCTACCGATGTGGCGCCCGATGGCATCGCCTTATTTTTCTGGGTCGAAAGATTACCGATAAGGTATCTAGTGACCTTGTACCCATTTGTGGGCCTAAAATTGCCTAATTTGGTGTTTACGAGCCAAAAGGCTGCCAATATGGCACCGCCTAGGTTTAGGCGACTAATATTAAATAAATAAATGAGTACAAAGATAAGAAGAAATGCTTACCTCGGGAAGTCCTCCCCAAATGGCACAACATATGTGGCGAGCAGTGTCCCGTAGAGTCGCCCCGGTCTGGTACCAATCCGCCCGATCATCGATCGTAGAGGTCCCTAGTAGCAGGCCGTTGGGACTCTTTCGTGGTCGCTTACGGTAAGCCATGTCTCTCGAAACGTGCAAAAACGCAAAAAATCGGCACAGTTTCGGAACAAAACAGGGGGGAGAGATGCGAGGTGGGAGGCCTCCTATATATAGAGGAGAGCTACCCCCTCCATGGCGCCATGGAAATAACCACGGCACTGTGGGGAGCCCTCCACAGTGCCATGGAGGTCCCACGCCACCGTGGCCTAAAAAAAAAAAATTCAAACAAGAATCTAGAAATAGAGAAATTTTCAAAAAAGTCCCTGGAAAAAGGAAAATTTTCAAAAAGCTCCTGGAAAAGGAAAAATTTTCAAGCAAGACCCTAAAAAAGGGAAATCTTAAAAAAAAAAAAAGCCCCTGGAAAAGGGTAAATTAAAAAAAAAAAAGGCCCCTAAAAAAGGAAAATTTCAAACGAAACCCTTGGAAAAGGGAAAGCTCTCAAAAAAAAAAAAAAAAGAGAAAGGGGAAAAGGCCTTACAAAGAAAGAGAATAGCCAATAAGGAAAAAGAAAAGAAACAGGAAGTAATAAAAAAAAATATATAAGTAATAAAAAAGAGAAGAAACAAACAATAAAAAAAAAAAAAACATAAAATAATAATCGAGTACTCTTGCTCCTAATCAAGATCAATCGAATCCTCTTGCTCCTAATCAAGATCAATCGAGTACTCTTGCTCCTCATCAAGATCAATTGAGTCCTCTTGCTCCTAATCAAGATCAGTCGAGTACTCTTGCTCCTAATCAAGATCAGTCGAGTACTCCTGCTCCTCATCAAGATCAATTGAGTCCTCTTGCTCCTAATCAAGATCAATCGAGTCCTCTTGCTCTTAATCAAGATCAGTCAAATGAGAATTTTTGAGCTCTCTTGCTCGCTCTCTGGGTCCCTTTCAGTAGGGATGGACAGATATATACCATTTTTAGTGTTCTCAAGTTTTCTTTTATCACTAAAAAGATTTCACCGTGGTTGATCGAATGGTTTTACAACTCTGCCACCTGTGAGCAAAGCGTCAGCAGTACATGCTCCTGGTGACAAAATTAGTTGGTCTGTTGTCTTAACTCTTCTGCTGTTGGCACAGGCCTCGCCCAAAGAGGGGCAAACTGTAGACACCAATTTTTGTCACCACCTTTGGTGAGGATGGCAATGGGAATCGGGCGATGCATTTTCCTCTTTCCTAAGACTTGAAACACCAAGCCCATGGGCCTAGACACACCCCAACACCAAACAAAGCCCATTTTAGCCCAAAAATGAGAAAAAAAAGAGGGTAACACTGTCCACGGCATTATAGTACAAAACCACGGCACCGGGACAACTTTTGACGTCAGTCCAATGACGTCGTCCATGGTACCGTGGAGGTGGTGCCTAGCCCAGGCTGGGGGTTACCCCCACTATAAATAGGAGGGTCCCCCACCCCCAAAACACAGAGTTTTCGGGTAGGGAGACCCTCTAGAGGTGATTTTCACCCCATTTCTTCTCCTTTTGCCCTGATTTTCCGCTGTAAGTGTGTGTCTAAGTAGGGTTTCCCTGTGAGGGTAGATCCTTCGATTAGCTTCCTAAGCAAAGGCGATTCGGTTCCCTTCGTGCTTGTTATCCCATCAGTGTACGGATAACAAGCAAAACCCTTTTAGTACAGCCGTTATTCTGTCAGATTATTCATAAACAAGCCATCCATAAGAGTCGTTACTCTGCCCAAGGAAGACCGTCACTCCGTTGTCCGTCTCCCCTGAGCCGAGGGAACACATTTCTACAGGTATAATTGCTGCATTTTTTATTTAGTTCAATGTAGGCATTTAACATTTTACTATTGTAGATACAAATGTAGCATATAATGTGATATTATTGCCATAAATAGAGAGAGAACATCGGTTATGTGGCAGCATCTATAATAGAGAGACCGGTTTCGACCGGGCGAGGGGGGTGCCTAACACCTTCCACCACTCGTAACCTGACCCTTTACTCAAATCCCTGGTCAGACCATATGGAGTCATGTAGCCCAATTCCGTTCACAGCGGATAGGGCTACACTTAACGGGTCCTGGGCCCTAACCCTAGGTGGCGACTTCACACTTCTTTTAATATGTTCTAATGTATGACCCCAATCCCCCTGACACCATTCTCGAACATTGACAATGTTATCCATATTAATCATTCGTCGCCAACGAGTCTGCGGAAACCTCGTCCAATGCGAGGACCATGGTACTTACAGTACCCGATTACCAGTACGGCACGGCGCATTCAGATCAGGATGACAATTAGCAAGTTTCATACTTAAAATTGGGGTTCCGATACCGGTACACCCGGCGCTGAGAATAATATTGCGTCACAACCATAGCAGTTCACATTTGAGATAAACAATGCAATGCACACAATGCTTATATTTTTATAATAGCATGATCAAGATTGCTTAACATATATATATATTCACACCAAACAAAATCACCCAAAACCCACTCACTGAACTCGGGTGTAACCCGGCATGGTTGACATGAATCTCACTGGTGCACCAGCTATCCATCGAGTTGGGCAACCTAAGAATACAAAAGCAATCATCAAAAGATGTATAGAGGGGTCCTATGTCATGCCCCTAAAATTAAAACTAAGTTTCAACCAAGACAGCATGGACAGACTCATGGACGGAAGCAACAGGGTGAGTCCGTCCCTGACTCCATTCAGGCCAAAAGGTTAAAACACGAGGAACGGATCCACAGATGGAACTTCTACTTGGATCCGTTCCTGCATCTGTTCGAATTTTGAGACACACCCGAGAGCCAGCACAACCACGGACGGAAGCGCCATCTGAATCCGTCCTTGCATCCATTCGATCCCTAAGACATTCCCGAGAGCGAGCGGACTCGTGACCAGAGGCAACAGAGTAAATCCGTTCCATCATCCGTTAGGCTCCAGTCACTGGGATTGCACTGGACGGACTGACAGACGAAACCACGACGGTGACTCCATTCGTGCATTTGTCGGAATTCTTTTTCGAGATTTCAAAGGATTTTTCCTCCAGCTTGGAACCTGGAGTTCACATGGCACTCAGGGTCATGGAGGGGCATTCTAGGTCTCCCTAGGACCACTAGAACCTAGGCTTACCTCATGGATCCAAGATCTCAAAAGGGTTTAGCTCCATTAGGTCCAAGGGTAAGGTTTGATGGTTTAAACCAAGGATTCAGCAACAATGGCTGCAAAGCAGCTTATAGAAGGCTCTTCTAGGGTTTGGTCATCACCACTAGAGCTCCATTTAAGGGTTGAGCTTCACCTTGAGTCCCAAATGGAAACCTAGGTTAGATCAAGCTCAAGGGATCTAATTCAATCAAGAATGGGAATGGAAAAAGGGATGTACCAAGAGTTAGACCTTACCTTGGTGAGTGGAGCTCCAATTCCAGCCCTAACCAGCCTTGAAGATCCACCTCCTCTTCCTCCTTTTCCTTTCCTTCCTTCTCTTCTTCTCCTTCTTCCTTTTTTCTTCTTTTCTTCAAGCCTTGATCAGGTAGTAGGAGGGAAGGTAGGGCAGCTAACCTCTTTGGCATGCCTTCAATCTTCTTCCCTTCCCCTCTGATTCCTCTTCCTACTTCTCCTTCTTCTTCTTTCTTGTCTCTTCTCCTCCACTGTTTGCTTGAAGGGGGGAGATAAGAGGATATAAGGCTTATGCCTTATCTCTTAAAGACAAGAAGAGGCTGTTAGGGAAGTACACATGGCCCTATACCCTCCAAATATACAAAGATATATTGATGATAACAAATAAGACCATCCTTGGACTAATGCTTGTGTTCTAAGTGTTTTAGAGTCAAAGCATAGCACCAAGTGAGGGGGAGCGTATACAAATACAAAGAGTATACACAAGAAGAGACATTTAAAGACTTGGAAGTTAATCCTTGGAAGACCAAAGACTTTGTGCAAGCTTTGGAAGATTTGAAGACTTTGTAACAAATACTTTTGTATTTTTTTTCTTAAGTCACATTTGATGTAATGCACACACGCACGCATGCATTCATATAGATTGTCCCTAGGAGGCAATTTGACCCCTAAGACATATGCCCATTTGAGTTTGGAAACCCCAAATCTAAGCCTTATTGGAATTGGACCTATTCATACTGATATTGCCCAATCCGGCATACCGGTTCCTGATCCGGCATACTGGATTAATGGGAGTCTCAGGAAAACTGCTCCAGTAACTCAGTTAAGCATGCTAGATAAGGATCCAGCATACTGGATAAGGATCCAGCATACTGGATCCAATTTTAGCTGAGGATAGCCCTGATCCGGCATACCGGATCCCAATCCCGCATACCGGATCAGTATTGGTCTGTTATAATATGACCGTTATTCCCCTGTTTCATAAGGAAATTAGATGATCCGGCATACCGGATTCCCATCCAGCATACCGGATTATTTATAGATTGTGGAATCCGATCCTTAATTGGATTCCTAATTAATTCTAGGCTCTTAGCCTATAAATACCATCTTGATTAGTGCTCTAAATACAACAATTATTCATAATTAAGAGCTCTCAAGATCTAAACACTCCCAAGTGAGATTACATACTCGAATTCAAGGAAGATCAATCTCACTCTTGCTCCCTTCATTTGCATTAGCACTCAAGCTGCATTGTGTCAAAGGTAGCATTCATTTTCACTAAGGTCTGAGGTACTACTAAACCCCTTAGTGATTATTTTCACTTTACATTAGTTGGTTGAGTCCTCTTGCTCGAAATCAAGAGAAGGAGTCCTCTTGCTCATTATTTCAAGAGTAGCTTTTGAGTCCTCTTACTCATTTTTGAAGAGTAGTTGTACGAGTCCTCTCGCTCTTACTCAAGATTCTATTAGTGAAATTCTAGGCACGTGTTGGCCAAACCACTATAAATCTTTGTGTCTTTCTTCTTACTCTAATTATTGCTTGCCTTTATATTTTGTGTTAATTTCTGCATAGTCTTTTTATTTCTCAAACCTTCACCTATTCACCCCCCCTCTAGGTAAATTCACATTTGATATCAGAGCGAGAGCTCAAGACCGTGATTTTTATAATCTAATTAAGAGTTTAAGACTATGGGAATCTCTGCTAATTGTAAGTTTGAAGGTTGTAACATTACCCGACCTCCCTTCTTTGAAGGTGAAGGATTCTCCTATTGGAAGAATCGCTTCAAGAACTTTGTGTGTGCCAATAACATTGACGCATGGGAAGTTATTGAAAATGGACCAAATACCATAGACAAGCCCAAAGAAGAATGGACTCCGGTTGAAAAAGTTAGGATGCAACTCAATTATGTAGCTATAAGCTATCTTCAATATGCCTTAGGAGAAAAGGAGTACAATAGGACATGCATTTATGACTCCGCTAAGGAAATGTTTGATAAGCTTGTAGTGACCTATGAAGGTACCTCTGAAGTTAAGCAGTCTAAGATTGACATGTTAGTAAATGAGTATGAGTTATTTAAAATGAAAAATGATGAAGATATATATGCTATGTTTACTCAATTTACTAACATTGTGAACAAGTTGAAAGGATTAGGTAAAGTTACTCCAATGGTGAGAATGTTCGAAAGATCTTAAGATCCCTCTCAAAAGAATGAAGACCCAAGACTATAGCCATAAGGGAATCAAACTAATATTTAGCCGCCATAGTTTACAATTAGATAAAGTAATAACCACAAATGGGCCAAATAACGTGGGTGTAAAATTAGGGTACAGGCATATAATCATCATATTTAGGTGTAGCCAAAAGGTCTCAAAGTTTTGGGCTCAAAATCCTAAAAGAAAATGGACGGACTCACGGACGGAATCATTGCGGTGAGTCTGTTCATGGCTCCATCGCAAAATAGGCAGGACGGACTAACGGACGGATGTGGAATGTGAATCCGTTCGTTCGTTCGTTCTCAGAAGACTAGGTTTGACAAAAATACCGAGGCAAATGGATCTTCGGATGGACTCACAAGGGTGGATCCGTTCGATGTTTCATGCAGCTCTAAGAACGAAAATCTACAATTTTATACTGGGTGGATTCACGATCGGAATCACGATAGTGGATCGGCTCGTATGTCTGTTCGCAGAATTTTATAAAAATAGACCCACGAGTTTTTCAAACTCATTTTGGCTCCAAAAGAGAAGGACAACCGTAGGAAAAAAGGCTCTCCAAGGAACTTCCGTTCAAGCATCCTTGCCCCTCCTTGGTGGTTTTTGGCAAGCCCAAGCCCTAGGATCGATCTCTTCCCCACTTAAGGTAAGGTCTTCTCCCCATTTTTCCCTTCCTTTCTCTCTTCCTTTCCATTTCTAGGGTTTTTGATGGTGTCTTTTCATCTTCTTTTCCTTCCCATTGATTAGGGACAATCATTTCAAGTTTGTGATTGTATTTTACTTTGGATTGCATCCTCTTAACTATGTGAACATCAAAACCATGCCAAAATCGATTGAGACTAGGGTTTTTCGGTTGAATCAAGCCCTAATCGATCAATGACACTATGCTAGTGAATTTTTGTATGCATATTGTGTCTTTCCAAGGATTTTAGAGTTTATTTGTCATGTTTGCCATGTCTAGTTGAATTACATCTATTGTTTTTAGGTATTTTTTGGGATAAAATCCTCAAATTTTCAATACTTTGGAAAAACTCTTCGAAGGCATGTCTAACCCATTATATGCCCTAAAATTTCATAGAAATCATTCCATTGACATATCCTCAAGCATATTCCCTTGTTCATGGGGTTGTTAGTGAAATCAATAAAATTCATCCCCTTTTTCTCTATCATAATCCATCTTTGTCTCTAGTTGGGGTCTTTCATCCCATCACTTGATTGTTTGGTATTGATTGAGAATGTATAGTAGCCAAAAGCATAGGTTGTTCATATTAGTCTCATCCCCTCATGCTTATGCCCTAGGGATTTCATATGGATTTTGTATACATATATAACTCTTGTCTCTTTTCCCCAAGTAAATCATATTCCCAATAGTAATCATGTCTTATTTTCTCATTGTGTAATCTTCTCATCCAACAATTTCCATACCATATAGGCATTTTGCTTCTATAATTTTATTTGCCAATCATATCTCATTTATTCCAATTTGGCTCACTTTTGTTATCTTTTGGATGGTGTCTTGTGTGTATGAAAATACCCATGGCTCCTAAAAGGAAAAGGGAATTAGCCATAGTGTCAGCCCCTCCTACAACTACAATGTGGGGAGGTTCATATAGGCAAGGACCAAGGGAATCTTCCGAGAGCACCTGCATAACAAGAAAATCTTGGTGGAGAGGGACATGGTGGTGGAGGAATTGTTTGCCTTCAAGGTGGGAACCAGGCTCAGCAAGTTGAACTGGAGTAGCATGTTGACTCACCCTAATTTCTATTATCCCACCTTAGTCAAGGAGTTCTATTCGAATTTGGTGTTGGTCAAAGAGGATGAGGGGGGCGTCAAGCTAACCTCTTTTGTGAAGGGGGCCACAATTGCATTCAATGAGGTGGAGTTGGGGATTCTTTTAGATATTTGTGCAGAGAGTGACAGGGTCTATCATGCCCTAGGCAGTGATCCCAACAGGTGTTTATCCCCAGCAGATAATCAGAAATTATTTAGAGCACTCACCAACAATAAGTCTGCTGAAAATGAAGATCTCTCAAGGTTTCCTCCTTCTCAGTGGGTTCTCACATTCATAGCCAAGACCAACTTGGCTCCCTCCAAAGGACATAGCACTCAACCTCTGATGGCAGTAGCACTGGCCTACTCCTTTTATACTGGCCAGCATATATGTCTCTCATATGTTATCATTCAGCATATGGCCCATGAGGTAGCAAATCCTTCCCGCAAGAGCACCTTGCCATATGGTAGACTGCTCACTCGAATCTTTCTGTATTTTGGGATAGACCTCGATCATAAACCCAAGGAAACAAGCTCTGAGGGGCCTATTGGATTTAATGCCATACATAGCATGGGGTTGTACTGTGACTACGACAGTTTTAGGGAACAGGTCAAGTATGGGGAGGGTGGAGGACCCAGAGAGATCGATGAGAAGGATGATGACATTGAGTTCATGGGATCCGGTCCATTTGCTGCAAGGACTTCTGGTGCTCATGAGGGAGGTGGGAGTGATATTCTATTGGCCATCAGGCGGATGAACCTGAGGATGATGGAAGGCTTTGAAGATGTCAAGAAGCAGTTCTCCTCTCAAGGTCCATGCCTCGAGAGAATGGAGAAGGATTTGAACGACATCAACACCTTTCTCGGCCGTGGTGGTGGCGATGGCGCGGAGGATTAGCCCACTTCTCTCTCAAAAAAATTTGATGTTGTATTGATCAGACCTTTCTCTACTTGTCTTTGGATGGATGTTGTCAGAACTATTTTTCTTTTAACTTTTCTTTGTTTTCTTGTTTCTCTCTCTTTTTTTTTTTTATCAGTTAGTTTGGGAACTTTTGGTAGTGGAATTGTATCTTTTTGGTTGGGAAGGACACAATTGCCTTCAAGGAAGAATTTGGAATAGTTTAGTAGTTGGACTTGGTTTTATATATATATATATATATATATATATTTACCTATTTCCCTCATTTGGATTATCTTTGGAAAATTGTGGGTTATCATATTTGATTTATCATTGATTATTGTGAATTATCATAAGTGAATGCCCCTCTATTACTTACTCAGGACCCAACAAAACATTAACATGGTTATCACTTAACAACCTATATTTCAAGTCTTAAATTTCATGTTTGCCTATTATCTTCTAGGTTCTCATTTCACCACAATCAGTCCTTTCCTATGTCTGCATACAATTATTTATGCTCTTGAGATTTTTAATTTAGAACCTAATTATGGAGAGCAAATCAAGAGGTTATGCCAGACTGTGGTCGGTGCAGAGCATCATTGCTCTGATACCACTCTGTCACGCCCCCATCCGGATGAAAGATATTTTATAATAAAGGGGTGACTGGGACAATAAGTGTCAACCTAATACCTACCATGATCACAGATATAGTGTCTCGAACCACAGTCCACTCTGTAATCGAGTCATGATAACAACAGGGAACGTATCCAATGGAATAAATCGTTCCAATTACGGAGTTACCGAAAGCAGAATTTATTTAAATCATGTGACTATAGAGCATCGGTTCTCTAATAATAACACATAGTACAGTTGCAATATTCGTAACCATCCATTTCTCTTCGTATATTTAAACATAAAGTTTATACATGTATGAAAATGAATACAGAAATAAATAAATAAATAAATCACGCCACTAGGGCACCATCCTTGGGTGTACATCGACATCCAAGTCCCATCCACCGGCTTTGTTTGATTCGCATCCATAGGTACACATCAAGAGATTACCTGCATATCAACCAAAAAGGGATTGCACAATGGGGTTAGCTCCACAAGCTAGTGAGAGAGCAAAGGGGAATGCACATACATACAAACATGCAATTTCAAGCAATTTATGATGCATGCTAATGTTAGATTCATTTTCCACCTAGCACACAAATTCTAAGTTAAGTGTATGCTATTGTGATAACTCGGGAGACACTAAGGGTCACTTAACTTATCGCCCCAATGAAACCTCAGTTATCACGAGAGAGCCTATGCTGGTAGAAGCCATCAGACCACCCAGTGGCAGACCCCGATAGCCATCACTACCCCTGACCTAGCCTCTCTCCCCCACAGGCAACAGTTGCTCAGACTATCCAACACATAAACCTCTGTTGGCAAGGGTCGTAGCATAAGGGAGTAAGAATCCTAGCCACAGATATACTATATGCAAGTTTTATCGTCCCGAGAGGTATTCCAAATGCATCAACGTCCCATTCCATCTAGTACACGGGTACCAACACGGCACGGCGCATACAGATTAGGATGACAATTAGCAAGTTTTATAGTTAAAATTGGGGTTCTAGTACCAGTACACCCGGCGGTGAGAACAATATCACGTCACAACTATAGCAGTTCACATTTGAGATAAACAATGCAATGCACATAATGCTTATATTTTATATAATAGCATGATCAAGATTACTTAATATATATATATATATATATATATATATATATATATATATATATATATATATATTCACGCCCAATAAAATCACCCAAAACCCACTCACCGAATTCGGGTGTCACCCGACGTGGTTGACATGAATCTCATCGGTGCACCAGCTATCCATCGAGTTGGGTAGCCTAAGAATACAAAAGCAATCGTCAAAAGACGTATAGAGGGGTCCTATGTCATGCCCCCAAAGTTAAAAATGAGTTTCAACCAAGACAGCACAGACGGACTCATGGACGGAAGCAATTGGGTGAGTCCGTCCCTAACTCCGTTCAGGCCAAAAGGTCAAAACACGAGGAACGGATCCACTGACGAAACTTCTACTTGGATCCGTTCCTGCATCCATTTGAATTTTGAGACACACCCGAGAGCGAGCGAAACCACGGACGGAAGCGCCATTTGGATCCATCCTTGCATCCGTTCGATCCCTGAGACATTTTCGAGAGAGAGCGGACCCATGGATGGAGGCAACAGAGTAAATTCGTTCCTTCATCCGTTCGACTCTAGTCACTAGGATTGCACTGGATGGACTGACGGACGGAACCACAACGGTGACTCCGTTCGTGCATCCGTCAGAATTCTTTTTTGAGATTTCAAAGGGTTTTTCCTCCAGCTTGGAACCTGGAGTTGACATGGCACTCAGGGTCATGGAGGGGCATTCTAGATCTCCCTAGGGTCACTAGAACCTAGGCTTACCTCATGGATCCAAGATCTTATAAGGGTTTAGCTCCATTGGGTCCAAGGGTTTGATGATTTAAAACCAAGGATTCAGCAATAATGGCTGTAAAGCAACTTATTGAAGCCTCTTCTAGGGTTTGGTCATCACCATTAGAGCTCCATTTAAGGGCTGAGCTTCACCATGAGTCCCAAATGGAACCCTAGGTTAGCTCAAGCTCAAGGGATCTACTTCAATCAAGAATGGGAATGGAAAAGAGAGATATACCAAGAGTTAGAGCTTACCTTGGTGAGTGGAGCTCCAATTCTAGCCCTAGCCAGCCTTGAAGATCCACCTCCTCTTCCTCCTTCTCTTCCTTTGCTTCCTTCTCTTCTTCTCCTTCTTCCCCTTTTCTTCTTTTCTTCAAGCCTTGATCAGGCAGTAGGAGGGAAGGTGGGGCAGCAACCTCCTTGGCATGCCTTCCATCTTCTTCCGTTTGCCTCTAATTCCTCTTCCTACTTCTCCTTCTTCTTCTTTCTTGTCTCTTCTCCTCCATGGTTTGCTTGGGGGGGGGATAAGAGGATATGAGGCTTATGCCTTATCTCTTAAAGACAAGAAGAGGCCTTAGGGCCTGTTTGCCTAAGTGTCCTTAAAACACTAAGTAGTCTTTTGGGTTTAAATGGGCTTTAAGGTCTGTTTGGCCCAGGTCATAACCAATGAAGTCTATGTAGTTAGGACATGTTTGGGTTTACCCTGAGTCCTATAAGGGCACATTAGTCTTTAGGGTTTGTTTGGTTCATGCTAAAATAGAAGAACTCATTATTTATTTTAGTTAAGTCTTGTGGGCCCACTTTTATGGCCCAACTAGCCAATTAAAGGTAAGGGTGGGAGTCCATCTAGTCCGGGGATCTAGTTAGGGTGTCCGGGACATGGGGATGTGGGTCCCACAGGAAAATACATCGAAAGGGCAAGTAACAGTACAGATGGATCCATGAGTGGAACCAGTCGAGTGAGTCCATTCATGACTCCGTTGCTGCTGTCAGGGCCCAATCCTCGAGGAAAGTTGGGGGCTTTGACCTGTACTTCTAGGACTCCGAGGAGACACTTATAATAGTAATTTGAGTTCAAGGTCATAGGTGTTGACCATTGCCACCGTGGCATTACCCGTTGGTAAAAAGTCTAATTTAGCCCAGGGTATTAAGATATATTTCGGGTGTGGGTGTAACAAAGGTAGTCTCAACGTCATCGAGGAATCCCAGAAGCATAAGCATCTCTTCATCTATATTGGGCTGCTTGCCTAACCTAAACACACTAATGTCAATAGAGTGGTTGCCAAAAGATAACTTCATGAGACCGTTCTTATAATTGATAAGAGCATTACTGGTAGCTAGGAATGGTCTACCCAAGATGATAGGGATCTGGTCCCTAGTAAAAGAAACAGGCTAGGTTTATAGAACAATGAAATCAACAAAGAAGATGAGCTCCCCCACTTTAAGTAGGACATCCTCAACCACCCCCTTTGGAGTCTTCACAGAACGGTCAGCTAGTTGAAGGCAAATCCTAGTAGGCTTCAGCTCTCCCAATCCTAACTATTGGTAGACATGGAATGGTAATAGGTTCACACTTGCACCAAGGTCTAATAAAGCATGATCAATCTTGGTGTTACCTATGACACAAGAGATAGTGGGATTCCCAGGGTTCTTGACCTTGGCTGCTACGGGCTGTGCGATAAGGGAACTGATGTGAGTAGCCAAGAATGCCTTTTTAGGCACATTAGTGGTCCGCTTCTGGGTGTACAAGCCCTTGAGGACTTTGGCAAAAGCAGGGACTTGGGTTATAGCATCCAACAGGGGGATGTTTACCTAAACCTGCTTGAAGGTTGCAATGATTTTCTCTATGGAAGCATTCTTCTTGTTACCAATTAGTCTATTAGGGTATGGGGCAGGTATAGACTTGGTCAGGGATATCATCTTTGACTTCTTTAGGCTCATCAGACGAACCTAGAACAAGAGGCTCAAAAATTGCCTCAACAGTAGGAGAGTCAACTGGATTGTCTGAAGATGGAGACAGAGGGATACTACCTTGTTGATACTCTCGGCCACTTCGTAGGGCATATACCGCATTACATTGGTTTGAGGGCCCTGGATGTTGCTGATTCTGTGTGGCTTGCATCTGAGGAGGGGGTCCTTGCTGAGTCTGAGTCTGGTGCCTAGGGTTTGGCTCAGGCTGGCTAGGCAGTGTGCCCTTCTCCTTCTCATGCAAGATTGTAACAAGCTGGGAGAGTTGCCTCTCCACATTATTGTGACTTGTCATGAGAAGAGACATGCTTTTCTCAAGCTTACTGATTTTGGCCGCCTCACCCATGTTGGTAAACCTAGGAGGTTGCTGATATAGGGACTAGGGAGTGGCCTAACAAAATTGGCTTGAGGCCCAAAAGTGGTTTGAGGGACGAAGTTGGGACGGGGTGGTGCATAGTTGGGCCTTTGGGAGCCGGGCTGCCCTTGTTGCTGGAGGTTTGATGGGCCTGCTTGGTTCCCTTGATTCCAGGAGAAATTTGGGTGATTTCTCCATGATTTCTCCATCCTGGATTGTAAGTGTTACTGTAGGGATTATTTTGGTAAATTGCACTTAAATTTTCATTGGTGGAATTACCCCCAGAGGTGTGAGGGCATTCCTCCATGATGTGTCCAGGTGAGTGGCACCAATTGCACATAGAGACTTGGTGGTTGACTCGATGGACTGGGACAGGTTCCTTGGGGACAATGGCTTCTAACCTCTTAATGAGGCTATCCAAATGAGCTTCTTTCGCTACTACCCCATCAACATAATAGCCTTTACCCCCTATGGCCCTTTTATTTTCCTGAGTGGACTCCCACTCTCTTGTTTTTTCGGCCAGGTAGACCAAAAAGTTCCATGCAACATCATCCTCCTCATAAGCGGTGAACTCTGATAGTAAATCCCCTCATAAATAATTTGGCAGAGATGCCATTTTTCAATTCTGTGATGGGGACACTCTTGGAGAAGGCCTTGGAACCTCTCCATGAGTTTGGAAAATGATTCTTGTGGCCTTTGCTTGAACTGCATGATGTCGCTCCTGAGTTTGTTCATTTTATGCAACGAGAAGAACTTCTTCAGGAATGCCACTGTGAACTGATCCCATGTAGTAATAGAGTTAGTTGGCAGTTCATATAGTTTGCTCCTTCTTTGAGCGAGAAGGTAATGCATCTAAGTTTTACAGCGTCATCACTGAGCTGCTGTATTTTGATAAGGATGCATACCTCAAATTCCCTCAGGAACAAGTAGGCGTCCTCTAAGGGTAGCCCATGGAAATGGGGTATGACTTGAGCTCGTAATTGTTTCGCTGGGCGGCAGGTAAGCATATGATGAAGGTTGTGCTGCCCTAGCAGGGTAGAATCTATCCTTCAACGTCTTAGTTTGAGGTTGATCTCCCATGGTTAAGGTCGGTACTCTCATGAGTCGATTCGAAGAATCACGGGTCCAAACACGCATGCACTAGCCACCTAATCCGAATTGAGGCCTCCCTTTGAATTTTTTTATTTTTTATAAAAGCTATTCCTAAACACTTTGAATCAATCGAAGAACGATGTCTAACCTAATTCGCCTCCCCGACAACGGTGCCAAAAACTTGGTAAAAGAAATTAAAATAACCACAAGTGCACGGTATCGTGTAGCAAACGGGTCGGTCACAAGGAGGCCAAAAAGATTTAAACGATCTCGCTCTCACGAAATAGGCAAAGTGGAACGATTCAAATTAATTAATCCTACCTCAACACATCTAGGGACCTTACCCAACATCTAATTTGCACGGTCCTAACTCCACAACATCTAGCAATCGCAAAATAAAGCAATTAAAGGAAATAAGCAAAAATAAAGCAATTAAAATAATGAAGTAAAACAGCCTACCTTAACACGACTATATGCTATGAATGAACTACTGAGTGAAATGCTGAATTAAACCTATGCTAGAATGACAAAGTGAAATGTGCAAGTGATGAAAGTTAATTTAAGAGAATGGTATAAGATGAATTAATGTGAGGAAAGAAAGACTTGGGAATAAGAATCCACTATGAAAATGGGCTGGGGAGATGATGACATGAAATATCAATGCATTGCACATGGCCTAGGTCTATAGGAGATATAGTCTAAGTCTAAGCATAGATGAGATTTCCTATGAAAATAGTGCTCACGATCATGCAATGAAAATCTGAAAAGTCCTTGACTAATAATGGTGTCACAATGGTTTGAAAAGCTATAATGCATATAGTCTATAGAGATGACATGCAATATGCTAGGACAACTAATGTAAAGCCTTCTTAGATCAAGCACAATAAAACCCGAATCAATGATCACCAACCCTTCCCTCTTTCATGGCTTCATCCTATTCCCAAGAAGGAAATTTAGTTGGCCATGAACAAGGAAGGAAGAAAAGAGATTGATGAATATGAAATCATGATGCACTTTGAAATTACAAAGAAGAGATACTCACAATGAAGGAAGAAATCTGAATTTTCTCTCTCAAGATGAGAGAGGCTTGAACAACAAAGAAGAAGATGCAATCCACACTTTTGGCTTCCAAACTTGAGCTTGATTTGAATGTTTTAACGAAGAACTTATTATAACACTTGAATTAAAATTGACAATTGAAAGACAAATCTAGATCTGGGAATTGAAAATTACATAAACTTGAATTATACAAACTTGAAGAATCAAAGACATTCAGAGAAGAACTAAAAACTCCCAATTAATTGCTAACTCGCTCTATCCCTCACTCACGATTTTTTTGGTGGCTTAATAGCCCTCCCTCCAAGAAATTCGGTGGTAGGGGTGGACAGAGAAAAATAGGAGAAAAAGATGGGAGAGAAAATAAGACATGAAAGGGGAGAGAGAAAATAGGGTAGTGGAGAAAGAGAGAATTCGGTGGAGAGAGAGAGAATAGAAAGATGGAAAAATCCTAAAATCCTCCTCCCAATCCCCTTACAAAATATAGAAACTATTACTCCTCATATCTACCAACTCTTGTTTCCTTATTCTTCAAGAATTCTTCTCTAAGTTTCCTCTTTAATTTGAAATCTTTGAGTGTGAACCAAATACAATCTTTGACACCTTGCCTTTCCTTGTAGAAGTAGAAGTCTTCATCACCAAAACTCTTCAAACCAAAATACCATTGCTACCCTTCAAATTTCGATGGAGATGAAATTGGCTTCTCTTCATTGACTTTTTTTTTTTTACTTTAATTTGGATCTTCAAAAGAGGCTTTCCAAAGAGTCCATGCAATAAAACAAAAATGCCACCTCTACCCTTACCTACAAGAATCGGCTAGGAGATGGTAGAGGAGCCCAAATTTCGTGGCTTATGCATATGTGGCCTTGGTTTGACTTCCAGAAAGATTGATCGACTTTTCAAATAAGGCTCGTCAAAAGGTCTTCTTTAGGCTCTTTAGCTCCATTCTCTCTTTCTTCTCCAAAATACATCTACAACACGAAAAACAACAGAAAACACCCAAGTAGCATGTGCCAAGTATGTAAAATGTATGCACTATGTACCTAAGATTCACACATAAATGTGCTCATGTATTTTTCAACAATCTCCCCCTTTTTGATGATGACAAACAAATTATTCTTTTAAAATATATCAATCAACAATCTATGACCAATCATATAATACAAAATTATATTAATCTATGACAAATCATAAAAAGAATCTAAAAAATAATATCACTTTTCTCCCCTTTTATCAACAACAAAAAGAAATAATGCTAACTAGGCTCCCCCTCAACTCATGCCATGTCATAATACAAATCCTAAGAAATACGAAATTAAGATTTAAACCATATAATGCACAGAGTCAGAAATATTGGAAATTTAAAGTTTTGTAGTGTTCAAAAGGTACTTGAAAGTAAAGCAGTCCGGTGTTCAAAGAAAATTTAACAAACATAGCCATAAATTGTCAGTAAACTAAGGATTGGTTCTAGGAGGTAGGTTGAAATGCTGAGTGAGATGGGAGAGTTGAAGGAGAACGGAGTCAAGCTTCTTGTCCATGTTGTTCAGTCGTCCATCTGTCTTCTCCATGCACTCCTTAAGAAGTTGACGATCAGCAGTATTGTTGGATGACCATTTTCCTAGTTAAGGATTGTAGTCCTCGTCCACACCATCTTCGCTCACATCAGTCTTCTTCTTTAGTTTTGAAGGCATTGACTTGTGTGGCACGCTTTCTCCAAGTTTGAGAGGAGTCAACAGTAGGAGCCACAATAGAGATTCCCATCTTCTTGGCGGTGGTGGCATCAATATCACAAGGCTTCTCATCAGGGATTTCATCAAAAAAATCTACTTGTAAGTGATTGAAAATAGTTGTAAGCATTCTCCCATAGGGCAAGCTATCCTTGCATGTCCTTGTAGAGGCTATTTCCATGGCTCCAGACTTATCGGATTTCCAGTGATGAGACACCAGAAACTATATGCTTCGAAAGGGTTAACAACATCTCGATGACTGCCCTTAGGAAGGATTTTATAAGAGTTAATCAAACATAAAATCCTAGGAATGTCGAATAGTTGAATAGCTTTGACCTGTTGGGATGTTCCTAGGTATTCCTTCATAATCATGCCATAGACTTCGGCTTCATTCATGAACTCATCATGATTTTGCTTGGCCTTGAGATATTTTCTTTCACCAAAAGCCCTAATATTGAGAATATCTTCAAGATCATCTATAGTGAAAGAAATAGCGGTTCCTTTCACAAAAGAATTGATTTTCAGGGACTCATCCATTCCTTCAACCTCTAAATTGCAATAAAAGTACTTAACTAATTTTGGGTAACAGAAGTTGTTATGATATAGAGTGGAATCCCAACCTAAGAAGGTAAAATATTCAATGATGTTGGGCCAACACACCGAAGCTTCAAGAGAAGTGAAGAGATCACTATTGAAAGAGGTTTTCCCTTTGTTGGCGGTAGTTTTCTTCCTCTTGCGAGATGCTTCTTCTCACGGAGCCATTTGAAGATGAGACATGGCTTGGGATTTGAAGAAACTAAGAATGAAAGAAGGGATTTTGATCTTAGATTGACTAAGATACAAGAGATTTTGGCAAAGGTTTGCCCTAAATCACCCACACTAGGGTTTTGGGAGAGGAGAGCTCAAAAAATAGAAAGTTTGAGATGAGAGAATGAGCCCACGAATGGTGTTCAAAAAGAGATTTTTCGAGCACCGGTCGATCGACATGATGATTAGGTCGAATGCTAGAGTAAAAACTCTAATTTCCAGGATTTTGACTTAAAGATTTATTATTGGAGCTTCTTGGGAGATTTTTGTAATGGTTTATGCTATTCAAATGGAATGCAAATCCCTAATTCTCTCCTTAGATTGCAAAAATGATCTTCAGGTAAAGGTTTGGTAAGAATATCAGCCAATTGTTTTTCGGTTCCTATGTAGTTGAGTACTACTTCACCCCTCTAAATTGTATCTCTCAAAAAATGATGTCTGATATCTATATGTTTTGCTCGAGAGTGAAGGATAGGATTTTTGCTTAGATTAATAGCACTGGTGTTATTACAGTGTTGAGGGTGGAAATGAGATCTCATAGTCCATTAGGTAGAGGACTTGGGCACAACATCTACCGGCTGCGATATATTTGGCTTCAGTGGTGGAGAGTGCAATGGAGTTTTGTTTCTTGCTAAACCAAGAAACAAGACAGGATCCAAGAAAATGACACGTACCGGTAGTCGTTTTTCGATCCACATGACATCAGGAGAAATCCACGTCAAAGAAGCTGATAAGATCGAAGTCATTGTGCATAGAATACCATAAGCCAACATCGATTGTGCCTTTTAGGTATTTGAATATCCGTTTTACCACACTAACATGGGATTTCATAGGATTACCCTAAATCTGGCTCAAGCACAAACACTAAACATGATATCAGGTCTGCTTGCGGTTGGATATAATAGGCTTCCAACCATTCCTCGATATCGAGTGGCATCTGTGGTTATACCCTTTTCATCTTTTGACAGTTTCAGAGATGTGCTCATAGGAGTGCTAGATGACTTTTGAGAATTTATGTCAAATTTCTTTAAAAGCTCTTTTATATATTTAGATTGATTAAAAAATATTCCTTTTGAAGTTTGTTTTATTTAAAGTCCTAAAAAGAAGTCTAATTCACCCATCAAACTTATTTCAAACTCATTACTCATGCAAGTACTAAATTCAACACATAATGAATCATTAGTAGCATTGAAAATTATATCATCCACATAAATTTGAACAATAATCAAATCATTATTTTTGTGTTTTACAAACAATGTAGTGTCTACTTTTTCAATGGAGAAATTATTTTCAAGCAAAAATTTACTTAATCTATCATACCATGCTTTAGGAGCTTGTTTAAGACCATATAATACTTTCTTTAATCTAAAAAAATGAGATGGAAATTTTGGATCTTCAAATCCAAGAGGTTGTCATGTATACTTCTTCCATTATAAATCCATTCAAGAATGCACTTTTGACATCCATTTGAAAGAGTTTGAAATTATTGTGACAGGAAAAAACTAATAACCTTCTAATGGATTCTAGTCTAGCAACGGGAGCATAGGTTTCATCCAAATCTATTCCCTCTTGCTGATTATATCCTTGGGCAACTAATCTGGCTTTAGTTTTTTACAATTGTTCCATCTTCATCTTCATCAACTAGTGGTCTATACTTCTCTTTTGATGGAGAATTATCAAATTTAACATTTATGGATTCTTCCACAACTAAGTTTCTTTTATTGAATACCCTATAAACACGGCTATTTGAAGAGTATCCAAGAAATATTTCTTCGTCTGATATGTCATCAAATTTCCCAAGTCTTATCTTTAGTATTTAATATACTACATTTGCATCGGAAAATTTAAAAATAGTTGACTTTGGGTGTCTTTCCATGATACAACTCATATGGTATCTTAGAGAGTATTTTTCTAATAGAAACTCGATTTAATACATAGCAAGCTGTATTTACCGCTTCAGCCTAGAAGTACTTGGGTAAGGAATACTCATTTAACATGGTTCTGGCAGTCTCTTGAAGAGATCTATTCTCTCTTTCAACAACTCCATTCGATTGAGGAGTTCTAGGAGCAGAAAAACTATGTCTGATTCCTACATCATCACAAACTTTCCAAATTGATTCTGATGATCAAATTCTCCTCCATGGTTATTTTGAATAATTGTAATCATAAATTTTGAATTTTCTTGCATAATGATGCAAATTCATCAAATGCATTATTTTTCTGTTTCAAAAATAAAGTCAATGTAAATCGTGAGCAGTCATCAACTATTACAAAAGTATAGTATTTTCCACCTAGACTAGGGGTTGCAATTGGTCCAAACAGATCTAGATATAGAAGTTCCAAAGGTCTACCTGTGGTGACGATATTTTTGGCCTAGTGTGATACGTTGGTTTGTTTACCCCTTTGACATGCATCACAAAAGTGATCTTTGTCAAAATTTAGTCTTGGGAGATTTCTAACCAAGTTCTTGGAAGCAATTGATTTAATCAACTTTACATTTATATGTCCAAGTTTCCTATGCCAAATATTTGATTTAGCATTAGATATGAGACTGTGAGGACAATGACATGGCGGGGGATCGCCATGTGTCCTCCACCTCATCCCTCTTTGGGGAGAAGAGAGGTAAATTGAATGTTGGAGTCGTCACCTAGAGGAGGGTCTTGGACAAAAAATTGTAATGTAATGACCCTCATGTTATGCCCTCTTGGGGATTGATCGGTCCATTGGTCTGGGTACGAGTCAAGTTAAGGTCTGGGAAAGGTATTAGGCACCCTAGTCCACCCGGACTTGCCGGTCTTTCTATTGCTAGGCATAATGGAATGGATAACATGCTTTGGGAGAATGTAAAATGCAAGCAAAACTCTAAGAAAGTAAAATATAGGAGAGGTAGAGAGACACATACCCAGAGGTTCGGCTGCAAGGCAAGGGTTAGTATAAAGGAATGTAAAAATAAAGGACTCAAAGCCTAAGCACGAATGACAGTAATCTAAGCATGATAAGGGGATGAACATGTAGAGCCAAAGATAGCAAGTTGATGCATGCGCATGGTGAAATGCCTTAATTAAAGATAGAGTATGAAAACATATGCGTGACATGTGAAAAGATCAATATGAATATTTGCATGAGGGGGTCTTAAACTACAAGAGATGGGGATCATGGATATGCATGCATGTTTGTAAGTTACAACATAAACAAAAAAGAAAGAGAGAGATAAGGAGTGCACGTGATCACCATCTAGAGAGATGGGACCACTTTCCTCTAGAGATGTAAAATAATGTAAAATGCGAACAATGTAAATTAAAGAGAACTTGATAATGCAAGTGGACTTACTTAATGGAAGGAAATCAAAATGGAGGTGTGGAGGTTACCCTTTTGTAACTCAGGAGATTCGTACGTTGAGCAAGTTTTGTCGCTTGTGGTGGCTTCTCTTGTCTCTTACACTCGAACACTTCATTGTCAAGCCGAGATTACTGGATTAGTGTCTCTAACTCTTGATCTTGAAGTCTCAAATGGGGTTGTAGTGCTCAAGAGGTGAAGGAAGTGGTATGCTTCAAAGCTCTTGTAGACTAAGTATAGGTGTAGGGGAGAGCTGTCTTTGAACTGGGGACTAGGAAAAGCTCATAGAAGGTGGATATAACCCTCCTCAATGTGAGAGGGAGTGTATTTATAGATGTAGAGGGGTGTGTGCACTCCCAAATTCGTGTAGGGTTGCTGGAGTTAATCCTGATCGTCCGAATGGGGGGTCTTTGTATGATAGTGAGTTTAAAGTTAAGGTAAGGACCAATGGGTGAGTGACAAGTGTTTTATTGCCTTAGGAGGTATTTTCTTGGGCCTAAGGGAGCTAAGATTGGGATCCAAGGTGCCAAAATCAGGCTGGGATACAAAAGGAATCGTAATCAGAGCAAAGCAAGTTTGGGCTTCTTGGATTTGTAGATATTCGATATTGAAATTGCCCGAGTCAACATCGAAGTGGGTTGGCGTCGACATCAAGTGGCTGTCGATGATCAGTACTCGACATCGAGGGTTGGTGTTTGAGCGTCAAAAATTGAATTTGGAATGTCGAAGTGAGATAGACAGTAGAAATGCACTATTCGACAGTGAGAGGGTATAGCTCGATGTCGATGGTAGGTGGGTTCAGTGTCGACTCGGCCTTTGAGTGTCGATCTGGGTTCTAGTGTCAATAGGGATGGTTTGGACTATTTTGGCCAGGTTCTGGGATGGGCTAGACTGGTTCTAAGGGGTCTAGGTCAGGGCTAGCCTTTCTAGGGGTTCTTGGAAGGCTTGGTAAGGGGAATGGAAGGTCGGTATACAGATTGGGGCAGTACACCCTGACGCTACATCGATAGATACACCAGCTCTAGGCCTTGGAGGGTGCTCATCATCCTTACAAAAAACCTCTGGGGGGAAAGACAAAATGAGGAGTCTACAGAATGCCCCTCTTTAACTGAGACTGTGCAGCAGTTGTAAGTCAAAGAAGTGATTTTGCGAACACTTCATCCCGTCGGATTGAGTGAAAACTCACCAGTGCCTTGCTCAAGGACACTAGAGTATGGGCGATAGAGGCGTACCTACGTAGGTGGCTCCATTAGTTGAACTTGTCGTAAGGCTTGGGCTACCAATAGTACTGGCTGCATTGGCTGGGATGACGAGACTGGCCGATAGTGTGGGCGTACTAGAAAACTTGTCGTTGATAGGGCAAGGGTGCTTGTGAAGGTCGCCAATAGTCCATGTGCTTCTTGGGAGTAATTCTTCATTGATAGGGCGAGGTGTTCTTGTAAAGGATCGCCAATAGTACATGCGCTTTGGTGAGTAATTCGTCATTGATGGGGCGTGGTGCATTGTAAAAGGGTTTTTCGATAGTACGGGCACTCCTAGGGATAGACTCACCGTTGATAGGGCATGATGTAAAGGGTAGTTTTATAATTTTCGTAGGTGGCTGTGTAGTTTTGGCTGCATGAGGGTAGTCTGGTAATTTTTTGATACGAAGGCATGCGGGATACGCTGATTGAGATCCCAAGTTGGTAATCACCGATTGTGCGGGTGTGATTGTAGATTGAGAATCTTGCTTGATTACGGGTGCGGGCCATGTGTAAGGTGCTTATTGGTTTGCTAGGGATACCAACTCACCATGGGGGTGTACCCACCTGCCCAAAATATGAAATTTGGCAGAAAAATGTTCAATTCAACAGTGAGAGCCCATGTCAACATCGAAATGCTTTATTCGACAGTGCATCGATGTCGAGAGAAGGGTGGTTTGATGTCAATTCTGGGCAAAAAATCCTGTTTATGAATACGAAGAGTCTCATTTCAAATCCACTGCTAACTCTTCCCATGTCAGATTTTTAGGGCTCCAAGAGGGATTCTACACCAATTTAGGCTGTGTGAGACCTATTGCATACCAAATCTCGCATGCTTGGATTCAAAATGATCGTCTCTTCTTTGTCTCTGTTTCCATCCGTGTGGAATTGTGAAAAAACCAAAGTTTTCCTTAAATTTCTCTGTTCTTCTCGTTTCTTCTTATGTTCTTCACCATTTTCGATCAAGATAGGGGGAAGAGGCCAATGTTACCTAATGATACTCCTCCTCCCAAGAGACGACGGAGTTTGAGCATTGTGATACGGGAAGGAGGTGATCCCGCTCGCCATCTAGAGATTGATTCGGATGAGGATGCATTAAGTGATTGCGAGGAGACCTTGAGAGCCCCATGGTATGAGGGCCATCTTTTGAGAGATACGCCTTTGAATAGATGTGGTAATGCATGGAAGCTACCCAAGGTAAGCAATTGAATTTCTTCTTGGTGTTCTTGCTTTTGATTTAGTTTCTGATTGCCATGTGACCTGTTGTTGGGTCTATTTGATTGCTTGTGAAACCCCTGTTGGATTATTCCAATGTCTGAATCATGTGTTGATCCTAGTTTGGGGCTTTTAGGATCCACTGGGGAGAGGGGGCCTTGATGTTTGCCTGGTGTGATTGACTACTTTTGAACCTTTAGGATCCGCTGGAAAGTTACCCTTGTCTTAGGATTGTTGTATGGATTTCTGTGTTGTATAGGGTTGATCCAAAAACCATTGCTTGATTTGATCCACTTGGGATTTTTTAAAATGCTTTTTGAGTTATTGTCTTGTTTTGTGGCACAGGAACCTGTGACCTACCATAAATATGGGTCACGTACCACTGTTCTGAGTCGGTACAACTAGCTATGCGGTGCTGTCTGGTAACGGATGTGGCAGCCGATTTCTAGGATCTAGCTCTTCTCCAGACTAGTTACTTTGATACATCCTTGGCGTAGGCCTTGGCTAAGAGATGGTGGCCCACTACCCATACCTTCCACTTGCCTGTGGGTGAGATGGCGATCATGCCTCTCTGATATTTCTTGTACATGGGCCTTTCTTTTGGCAGCGAGGTGGTGACAGGGCTCTCTTGCAGTTGGGAGTATAATGATGAGGAATTAAAGTGGCAGCTTGGGTCTCTTCCCCCAGATTCACACATGGTGGTGCAGTGGTTCCATTGTGAGTGGGACAAGAAGATGGTGACCGACTAGTCCAGTTGCAAGAAGCTGGACTAGTAGGCGAGGTATTTCATCCTTTATCTTTTCTGGAACACTTTGTTTAGCACCAACGGTATGAGGATCCACATCTCCATGGTGTGGTACCTCAAGGATCTGTCGAAGGTGAAGACCTTCGACTGGGCTGGGACCGGCTATACCCACATGATGAGGACGTTGGATTTCTTGCCCATATGGCTCACCCAGTGCGTCGATGGCACTTGGTTCATATCAGAGGTAATCCATCATTCCCTTCTTGTATTTGGCTTGAGTTGTAATTGTATTTGATGCATTGCTTGTAGTGATGTTTGTTGATTTGATTATAGTCTTATTGCTATGATCACTTGGGGGTGCGGGCTCCCAGGTTGATATCTAAAGATGACTCGTACTTTCCTAGGGCGAGGATGTGGTTGTCTGATAATACTTGTCCCAAGGAGAGGAAGGTTCCGGTGTCGGTGGTGAGGACGATGTTGGACCGACTGTCCCTACAGGAGGTAAAGATCTATTCTTGTTTTCCTATGCTGTTACTTGACTTTATTTTGACTTTGATTCTATCTTGGATGCATTTGTGTTGACATGTTGTATGGCAGCCGTTTGAGTCTCTCGAGCTGGGCATGCAGGCTCACCTGGAGGCTGCTAGGAGGCTTGTGCCATGGTACATGGTCTTTATCGAGCTGTCTGGGTACGCCTGGTATCTGGGGGATTAGGTCTATAGGCAACGGCATGGCATCGAGAGGCCTTATATTCCAATGAGGCCTCCTCGCTTCATGCTCGAACCGGAGAGACTCTCCAAGAAGGAGATGAATTGGTTCATGAAGGACATCGATGCACGACCCTTCGTTGAGCCTAACTCGTGGGGACATTACCCCAGGTATAGGGCGAAGGAGTTGATGTATGTTTGACTCACTCCTTCAGGTCTGCAAATGAGTTCCTTTGCTTGTCGTTCTTTCCAATTTCTATTTTGGCTACTAACTATCTCTTTGTATGTTCAGGCCCCAACTGGTATCGAGCCTTATGAGGCTCGGGAGACTATTGGTGCTGCTGCTGCTGTTGCCGGTACCTCGGCTCATGAGGCCACCTCGTTTGAGTCTACTCCTAGGGTGGCACCTTCCCCTATTGGTGATACTCGGGTTAGATCGTCATCAGTGCCCTCATGTTAGCACAAGGTGTCGGATGCCTTCTTCCCGGTGCCTAGGTAGTGCTTCATCTATCAAGGCAGGGAGGTGCCTATTCCTCGTCCTTCCTCATCAATCGTCGGCTTTCTGTGCAACTTCAATTTCGTAAGTACTTCGATTTCTCTTTGAATTTCCTTCCTTGTGTAACAGGCTAACCATAGGTTTTGGTGTAGGTCCATGGTTATAGATATGATGATCTATTGGGGATGGTCACCGGTCTGAAGGAGCTTCCTGCCTCGCAGAGGGAGAGGATCCTCTAGCTGGTAAGTTATTTTTTACATTGCATTGTTATCTGCATGGTTAGTACACAAATATATACGATGATGCTAATGCTTGCCATGTGATGCAGGAGGATGACATTCTGGGGTACGAGGCGACTGCCAACCGGTTTTAGAAGGAAATGGATGAGGCTTTAGCTACTTCCCGACCTGGCCCAGATACAGAGGTTCTGGCATCAGAGGCTCCTGCAATCCAGATAAATGATCCCATGGACGGTCATGATGCACGGATCGAGGATGAGCAGGAAAAGAGTGATGAGGATGATGATGACGAGGACGGTGAGGAAGATGATGGCAAGGTTGATGGTGATGGAGATGGGTCCAATGAGGACGAGGGGGCACAGTAAATTTTTTTTGTTGGATGATGGAAGGATGATAAATAGTTTCGGGCCTTTGAGCCCTATAAATATTTTTGGATGATTTTGATTGCAATGATTTTTAATCCATTTTTGGGATTTTTGATCAACTGTGTGGATTGAAAGGTCAAAATGAGATGTATGGATGTTAATATGGCTTGGGATGGTCCATTGTGACCCTAGGGTATAGGACGATGTGTTGGGACGGCAGGGACCCACTAGTGTAGTGTGGACTGCCCTATAATGTGTAGAATCAACCAAGCTATGAATAACACAATATCGACATCGAGATGCTGTCAACCAACAGTGAAGGGTCTTTTCTCGACATTGAAGTGAAAATTTTGAGTGACGAGTACCATTAACTGTCTGTCGAACTAGCTTATACTGTCACCATGGAACAAAAACTCGACCGAAACCTGTCGAAACCACCGAGTTAACTCGGTTTCCCAGGTTTCCGAGATGAGTTGAAGGGGGATTTTATAAAATCTCTAAATTCGATCGGGTTTCGATGGTTTTAACTAGTTTCGACCATATTTCGGTGTTTTCGACATATATGCCCATCGAAACTAGGGGAAACTTGGCTCGAAACTAGGACAGACATTTAGTTATGTCTAATATTATTTAAGTAAATGATTTTGTATCATTTACTTAAGATATTATTCATAAATAAGCAAATACCCCCTATTTGAATCCAATAAAAATAATTAAAAAATCAAATTCCAAAAGGAAAAAAAAGTCAACCCCCCAGTTCAAGAACAAAAACTGGATTTTCGACGATAGGTGTAATTTTCAACTTTCTAATGCTAGGGTTTTTCTCAAATCAAAAAATTCCATAAATCTTAATATAGTAAAACATCGCTGAAAACCAAAAGTGCAGTAAAATATTCATTTGTTTTGATGTCCAAAAAATATTTTCATTCAGAGCAATTTTGACAACATTCGCGCACACCAAATTAAGTTTGACCGGTACATAACTCCTTCAAAATAAATCAGATTAAAGCAATCTTGGACTTATTGGAAAGCTATCAAAACAAAGCTTTCTAACAAATCCAAGATTGCTTAAATCTCATTTATATTGAAGGAGTTATGTTCCGGTCAAACCTTATTTGATATCATGTCCAAGAACAATATACATTATCAAACTTGGATCAAAATCACAAGTAATATTTTTAGTGTTCTCTATGAGAAACTAATGCATGGATTGAGTTTAAAATTTCAAAAATAGGCAGCACAACAAGAATTAGGGCAAAAAAACAACTTTTTGGCCTAGAAATCAAGGTTCGAGTTAGCTTGGAGAAAATCCCAAGTTTCAACCAAGATATGATCAAAACCTAGACGAACTCGTTTTTTGGCTGATCGAAACCTAGTCGAAACTCGAATTTTAGAACCTTGACTGTCACACCCTGGCCCGGTTAATAAGGGCATGGTGTGACTGGATGCCAACTGACACCCAACCAACCTCTAGGATCATAAGTACAGTACTCCCATTCATAGTTTAACATAACACAGTAATCAAAACGCAGTAGAAGAGAATAAATAATAATGATAACAGTAATAAATAAGGAGATCTGAGTGATAAACTTGATATTTATATAGATTGAAACTGGTTTTACAACTATACAGTTCTTACAAAAGTAACACAAATTAGAAATGTAACCAGCTACTATAAGTTTTACTATACAAAAACAATATATAAACACAAAAGAACATAGCTTGCTCCGTCAGGCCAGATCACAGGAGCGTGCATGCACCGTATATGCAAGACACATCGTGTACTTCAAACTCCTGCACCACACGACCCTCATCAGTGTGGAAGTCCGAAGCAACATCAAATCCAACTCCTAGTTTCTCAAAACCAGCCACACCATCTGAAAAAGAGGGATATCCACAGGGGTGAGCTCTACTGAGCCTAGCAAGGAAAAACATTCAAGCAGATGCAAATAGTTCATGATGCATATCTTAAAACTAAGCATGAAACTAACAACAGATCTAGGTCTCATGAGGTTTAAGTGCTACTGTAGTAGGTATGATATTTTCAGTCCCGAAATGCAACCAAACATCGATCACCTGAGAATACTATTCTACTACAGTGAAGACCCACCAGTTCTAGAATGTATACATCAGACCCCAGCGGACCCTCAATGTTAACTCTACTATTTGTTCCCATTCTGGTAGTACTCTTCAGACCTGGGATAGTGAATGGCATTCTAGAATTACCCTTCAGACCTACCATGGGTTATCCAATACCTCACCCATGTTGGTAAGGGTCGTAGCACGGGTATATGATAGCCTAACCATATGCATTTCTAACATGGATGACATATGAGTTAGTAGATAGTATAGTAAGCAGTTCTAGCATAATTTGTGAACACATTAATATAGATCACAATAAAAATATGCATATGTAATATGAAATGACAACTTATAGCATGCATTCATCTAATGCAAAAGAAAAGCTACAAAACTATATGATTAATACTTTTATAATGATGCATGTCAATGGCAACCAGCATAAATAGAAAAATTAAGTAAGGAAACACTCTCAAATTAAGTAAAAAATCCCTTATATGGAGTTGGATGACTGTATAAGTCCGTAAATGATACAACTCCCAAATAAACCTCCCCCAATAGGAAATCACAGCCCTATTAGGTAGTAATAACACGGATTAGACACTACATAAGTCTAGGATAAAGCCTAAATCATCTAGGATCCAAGCTAAGACAACAGGGGTCAACCGGATTCAGACTAGCCCTGAATCTGGTTGGCTGTAGGGGTCACAGACCTGAATCCGATGGGTGATACAGTGTCTGATTTTGAGGTCTAACTCATGGATCTTGCCATGCATGGAACCTAAATTAACTTAGGGGAACCTAAGGGTACTGCCATGGGGTCATTTTTACCCAATTGCATGTATGATCAAGTGAAGGATTCCAATCATAGAAAATAACAAAACAATTCTTGAAACCTTATGAATATGGCAAACCACCAGAGAAAGAGGGCAAATGGGACAGCACAAGAGGTTGGAGATGATCCCCAATTGAGTTAGATTAACCCAATTGAGTTAGGTTTTAGGGTCTTTATAGGTCAATCTATCTAACTTCAAGAAATTTGGGTTGATTGAGTCATAAACTTAGTTGGAAATCAAGAAAGAAAGGAGAAATTTTAGAATTTCAGAATTGGATGGATCACCTACCTTGAGTTTGATGTGGAGAAGGTGGTAGTACACCACCAATTGTCCTCTCCCAAGCTTCCCCAACTTCAATTGTCAAGAAATCTTAAGCCCTAGGTCCTCCTTACCTTTCTTCTCTTTCTCTTCTTCTTTTCCTTAGAGCAAAATCGATTTTGCTTTGGGTTGAAATGAGATTCTAAACTACGTAAAGCTTATATAGGAAAGGTTACTAAAGGCTGTTTGGTTAGGCCGAAGTAGAATCAGTTTTTTTAGAATAGCTTTTGTAAACTAATTAAACTAGAATTAACTACCTAAAGTCTTATGTTTAAGTCATGGGTTTGTTGTATCATGACATAATTGAGGCCCCGGGCATGTTGGCTCATGGGCAGCCCGGATCACACGGGGATGTAGGTCCCACAAGAGGAAAAATTATGTTTCAGCCCCCATTACATTATTAAAACATCAGTCCTATATGTAAAAATAAGTTCTTACCTAAAATCCAACATATGAGATTGTGAGGTTCTGCATATGCTCAATCCAGCATGTTTGATATATGAAGCTTATGTGCTCGGACCCGGTAGGTTCTTCGGATTCAATGATGGCTAACTGTGTCGGCTCCTCGGAATCCTCCATAGGTGAGTCAACAGATTGGTCCGAATACACAATCGATGCAGCCCACAACATTGAGGCAAGCATAGACACTGAACCAGAACTTGAAATCATACAAGTTCAAAAAGGTTCAAGTTAGAGGTGGGTCTCACATATACAATAAAAAGGCATTGCTCGACAGTGAACCACTTTGGATTGAAATCGAGGTGAAATCTCCAACAGTGTGTCGATGTCGAGGGAGCCATGGTTCATTGTCGAATTGGGGTGCTTCACTGTCGACCCCATGTTTCTAATTCTGATTTGTTTCCTTTTTATATTGCCCAATTATGAGATTTTTTTTATTCTTCTTCCCTTCTTGAGCCCTTGCTCGTCCTTGGGGCTATATTAAGAGGCTTGAGGAGTGTGGAATCCCTTGTTCTTGCTTTCCCTTGCTCTGGGGGTTTCCTTAGGATTTCTTTTCTCCTTTCTTCTCTATTTTGCATTTTTCTTTGTCAGGCAATGGACAATGCTAAGGAAAAGTCCTCATACATAAACTCCAATCATCTATCATGATGATAGAAATGTTTTGATGATAACAAATAAACCAAATTGTACTAACTATTGTCTAAAGATGCATAGATAAGAGCATGGCACCAAGTAAGGGAGAACACTCAATTCAAGAGATTGATGCTCAAATCAAATTGAACTTTGTCCAATCTTTCAAGACATCAAAGAATCATGAAAAATGGAGAACAAGTTTTGAAGACAAAGATCAAGACAAGTAAGAGGAAATCACATTGAAGACATACATGTAAAGAAGTGAAGTTCAAGACTTGAAGAAGATTGAAGACTTAGAATTGTACTAAGTTGTAAAATCATAATTAAAGTCACAGATAATGTAATGCACACACACAAGCATGCATTCATTTAGAAAGATCTTAGGAGGTTAAAAATAACCCAATTCCATGTGCCCATGTCAATTGGAAGTCACCCCATATCAGTCTTTTAAAGGACTTGCAATATTCAAACAAAACTGCTGATTCGGTATACCAGATCTAAAAATGACATACCGAATCCCGTTAATCCCACAGACGTAAGTCACAGAGAGCAAACGGAATGCTCCGGATTTGAATTTGGCATACTGGATCAAAAATGTCTTTACAGACCTTGATCCAGCATACCGAATTCATTTATGATCATTGGGACTTGACTGTTGAGTCAAAGGCTATATTTTAAGAAATTTGGTGATTCGGCATACCGAATTGGGAAAAGGTATACCAGATTAGCTCTGTCTTATGAATCCGATCTTAAGACAGATTCCTAATCAATTTGAGCTGCCTAGCCTATAAATAGGCACTTGTTCAAGCTCTAATTAATACTAATCACCATTATTACGAGACTTCACTACAAGCTCTAATTGTAATAGCCTCAAGTGAGCATTCAAGCATCTAATCATCACAAGCTCACACACTCAAGCTCCTCTACCTCATTTAGCTTCAAGCTCCAAGGGTGGAAGATAACATACATACTTACTAAGGTTGAGGTAATCCTTTTCCTAGTAATTTTTACTATATGTTTTAATTGAGTCATCTTGGTCGAAATCAAGATTGGTTGAGTCCTCTTGCTCGGAATCAAGAGTAGGTTTTTTGAGTCCTCTTGCTCTTAATTAAGATTTGTACGAGTTCTTTGCTCACTCTCAAGATTATTTTTTAGTGGAATTCTCTCTAAGGTGAGAGGAGTGGATGTAGGCAAGTTTTGGCCGAACCACTATAAATCTTGGTGTTATCTTTGCAATTTATTTATCTTATATTGATAATATTTTTATTTTCATAAAAGTTTATACTTTCCACTGCGTTCATCTGTTCACCCCTCCTCTAGGTGAATTCACATTTGGTATCAGAGCGGGAGCTCAAGACCTTAATTTTTTAATCTTATTAAGAGTTAAAAGACCATGGAATCCTTTGTCAATCAAAAGGTTGAAGGATACAACATTACTAGACCACCTTTCTTTAAAGGAGAAGGATTTTCCTATTGAAAAAATCGCTTAAAAAACTGTGTGTCCTAATCATATTGATGCATGGGAGGTCATTAAAAATGGATCAAATATCATACACAAACCCAAAGAAGAATAGACTATTGTTGAAAAAGTAAAAGTCCAACTTAACTATGTATCAATTAGTCATATTCAATGTGCTTTGGGAGAGAAAGAATACAATAGAACTTGCATGTGTGACTCAGCTAAGGAGATGTTTGACAAACTTGTTGTAACCTATGAAGGTACCTCAGAGGTCAAACAATCCAAAATAGACATGTTAGTAAATGAATATGAATTATTCACAATGAAAAATAATGAAGATATCTATGCTATGTTTACTCGTTTTATTAACATTGTGAACAAGTTGAAAGGTTTAGATAAGATCTATACAAATGGTGAAAACCAGAGAAAGATCTTGAGATCTCTTTCCAAGGAATGGAGACCGAAAACAACGGCTATCAAGGAGTCAAAAGATATCGACAAGTTGAGTCAAGATGAGCTATTGGGATCACTCCAAACTCACGAAATGGAACTCAAGCAAGACACCAAGGAAGATGAACTGAAAGAATCCAAGAAGAAGCCATGGCTTTCAAATCATGCTACGAAATTAGTGATGATGATGAAGAACTCTCTAATGATGAGATTGCATATCTCTCAAAGAAGTTTTTAAGGTTCCTGAAGAACAAGGGTAGAACCTCATTCAACAAGAGAAGATTCTCTAAAGACCAAAAAGGTAAGAGTGTTTCCAAAGATAATACTGACTCCTCCTCTAAAGACATTGTTTGTTTTGAGTGTAGAAAATCGGGATACTACAAGAGAGATTGTCCAAAAATAAAGAAATACAAAAAGACACACAAAGTCGAACACTCATTTGACTTAAGCGATGAAAAAGAGGAAGACGAAGAATCTCAAGAAGAAGAGCAAACCAACTTAGCACTCATGGCTCTTGAAGATGAGGTAACCCCTACATCTCCATCTCATAAGGATAAAGATTACTTAGAATTAGAAGAAGTATGTGAGGATCTTTATCAAAGTAGCATGGAATTGTTAACCACAAAAAATAATCTTTTAAAAGAGATTAATTTCCTAAAAGACCAAAACATGACTTTAATTTCTCAAGTTAATGACTTGGAGGAAGAAAAAGAAAAGTTGTGTAAAGCCTTAGAATCCTTTATAAATGATAAGAAGAACCTTGACATTTTACTTGGATCTTTATCCAAAGTACCTTTCAACAAGGAAGGGCTAGGCTATGATGTGAACAAGAGTTCAAATCAAACCAAAAGCCAATTTCAAGTAAAATAGCAAGTAAGGGAATAAAGAAGAACAAATATTGTAATTATTACAGAAAGAATGGACATTCTCTTGAGGAATGCTATCCCAAGAAGAAAAGTCCTCAAGTTAAGAACCCCAATCCCAAAGGAAAAATTCAAAGTCTAAAAATCCCTCAAATTGTTGTATGCAATAACTGCAACAAAAAGGGACATTCAATTTGAAAATGCTATCATATGAATCAAGCATTTTATTACCCTAGAAGACTTTATAATAGTCAAAATAGGAGAAATTCTTCAAAGATGTAAAGACCATTTAGAACTCCACCAAAGGTGCAAAAACCATCTAAGAACTAAGAATCATATAAAGTATCCAAAAACCAAAGACCTTGGAACTCTCAATCATACAACAATTGCTATGGCAACCAAAAGTAAATGGAAACCAAATGGTCTAGAGACCAAGAGGAATGTATGATACTATCAATGACGGACCCAACACATAATGGGGACCAAAATTTTATTAAGCATTATTATTTTGTAGGTTCACAAGAGCAACATAGAATGGTACATCGATAGTGGATGCTCAAAGCACATGACATCCAACCCAAAACTTTTCTCCGTGCTTAAGAAGCAAAAAGGAGGATGGGTATCCTTTGGAGACAATAGCAAAGGAAGAATCATTGACAATGGCTCAATCAAATTTAGAGGTACAGTAATCTCTAATGTTAGCTTAGTTGATAACCTAAAGTATAATCTACTTTGTGTAAATCAATTATGTAACATTGGATATTCTGTTAATTTTGATGCCTCTAAATGTGTGGTTAAAGATCATGAAAATCATGTGATCTCTGAAGGATGTAGGAAAAACAATATTTATACTTGCTTATTTAACTTAGATTCTCATAATGCATGCCTTATATCTAAAGTTGATGATGCTATCTTATAGCATAGAAAGTTAGGGCATATAAACTCTAAGTTAATTAAATCCCTCTCTACAAAGAATTTGGTGAGAAATCTCCCTAAGTTAAGCTTTGACAAACATCATGAGTGTGGTGCATGTCAAAAGAGTAAATTAATAACAGTTTTTCACAAGGCCATAAATTCAGTTGTTACTTTTAGCCCTTTGGAACTACTCCACCTTGACTTATTTGGACCTATCCAAACTACAAGTTTAGGAGGTAAGGAATATACTTTTGTTATTGTAGATGATTACTCTAGATTCACTTGGACCCTCTTTCTCACGCATAAAAATGATGCATTTGAAGAATTTGTATCTCTTTGTAAGAGAATACAAAATCAGAAGGGTTATTTGATCACCTCTATCAAAAGTGACCATGGTGGTGAATTTGACAATATAGATGAATTTAGAGACTTCTGTAGAAAACAAAGTATAACTCATAACTTTTCGGCTCCTAGAACACCACAATCAAATGGTGTGGTTGAAAGAAAAAATAGAACAATCCAAAAAATCGCAAGGACAATGCTCAATGAGAACTCTTTGCCAAAATATCTTTGGGCCGAAACCATTCATACAGCATGTTATATGTTGAACCGAGTTTTAATAAGACCTATTCTTTTGAAAACTCCCTATGAACTCTTTCATAATAAACTTTCTAAAGTTGATTACTTTAAAGTTTTAGTTATGCTAGTTTTATTTTAAATACAAAAGACAATTTAGAAAAATTTGAAGAAAAGGCCGATGATGGTATATTCCTAGACTATTCCACAAATAGTCGAACTTATAGAGTATTCAATAAGAGAACTCTAGTTGTGGAAGAGTTTATGAATGTTAAATTTGATGAATCTATGGCCAAAGAAAAATATAAAGACTTAGAAGAAGAAGATGAAGACGAAGTACTTGAAATAAGAAACAGAATTGAAAACATCTCTGTCGAAGAACCTAATGAACATCAACTCCCAAAGGAAATAAGAACTGTCAAAGATCACCCTCTTGACCTTATTATTGGAAACTTAGAGAAAGGCATACAAACTAGAAGTAAAATTCAAAATATATATTCAAATGTAGCCTTTATCTATACCATTGAACCTAAAAATGTAAAAGAAACCTTATTGGATAGTAATTGGATAATTGCTATGCAAAAAGAGCTCAATCAATTTGAAAGAAATCAAGTTTGGGAATTAGTGCCAAAACCCATGAACACCAAGATAATTGAAACAAAATGGGTATTTAAAAACAAGCTTGATGAAGATGGAAACATAACATGAAATAAGGCTAGGTTGGTTGCTCAAGGCTACAACCAACAAGAAGGTATTGACTTTGATAAAACTTATGCTCCTATAGCTAGACTTGAATCCATTCGTATGTTACTTGCTTTAGCATGTCATAAAAACTTTAAGTTGTATCAAATGGATGTTAAAAGTACTTTTTTGAATGGTTTCATAAATGAAGAAGTACATGTTATTCAACCCTCCGGATTTGAGAATGCAAAGTATCCAAACCATGTCTGGCTCCAAGAGCTTAGTATGATTGATTGAGTAAGTTTCTTCTTGACAATGGTTATTTAATGGGAAAGATTGACACAACTTTATTTGTTAAGCATAAAAGGAATGATCTCATTATTGTTCAAATCTATGTAGATGACATAATTTTTGGATCTACTAATGATGCACTTTGTCTTGAATTCAGTCAAACAAATGAGAAATGAATTTGAAATGAGTCTTATGGATGAATTAAATTTTTTTTTAGGACTTCAAATAAAACAAACCCCAGATGGTATCTTCATAAGTCAAACTAAGTATCTTAAAGAACTTTTGAAAAAGTTTGACATTAGTGGACAAAAATGATCTAGTACTCCAATGAGTACATCTATAAAATTGTCCAAAGATGAAGATGGAACTCCTGTTGACCCTACTAAATTTAGAGGAATGATTGGTAGTTTGCTTTACTTATCGGCCAGTAGACCTGACATAATGTTCAGTGTCTGTGCTTGTGTTAAGTTTCAAGCCAAACCTATGCAATCCCATTTAAGTGCTGTCAAAAGAACTTTCAAATACTTGAAAGGAACCCCAAGCATTGGCCTCTGGTACCCTTTAAACCATGACTTTGACCTAGTAAGCTTCTCCGACGCCGACTTTTTCGGATGTCATGTTGATCAGAAGAGTACAAGTGGGACTTGTCACTTCCTTGGATCGTGTTTAGTTTCATGGTTTAGTAAGAAACAAAATTCTGTGGCTTTGTCAACCACTGAGGCCGAATACATCGCAGCCGATTGGTGTTGTGCACAAGTGTTATGGATGAGGCAAACTCTCCAAGACTTTGGAATAAAGTTTGAAACTTCTTCCATCCGATGCGATAACACGAGTGTTATAAATCTTAGCAAAAATCCGATACACTCAAGAGCAAAACACATTGATATCCGCCATCACTTCTTACGTGATACCGCTCAAAGAGGTGAAATCAGACTTGACTTTATAGAAACCAAGAAGTAACTCGCAGATATTTTTACAAAACCCCTGAGTGAGGAGAGATTTTGTATGCTGAGAAGAGAACTTGGAATTTGTAACCCCTTTGAAGGATTTTTATCCCTGTTATTTATAATTTTATTATCCCCGCTTTTTTATAATGCCAAAGGGGGAGAGAAATGGGGAGAAAAAATTGTTATGAGAACAAAAATGGATGTAGTTTTTCTCTTTGAACTTATTATGCAATGTAGTTTTTCTTTTTGAACTTATTATACGATTAATGTCATACATTTCTTGAATATTGCATTATTTTTTGTCAATATTTGTCATCATAAAAAAGGAGGAGATTGTTGAGGAAAAGTCCTCATACATAAACTCCAATCATCTATCATGATGATATAAATGTTTTGATGATAACAATTAAACCAAATTGTACTAACTTTTGTCTAAAGATACATAGATAAGAGCATGACACCAAGTGAGGGGGAGCACTCAATTCAAGAGATTGATGCTCAAAACAAATTGAACTTTGTCCAATCTTTCAAGACATCAAAGAATCATGAAAAATGAAGAATAAGTTTTGAAGACAAAGATCAAGACAAGTTAGAGGAACTCACATTGAAGACATACATGTAAAGAAGTGAAGTTCAAGACTTGAAGAAGATTGAAGACTTAGAATTGTACTAAGTTGTAAAATCATAATTAAAGTCACAAATGATATAATGCACACACACAAGCATGCATTCATTTAGAAAGACCTTAGGAGGTTAAAAATAACCCAACTCTATGTGCCCATGCCAATTGGAAGTCACCCCATATCAGTCCTTTAAAGGACCTACAGTATTTCAACAAAACTACTGATTTGGTATACCGGATATGAAAATGGCATTACCAAATCCCATTAATCCCATAGACATAAGTCACAAAGAACAAATGGAATGCTCCGGATTTGAATCCGGTATACCGGATCAAAAATGTCTTTATAGACTTTGATCTAGTATACCGAATTCATTTATGACCGTTGGGACTTCACCATTGAGTCAAAGGCTATATTTTAAGAAATTTGGTGATCCTACATACCGGATTGGGAAACGGTATACCGGATTAGCTCTGTCTTATGAATCCGATCTTAAGACAGATTCCTAATCAGTTTGAGCTGCCTAGCCTATAAATAGGCACTTGTTTAAGCTCTAATTAATACTAATCACCATCATTAAGAGACTTCACTACAAACTCTAATTGCAATAGCCTCGAGTGAGCATTCAAACGTCTAATCATCACAAGCTCACACACTCAAGCTCCTCTACCTCATTTAGCTTCAAGCTCCAAGGGTGAAAGGTAGCATACACACTTACTAAGGTTGAGGTAACCCTTTTCCTAGTAATTTTTACTATGTGTTTTAATTGAGTCCTCTTACTCGGAATCAAGATTGGTTGAGTCCTCTTGCTCGGAATCAAGAGTAGTTGGTTGTTTGAGTCCTCTTGCTCTTAATCAAGTTTTGTACGAGTTCTCTTGCTCACTCTTAAGATTATTTTTAGTGGAATTCTCTCTAAGGTGAGGAGTGGATGTAGGCAAGTTTGACCGAACCACTATAAATCTTGGTGTTATCTTTGCAATTTATTTATCTTATATTGATAACATTTTTATTTTCACAAAAGTTTATACTTTCCACTATGTTCACCTATTCACCCCCCCTCTAGGTGAATTCACAGACAAAGCCTTGAGTTCTTGGATGGATTCCATATTGAAGGATGACTGTGAAGCCTTAGGCAGAGTACATCTTCAACCTTTAGTGGGTATGAAGAACATAGTGCTTGCATGGGACTTTCTTCGAGGCATTTCATAGTATCATTTATGGACAACAAAATAAGAAAGAAATATGAGATATTACCTTCTAGACGATCAGGGCGTCGAGCTAGAGGCGCAGCTTCTCCTATGTGACGACAACGGTCTTCCCCGAACCCCAGTGTGTCGCTATCGGAATATAGGGGGCGGCTGCTTTTGGTGGAGTGGGAGTATGGATTCCCAACACCTCATAGCACCACACCTATCGAGAAAGATAATATAAGGGACTACCATAATAAATGAAAAATCTAAAAAAAGAAAGGGGTGGGGACGTACCCAAAGAATGTAGGCGTAGCTTGTGTGGCAATGACCCCCAAAGGAAGACAATCTAACATTCCCAAGAAATGGGGGTACACCGACCCTCCCCAGTCAAAAGACTGCACCTCATCAAAATTCATGAAGAAATGGGAAAAGGAGGTGTCTGTAAACCTGCGACTGCCACAGAAGAGTACCTTGGCAATAAGGGATAGGAGGAACCTCCTAGCGACCTGATCTAAGAGCTCTAGAGAGGACTCATTAGTCGCATCTTGCCTATCCCAGTGCCTCCTCAGAGTAGTTGGACGGATGGAGCGCTCCTTCAACTTGAATCCAAGGAGCTTGCTGATATCTTCCAATGGCCTCGTGCGATCCTCCTCGAAAAAACAGATGGGCATCCCATTAAAGGGCAACCCCATAATCATATGAAAATCAAGAGGAGTAATGGTCACTTCCCCCGCCAGAAGATTGAAAGTATGCATGCCCGACCGCCAGCACTCCGTAAGATCCCGCACCACCTAGGTATCCAGCTTCAGAGCAATCAGCTGGGCGATTTGACCAAGCCTTGTCCCATCAACTCTCTCCCTCACTGCTGGGCAAAGCTGTAAGTACCACACTCACACACCACTTGTGCGGCAGTACTTCTTGTAATGAGGACAGTAGAGGTCTTGCAAGACCAGAAGTAAGAATTTTCACCAAACCCAAGAGACATCACTATGAAGAAGTTGAAGGGAAAGTAGCCTACCTCCTGTTTCCTTGACACCCTACCCTCCATACACAACAACACTTGTGGCGGACAGTATCCTTCAGAATGGCACCCGTGTACCACTTTGCCCGTTGATCGCCCACAATTCCCATGGAAGACTCTCCTCCACAGTCCCTCTTTCTTGAAGACATGGTCAACAAAGAGGAAACAGAGAGGGGGGACAAAGCAAGTAAGAGGGAGGAGAGAGCAAGCAGAAAGCAAGCAGGAGAGAGAGAAAGCAAAGGAAGAGATAGAGGGAGCAAGAGAAAATGAGGGGAAAAACATAATTGGAAAGTATTTTTTCTTGATGGTTCTTTTTTTGAAAACATTTTTTTCTTCATGGTTCTTTTTGGAAAACATTTTTTTCTTTCTCCTTTTTGGTTAAAAACACTTCTTTATGGTTCTTTTTTTTGAAAACATTTTTTCTTCATGGGTCTTTTTTTGAAAACATTTTTTTTTCATGGTTCTTTTTGGAAAACATTTTTTTTGTCTCCTTTCATGTTGAAAACACTTCTCTTTTTTTTTTCTTTTGGGATGTTCTTTCTTTCAGGGTCTTTTTGCAATTCTTTATTTTTGTTTCTATAAAGAAAAAATGCTTTCAAAAAAGAACCATGAAGAAAAAATGTTTTCAAAAAAGAACCATGAAGACAAAAAATGTTTTCAAAAAAGAACCATGAAGAAAAAATGTTTTCAAAAGGAACCATGAAGAAAATGTTTTCCAAAAAGAACCATCAAGAAAAAACTGTTTTCAAGATTTTTCAATACAAACCCCAAAAAGTCTGTGATCGAGAGGTTTTGTATAACCTTCACGAGCGCCCCCCATAGCCCTCAGGTTTTGCATAACCCTCACGAGCACCCCCCATAGCGCTCATAACCCTCACTGATAATGGTTAAATAACAAGTTTCCGGTTTTTTGCCAAACAAAATTCTATTATTAGCTTCCACTGAAGATTTACCGAATGATTTTATTGGGAGAAAGGTTTTATCGTTCAACTCTGTCACCCATGAGCAAAGTGACGGCGATTCATGCTCAACCGAATGATTTTACTGGAAGAAAGGTTTTATCGTTCAACTCCGTTACCCATGAGCAAAGTGACGATGATTCATGCTCAACCGAACGATTTTACTGGGATAGAGGTTTCATCATTCAACCCATGAAGATTTACTGAAAGATTTTACTGGGAGAAAGGTTTTATTGTTCAACTCTGTCACCCATGAGCAAAGTGACGGCAATTCATTCTCAACCGAACAAATTTACTGGGAGAAAGGTTTTATCGTTCAACCAATGAAGATTTATCAAACGGTTTTACTGGGAGAAAGGTTTTATCGTTCAACTCCGTCACCCATGAGCAAAGTGACAACAATTCATGCTCAACCAAACGATTTTACTGGGAGAAATATTTTATCGTTCAACCCATGAAGATTTACCAATCAATTTTATCATTCAACTCCATCACCTAGGAGAAAAGTGATGCCAGTACATGCTCTTGGTGACAAAATCAAGCGATCTTTTATCTTTACCCTTTGACTGTTGGACCAAGCCTCGCCAAAGAGGGACAAACTGTAGACACTGAATTTTGTCACCACCCTGGTGATGATGACAACTGGACATGGATGAATTACGACATCCCCTCATGGACACTTCCCCCATTTTCAAGCCCAGAAACACCCAGAAAGAGATAAAATGAACCTAACCTGAGCCAGTCGCATTCGAGCCATTGCGGTGCCGTGGAGGCACCTGGACCCTTACAAATAGGGTTCCCCTCCCTCATTTGCAACAAGCACTTTTTGGAGAGGAGATCCCTTGAGAAGAGCACCCCGATAGCCCATTTTTTGCCCTTTTTGCCTCCTAAAGCCTTGTTTCACCCATTTTGGGGTTTGCCCCACCTCCAGTTTCGAGTCCTTGAGCCTTGTTACCCTGCCCTAGGTCTAGATTATCCAAATCCAACTTTCCAATCCACTTTCACCATGTTCCATTGAAGACTTGGGAATTCTCTATGGCGTAGTTACTCCGTCCGAGGATTAAGCATTTGGCTCTCAAAACCTTGTGACGGTGTTATTCTGCCCGAGGTTCCAAGATTCAAAACTTGTAAGCCGTTATTCCGTCCAAGATTCCAAGATTTGATACTTGTAAGCCGTTACTCTATCCAACAGAGGATAAGTCAGTCATTTGTCTCCACCAGAGTCGGGGGGACACTTTCCATCTTGCATTTTTCATTATCACATTGGTTTACCGTATAGTTTGTGCATCATCATAATCGCATTGGATTAGTGTACAGGTATATGTTTTTATCATTAACCTTTGATTTTGGCACAATGTACACTCTTAAGTGTCCATGTGTAGTGTACATAGTAGTTAGCATAATGTAGTTTAGTTTTGTTTAAACAGTTTGTGCATCATCATTTAGCCATGCATATTGGTATAGGACATTTATAAAGGGATAATATTAAAAAACAAGCATTTACTAGAAAGATTGGTTTTCCCAGGCGAGGCGAGTGCCTAACACCTTCCCACTTACCCCGAATCTCTAACCAGATCAAATGGAATCATGTAGCCCTTCATAGGGCTACACCAATTGGGTCCTAGGCCTTAACCCTAGGTGGTGACTTCATATGATTATATGACCCCAGTCCCTCGATAATTGACATAGACCCTTCTTTCCATCGAGGAGCGTGGATGACCCTCATCTGTAGACAACACCTCCAGGGAAGGGAGGAAAAACTTCTCCCTGCAAATCCCGTCGAAACGGATCCTCACACAATGTCCTACCATTTGCCAGTTTTTTAAAATACAATAGCTAGAATATCATATTCATATAGCATCCGATGGAGATTGAGAACTTGAACCCACATCACAGCAAATCATAGCAGAATCTTATCTGCTGGAGTAGTTGTGTTCCAAGGCTTCAAGATGACTAGGTGACCATGATAAATCCATGGCTGCGAGAAAAGAATAATGTGGATGTGGCAAGCATTAGTAAACTTAATGACAAAGTGATCTGGTGCTTCCTCCACCAGATAGATTTCTTCGACTTTGATGGATTGAGTTGACCACACTTTAATGAACATCTCCCAGAGTTCATGTAGATTCATAGTTGTGTGATCGCTCACCCAACTGACCAAGGAGTAACGAAGTTGACGCTTAACAACTTGAAGTTTGGCCTCTAGAATATTAATCGTTCCAATCTAATAAACATGATGCTCCAGCTTGGTGTTGAACTCCAAAGCCAACCTTTCAGCCAACGCAAAAGAAGAAGAGTCTACTTTCGCGGTAGGACCAGGAGAAGAAATAGGCGATGGATCCATAAGGAAATAAAGAACCAAAAGCCTAGTATAACAAAGGGAGCAAGAGAAAACACCAAAAAGGATAAAACCTCTCTCGTATGCACGATAAGGGGTGATGGAGCAACCCTAGGGACCCAACCATACAATAAATATCATCCTCTCCACCTAGAAGCAGACCCTCGCCCTCAGAAGGGATCGAGGTCCGCAACTCAAGAAGAACATCACTAAGAAAAGAAGCCAATAACCACCAATAATATGGAGCACTAGCCAATAGGAAACAAGTAAAGCCCGAACACCAAGAAACGTCTATTGCAGGAACAACACTTGCAAAATCCAAAGAAAATAAAACAACAAAAAATGAAGGTTACCTGCCGTAATTGGAGAGAAACAAGAAGAAACTCATCAGATCTTAAATGCTCCACATTAAAAATACGTAAATGCCCAGATGAGGGAACTAGGTGTATCAAATTATTGAGAGAAAGAACCAAAATCGTGTCACATACCTTCCTTTCTCAGTTTATCACATGTGATAATAAATCCTCACATGTGATAATAGAATCTTTCCTTGTATTGGCACAATCTCTTGTACATGTAAACACACTATTTTTCTATATTTGCTTAGATCAACTAGGATCTCACCACTTGTATTGCTTATATATTCTCCATTGAAAGAAATCAAAATTAAGGAATCATATTCAAAGTCATTATGGTATCAAGAGCCTCCTAAACTCCAACGAGTTCTCCCTTCCCTTTTTTCATTTTTTTTTCTATTCTTCTCCATGGGGGACGGATCATCTAGCCCTCTCTCCATGATTGAGCCTTCATCCCCTCTCCCTACCAGTTCCTCTCCCTTTTTTCATAATGCCCATCACTATATTTCATTCAAGCTCACGTCCAAGAATTTTCTTTTCTGGCAAACTCAAATTGAGCCCTTTCTAGATGGGCAGGATTTGTTTGGTTATTTAGATGGAACCAATCCCTGTCTAAATGAACCTGTTGCTACTGCTACCTAGAGTCGCCAGGATTCTTTGATTCAAAGCTTCCTTGTTGCCTCCCTCTCTGAGGAGGTATTCCCACTTATCCTTGGCAAGTGTACTAGTAGAGAAATATGGCAGACTCTCTCTATTGCATTCTCTTCTCCTTCTGAAAGTCATATTATGTCTCTCACCATGGCTTTACAAGAGATTCAACAGAAACCCGATGAACCTGTGTCATAATTTTTACAGCATGCCAAATCCATTGTTGCCGAATTAAATGCTGTTGATCACACTCTCCGCCCCAACACCTTTAATCTACATATCTACAAAGGCCTCAAAACTGAGTTCCAGGCCATGGTCTCCTCTCTATTGACAAGGACTGATCCCATCTCCTATGATGATCTTCATGCGATGTTATTAAGCCATGAGTTTCTCCATGGCACATCTCTCAACAAGCTTACGGTCGCTGACACTACTTCACCTGGATCTTCCCCATCTGCAAATACTGTTCAATGTTCCTCCTCCCCTAGCCCTCAAGGCTCTCCCTTTCCTCATCGGGGTGGTCATGGTGGTAGGGGGTAGGGGTCATGGTGGTCGTGGTCATGGCTTCCTGAATTAGCAACCTGGCCATTTTTGGTGTTCTATTGGTGCTATTATCATCAACAGCCTGCTTATGCCCCCCCCCAAATAATTTTCCTTACCCTTCTCCTAACACCCTACCGACTGTCCACTACACCTACACATATCTGTCTTATGCTACCCAACCTTCCTCCTACCATCATCCTAATCCACCACTTTTGCCCAACCCATCACCGTCTCCCTAACTCCCTTGGTACCCTAACACTAGTGCTAGTCATCATGTAACTCCTGATATACAGTCTCTCTCACACTATAATGACTATAATGGTCAGGATCAATTGCATGTTGGTAATGGTAAGGGCTTACCCATCACTCACATTGGATCTACTTCACTGCCTTCTAACTCTTCTCATTTATTTTCTTTAAATAATGTCGTACATGTTCTTTCCATGTCTAAATCACTTCTTTCTGTTCAACAATTTACTCGTGATAATAATGTGTTCTTTGAGTTTCACCCCTCTCACTTTCTTGTGAAGGATCAGGTCACCAAGTCAACCCTTCTTTCCGGTCCGAGTAAAAGTGGACACTACGAGCTTCACCCCTTGTGTTCTCCAACTGCCCATCATGCTGTTCGCACCTCTCTTGATATTTGGCATCATCGCCTAGGACACCCACATGAGCAACTTCTCCGCCATGTGATAAAAATAAATAATTTACCTTCTCAATCTTCTCGTCTTAGTGCTATTTGTAAGGCTTGCCAATTGTGCAAGGCCAGTCGTTTATCTTTACCTACAACGCATCATAGGAGTTTATTTCCCTTAGAACTTATTTTTAGTGATATTTGGGGTCCCTCCCCTACTGTTTCTATTGATGGACATCATTTTTATGTAATTTTTGTGGATAATAACACTAAATTTATTTGGTTTTAACCTCTTATTCATAAATCTGATGTTTTTTATGTCTTTATTAATTTTCAAGCTCTTGTTGAACACCTGTTTGGTCGTGAAATAGTATCCATTCAAACTTATTGGGGTGGCGAATACCGCACTTTACCTACTTATTTTTCAAAACTTGGAATTTCTCATTGTATTTCTGCCCCCTACACTCATGAGCAGCAGGGTTCTGTTGAACGACGTCATAGACACATCGTTCAGACAGGGCTCTCTCTTTTAGCTCATGGGTCAATTCCTCACATCTATTGGTACTTTACGTTTGAAATAGTTGTTTACTTGATTAATCGCATGCCTACTCTGGTCTCTTTTGGGATCTGTCCCTTTCAACTTATTTTTCATCGCAGTCTGGATTATTCTGGTCTTAAAGTTTTTGGCTGCCTCTATTTTTCGTTCTTGCGTCCTTTTAATAAACATAAAATGGATTATCGCTCATCATCATGTGTGTTCCTAGACTACAGCCCCTCTCATTTTGGGTATCGCTGTCTCAATTTCTCCACTAACCGCATTATCATTGCATGCCATGTTAGATTTGATGAATGGTCCTTCCCCTTTTCTGTCTCCATTCTAGGAACCCCACCCTCTGCTCCCATTATCTCCTCTCCTTGGGCCTCTGCTCCCATTCGGGTTCCTACAACTCCCATGCCCACGCCATTACCAGCGGTGCAACTCCAGGCACCCTTATCCCCAGTGGGGGTACCAACCCTACACCCATATCCCCTTTAGATGGGCCTTCCCCGGCCGTTCCTAGCCCTACACCCATATCCCCTTTAGATGGGCCTTCCCTTGACTCCCCACCCCTTAAAACCCGTCCCTTACATGAGCTTTACCCACCACTAACCATCCCCAACCCGGCTACACCCCAACTGTCCCAACCTCCCATCCGTCATCCCATGCAACTAAGGTCCAAGCCAAGTGCTCTTAACGCAATTACTGTTCCTACTGAACCGACTTGTTTTTCATAGGCAAATAAAATTCAGGAATGGCGGGTTGTAATGACGGAAGAATTTAATGCTTTACTTCGAAACGAGACTTGGTCCCTCATTCCAAGGACACCCCATATGAATGTTATTGTCTACAAATGGGTGTACCGTATTAAAAGGAAAGCCGATGGGTCTCTTGAGCTCTATAAAGCACGGCTAGTAGCAAAGGGGTTTCACCCAACAACACGGGCTTGATTATGGAGAAACTTTTAGCCTTGTTATTAAGCCCACTACCATTCATCTGGTTCTCTCAATAGTTGTGTCCCAAGGGTGGTCCATCAGACAACTTGATGTTAGCAATGCTTTTCTGCACGGTTTATTGATGCATCTCATCCCTAGTCTGTTTGCAAATTGCATAAGTCGCTTTATGGATTGAAACAGGCGCCCCGTGCCTAGTTTGCCCGCTTGTCTGAATTTCTCTCTCGTCTTGGCTTTTATGGCTCCAAGACGAACACTTCATTATTTATTCATCATACGGGCAGTCATGTCTGCTATATTCTTATCTACGTTGATGATATTATTATAACAGGCAGTGACACTGACATGATTACATCTCTCCTTTACCAACTATCTGGGGAATTCTCTATCAAAGATCTTGGCACGCTCCATTTTTTCTTGGGTATTGAAGTTTTTCCACATTCCCGTGGGCTGGTCTTAACCCAATCTCGATATATTTTTGATTGATTAAAGCGCACAGGTATGGTTGACTGCAAATCGGTCAAAACTCCTATGGCTACATCAGTTAAGCCTTCGGATATAGGGGGTGCTCTCATGTCTGACCCCACTAAATATCGGTCTGTTGTTGGTGCTCTTTAATATGTCACCCTCACTCAATCGGATGTTAGTTTTTCAGTCAATCGGGCATGTCAATTTATGCATGCTCCAACAAAGGACCACTAGCAACTTGTCAAACATATTCTTCGTTATCTCAGTAGTACCTGGTCACATGGACTTCTTATTGAGCGCTCTTCTATTCGCTCTCTTCAGGCCTTCTCTGATGTTGATTGGGCTGGTGACACTGCTGATCGCAACTCCATAGGGGGATTTGCCATCAATCTTGGTCCCAATTTGATTTCTTGGACCTCTAGAAAACAACAAACTATGGCACGCTCCTCCACCGAGGCCGAGTACAAAGCCCTGGCTGATGCATCGGTCGAGCTAGTCTGGTTGGAGTCCCTTATGCGTGAGCTTGGTTACCCCTTAGCTGGTCCACCGATCTTATGGTGTGACAATACTGGTGCCACCTATCTCTCTGTTAATCCTAAATGGCAATTGTAGGTTCAGTTTATCTCCACACACGATCAGCTTACAGATACTCTAACTAAGCCACTTGCTTCGACGTGCTTTTCTTTCTTGAGGGACAAGTTGAAGATTCGGCCTACCGACTCTCTATCTTGAGGGGGTGTATTGAGAGAAAGAACCAAAACCGTGTCACATACCTTTCTTTCTCAGTTTATCACATGTGATAATAGAATCTTTCCTTGTATTGATACAATCTCTTGTACATGTAAACACAATATTTTTTTGTATTTCTTTCCTAGGTTAGATCAACTAGGATCTCACCACTTGTATTGCTTATATATTCTCCATTGAGAGGAATCAAAATTAAGGAATCATATTCAAAGTTATTACAAATAAACCATGCACATCATAATGATGGGAGCAACATCGCCCCACTCCCTTATCAACAAAAAACTATAATCATGGAGTCTATGCTCTTGAGAGGACAATTCTAATGATCAAAACTCATAGAGTCATGGAACAACAGGTTTAGATACCATGCAAGAAGATCATAATGATTTAGAATACTGTGCTAAACCATATAGCTCTAGAATAGCCTTTACCATAATCATGCATGGGAGAAGAAAATAGGAGAAGCCCTAGAATAGCCATGCAACAGGTTAGAGTTACCATGCATGGTTCAAAAGCAGAAGGCCAAGAATGTGCTACGAGTTAAAGTTTAACAAATGATGAATCCATGCATCAATAGACCAAAACAAAAGAACACCCTCTAGTGATCTAGCCAATAATAGAGGTAACTCATCAGAAAATCGATAATCATAAGAGTAAACATGACAAGAAAGCAACATAACTACGATCAGCTTGCCGGCGAAAGGAGAAATCGGAGCAAAGAAGCCTGGTTAGAACTTTTTCATGTGGCTTCCCTTCCCACTTCGCCCGTCTCCTTTTCAAACTTCCCTCTCTCTCTTCCTTCAATCCCTACTATTTAGCGTTTTTATTAGAGTATATAATTTTTTATCCTCCCCCAGGCCCCAGTACCCACTTTCATAATTTCATTAGCATTTTTTTATTTTTTATTCTACACCCCCCACTACCTACTTTCATTCGAGTTTTTTTCATTTTAATTTTGTGAATCCTAGGTGCCATTGAGAGGGTGGGTGTGAATCAATGGATCTCAAAATTTTCTTCTAATCTCTAGCAAATATCGCATTGGCAACGCTTTCTCAAATGCGATTCAAGATTGGCCGAGATAGTCCCATAATTACCAATCACACACAGACAAGTCCACCACACACCACAATGTGGCTGGGTCTACAAGATAATGTCCCACCACTTTGCACAACAATCACTTCAACTATATGCTAAAAATAAAAGCACTATAATGACACTAGATATACGTGGTTCGGCCAAAGAGTTCTTACGTCCACGAAGGAATACCCATAAAGGGTTTCGTACTTCCCCAATGCATAACTCAATTTTGATCGCTACAACGATCAAGATGCTTCAACACCTGCTTCTGACTGTGTCGTTCATAGTCTAGGGCAACAACCCCAAACCAATCAAGCCCCAACTTGATTGGAAATACAATATAAAATAGTAAAGTCAAATTACAAGCCCTTTTCGGGTGGCTCTTCGGCCGCACGATCTTGCTAATCGCATCAATACAAAGCACGAGTTGTAAAAGCCTTCAGATTAGAATTTCAATGGCACGGGTGAGTAGGATGCCTCAGATTGGCATCTTCGGAGTAGTGCTTAATGCACTTGCATAACACCATAGTGCTTCGACGATCTGATAGATCATGACACACAAACCATGAGCATAGACTGCCCATGGCCTGCTGCGGGTGCACGAACTTGGCTGTGTATGCGCCATGCAGCCTAGATTGTAGTGTGCATGACCCCAAGTAAGCTAACTATTTGGCTCCTATGCCACCTGTGATACCACCATGCCACAACACCTCACCATGTTGCCATTGTCCACCTCATCACTATTTGTATCAATTGACTTACCACATCATCAACATCATTGACATGTAGGACCCCACATCATCTCCCACGCCATGAACCTATACACTGTCACACTTGCTTATTGGTACCCATAAACATCCAAAAAATGTTGCCAGCAATGACAACACCTCATCATCACTAGAACTACTCAACACTGTACAATACCTCTACACACTGCCTAATACATATGGAATATGTTCGCCAATGCCATGAGAACGTGTGTGGGAAGGTTGAACCAGGGATCGAAGGAATAAGGACCTATAACTTGGTCGAACCAAACTATAACCTCACGCCTAAAGAGTGTGCAAGGAACTTTACACGTGGCTGACCAGAGGAATAATCACTGACATCACTGGCAAATTCGGTTAACGGTTCCCATTGGGATCTCCTGCCTAACTTGAAGAATACACAACCCTAAGGAAAGAGGACAACACCATATATAAGGAGGCGGAAGAAGAGAAGCATCTACTAAACATTCTGGAGTCATTGAAGTCTTAGGGCTCTGGAAAGGAACTTCCCATCCCCGGCCTCATTAACTGTTTTGCTCTGAGATCTGACTTAGGCATCGGAGAGTCTCCCTGGAACCTATTCCACAGTACTTTTGCACTTGGCCTCTTGGTTCTATTATGTGTAGGATCAAACCAGACTGGAGAAGGAAGTTCTTGGCGGCAACACTGCCAACATGTCCAATAAGAGAGAGAGAGAGAGAGAGAGAAGAAGAAGAAGAAGAAGATATTTGGTTTTTTCTTAGGTTACAATCTCCTTCCCTGACAACTATCTCAATCTCCCTTCTAAGTTTGTCTTGAATTTCAATTTAATCCTATAGCTCAAATACGATTTGTGTTTGTATTTAAAAGATTTGAATTCGAACTTAAGTTGTATTGTATATTTAGATGAAGGTAGAAGAAAAAATACCTTATTTGTATTAGTCTAACATGTACATTTACAAGATAACGCAAAGCATAAATATTTGATTTGTATTCTACGCGATTTTACACATGAACTTTTATTTCAATGGCATAAATTTAAGGACCAACTTTCCCTCCACCCATGGTGAATGGGATCCCATTCACCGAGGGGCGGGACTCGGTATTTGTGATGATCGGTTCCCGTCTCCGGTGCTTGTGGGCATACGGAGCGGGTTTTATATTGTGCTCCATGGTTGGAGGGAGAAGGAATGTGTCTTCACAGGAGTATGGTTCAATTTATCAAGGGATGGGGGTCATACAATAAAATGAAATGGAGTCGCTACCTAGGGTTAGGGCCTAGGACCCATTGGTATAGCCCTAGAAGGGATACGAGACTTTGGTTGGTCTGATAAGAGATTCGGGGTAAGTGGATAGGTTACGAGAGTGGGATGGTGTTAGGCACCCAGCTCACCTAGATGAACCGGATTTTCTACTAGATGCTTGTTTTCGAATATTCTCCCTTTATGAATGTCCTATTCCCATATATATGGCTAAATAATGATGCACAAACTATTTATTTAAATTAAACTATGTTACATTAATTACTATACACTACACAAGAATATTTGAAAGGAGTACATTGTACTGAAATTAAAAGTTAACGGAAGAAATGTATACCTATACGCTTTAAATAAATGTAATTATACAAAATGAACGTCGTCCCCCAGTTTAGGTGGAGGCAAAAGACTGACTTTGTCGGACAGAGTAACGGCTTACGAGTGTCAAATCTTATGATGTCAAACAGAATAATGGTGTTCCAAGGCTTTGGAAACTAGGGGCTTAAAGGCCGGACAAAGTGGCTATGCCACGGGAGGTTTCCTAGATTTGGGCAAGAAAGGGTCGAGGAAGCCGGGCTCGGATAGCTTGGCTTTGGACAGAGGGACAAGGTTCGAAGGCTCGAAATCGGATTGAGGAAGAGCCCCGAAACAAGGAAAACAAAGAAAAACTAGAAAATTGGAGCTCTGGGGGTGCCCCCTCTCCCACCAACTTCGATCTTTCAAATGAGGGGGTAACCCACTTTTTATAGGTAAATTTTGGATTCGGCGGTCCTGTGGAAAACAGACGGGGCAGCATAGAGGGGCCGTGGCAAAGCAAAAATGGAGAAAAAATCAGATTTTGGGCACCCATGGGGCCACAATGTGCACGCACACGGTACCGCACGACAGGGCCATGCAGGCCGCGGTGCCGCATGGTAGGGTTACAACAGCGCACACGCGTGGCACAACACGACAGGGCCACGCAAGCCGCGGCCCCTCGAGGAAGGGCCGCACAATGTAGGGCACTGCCTTGGAGGGTTACGACCATGGCACTGCCTCGTGGGGTTACGCGGGTGTTCCGGGGGGTCACGCGCATGATGTACACTTTACAAGATGGGTGGAGAAGTTTTCTGATACAGTGTTTGGTTTTCGGGGACATTGCCAGTCTTCTGCGTCTGATTGTCGTCATCACTGGGGGGTGACAAAATTCAGCGTCTACAGTTTGCCCCTCTTTAGCTAAGATTTGTGCCAACAGCTGAAGGGCGAAGGCATCGCTTGATTCTATCACCAGGAGCATGCATCACCGCCACTTTGCTCATAGGTGACAGAGTTGAGTGATGAAACCGCGTTTCTGCAAAACCATTTAATGAGCGAAAACTGTCGTCACTTTGCTCATGGGCGACGGATTTTTAAACAACACTTTAGCAAACCATTTGGTAAATCCGTTTGGAGCTTTCAGACGGCATTACCTGAGCGTGTACTTACCTGATGGGTCAACATTGCTCCTCCAGGTTTCTGCCTGGCATTCGAACATTTTCCTACAGGGATTCTTATCTTTGAACATTGCTTGGCCGGATTCCCTCTTGGCATTTGAACATTACTTGGCGGGAACTTGATCTTTGGGCATTGCTTGGCCGGATTTCCTCCTGGCATTCAAACATTGCTTGGCGGGAACCTAATCTTGGGGCATTACTCGGCCGGATTTCCTCCTAGCGTTTGAACATTGCTTGGCAGGAACCTGATCTTTGGGCATTGCTCGGCCGGATTTCCTCCTAGCGTTCGAGCATTGCTTGTCTATACTCCTGGTGATGTGATAGTATTGCGACGGTGAGATGGCATCGCGACTGAGTGATGATAGTGTATGATGAGAAGGCATGACGGTCGAATTTTTTAAAATGTAATGATGAGAAGGCATCGCGATCAAATTTCTAGAAGTGTAACGATGAGACGGCATAGCGACTGGATTTTTTAAAAATGTAACGATGAGACGGCATCAAGATCGGATTTCTGAAGGTGGAAAGATGAGACAACACCGTGATCGGATTTTTGAAAGAGTAATGATGAGACAGCATCGCGACCAAATTTTTTAAATTGTAATGATGAGACGGCATCGCAATCAAAAAATTTTGAAATTGTAAAGATGAGACGACATCGCAACCCAAATTTTGAAAAGTATAACAATGAGATGGTATCGCGATCGGACTTTTGAAAAAGTAACAATAAGATGGCATCGTGATCGGACTTTTTGAAAAGTAACGATGAGACGGCATTGTGATCGAATTTTTGAAATTGTAACGATGAGACAACATCGTAACCAGACTTTTGAAAAAGTATCGATGAGACGGCATCGCAACCAGATTTTTTGAAAAAGTAACATTGAGACAGCATCACGATCGGATTTTTGGAAATTATAATGATGAGGCGACAATGTGATCGAATTTTTGAAGTTGTAACGATGAGACGACATCACAACCGGATTTGTTAAAGTGTAACGATGAGATGGCATCACCACCAGATTTTTTTTTTTAAATTGTAACGGTGAGACGGCATCACGGCTGAATTTTTGAAATTGTAACGATGAGACGGCATCGCAACTGAAAATTTTGAAATTCTAACAATGAGACGGCATTGTGACTGAATCTTTGAAAAGTATAACAATGAGACGGCATCATGACTAAATTTTTGAAAGTGTGACGAAGAGACGACATCGCGACCAGATTTTTGAAAAGTATAATGATGAGATAGCATCACAAACGATTATTTTGAAATTTAGGATGTTTTTTAAAAGACAAAGTTTAGGGTATGGCGACAAGGGCCCAAGGAACATGGTATGGAGGTCCCCAATTTTTATTTTCCACGCGAACTTATGCGGTACCGCCGGCAACGTGAGCCGCCGCCGTGTAGGGCCACAGGCAAGCGGTGCCACGGCCAGGCTGCAGCGCTGCCCCGCGGAGCTGCCAGGCGCCCCATCTTGGCCTTTGGCTATAAAGGGAGGGGGGTCTCTCCTTCCTCACTTTCTCTCCTCTTTTTTTGGGTTTCTTTCCTTGGAGCTCGGCCCTCTCTCCTCCTTTGTCATAACAGATTAATGTCAAGTGGTACGTTGATATGTGCCGGATGCAGGCGAGCATGGATGCGGTGTTTTTCGAGCGAACATGTTATGTCCAACAACTGGTGAATGCTTTCTCTCTTTTCCTTTCTATTTTCTTTTTTCTTTGAGACCTTATCTTTTCAAATTGAAACCAATCCAGAGTGGCCAGCTTGGTGATATGAGGGAATCTCGGGATTACCATGAGAAATGCAACTGTAATCAAGTTGAGGAGAATAGACATTTCAGGAGGCAGTTGGCAATTGCGAGAATCACCCCTGCCCCATTTGTGCCGCATAGTGATGAGAGCAGTGATGATGAGGGTTATGCTGATGATGATGAGGATGAGGTGGTGCCAGATGTTGAGACCTTATCCTTCAGTGATGAGAACTAGTCTCGCCTCCTTCCCCTCTTGTTACATACATTTTCCTTAGATTTTATGTTTTTTTTAAATGTCAAAATGTTGGTGGAATGATTGGACGATGCCTTTTTTTTTTTATTATTTATTATGCTTTATGGAATGGAAATAATATTTTAATCTATTTAAGACACTTGTGTTTTCCTTTGCAATGCATAATTCTAGATATTTTTATTTAATCCCTGATCATTACATGCATGGAAATGATAGAGGGGTAAGGAAAACCAAAAAGGGTCGGGGATTGACACATAGACCAATAATGTCACCTTGCAATTACATATTTCCACCATAGTTTATCCAATAGATTCTCAATCTTCGACGTCAATTCTTTTCGTGGCTGATCCTTCACCTCTACCACCTTGAGCAGAGACTGGTACTGCATTGGCACTAGATGGGGCAAGTAGAAAGTAGTGTGAGTCAAACCCATTAACCTCACAACATTGTAGCCTGGAGTCTCAAGAACTGGGGTTTTCATGTCCTACCAATGGCAGTTCCATTGAACCTACTCGGTTCTTCTTCCAAATACTTCTTCCAGTCCTTGATTGCACTGAATTCCTCTGTTTCTCTTCGAATTTGGAAATTCTTCGGCTGAAATCTAGCATCGGCTATAGGTTTAACCAATCGTAGTCTCTCCATCAACCATATCTGCAAGATCGTGGGTGAACCTGCGAAATAATCCGTTCCCTATCTTCTGGAAGCACTCATTTCATCCAGACCCTTGAAAGTCTCCGCTAGTATGGTGGGGACGATGTCGCACCCATCTAGGAGCTGCCAAATGAGGTCTGCAACCATAGGCGAAACACCCCTTTCTGGAGTTCGTAACAATTATCTTCCAATCATGCAAAAGAAATATGCTCTCCTTCTATTCTTTTGTGAGGTTCCTCTGGCTCCTTTTTGCCTAGAGAAAATCCTTGCTACCTTCAAAATATCCACCTTTCTGTAATTCTTGATTTCTTTGACTTCCCTCTTGGTCGATCCAAAGAAATCTTGTAAAACTTCTTCATAGTTGCTGCGCAAGGGGGGCCAAAGAGTCTCCCTAGTGGTGGTGAGAGCATGCAAGCTCGGAATTCTTTAATTGTGGGTGTTGTCCTTCTCCAAATCTGAAAACTTTATTGGAGTTTTGGATCCCAATATTGGTGCGTTTGTTGGAGCATATCGTGATGAATCTCTAGGCACATGATCCTTCCTAAGATTGGCAATCGAACGTCTTCCAGAAGAGCTGGATGGTCAAAATTCATGTCAAGGGTCCACTTTCGCAAGATCTCATCGAAGGAGGCCACCTTCTATGGATGACGCATGTTAGCTACACTCAATCAAAGAGCTTCCTTAATAAACTGAAACATGTCTTTTTTTTTCTTTTTTCTTTTTTTAGACTCAAGGATTAGTCAGCTCCTATTTGAATGACCTGGAAGGATGTCAAATGGCGGATTTTTTTTCCATATAACAGATAGAAGTGTCGAGTGGCAAAACTGGCAGAAAGGGTTTTTGAATGATAGAAATGCCAGTTTTTGTCAGATGGCAGAATTAGAGGAATGTCCCTAGCGGGGACTGGCTGTTATGACCACACTTGAGCATGACACGTTGCCTACATATCCCTTGGGAAGGAATCAGGTCAACCATAGTTTATGTAGACCAAATTGGCCAATGGCTACACGAAATATCTTTTAAGTTGGTCCATGTTGACAAGGCCCTTTAGATCCTCTCCATCCAAGTCAGTGAGACGAACTGCTTTCCCAGCCAAGATTTCCTTCACAAAATAAGGTTCGCTCCAATTAGGCCTGAACTTGCCCCTTGGGTCATGAACTGGTGCTCTTTGTTCTTGAAGTACCTAATCTCCTTCTTTGATGTTGTGTGGGCAAACTCCTTTATTGAATGCCCTTGCCATCCTGAGTTGGTATTTCTTGAGGTGATCCATAGCTTTCATCCTCTTTTCATCAAGGAGGTTAAGCTCATCATGTTTTGCTTGCATCCATTCTCCTTCAGACAATTTTCTTTCCATCTATACTTTGAGAGACAACACATGGATTTCTACGGGTAATATCGCCTCCATTCCATAGACAAAGGAAAAAGAGGTTGCCCCAATAGAGGTTCGAATTGAGGTTTGATAGGCCCATAATACGTACGGGAGCTTATCTGCCCAGTCATTATGGGTATCAGCCATTTTCTGTAATATGACTTTGACATTCTTGTTGGCTACTACCACTACCCCATTAATCTGTGGTCTATAAGTCGTAGACCGATGCCTTTAGATACCAAACTTGGTGCAAAACTAATCCGCCTTTCCCCAGAAATGTGCGCCTTAATCGGATATGAGGGCATGTGGCACTCCATATCTGCATATTAGGTTCTCTTTGATGAACGTTCTTACCTTTGTAGCTGTCAAGATAGCATAGGACTGCGCCTCCAACCATTTGGTGAAATAATCTATAGCCACAAGGATGAATTCATGTCCATTGGATGCCTTTAGCATGACTTTTCCAATTATATCAATGCCCCATGTTGAGAACGGCCAGGAAGCATTTAACAAATGGAGCTCTATTGGAGGAATGTGAATGATATTGGTAAATTTCTGGCATTTGTTACATCTCTGCACGAATGACGCGCAGTCAACTTCCATGGTTGTCCAATAATATCCCATTCTGAGGATTTTCTTGGCGAGCATCCTGGCATTCATGTGTGTCCCGCAGATTCCCTAATGTATGTCTTCCATGATGACTTCGGCTTGTTCCTCATCTACGCACAGTAGTTGTATACCATCATAGGACCTCTTGTATAGCAGGTCGCCTTGAAGTACAAACTGCGTAGCGTGCTTTCACAACCTCTTCTGCTCACTGGCTATGGAATTAGGAGGATATTTCCTTTCTCTAATGAAGTCAATGATGGATGCAGACCACAACCTTCCATCATTTGTCAGAGCATTTACTAACTCTTCATATGTTGATCCATTGTCACACCCCAAACCACCCCTGGGAGGATTAGGTAGGTGACCCGAATTGCATAACGATAATCCGCCAAATCCCATGGATCTAGAAGCAGTTATTACATTCACGGTTCCATATTCATCACATTACTACTGGTAAGATCAGAGTGCTGCAGATAACTATAATTATAATAAAAGAAAAAGTGTAGCAATACGGGAATGATAGTGATATATACATATATATATATAGTGTTCTGAAACATTCCCACCCAGATACAACCCACAAAGAGAAACTAAGATGACAAAAGCTAAAAGAAAGAAAGATATACATACATATATGTACAGGGTGAGATAACTCAACCCCAAAAACTAAAGAAGGTAAACTATAGCAGAACCACAAATAGAACGGGGATAAACTCCTAATAAAAACAAAAAAGAGTCCCCAAGATAAAAAGCATCAAGTGCACTCTTCAACGGTCTTCATCAATGACCATCGAGAATGCACGCATCATCGGCATGACCTCCGTCGTGGTCCACACCAATATCATCATAACAACCAGGGCTCTCCTCCTCGTAATGAGCCTCCATGCCACAACGGCATCGATCTGCAAAATCATCTAAAGAAAAACATATATAACAGAGTGTGAGTCCCACTGAGCTCGTGAGCAAAACATATCATCATGCATGCACATGCAACCACAATCCACATGATCCTACATGATATGCAAGTCTAGATTATTTATTAGCCACCTAACAATATAGCTAAGTCAGGTCTGTGCTACTACAATCCTCAATACATGTATCCCTGGTGCGGGCTTGGTTACCCCTTCCCGCGATACACCCATTGAGTTGTTGGAGAGGACCAGTCAGCTCCCGCATTCGTTCACCAAGGTCAACCAGACCAGCCCTCTGTGATTAACCTGTAGGGCAATCCATCACATTTCTCTTTTCCTTTTATTTCTAGCATATAGCCCATAATCACCATTCTGGTGCAAACACATTTCCTTTTCATTTCATTTCTTTTCTTTTCTCATATACACATATGGTCACCCTCATAACATCCAACACCTTAACCTTTGTTGGCAAGGGTGCGTAGCACGGGTGATGAAACTCTAACCCCATATCTATATGGCATCATATGAGTTGGGTGGTGTCAACGGCATCCCATTCTACGGGCTACCACAAGCCTCATTTCCAAGCCGACTACGGCATCTAGTCTAACATTCACAATCATCAGATTATATTCATAGTGTTGAACAACAGACAATCATTGTGTAGTAATTTGAGTAATTGAGCAGAATTAAATAACACAGCATTCAAGATTTAACAATTATTTTCCGGCATACAGTTACACATGCATATATGATAATACTTCACTCACCTGGGTCTGGTTCTAGGAACTCGGTTGCAATTTCAGTTCCAACAGCAGTCTGGTTGTAGACCTTAAGCGCGGGATCAAATCCTAGATGTAAATCAGAAATTGTCATATTAAGTTTCCAATCTGCCTCTAGTAGTCCTAGGGTTAACCTAAGCTCACTGGGTTGACCCGGTGTTCAGTTGGTTCTCACTTGGAATTCTCTGGGCCTTGCACTAGGCCTTAGGCCTATGTCCCGGTACATCATCCAGAGATGGTGGCTTAGGGGTAAAATGGTCATTCTTAGTGATTGTACCTGACCCTAGGATATAATAGGCTTACTGTGCTGCCCTCAGCCTGATAGTGCTGTAGGACCAAGCACAGGCAGGGTTTCCATCACCTGCGGGGCCCACTTGGGTTCCTAAGCCAAACCTTCTTAAGGACAGATGTGGGGAAGGGCATTTAGGTCATTTTCCACCTTCCCACATAGTATCATGGCCATTGGGTGAGGTTCCCTAAGCCAGATCAGCAATTCTGCCAACTTCCATTCACTGGGCGATGTCTCTGGGCATTGGGTGCATCTCCCAGAGTCTTCAAATCGACAACGGACTGAGATTCCTAGGTTGCAGATCATGGGCAGTGATCAAATCATCACCCCATGCATGTTAGGGCATAAGGTGATCCCTGGGGTGATCTTCATCATGGTCCATGTGGATTTTCCACTGGGCCCACCACTTGGCTGCCAGGGGCTACCCAGACAGCCCAGTAAATAGTATCACAGGGTTTTCTCCAGTTGCAGATCTGGATTTTGGTCACATGCAAGGCTGTAAACAGATGCAATATGGTGTTTCAAGGCTGCTACCACCTAGGGCTTGGTCCTATGTAGCCAGGGCTTGTGTTTGAGTTAAAATAATACCACACGCGTACGGGTCAATCGTAGCTACGGGTCGAACACGAGGAGATATACATGAAAATTAAAGTGTTAAATTAAACTAATTAAACTAATAAAAATTAATGCATCCTAACTCATAAGAATCTAATAAAATTAAGGGATTAAATTGGCGTCCTAACACATGAGCATCTAACCTATCAAACTAACGCAAATTGAAAGGAATAAAAAACCAGCCATACATAATAACCACATAAAAAGGAATAAGGGAATAAAAGTGCATCCACAAACCACAACCATATAAAAAAAATAAAAGAAATAGAGGGAGAATAAGAAGATAGAGAGAGATAAAGGAGAGGGAGAATGAGATACCTTGATGTGCTTGAACCGGATTGAACTTGCTTGCATGAATACTTGAATAAACTTACCATGACTTCCTCTTCTAAATCTTCAAGTCTTGTCATCAACATAGGAACTAGGAAGCTTTAAACTAAAACTATTACAACCATATTGAAGACATTTAAACAAAACCTATTACAACCATTAAACTAGACTTATGAAATCAAAACTAAGAACTTGAAAGAACTAGACTTATGAAATCAAAACTAAGAACTTGAAAGAACTAATCTTATGAAATCAAAACAAAAAATTTGAAAGATCTAATCTTATGAAATCAAAACTAAAAACTAGAAAGCCAAAAATCACAATTTAGAAGGAAAAGAAGAGAAGAAATTTCACTAAAAAAACAAGAAAAAAGAGAAAAATAGAAACTAAGAGAGATAAAAATCCTAGCTACATAAACCTTCTATTTTTTAAAAAGTAACTTTCCTATTCTATTCTTATGCTTCCTTTTCTTTGTAGATATCTTCTCCAAGCAATGAGATCAAAGCATCTTTGACTTTTCAACCTTCCATAGATGAGAGAATATCTTTCAAAAGAAATCTATCCCAAGTAGAATTCCAAAAGTGCCCTTGAAAAGTTGGAGGAGAGAGAGAGCAAAGGTGATGACTAAGATTTCACTCACAATTAATGAAATGTCAAATCTGTCTTTCAAAAAACTTGGAGCATGGGATGCTTATATGGGCCTTACTGTTGTATTCCTTACGAAAAATCACCCAAAATAGACCCAAATTTCGTCCAATTTGGAGTTCGGGAGCCCAAGATATCTCAAGTTGAAGTTGGACTGCTCCAGAGCCTTCCAAATGGAATCTTTCGGCTGACAGAAAGATAACTTCTGATAATGGTGCTAAGGCCCCTGGAATCCGAACTTCCGCTTTACTTTGTCTCCGGCCGACTGTCAATAATTACAAATAAACCCTTATCCACGAAAACGGCCGTAACTTCTTCGTTTCAACTCGGAATCAAGTGCCATTTGAACCGTTGCGAAGCTGACTTGATGGGCTACATATCCACACTATTAACACCTCAAATTATGCTAAGGGGCCCACTGTAATCATATTCAAATTTGATTGATTGGCGTGATTCTTTCAGTGCTCAATCCAAACTTGATTTTCTCGACTCCTGGGCGCTTCCGACTATTCTTAGCATCTTTTGCTCCATTTTCACAAGAATTCACCTAAAACCTGAAAAGCACAAGAAAGCACCGAAGTAACTCTGTTCAATGTGGTAAAATGTATGCTTTATGCCCTAAGATTTCACACATAAATGTGCTCATCAGATTCCCCCACGCTTGAACGTTACTTGTCCTCAAGTAAAACAAAAGAAAAACTAATCTAGAATCCAAAAAATCCTAACTTACTTTCGTAGGAATCACGGTTGCACTTAGCAAGTGCAACAAGCCTTTGAACCCCTAGGTTACCCCTAGTGGACGAGTTGTGTCTCGTGGGTGTTTGCAGTGAATATACACCCAAAATTCAATTGTAAATGAATGCTGCAAATTTTAATCATGGCATAAGTAGGACGGTGCACACAATCCCAAAAAGTGCTCAACTAAAGATCAAGGAGCCAAAGGTTCCCCCACACTTGAATTTTATCACCCCACATCAATTCAAGTAACAAGCATGCATCAAGATTAAGGGATCTCCTCATATTTTCTGAACACTAGTCACCTTCAGGTAAACCACTCATAATATCAATGGAACCAAAGACTTAGGCTTTGAGTATTTTTTACCACACTTTCTTTTCAGGCATTAAAGCAAAAGCTTTTCTTTTACAACAGCAAACTCTATTTCTGCTCCACTACTATTCTCTGAATGACATGGTGGAGCATACACCAGACACCCAAATACTTGGTAGCTTCGCTTTTTTGCATATATCCATAAAAACATTGAGACATTGATGCAAGAGTTTTTTTTTTTTAGTTTCCTTCCAAGGAATTTCTATCAAGTCACCCTGCTTCATGAGGCATAGTGCCCTGTCTAATCCCAAGGAATTCCACTATCTTTTTTGTTCCTTGTTTTTTTTTTTTTTTTTTTTTTTTTTTCATTCACTTCCACTTTCATGCCTTGCTTTGCCACAAACAAATTGGTCTCAACTACTAGCCAAAAGATCAAAAGGTCCATAAAATACATAGAGGAATCTAGCCATCAAATGAAATAACGCTCATATTTTTCAACTCAATCCCTCTCACCGAATACAAACCAACTACTATCCTTGAAAAGGGATTTTTATTATTATTTTGCATGCTAAGGCACCTAATTCCCTCTCTCTCGCTTTGCACTCAAAGAAATATATGCACAACACCAAACTACTGCCACAATCAAAATTTACCAAATAAGTAAGCTCACACACCCCCCCACACTTAATTCATGCAATGTCCTCAATGCATGCATAAAAGAAAGAATAAGGACAAGGGAGGAGATGAGGGGGCTTACCAGATATAATCAACAAAGAGGATCATGAAGAGTCATGAGCTCTACAACAAGTACTTGGGGCATCAAAAGAAATCTCAATCCATGGCCGGCAAATGTAGAAAGAGCTTTAGAACCAGCAAAAGACTTGACCATGAATTTTAGTAAAGCGAGAAATAAGATGGAAGTTAAGCACACATGAGTAATACCCAACAGTAAAATATGTCCACATAGGATAGTGAAAAATGAAAGCATTAAAACTCAGGCCATAAATCCTCCCATTCTCTCCCGTTTGCAATGTAGAACACATGTCATTATCGTAAAAACCAACCAAGAATGGATCACAATAAACATAAAAAAGATTATGAATAACCTCATCAAAATAATCATAAAAAATTGGAGGTTTACTCAAATCAATCCTAGCAATACAACTATCCGCCCTTTGCATAACTTGGTTTGCCAAATAAGGATCACGATAATATGCTTGAAAAGCATCATGACTAACATTGTCCTCCTCAATAAAATCACCAAACCTAGGAGGTTTGGACAAATCAACATGTGAGACAATGGAATCCTCAAAATAACAATTATCTGGGTTTTCCAAAGGGAGAGGGGGAGATCGAATTTCTAGGGTTTCTATGCTATCATGAACATCTGATTCTAAATCAATAAAAACATTAGGCTCACTAAAATCAAAAATTTCAGGCAGAAGGTTGACTTCCCCAGGTAGCTCATCAAACCTCGCTTCACTAACATCTTCAGGAGACTCAATCTCAACAAATAAGTCATCTTGAAAATCATCATGTTGGGGTTGACTCTCATTAACTTCAAAATGGGGTGGTTGACTTTCAATATCATTAAATTGGGGATGGGGCGGTTCATTGTAAACTAGAATCTTATAACATGGATTATGTTCAGGCTGACTAGGTAATGTACCCATTTTCTCCTCCTGTAACATGGTGATCAGTTGAGAGAGTTGCTTCTCCATTCTATTACTACTTTCTACGAAAAGAGCAACGTTCCTCTTAAGCTCACTCCTTCTGGCCTCCTCACCCATGTTTTGAAACTCAGGGGGATGTTGATACGGTGTAAAGAGAGGTGGCTCATTGAGATTCAATGGAAGGTTGGGCATTGGAGGACCAAACTGATCATGGTATTGGAAATTGGGTGGTTCAGCTTGGTTATTCCATTGATCCCATGAGAAATTGGGATGATCACTCTACCCTTGATTATAAGTGCAAAAAGAATTGTACTGAAATAGAGGACTCACATTCTCATCACCATAGCGACCCCCATAAAAATTAGGGCATCCGTCCATAACATGGATAGCCTGGGGATGAGACCAATCAAAATTTTCTGAAAGCCCATAGTTGGGTTGGGGAACAAAATTATACTGGGGTGGTGCAAAGTTGTTCTCTAACTCACTACTTTTGGCTGCCCTAGCCTGCTTAAACCTTTTCCCCAAAGTCATATGTGCCTTAGCATGGTTCCACTTTTCCTCCAAAGTCATAGGTGGAAGTATATCTCTCATTATTCCTAACTAACCACCTATCCCAAATTGAGGTCTCCCTTAGAAAAATTAAAGAAAAATAAAGGACAAGAAAAAATTCACTAAAAACATGAGGGAATAAATTGGCAATTGGTGCATTGCCCTCAAAAATTGAAACAATGGTTCCAAAGCTGTAAGGTTGTCATATAGGTTGACAGCAAGGGAACCCGTATAGTCTTCAAGAGCCACCTAAGGGTGACTCCAATTGGATTCTAATGTAGAGTGGAGGACTACTATACGTTTCTGTTTCCAAGGCACTCACTATGTCGCTTTCCTGTTATCAAAGTTGGTCACCTCCAAAGATAAGTCATATGCCATTCCACCCAACCAAGTCAAGATGCAGCGTCATAGGTAACTTAATCCTATGAGGGACACCAAAAGAGGTTGGGTTTGAGCATAAGGACTTTAGATTGAGCGTACAGTCTTTGAAACAGAAGAGACACAAGATGAGGTTTTCAAAAACTAATTTTTTTTTTTTTTTAGAAGAAAAGGTAAAATAAAATAAAGCACTTCAAATTACTTAAAAATCAAAAAAATAAAGTGGACAATAATCTCCTCGGCAACGGCACCAAAAACTTGTTTGAGTTAAAATAATACCGTAAGCGTACGGGTCAATAGTAGCTACGGGTCGAACACGAGGAGATATACGCCACTCTATTTAACTAACTTAAAAATAATGCAAAATGAACCAAATTAAAGTGCTAAATTAAGCTAATTAAACTAATGAAAATTAATGCATCCTAACTCATAAGCATCTAACAAAATTAAGGGATTAAATTGGCGTCCTAACACATGAGCATCTAACCTATCAAACTAACGCAAATTGAAAGGAATAAAAATGCAGCCATACATAATAACCACTTAAAAAGGAATAAGGGAATAAAAGTGCATCCACAAACCACAACCATATAAAAAAAATAAAAGAAATAGAGGGAGAAGAAGAAGATAGAAAGAGATAGCGGAGAGGGAGAATGAGATTAAGGGTTTAGAGAATGAGATACCTTGATGTGCTTGAACCGGATTGAACTTGCTTGCATGAATACTTGAATAAACTTACCATGGCTTCCTCTTCTAAATCTCCAAGTCTTGTCATCAACATAGGAACTTAGACTAGGAAGCTTTAAACTAAAACTATTACAACCATATTGAAGACATTTAAGCAAAACCTATTACAACCATTAAACTAGACTTATGAAATCAAAACTAAGAACTTGAAAGAACTAGACTTATGAAATCAAAACTAAGAACTTGAAAGAACTAATCTTATGAAATCAAAACAAAAAACTTGAAAGAACTAATCTTATGAAATCAAAACTAAAAACGAGAAAGACAAAAATCATAATTTAGAACAAAAAGAAGAGAAGAAATTTCACTAAAAAATTGACCTAAAAACTGAATTAAAACTAAACTAAAACTGAACTAGAACTCACTTGTTACAACCCAAAGGGCAAGGGGTATTTATAGGGGGAAGGGAGAAGAGAGAAGAGGGAAGTGGTAGGAGAAATATTCCCTAAGAAAAGAGAATATTCACTTCTCCTTCCTCCTTTACATTACTTGAATCCCAAGAAAAAAGAGAAAAATAGAAACTAAGAGAGATAAAAATCCTAGCTACATAAACCTTCTATTTTTTAAAAAGTAACTTTCTTATTCTATTCTTGTGCTTCCTTTTCTTTGTAGATATCTTCTCCAAGCAATGAGATCAAGGCATCTTTAACTTTTCAACCTTCCATAGATGAGAGAATATCTTTCAAAAGAAATCTATCCCAAGTAGAATTCTAAAGTGCCCTTGAAAAGTTGGAGAGAGAGAGCAAGGGTGATGACTAGGATTCCACTCACAATTAATGAAATATCAAATCTGTCCTTCAAAAAACGTGGAGCATTGGATGCTTATATGGGTCTCACTGTTGTATTCCTTACGAAAAATCACCCAAAATAGACCCAAATTTCGTCCAATTTGGAGTTCGGGAGCACAAGATATCTCAAGTTGAAGTTGGACTGCTCCAGAGCCTTCCAAATGGAATCTTTCGGCTGACAGAAAGATAACTTTTGATAATTTTGCTAAGGCCCCTAGAATCCGAACTTCCGCTTTACTTTGTCTCCGCCAACTTTCAATAATTATAAATAAACCCCTGTCCATGGAAACGGCCGTAACTTCTTCGTTTCAACTCGGAATCAAGTGTCGTTTGAACCGTTGCGAAACTGACTTGACGGGCTACGCATTGATACTATTAACACCTCAAAATTATGCTAAGGTTCCCACTGTAATCACATTCAAATTTGATTGATTGGCGTGATTCTTTCAGTGCTCATTCCAAACTTGATTTTCTCGACTCCTGGGCGCTTCCGACTATTCTTAGCATCTTTTGCTTCATTTTCACAAGAATTCATCTAAAACCTGAAAAGCACAAGAAAACACCAAAGTAACTCTGTCCAATGTGGTAAAATGTATGCTTTATGCCCTAAGATTTCACACATAAATGTGCTCATCAGCTTGCATCCAGGGTTCCAAACAGCTAGGCAACTGAGCATCTGGCAGTGCAGCTATGCACAGCCAGATTTCGGCTCCAAGAACAGCATATCAGACTCATGAAATTTAATAAAAATCTCAGATCTCCTATGCTCTATGCTTGCATGGCAGATCTGGAGCCATCCATAACATTTCCCAGCTATTCTAGGCTGCCAAAGAGCAGGAATCCATACAAAATACAAGAATAAAAGGAGGCAATAGGTATAGGCATGGAGATGTATACCTAAGCAGAGCTTGGGTGCCACGAAAATCAGGGCCCAGGTGTGAGAGCAGCTCCCCCCCTTCCTTCCTTCCATTCTTCCTTCTTCTTCCTCTCTTCTTTCTCTCTTCTTTCTCTTCTTTTCTCTCCCACAAATGAGCAGTGCCTAAAGCTCAAAATGAGCCTAAGGCTCATCTATTTATAGGCCCAACCCCCATTAGGGTCTATTTGGTTGTTAAGGCCCTTTTTTAAAATGTGTTTTTGGACTGTTTCTCAGTGATTTTGGGCACACAGGTGGGGTCCACAGTGAACCAAAGGTATGAGGTGGTCCCTCAGACTCCCCTCTATCTATGGAGGGTGCCCATGTCCATTATGGGTGGTCCCCATAATTTAAAATCAATTTAATCAATTGTTTTGCAAATTGGGCGATGTCTCTGGGCCTTGTCTACATCGTCCAGAGATTCCAGCAAGACTGAATCTCAGTGGGGCTTGCACAGGGGTTTGACCCTTGGTCAGGGCATTGTCCCCACATGCCATTTAGAGGTTTTTACACTTTTTTCCAGAAGTGGGTCCCATTGTTATGGGGAGGAGAGAGATTACCTGGAGTCCAGGCCATACATAATGCTATGAGCTGTGCAGCCGCAAGGGTCAGTGATCCACCTACTGACAGGCATGTAGGCTGATCCACACAGGGTTTCTTCATTAATCCAAATCACTGGAGTGATACACCACAGTGTTCTTGGTTGCCTGATCTGGGGTTCCTGTCCTTCAATCAAATGTTCTTGGTGAGGTTTCAGCTTTTCATCATTTGTCTTCCACTTACCTTGAGTTTGACAAATCACGATCGACTAATTCCCATAGATTCTCAACTTCTTGATCTCTAATGTCATGGTGGCTGATGAGTAAGTTTATGTGTGAAATTATCTGACTTAATTCTGCATTTTTATCTACTTAGAATAGAGCTATTCGGGTACTTTTCTATATTTTCAAAGCACAGAGGTATTTTCGACATATTAGAAATATTGGACGACAAGTGCACTTTCAGAGCCTAAATTGAGAAAATCAAGTTGGAGGAGTTCAATGCTACACAAGCCCGGCCCAATGAAAACCTCTTGTATTTTCGAGTTCGGGGGTGGTCCCCACCTAGCTCCACTGAAGTTGGTCCCAAGGGCATAACCATAATTTCAAAAAATTGGGAAATTTTCAGAAGATATTTGATATTGGGCTCATATTGTCCGGAATATTAATTGGAGCAACTTTAATTCTTGGATTGGGTCCATCCGGATCCATTATGGAAAGATATTTCAAAAAGAGATTTATGACTCTCCCATCCACTTTTCAATTCATTTTTCTATTTATTTTATGGGTGGAAGTTCTCTATGCAGCAGTGCAGGCTACGCCCAGACACATGGGCTGCCCAATCAAGGGGTAGGTTGGTCATTTCGTCCACCCTCATGTGTCTGGGTGCAGACTGCGCTGCTGCACAGAGAACATTTGGCCTTTTTTTATTTTATTTTGTTTGTCCCAAATCTCTTCCCTATCACCCTTCTACGATTCCCATCTCTCCTACTTCTCTCAATTCTATTTTCTCTCTCCTATTTCTTCCCACTTTCCTAAAATCCCTCTTCTCTCACATGCTGCTCACATCTCTCTCCCATCTCCCCACGGCTCTACATCCTATTATCCCCTAAAATCCCACCATATCTCTCTCCCACGGCTTCCCCAACTATTAAAATTCTCTTTCCTATCTGCCCCCCTAATACCTCTCTCTCATTCCTTTTAAACTCTTCCACATTATCTCTATCCAATATCTCCAAAACCCACATACGCCCTCTCCTCTCCACCGAATTGGTACTCCTCCTCTATATATGTTGGTAGAAACGTGAGAAGGGGTACTGGTTGTCTCTCTCTCTCTCTCTCTCTCTCTCTCTCTCTTTTGGCTTCTAGTTCTTGGCTGTTTTTCTTTTGGGTTGTTGAACAAATTCGAAGTGGCTGCTGGTTGCAGTTCGATCTCCATCACCATTCCTCTTCAATCGTCATCATCACCTGCGTTGTCCATGCTATGAGGAATTTATGCAGCTCGTTGTCTCATAGCGCCATGAACGGCTAAGTATTCTCTAACTTTAGGTGTAGATGAACCAATGGTAGTTATTATTTAAAATTCTGGTTTGCATTCTTAATTGCTTGATGTTGAGACCCCCCCATCCCTATTTAGATGATTTTAATTGATGTATTTAGTTGAGGAATTTTGTTTCTGTGATTCAATATTTTTTTGTCATTCAAGCAATAGTATTTTGTTCTTATGTGGTTGTACCGATGATGGATTATAGCTGAACGAACTAAGCGTACCAAGCCCTATAGCAAAGGACGATAGTACTCGTCAAGATAGTCCATACCTTGGAAAAACCCTACATTCTGTGGTGTTATTAGTCCTATTATAATAAACCGAAGCATGCAACCGAATTGAACAATAACCCATTGGGGATTCGAACCCTAAAGATAGTCTTCTCCTGTATTTGCATATCGTTGTTAGCTTAGATTCGTTTCTTTCGTTTGTAGTTTAAAATCATATTTATTGCATTTTAGTTTTCATCACTTTCATCTAATCATCTTAATAGTTTAGCCTTCCAGTCCTTGTAGATCGACCTCTTACTTGCTACTTGCTAGATTAATTTAGGGTTTTATTTTTGACAGGTTTATGACACGATCAAATTTTGGCGCTGTTGCCGGGGAACTGAAGCACGGTTGCTAAGATTGATTGAGTTGTTTTGTACTTTGTTTTAGTTTTAATTTTATAATTTCAAAATTTTTATTTTTATTTTTAATCTCTTTATTAGGTTAATTTTAGTATACCTAACGTTCTCTTTGTTCGTGCAGGAAGTTAAGTAGATCGAGTAAGGACAAGCTGTCCGTTTGGTTTACTTTTAATTCCTAGACTTTATGTAATTAGGGTGATTTTATGTACTATTTTTAATTCCAGCATTAGATTGGGTGTTTAGGTTTAATTTTAATTCCCCCAGCCCCATAAGATCATATGTGTAACCGTTCATCGAGGGCAGCACATGGAATTGCACAACCACCAACACCAGGTAAGTATTTTCGTTAGTTTTAAATTATTATTTTTTTTTAATTTTTTTACTTTTTTTACTTCTAATTTTTATTTTTATTAAGTGTTTTTATTAGTTATCACATTTTAATTTACTAGTTTTAATTTTTTTTTAATTAGCATGTTCAACCTGTGTTGTGTTTTATGCATGGTCGGCGTTCTTTGCAACCCAACATGACTTCCCTTGACCTAGAAATGGAGCGATCTGTGGCTAGACCTAAGGATGAGGATAATAATAATAAAATGGGTGACGAAAACCAGCCAAGAAGGCCGCTGAGTGAGCACTTCACTCCAACTGCCTATACCCCTGCGTCTTGTATTCAGTTGCCTGCCATTCAAGCCGCTCAATATGAGATCAAGTCCAGCATCATATAGATGCTACCATCCTATTATGGACTTGCTAATGAGGAGCCTTACAAGCATCTTGATGAGTTCTTAGAGGTATGCTCTACATCAAAATCCAAAACTTCTCTGAAGATGCCTTAAAGTTGCTTCTGTTCCCATTTTCCTTAAAGGACAAAGCCAAACACTGGCTTCATTCCCTAGATTCGGTTAGGATTTCTACATGGGCGGAAATGCAGTAGGAATTTCTGAAAAAATTCTTCCCCATTGGCCAGACTAAGAGGCTTAGGAGAGCCATTACTAGTTTCTCCCAATTAGAGGGCGAACAATTTCATGAAGTGTGGGAAAGACTTAAGGAATTACTTTGGAAGTGCCCCCACCACGCTATCTCGAAATGGCAATTAGCCCAGTGTTCTTATGATGCTCTCCATGACCGATATAGGCAGATGGTGGACTCCTCTTGTGGAGGAACATTTATGCACAAGAATGAGACCAAAGCATGGGATCTTTTTGAAACTCTTAGTGAGAATTCCCAGCATCACGCTTCGGCCTCTCGGACTGAGATTCCACACACAGGGCAACCAAAGAAGGGTGGTCTCTATGAGACCAATCCAACTGTAGAGATGAATGCTAAGGTTAATATGTTGTCCAAGAAATTGGACTATCTGATGTCCATACGATAGCATCCTATGTCCCCTTTCCCAATGAGTTTCCTTCCACCAAATCAGACGGAAGCCTGTGCCCTATGTGCTAGCCCTAGTCACTCTCTTTTCTTTCTTTTCTTTCCTCTCCCTTCCCCAACGATTTGAACAGTAGCCAAGGGTTTAAAATGAACCCAAGGTACTGGTATTTATAGCCCAGCCCATGACTAGGGCATGTTTGGCTGCTAAGGCCTGTTTCCAAAATGCATTTTTGACTGCATTCTCAGCCATTCTGGGCACTCAGGTGGGGTACACAGTGATTAAAGGGTATGAGGTGGTCCCTCAGACTCCCCTCAACCTATGGAGGGTGCCCATGTCCAATATGGGTGGTCCCCACAGATTAAATCATTAAAATAATGTAGTTTTGTTCTTTGGGCGATGCCTCTGGGTGATGTCTGCATCGCCCAGAGAATTCAGCAAGGTTGAATCTCTGTGGGCTTGCACAGGGGTTTGACCCAGGGTCAGGGCCTTGTACCCACATGTCATTTACGGTCTTTTGCACACATTTCTAGGTGTGGGTCCCATATTTATGAAGAGGAGAGAGAATACCTAGAGTCCAAGCAGTACATTATGCTGTGGGCCATACAACTGCAGGGATCAACTGTCCACCTTCTGACAGGTATGTAGGAAGACATGCATAGGGTTTCTTCATCAAATTCAATCACTGGAGTGATACTCCACAGTGTGCTTGGATGCCATGTCAGGGGTTCCTGTCCTTCAATCAAGATTCCAGTTAGTCAGGGGCAGGGTTTGACAACAACACAGTCCCAAGCATGGTTCTAGTGCACGGTATTCTATCAGGTATCGATCACTTGCAAAATTGATACGATACCGATACGGTATCAAAATAGATTGGACATATTAGACAAAATTACCCCTGAATCTCCTTAATAATGTGTTTTTTGACCATTTTACCCCTTGTGATGATACGGTATCGGCACAATATCTGGATCGCCTACATGCAAAACAATACCAATACTTAGACCCATGGTCCCAAGTAGAGAGGGGCACAAGGGGTTAGGGGGAAAAATGGCCAATAAGAAATGGGGGGATACACCAAAAAAAGGGGGTAGATGGGGGGGGGGAGAAACAACCATCATAGAAAAGCTGATGATACAACAAAACTAGGGGAAAATAAGGTCCCACAAAGAGGTAAGATGCCTAATTTTACAAGTATCAGGACAACAACACATTTGTGAAGAATTTTATTTCTAATCTTGAAAAAAATAGTCACAGATCTACTCGATAGTATGCGAATAAGAAGTCCATCTTCTTTTATTTATTTCTAACTTATATGGATAAATATTAACCACCTATGAACAGCTGCCATTTGGCATGAGGACATTTGTTGAGTATCCTATTTGATTTGCAAGATCTACCACATTTCGTATGATACCTTCTTATTCTTGAAGACCGGGAAGTTCCACCATAGTCAGACTTCCCTCTAGGACTTTCTGTGATCATCTTCTTCCATCATAGTATCCCATCAGCATTCGCCTTCCTTACGAAGACAACCAACCATCGTGGGATTCGGAACACCGCCTCCTAAAAGGTATCCATTTATCACCCTATAAATACAGAGGCAAACCTCCAAGTATGGGATGGAACTACTTTTTCACCTTCTTAAACCATTACTCTGCAATTCGTATTGTTTCCTTGAGAACTAACTTAGGCATCGTATAGTCCCCCGGAGTCCCCATCTGGTGCTCTCTTGTCCTCTTTGTTTCTTGAATCTACAGGGATGCTCGTCCACATCATCTTGGTCAATTTTCGGACGGAATAGTTGGCATCGTTTGTGGGAAACGACTACAGAGTAATCGATGTAAGCCAAGCACCATGGTTAGAACCAGGGCCACTATTTCCTCTTACCCTGATTCCCCAGAATGTGGGATCAGTTTTCTTGCACTCCTTGCCCTATCGGGGACAATTGCGGCAAACCCTGATGGAGGGGCTAATGATCCAAGGGCAGTCAACAAAAAAATGTACCGCCCATAGGCGCCCCTGCAATCATCGCACAACTCAATGAGATCCAGATATAAATACAAGGGTTAGTTGATCTACCTCAAAATATTGTTCAAGCAATTAGTTAGATCCTTAAGTAAGCCAATCGCCTTCAAAACGAACAGTTAGCTGTGGGGGACAATCTCGACAGAACATAGTAGCAGGACAAGTTCTACTAGCTCTGATAGAAAATGACGGAGTCGTGTAGCTCATTGTTCTCAGAGAGACAAAGCAATAAGCCCTTCAAAAGTCCAAGGTGCAAGGAAAGAATTGCCTCAGATGGGTTCAATTGTGAGCAAGCAAGTCAAGAACGACACAAATGTAGTCCTCACCGAGTTGATCCACCTCGAAGAACTAGGCATCCTCGTCACCAAGGTGATAACCAGGGCCTAGTTCGGGAGCTTAATGACAAATGTAGAAAGTCATACTGAATCATACCAGAGTGGATGACCTCGACTTCCAAATCAAAGTGTGTTATCTGATGCAATCATAGCAACACTGCTTCCCTCCGAGTTCAAGCCACCAACTTTCAAAATGTATAACAAGACTGGAGACCCAGATTATCACCTGGATTACTTTTAGTGTAAAACTCGCGCATGAAAACAGGGGTAATGGACTTTTTACTATTACCGTAGATCCTGAGCCGGTGGCCAGCTGAGAATCTTGATTTTTTATGCACAATCACTTGATTTTGATTTGAGTTAATGATCTTAAAAGATAGTTGATGCTTTTATAAGTTGGTCGATGTGATAAATGCATGATTGTAATAAGGGATTATCCAGTGTATTGGCAATGTAGTTAAAATTGAGTTAAATATTATTTTTTTATAGACTTGGTAAACAAATTAACAATTGTCTTAGTGGTTGTGACTACATATGGGTGTGATGTCTAAGGTTCAAGAAAGTTTATATACATTGAAAATGATTCTATATTTAAGAACTTTATTTTCATTCCTAGTCTTTGGTGGGCCTCACTTTTAACTAACTACTAAAGTGGATGAAGTGTTAAGCATGCAAGAGAGGGGGAGAAAGAAAGAGAGTTAGATAAGAAGAAGGAATAGAGAGAGAATAGTTCGAGCGATAGAGAGAAAGAAGGAGATAAAGAGAGGGAGTTAGAGTGAAAGAAGAAAAGAAGAGACAGAGAGAGAAACAAGCTATTTGAGGTAAGTACTTCCATCCTAAGTCATAAGACCAAATTACAGTATGCATGTCATTAAAATTAATATATAGACAGAGTTTATCCGTTAATGGGAGATTGATTGTGCCTCCATGTAGACCTAGACTTTTGATGTTAATTTTTTAGAGAACATGGATGGCATGTATAAGAATGTCTTTGGTAATTTTGGACTTGTTTTGAGCTCATTTAATAGGGTAATAAAATACCAGAACTCGATTGATGTACTGGAATCACAGATTAGAACCCGATTTTGAGAAAATTAGACTTGGACTTATACATAGAGTTTTAATGTGAAATTTGGAGGCTATGATCCTTTTGAATGTATATTAGCATTTTGAGTTTGTTTGATAAGGTAGTAAAATATCAGAACTCGAACTGATGTATTAGGATCACCGACTAGAATCCAAAAATTAAAACTGGACTTATACATAGAATTTTAATGTGAAATTTTGAGGGTGTGATCCTTTTCGAATTTATATTATCTCATAAAAAATTTTGGAATGTTTTGAAATTAGAAGGTATGGATTCTGATATCATCTTATCATTGTGTACAGAAATATTGATTATGGACACTGTACTTTAGGGGACTAGATCATAGTTGGAAAATCAGGTTTTGACTCGGGCGAGTCACCCAAGTCGAGTAAAAAAAAATCACAAAACCTGGTCAAGAGTCATGTAGACTCGTCAGGCTTAGAAAATGACCAGACTCGGTCCTGGTCAGTCGGATTCTCCCTTGAATCGGTAATTGTGACCGAGTCAAGAAAAAATCACCGAGTTGGGTCATTTATCTCCCTCTTTTGGTTCTCTTGAATCGGTACTTTTGTTTGAGTTGGGTCACTAGAGCTGTTGTTTTGCTTTGGAACTTCATCATCTTTAAGAGTTTTCAAATTTCATGATTGAGAATTTCAGAGAGAGAAAGTGAGAGTGCCATGGTTCTTTTGTGTCATACTTGGAAAAAAAGCTCCACAATTACTTTAGATGCTAAAAATCACCAACCAGAGGGTGTTTCTGAAGGAGAACTCGAATCGTATTAGAGCTCTAGTTGGCAACGCTATGGTTAGTGTCGATGGAGACCATCGATATCTTGCTGAAATTGAAGAATGTCTTGAGTTGCAGTCAATTGATCTGGTCAAGTTCAAGGAGAATGGTATTAGGGTTAACAACCCTAATGTTCTCACCGAAGACAATGATGGTTCAGCTATTGTAATGACTAACCCTATGTTATGCAAGGAGTGGGTTATGGGTCAAAGGGAATTAATTACAAAATAACTAAGAAGGTGAAGAGTGGGTTATACATCCAAGAGATTTAATTACAAAAATTAACTATATTAACTAGGAAGGTGGGGAGTGGATTCATTATTTGAGGAGTCAGTTAGGGGTTAAAACTTCAAAGAGGTGATTACAAATTATCTGTGAAAGCATGGTTTGTTCCAAAAATTTTCATTTGGGTTATTATTAATATTTATTGTTATTGATAAATAAATAAATGTGATTCATCTTGACTAGGTTCGACCAAGCCGAGTCACCAGATTTTTTGAAAGACGAGTCAAGTCTAAAAAACTGGATTAGATACCCAACCTAGGAGCTGGTTCTGAGTCAAAATTTTTTAAGGATATTAATTTTATGTGTCTAGTTTAATTATAAACAGTTTGGAGGTATTTTGGATTCGAAAACTATTATTTCATATTTAATGGTTTCAGTGTGCAGATTTTGGTAGAATCTATGTATTGAACTTGTGGGTTATATTTCATTAAGAATGACTTAGAATTTGAAACTAAAATTTAGAGGTATTTCAATGTGTATAATGATATTATTAAAAAAATTGAAAATATTTTTAATATCAAAAGAGGTATTTTTATATTGATTCCATTCGTCATGTAGATTCTACCAGAGTTTTGTTGGAAGAGTATATGAGGACTTTTAGAGGAGGAAGTGCATTTGATTTTATAGGAATATATTAGATAATATCCTAATAGTGGATACATGTATATAAACATATGTATCTGAGGTTGTTGTACCTTAGACGATAATAGAATCACTATTTTGGGTGATATCGATATGAGTGAGACTAACAGAACCCTATATTGTTTTATATAGATCTCTCCTTTGATACTAAAATAGCATGAATGATTTGGAATATGATTTATTTCATTATCGAAAGAATGTATAAATATTTTATAACTTAATGAGACTCAATGGTTTTCATGGATTTATATAGATGAACTATTACTGTTGGATTACGACCCTTCCAACAAGGGGTTAAGTGTTGGGGTGAAATGTTGGGCACAGGAGTGAGACGTGAGCAACATTTTAGGACTTTTTGCGGTTCCGAGAGCCAAGAGCTTGATGTTCGCATTTTTATTTCGGTGGGGTAAGAGAACTGGAGGGTGAGGTAAGAGCATACATTTAAGGAGCATGGTTTTTCCTCCATAAGAGCCCATTACCAACCCTGTGAGCCAAAAGCCTGAGTTCTCTTCCCAATAATTGTGTTTTATGACATGATATGTGATCTTTGACAGTACAACAATATGGACCTTACTAAAATGAATAGTGGAACTATTTTTATTTTTGTAACTTCTAAAATTTTTAGTATGACTTGAACGATTTGAAATGCGTTCAATTTATGTATATGAAACTGCATATCAAACATGTTTTGAAATATTTTCTAATATTAAAAAGTTCATATGATTTATTGATATTACAATTTTATTTTCCTATACTCATTAAGCTTTTCCAAGCTTACCCTTTTACTAATCTTCTAGATGATGTTGAGCAAAAATCTTGTCAGTGAGAGGAGGGCATTGTGGTCATTGAAGGGAATGATTTTCAGATTGAGGATGTTTGATCTTTTCACTTTAGTGTCTTGTAGTTGGAACCATTGTAGATGACTTTGGTTTTTTATTTAGATACATTGATTTATTTAAGGATTTGAATAATTGAGATGGAATTGAGATTACTTTTGTAATATCACACAATTCTGTGATGTTATTTTGATGTATTTTATTTGATTTATGAGAATAAATTGAATTTATTAATATTTTAATAAAATACTTATGATTATTTTATTATTTATTTGATTATTTTATCGAGCATATCTTGGAGATATTATTAAGTATATTGTTTTATTTGACATAGATTATATTGGTTTAATTGAATCAAACATATGATTTATTTGAGAATTTGATTGGTATGAGTTCAATTTATGTTATAGGTTCAACCCATAGAGTTGATTCAAGTAGTTCATTTTGATTCAATTTAAGTGACTTGGGCATTTTTGGAAAAGAAAGAGTTAGGTAAGGTTGCATGGAATTTTTTGGTTCATTAGTTAGTGGAATATGGAATCTAGGTAGGGTATTTTTGAAAGTTTACTTCGATTGAAGAGAAATTATAAAATTTACTATGGGATCAAAACTCTAAGTAAAAGGAAATGATATTAAGGAATTCTTCATTGTTACTTTCAACATTTGAGGAAAAATCTGAGAAGTAGAGAAGAGGAAGAAACTGAAATTTTGGGGATATCAATAAGGAGAGGCTACATGTTGAGAATCAAGGTTTATTTGTGGTATGGAAATGATGTTGGAACTATGATTGAGGTTTTCATTCAACTAATTTCAAGCTAAGTGATTGTAAAGGAAGAATTTGAGAAAAGAACTTGAGGTTTGAAAGCTAGGATTTCTCAGGTAAGACTTTGAGTGTGAGTTTAATAGTTTCATTGCTTATTTTCAAGTGTTACATGAATGAATGAGGTCATATAAACACTAATATTTTAAAATATTATTGTGTATGTATGTAAACCCAAGTACTGAAGAGCCATTGAGGAAGGATTTGAGCAATGGTTGAGAGTTTCATCAAGAACCAGTGAGTTGAGGTAAGATTTGTTATTGAAACCCTCAATTGATTTGTGTATTTGAATCTAGATGATTAAAATTAAGTTTTTATTTTAATGACTTTCGTGCATAGGTTATGAGGTTTATGAATGGAATCAAGAAGGGGTGAGAACCCCATTAAAAGCTGGATTTTCTTATTTGGTAGACTGACCACTGTTCAGTCCGAACAACATATCGTCCTCTCATTTTAAATCCAACTGACCTGATTCTAGTGGGGTTTGAAATTAAACTCTTGTATCTTCATTTTTTTTATAGAAATAACTTTTTTCTAATTCTGCTCGAAAAAGGGTCAAAACCCCCCCATCGAAAAATCTGAGAGTTGAGGAAAGAGTGTTTGCAAAGCGGTGAGCCGGTTCCTAGGAATCCATATCTGTTGCTAATCGGCAAGCCAGATCCTCAATCGATGTCCTTCGATTGCTCTCGGAAAGAAATCCGGTGAGCCGGATCTCAAGAATTTGGATCCGGATTATGCTGTGAAGCTGATTTTTTATTTGTTTTTGTGATTTTTAGTGATTTTTCCCTCCCAAATGTGATTCTAAGATTATTCCAAGGTGAATTGGTCTCAAAAGGATTATAGGTAAGTGGGACCTACCTAGTCTATGGTTATAGTGTGTGTATTGAATGAATGTCGAATGAATTACTATATGTGTTACTTGGTAAATAAACGTTATAAATGAATGAACTCGTTATGAATTATTATGATTCACCCCGTGTTTTGAATGTGATGTTACTTGAATGAATGATTGTATATTATAAATGAATATGTATGTTCACTTACATATTGTAAAAGGAAAGAATGATGTATATGAAATGTTTCAAAATTTATAAGAAAAAAAATTATGAAATAAAAGACATATGCCGACAAATATTGAAGCTAATATAAGACCCGACATGTATGACTGATGCTACTCTGATACTAATGGTTCTTCAGCACGTATGACTGATGGCACTTTGGTATTAATGGTGCTTCGACACATATGACTGAGGATACTTCGATATCAAGACTGGTGCTTAGTATGGCGTTGAGGCTAATGGAATGAAAAGTGGAAAGATATGAAGTGAAAAGACTGATATATGGAATGTAACTTAAATATTTACTTGGGTATGACTGAAATGATTGTTAACACGTAATGACTGTTGCATTTTGATGATGAATGAAAGTACCTTCAAATGCTATTTTTCTTGTATTGATATATGAATATATTGTAGTATGACTATGTAGGTTCTATTTATTGGGCTTTTAAGCTCACCCATTATTAAGTGATATTTTTCAAATCATGGAAGTAAGGACACAAGAAAATGTGTTGTGGATCTTGATATAACTTGGCTAGTAGGTTCGAGACTTGGAAGATTTCTTTTTTACTGACTTTTGAAGGTCGTTATTTATAGACCTTGTATATATGTTATGTTGATATAAAAGAAACAGTAATGTATGATTTTAAAGGACGGTCTAAGTTTTTGTTAGTTGCCATCAGTTCACCACTTAAGGTTCATGTTTCTGCATATGTTATTAAAAAAACTCTGATGTTATGACTGTTTAATGCATGGAATCTGTGGGTAGTTATACCCATTCTTAGCTGATATAAATATTAAGTTAAAATATGGTATGTTATGTTATCCCTTGCATGGTCCCAGACTAATCTAGTATCATATGCCCCATTGGGTTTGTGTGTTTGGGGGTGTAACAAATCTTAGTATTAGAGTAGAGTGAAAGGAGATTTTTTAAACTATGGACTTGATGGCATAGGACTGTTAGAGTTTTAGTACTCTAAGTTTGATGTATAGGTTCTTGATATAGTTTTGAAGTTAGGTTATTTTAGTGGCCAGATTATCATGCCACTGAAGAGGAGGACAAGAAGTCAACCTCTTGAGGTTCAGCCTGATGTGCCATCTACCAGCTATATAGTGCCACCAGAACTGTGAGAAATTCTGGGGGCTATTTGCTCTATAGCAGAAGCCATACAATGTCAGGTAGGGCTACAATAGGGTCGGGTTGGGCCAGGCTTTTTAAAACCCCAACCATGAGTCCCCTTAGCTTGGCCCAAGCCCATCTCGACCCTGCAGCTCAAGGCTAGAAAAATCCAACCCTGACCCGCCCTCAGGGTCGGGCCGGGTTGACCCTAATTGGCTCTATCTATGGGGAGGGGGAAGGGAGAGATGTAGGGGTTGGGCCAAGCTAGGGAGAAGAAGAAAGAACATGGAGAAGAAGAAGAAGCAAGTAGGAATAAGAAAGAATAGGGAGAAAAAGAAGAAAAGTCGGGCTAGGCAGGGTCTCTCAGCCCATGCCCTGTTTAGGCTCATGAGGTCTAGGACGGGCTCGGTTTGTCAGGGCTAAACTTGCACCCCTAACATCAGGTTGACCAACTAGGGCAATCTAGTGAAAGTGGAAGTGGATCTCAGCAATCTGTAGTAAAGGAAAGTGATGTGAGAGTCTTAATGGACTTCAAGAAATTGCAACCCTCTGTCTTTAAGGGCACGAGCAAGGATCCAACCATTGTAACAGAATGGATCCGAGGGTTGGAGAAGATCTTTGGTGCGTTGAAGTGTACTGATGCACAAAAGGTGGAATGTGTATCATTTATGATGCAAGGAGAAACAGACCAGTGGTGGCAAATGAAAAAGCCTATACTGGAGAATGGAGGAAAGCAGATTACATGGGAGGGGTTCAAGATAACCTTTGACAAAAAATATTTCCCTCCATGTATAAAGCAGAAGAAAGTGAGTGAGTTCATGTAATTGATGCAAGAAAGCCATATGGTCATGGCTTATGAGAGAAAATATAAGGAACTGTCTAAGTATGTGCCTCATATTGTGCGCACGGAAGAGTTGAGAGCTTGACACTTTAAGAAAGGCCTAAGATCCAATAAAAGGAAGATGATGTCTACCCTTCAAATGGGTAGAAATGTTGAGGTGGTGCATAAAGCACAGATTTACGAGTCAGCAGGGAAGGACACTGCTAGGGAAGAAAGTGAAGAACCCAAGAAGTTCAAGAATGGGAGTTTTAAGGGAAAAGGGAAGAAGTTTCAAGACCAGAAGTGTCAAACCCTACCCCTGACTGACTGGAATTTTGATTGAAGGACAGGAACCCCTGACATGGCATCCAAGCACACTGTGGAGTATCACCCCAGTGATTGAATTTAATGGAGAACCCCCAAGGATGTCATCCTACATACCTGTCAGAAGATGGATTGCAGACCCATGCAGTTGCACTGCCCATAGCATAATGTACTGCTTGGACTCCAGGTACTCTTTCTCCTCTCCATGAATGTGGGTCCCACACTTGAAAATAGGTGTAAAAGGCCTTGAGTGAGATGTGGGTGCAAGGCCCTAAGCCTGGGTCAAACCCCTGTGCAAGCCCATGAAGAATCAGCCTTGCTGAAATCTTTGGGTGATGCACTGGGCGATGCAGCCATCACCTAGAGACATCGCCCAAAGTGGAAAAATGTAATATTTTAATGATCAGATGTGTGGGGACCACCCATATTGGACATGGGCACCCCCCATAGGTTGAGGGGAGTCTGGGGGACCACCTCATACCCTTGGACCCCTGTGGACCCCACCTGAGTGCCCAGAATGGCAGAGAATCAGGTTAAAAACACATTCTCAAGGGGCTTAGACAGCCAAACAGGCCTCAGTATGAGGCTGTCCTATAAATAGGGGTGCCTTAGGCTCATTTTAGAGCTTTGGTTACTGTTGTAATCATGGAGAGAAGGAGAAGAAAGAAAAGAGAGAAAAGAGAAGGAGAAGAAGAAGGAAAGAGAAGGAGAAGGAGGAGAAGACCTCACCTTGGCTCGAATCTACCCCAGCATCCCTCCTCAGCTTGGTTCAGGTATAAATCTGAACTTATACCAACTGCTGTGATGCTGCTACTAATTTTCTCCATGATTCTCTGGTGTTTTGATGCTTTTCTGGCCATTGGTAGCCCAAAACAGCTGGGGGCTGCCATGAACCATCTCAGATCCAACATGCAAGCATGGTGCATGAAGGATCTGAGCATTTTGACCCTGTTTTATTGGCTATTCTTCACCTGAGACCGAAACCTAGGCTGTGCCAGACTGCACTGCATTGTTACACCAAGAACATGCAGTCTGGGCTCAGATCTGTGTGCCCTGGCTGCATGCAGCCTAGCCCTGAGCTGTAACAGCCTTGGATCACTATATTATACATGAATTAACCTTTGCATGCAGCCAAATCCATGGTCTGCAGCTGAAGATATGCTGGGTTACTATTCACTGGGCTGTCTGGGCAGCTCCTGGCAGCCAAGTGGTGGGCCCAGGTGAAAATCCATGAAGACCACTGCAAAGTACACCCCTGGGGGTCCATGATGACCTAACATGCATGGGGGGATGATAAGAGCACTGCCCATGGTCAAAAACCTAGGAATCTCAGCCTGTTCACATTGTATGCAGGCTCTGGGCGATGCAGACATCACCCAAAGACATCGCCCAGTGAATGAAAATTGGCAGTTTTGCTGATCTGACTTGGGGATCTTCACCCATGGACCATAAATCAGTGTAGGGAGGTGGTAAATGAACAAAATACCCCTCCCCACATCTGTCCACATGTATGAATACCTTGGGTACCCAAATAGACCTCGCAGGGCTTGGAAACCTTGTCTGTGTTGGTCCTGCAGCACTGCTAAGTTGGAATCAGTGTTGTGTGGTTATTTGGACCTAGAACCATGTACTACTATGGTAAATGACCATTCTGCCCCTAAGTCACAATCTTTGGATGATGCACCAGGACATAGGCCTAAGGCCCAGTGCAAGGCCCAGAGAATTCCAAGTGATGTTCAATTGTGCACCGAGTTAACCCAGGACATCCAAAAATAGTTTGGAATAGTAAATAACGTATTTCTGATTTATATCTAGGGTTTGATCCTGCGCTCGAGGCCTACAGCCAGACTGCAGCCAGAACTGAAACTACAACTGAATTCCTAGAACTAGACCCAGGTGAGTGAAATAGTATCGTGTATGTACGTGTAACAGTATTATTATTCCGGAAACTAAATTCTTCAATTATATTGCTTATTACTTAATTAAATTCAATTTCTCAAATATTACACATCGTGTGACTATTGATCAATTCTGCTTGAATATATCATGATGATTGTGAATGATAGACTAGATGCCGTAGTCGGCTTGGAAATGAGGCCTGTGGTAGCCCATATTATAGGGTACGGGTGACACTGCCTGACTCATACGATGCCATATAGACATGGGGGTAGAGTTTCATTACCCGTGCTATGCACCCTTGCCAATAGGGGTTAAGGTGTTGGATGACTGTGAGGACTACCGTAAAACCTCGGGCGTTTACACCGGGAAGCCTCAGCTCAGCTGGGATGCCCCAGGGCAAATATGCTAGGAAGCCTCAAGCTACATGCTTGGGAAGCACCAATAGGTGAATCATGGCTATATGCCAAACAAATTTTATGCACCGATAAGGTGAATTGATATTAAGTCGGTTACCTCACATGTTTAATCTAGAGGGCCGATTGGGCTGACCTAGGTAGGGAGATGCTGGAGACGGCTGGTTCTCTCTGACAACTCAATGGGTGTATCGCGGGAAAGGGTAACCAAGCCCACACCAGGGATACATGTATTGGGGATTGTAGTAGGACTAACCTGACTTAGTTGTATTGTTAGGTGGCTAATAATTAATCTGGACTTGCATATCATGTAGGATCATGTGGATTGTGGTTGCATATGCATGCATGATGATATGTTTTACTCATGGGTTCAGTGGGGCTCACACTCTGTTATATATGTTTTCTATTAGATGATTCTGCAGGTGGATGCCGCTGTGGCATGGAGGCTCATTACGAGGAGGAGAGCCCTTGTGATTATGATGATATTGGTGTGGACCTCGACGGAGGTTGTACCGATGATGCAAGCATTCTTAGTGGTTATTGATGAAGACCAGTGAGGGGTGCTCTTGATGCTTTTTGTCTTGGGGACTCCATTTTATTTTTGATAGGAGTTTATCCCTGTTCCTATTTCTTGTTTAGGTTCTTCTTTTCTTTTTGGGGTTAAGTTCTCTCGCCCTGTATATATATGTACTTTCTTTTCGCTTATGTATATGTCAGCTTCACTTTTCAGTTTGTGGGTTATACTGGGGACTGTATCAAACTTACATATGTATATATATATCATAAACATTTCCCGTATCGCTACGCTTTCTTTCTCTCTGTTTATAATAATTGTAGATTATCTGCAGCACTCTGATCTTACTTATAGTAATGTGGCGAATGTGAATCCGTGAATGTATTAACTACTTCTAGATCCGTGGGATTTGGCGGATTGCCGTTAAGCAATTTGGGTCACCTACCTAATCCTCCCAGGGGGTGGTTTGGGGTGTGACAAGAAGCCTATTGTTAGCTGCCCCAGGTGTGGCAAGAATCATTGTGGTGAATGTTTACAAGGGACTTACATTTGCTTTAAGTGTAAGGAGCAAGGACATATGACCAAGTGCTACCCACTACTGAATGTACAACAAAAGTAGCCTTTTCAAGGCGAAGGCAACCAAAGAGGGCAAGGAAGGAAAGAAGTTGTTGATGGTCAGAAGTATAAGTTACTTGGAAGGGTGTATGCCATAGCACAGAAGGATGCTGAGGCTACACTGACAGTAGTTGCAGGTATACCTAAGACCCTATGATTGAATGTTATGTATGACTGAATATTTTGTTAATGTATGAATGAGGTGATTTAGATGATGAAAATGAAATGTATGTCTAAAGTAGTATTTATGACTGATTGATAGGTATTTTTAATGTGTTTGAACAATTTGAATATGTATTGTTTGACCTTAGTTCTACACTCTTGTTTGCGGCTGCACAATACCCTGAGTTTGTTCAGGAACAGGTACAAGTGGCTCAAAGTTTCCCTAAATCGGGTAATGATCCATTTTCCAATACCTATAACCCTGGATGACAAAACCACCCGAACTTTTCATGGAGGAACTCAGTGCCTAATAATCTTTCAAATCCACCATATAGACCACCATTTAATGTTCAAACCAATGCCTATATGGGTGGACAGCCACCATATCATCAACCCCAACAAAATCAACCCTTTGAGGAAAAGGTGCTAAAAGCACTAAGTGGACTCGAGCAGAACACATAGCTGCTACACTCACATACTTAGTCCATTAATAAGCTAGAGAACCAACTGGGTCAGCTAGCCGATGCTATAAGTAGGAGGGAGGCTGGCCAATTGCCGAGTTAGCCAATAGGTAACCCAAATAGTCCAATGAGTTTGAGGAAAGAACAGGTCCAATCGGTCATAGTCCTGAGGAGTGGTAAAAGGGTGGAAAAACCTGATGCAACCTTAGCCACTAATGGGACGTTGCCTACTAAGTCTCAAAGCCAGGGAGAGGCTGAGTCAACCCTTGAGAATTCTGATGGTGGTGTAGAAACACATGAGTCCATTACTGAAACACCACCTGTGGAAATCACTCATCAGTTCCTAAGGAAGGGGCTGCACATTCCTATTATGGAGGGACCATCACCTGATTCCTACATTCCAAAGGTCCCTTTTCCCAAGCCCTTCAGACAATAGCCCTAGACTTTCTGGATAAAAAGGGTGCAAAGATGCAAGAGATGATGGACTTGTTCCAATAAGTTCGCATCAATCTCCCCCTTTTGGATGCTATCAAGCAAGTTCCTTCTTACGCTAAATTTTTAAAAGACCTCTGCCCCCAAAAGTGTAAGTTGATAACTCAAATCCATAAGACCATCCATTTGACTGAATAGGTTAGCTCTGTAATTTCCGGCAACCTACCACCTAAGCTTAAGGATCTAGGTGCGCCTCTTATTTCCTGCATCATTGGAGATCTCTCCATAAGGGGCACTACTTGATTTAGGGGCTAGAGTGAATATCTTGCCTAGTTTAGTCTATGACAAATTTAGTTTAGGAGATTTGAAACCCACTGAGGTCATCCTTCAGTTGGCTGATCATTCAGTCAAGACACCTCATGGTTTGTTAAAGGATGTCTTAGTAAAGGTGGAAGAGTTGTACTTTCCTGTGGACTTCCTTGTCCTTGATATGGTTACAGCCACCACAGCTAAGCTTCCCCCTATCATTTTAGGATGCCCTTTCTTAGCTACTGCAAATGCTTGCATAAATTATAGATCGAGTGCCATGGACATCTCTTTTGGGAATAAGAAGCTTAGGATTAACATCTTCAATGCATCCTTAGGTTCCATTCGAGAGGAAGAGTGCTTTGCATTGGATTTATTAGATGAAGTTGTGACTGATCACGCTTCTCACATACTTATTGATGACCCTTTGCAACACTATGTAATGTTTGGAGATGAGTCTGAGGCATTTACTGAAGAGGTGAACACTTTGCTAAATTCCTCACCCTCTTCAGAACAGCCACCTTGGACAGTTAGGTTTGAGACTCTCCTCCCTTTGGCTACATCTCCCGAACCTTCTTCTCTAATATTCCCTCCAAAGTTGGAGCTTAAACCTCTCCCTTCCACCCTTAAGTATGCATTTTTAAAGAAAAGAGAGACCTTGCCTGTTATCATCTCAACCGATCTTTCGTCTAGACAAGAAGCTCAACTTTTGGAAGTTCTTTCTGAGTACAAAGCCGCCATTGGTTGGTCCTTGGCTGATCTTAAGGGTATTGACCCTTCAGTTTGTATGCACAAGATTTATTGTGAGGATGGAGCAAAACCCTTTAGGGATCCACAACGTCGTCTGAACCCTAATATAAGGGAGGTAGTGAAGAATGAAGTGGTAAAGTGGCTTGATGCTGGCATCATATACCCTATCTCAGATAGTCAATAGGTCAGCCCCACTCAGGTTGTCCCTAAGAAGTCTGGCATCACAGTTGTTCCCAACGACCAAGGTGATCTTGTTCCAACTCGTACCACTACGGGTTGGCGTGTTTGTATTGACTATTGGAAGCTGAACAAGGTCCCCTGCAAAGACCACTTTCCAGAAAGGCAGGGGAAGAAGCAGAGAGGAAATAGGAGAAGAATCTTGGGATATAAGGGTATTTTGGGGTTTTATAAATTTTGTATATGCCACGTCATCACATAACTGTGTTTTTTAACGGTTAGGGTACAGTTGATAGAATCTTGGGATAGTAGGGGAGGGGAAAGTCATTTTTCAAAACTTAGGGACTGGGTTGATATTAGGGAAAGTTAGAGGGGAGGGGGATGATATTTTCCCTACACTTATATCAATTCAATTGAACAAATGCAGGGAAAAACAAAAAGAAAATGTTAAGAGTAGGAAATGCTTATAACCAAAGTTTTCTTGTCACTGCCTCTCTAGATCTTCTGGTTCATGATCTGTTTGGCCACAAAGTTGAATTCTCCTTTCCAATCTTTCACTACTAATTACCATGCCCATCTTACAAAATGAGCTCAGTGGTCTCCTTAGCCCTCCCACTTTTGAACTCTCTGCTACATCATCCGATCCATCCCCCCCCCCCCCCCCCTTGAACCTGAACCACCATCTGATGTTACCATTACTGGAGCTTCAAAGGGTATCACAACACTTAACTCTATGGTTTCTGGCATGGCTGCTTCTTGAGGTGCCACGTCGCAGCGGCAGATAGGGCCTGTGGAGTGTGAGTTCAACCACACATTAATGCATTGTTCATGGAACATATGCTTACAGTTAGGTAGAAGTATAGCCATCTCTTCTTCTTCTATATTGCTCAAACAAATTGGACATTCTTTTATAGCATTACTGGATCCATTGTAGACAAATATTGGTAAGGCAGCGATGATTGATGGATCGAGTCCTTGTTTAATGGATGTTTCGCCTGATCGAACTTGCATCGCTGCTGCGAGATGATCGGTTCCGGCGGCACGACGGCTTGCTCGGTATCTAGACACCCAACCTGTCATGACGTAGAATAGAACAACTAGTACGTACCAAAGAGATGGTGACACAGAGCATGATCGTACTACTATTCGAGGCACCTAAAACCATGTTAGAGATCCAATAGAGAGCTCAGAACAGGGAAGATGGTAACCAATTAAGGCTTCTTTTGTCTCAGCTGAATTAGTGGATTAGTTGATTGAATTGAAATGGGCATGTATGTATGTATGTATATGTGCCTTAATGATCTGCAAGAGAAAGAGAAGGCATGTGTCGTACTAAACAAACTAATGTAACTCTGAAAGCACAACCAAACAAGCAAAGCGAGGTTCTCCCTTACTTTCTCCCTACGGTGCTTCCTTAATTTGGTTGATATTTTCTTCGCTGCCTAAAATTGTTTAAATTCATTCTCTGATAACATAAAATGAATCGTTCACGCTACACCATGGATTGTGAACATCAAACTGCAACATTTTGGCATAGTAGAAGAGAAGAAAAAGGCCTGGATGCTGGGACTTTGTTTGGTGTTTAGCAGATTATTTTCGCAATAAGAAACAAAAAAGGTTCAAGATTCTGACGTTTAAAAATAGAAAAGAGGAATCTTCACTCCTAAACAACTAAAAGTAAACTAATAAGAAAAAATTTTAGTGGGCCGGACAAGAAGAATGCAATCTTAAACCGCAACAATAAATATAAATATATATATATATATATAACGTAGGTGAGTTTCCAATTATGTTTGAAGCTGATTTAAATTTTGGATATTGTTTTGTCTCCATGAACAGGGTTACTCAAAGAATGGAACCTTGAAAGCTGAAACGAGAAAAGCAGCACAAGAAGAACAATAAATTTTATTACGTATCAAAACAAAACAAAAAAATAAATAAATCTATTTGTTGCAAGTCTAAAAATCTATTTGGGAAGCAATGGCCTTCCCGAGTGTGTGAGTCAAAGATACACTAGCTTAGGGCTACAACAGGGTCGGGTTGGGCCAGGTCTTTTAAAACCCTAGTCCAATCCTGAGTCCCCTTTACTGGCTCAGGCCTGGCTCGGACTTAACTCAGGCTAGCAAAATCCAACTCTATCCCGCCCTCAGGGTCGGGCCGGGCTGACCCTGATTGACCCTGTCCATGGGGGGAAAGGGAGATACATAGATTGGCCAAGGAAGAAGAAAGAAAGAAGAAAATAAAGGAAAAAGAACAACCAAAAGAAAATAAGAATTGGAAGAAGACAAGTCAGGTTGGGCAGGGCCGAGCTAGGCTCCACCCGAAGCCTCAACCCTAACCTAGCCCGGCCCTGACTCAATGTCAGAAATTTCCAACCCTGACCCGCCCTCAGGGCCAGGGTATCTCAACCCAAGCCCCTGGTGGGCTCATGGGGGGCTAAGGCAGGCTCAGGCTGTCAGGGCCAAACTTGTAGCCCTACACTAGCTTACAAAATTGCATATAACACACTAAAACGGATTGGAGGCTTACATGGCATCATACCTACCAAAGCTCTCCATAAATCATGTTTCTCTTTTGCAACTATTTTAATCATCACATCTGACGGATTCCGATTAATATGAATCTTATTGATCTTCGTCAACTAATAGTCAAGAACATCTCTTACTTTACTCTTCTGCCTTTTTAGTATTACACATTTTTTTTCTACTAAGGGTTATAATGTCATTTCACATTTAGACTAGAAAAATATGCATGACAATGACACCATTTGATAATTACACAATGATATCACTTTCTAATTAATTATTTTTGAAAACTCTTTATAAATTTATTTTAAAAAACTTTTGAGAATAAGACAAGGGATGATTAAAAGAAGTTCCCATGTTCTAAATACACTAATGTTGTTATTTATTGCTTCTCTGTTGCATAGATTGACATTCAACCTGGCAAAGAGAGAGAGGATATTAAAAGTAAAAGAGATAATAAAACCAAAAGACATATACAAACATCTATCATCATGTGCTACAGATCTGTATCATTCTTCTTATTCTTTCACCTCTGTGCCTCCCTTCCTAGTGACTCTCTCTCTCTCTCTCTCTCTCTCTCCATTCATTGGTGGCTGCATCTGTTCTTCACTATGTTGTAACTTCCTCCTTCTAAGTACCAATGGTGGGAAACTTTCCATATTATATTTTCGTTAATACAAACTGCTGTATTTTTTATTTGGGCAACTTACACTGCCACCCCCTGAGGTTTGTATTAAATATAGAGTGACCCCCTGTGTTTCTAAATTATATAGCCACACCCCCTGAGTTTCCATTCTGTTAGTTAAGTGTTAGGATGTCAGTTAAATTTTTCCTCAAATGACTAATATACCCTTTAGAGTGTGAGTTTACCATTTTTCCCATAGGGCATCTCTAGACCTTAATGATGGTGTTTGACCCACCCCATCACGGTCCCTTCTTCTTCTTCTTCTTCTTCCTACTTTGCAACCCCACTGGCTCCACCACTTGCTGCAACCCAACCCCATCCGCCGCTACCCGCTTTTGCAATCCAACCCCACCACGTCCCACCCTCCCGTCTCCCCCCTCCCTCTGTTCCAGAATCCATGGATAGGGGCTGCAGCCTGTCTGAACACACACATTTTCTTGAGCAGAAGATTCTTGTGACAGGCTTAGTACTGAATCGAGGGTTGTGACTATAGGGTGATCAACCGGAAGGAGCAAAACGAGCTTCACTTCGACGAGATCCTCTGTCGCATTGAAATCGACGGTGGAGCAAGGATCAACCAAAACCTTAGGAAGGGGAACCCTAAGTGACAAATCAGCATTACCACTCTGATCTTGGACTTGTTCAGTCCAGCTCACAACGACAATACACTCCTCGAGAGTCAGAATGACATTCAAATTCTTGCAATGATAAACAAGCTGGATCATTGATTGAAGAGGAACAACCGACGTGTTGGGACGTAAGCCACTGCTTCCCAGGTGAATCACCATTTTCTAGGGGAAGAGTGACGGCTTCCGTTTCCGTTCAACCCAATGAGAAAATTTTCCTTTCTTTTTTCTGAAACCGAAAAAAGAAAGAGATACTGCAAATCCTCATCTACTCCTATCCTTCACATCCCCGAGGAGAGAGAGAGAGAGAGAGAGAGAGAATGCGATCAAGAAGAGTGAAGAAGATGAGTGCAAATGAAGCGGAGATGATATGAAGAGAATGAACGTGTCTGAATCTTATAAGCATGCTTCCTTACCTCGATTTTCTGTTTAGAGACTTTAGAAAACTTGCCTAGATACCTAACGAAGAAAGGAAATGCTTGGAATCTTACATTTTTAGGAAGATGAAGTTTGGAAATAATAAGAGGTATGATTATTCGTAGGTTGTCGTTGCCATAAGAGGAGCTTCTTAATTGAGTAGTTTACACTATCCAATTTTAAATTACAAGGGGAAAAAAGTCAAATTTCAAAGTTCTGTTGTTGGAATCTGCTTTTGCACCTTTGATTGTTGAAAGAGAAGCAGATTCTGAGGAAATGAGATGCCAAGCTTCGGCAGCTATTGAATCAGAAATAAAAAGTTTGAAGCGATGACAAGCTCTTCCGGTGGTGAAAACTAGGGAAACAAAGGCGGTAGGGGGGTGGGAGTTAGCCGGAATGCTCCATTATTGTGAGGGGGGAGACGGGAAGGTGGGACGTGGTGGGGTTGGATTGCAGAAGGGGGTAGCGGCAGGTGGGGTTGGGTTGCAGCATGTGGTGGGGCCAATGGAGTTTCAGAGTAGGAAGAAGAAGAAGCCAGTGGGATTGTAGAATAGGAGGAAGAAGAAGAAGGGGGGACGGTGATGGGGTGGGTCCCATTAAGTTTATTTTAAGTGTAAAATTAGAAAAAAAAACTCACACTCTAAAGGGTATATTAGTCATTTAAGCAAAAACTTAACTGACATTGTAACACTTAACTAACGAAGTGGAAACTCAGGGGGTGTGGCTGTATAATTTAGAAACACAGGGGGTCGTTTTGTATTTAGTAGAAACCTCTAGGGGTGACAGTATAATTTTCCCTTTTTATTTTTGGCAATAATACATAGGATAGATCCATATGTAGATATACTACATATTAGTATAGCATATAATTATATGGGTGCGTCTGTTTGTAACCAAGAAGGTTACAAACAGACTTTGTAACTTTACATTTTTTTGCCCTTGTGAGCTGATCTGTCAATTACTTTATAGGCTTAAAATCGTAAATTTGCAATAACCCTTGTCCCTCTTTGCAAACCCAGGGGGAGGTTTCAGTTTCAATCATTCACGGAATTTGGAAGGACACAAATGAGTGCTTCAATCTTGTGAGGTGAATGAGGCATTTGAAGTTCTCGGTGCCTCTTTTAGAAGAGATGTGAGTTTGATGGGTCCATTCCAGAATCTGCCAAGGGGCTTTCTTGAAGTGCAAGGGGATTCTATGTCACATTCTCCTTGGAATTGTGTAACAAAGAACAATAGCTGTTTCGCAAGAGATAATTCAAATGCAGATTTGATATTGCGAATGGTATGAATGTCTTTGCATCATGACCAACTTGGAGGAAAAATGAAGGATTTTGAGCCCCACCAAATCGAGATGTAAGACCATCCATAACGGACAGAACAAAACCAAGTCCTGGACTGCTATCCATTCAAACTTTCCCTTGCTCTACTTGGTGTATTCGGTGATGGGTGCCATTATGGCAATAAAATTGCAAACAAATTGCCTGTAGAAGGATGCCAAGCCGTGGAAGCTTCGTACCTCAATGAATGTCTTCGGAGTGGGCCAATCAACAATACTTTTGACCTTTTTTGGATCAGCTTCAACACCCTTCGAAGATATAATAAAACCAAGGAAAACAACCTTGGGCAGCATGAAGGAGCACTTCTTCAAGTTGACAAACAACTTCTCTTGCCTGAGCACTCTTAGAACTTGTTTCAAATGGTCAATATGGTCATCTGGATGCTTGCTGTACACCAAAATATCATCAAAATAACAACTAGAAATTTTCCAATAAAGGGACGAAGTACCTGTGTCATTACTCTCATGAATGTGCTAGGTGTTCATCAGACCAAAGGGCATAACCTTCCATTCGAACAGTCCATGCTTGGTCTTGAAAGCTGTCTTCCATTGATCTCCAGGCCGGATGCGAATCTGGTGATAACCACTATGAAGATCGATCTTAGAGAAGATCATAGAGCTGGACAGCATGTCCAACATATCATCAAGCCTAGGAATTGGGAACCTATACTTGATGCTAACTTGTTAATGGTTCTGTTGTCCACGCACATGAGCAATGAACCATCATTCTTTGGAGTCAACAGGGCTGGAACAGCACAAGGGCTGAGACTCTCTTCAATGAATCCCTTTTGGAGCAGCTCTCCAGCTTGCTTCTTGAGTTCTTCATGCTCTGTAGGACTCATTCTGTAGGCGGACAGATTTGGCAAGGTAGAACCATGCACCAAGTCTATCACATGTTGAATGTCTCTCAATGGGGGTAACTCATTGGGCAATTCCTCTAGTACCACATCAGAGAAATCGTGTAACAGATCCTTAATGGGTTGTGCTAAGTGTGCTTCTTGTTGGGCAGCAACTTCCTGAGTCACCATGGCAAGGACCAAGCTTGAATCATGGCTAGTGTGCTCAAACTCCTTCTGTGGAACAACTAACAATTTGCTTTCAGATTCTGTCCCCTTCTGATTGGAGAGCCCGCGGTTTTCTTTACTAAGGAGGAGGTGGATCTTTCGAAGAAGGCTTTCTCGACTGCGTTGATCGCAAAATGCAACTATGGAAAGCCTTCTCTTTTTGTGATCAAGAATTACCTCCAAAAGTCCCTATTCCTACAAGGGGATGTGATTGTTTCAACTCTGGACCCGAGACATGTGCTCCTTCGATTTTCTTCTCAATCAGATTTTGTGAAGGTTTGGTTGAAAGAGCAGACTTATGTCCAGGGCTTCCTTCTGCATTTCATGAAATGGACTTCGGAGTTTGTCTCGGGCTGGGAATCCCCCTTTGCGCCAGTTTGGGTTTCCCTACCAGGGCTGCCAGTAAACTTCAATCAAGGGAACTATTTGGTGTCTATTGCTGGCAGGATTGGGCATTTTCTGAAGGTGGATGGACCAACGGCCAACTGCACACGTACTGTGAAGGCCAGATTGTGCGTTGAGGTTGATCTAAGAGCCACGCTTCCGACGAAGGTTTGGATCGGTTATGGAGTAGAAGGTTTTTACCCGAGGGTTAGCTATGAGAAGCTTCCCCCTTATTGCGTGGACTGCTCGAAACTTGGTCATTCAATGGAGGCCTGTCGTAGACCTCTAAGGAGGAAGGGTATCGATCAAATTCCAGTGTCTGCCGATGAGCAAGGTTCAAAAACTCAGGTCTCGGAGCCATCTCGGCCCAACCAAAAATTGAGTCGAGTCGAGATCTCGTCGAGTTTTTGCATTTTTATTTTTTCGACTCGAAACCCCATCTCGGTGGGTTTTAGACCTATTTTGGGTTTGAAAGTTGGTATTCAGCCTATTTTAGGCCATTTAAACACAATGTCATTGTCAAATTTTGCAAAAACAAAGTCCAAATAGCACTTTTACATCGGACCCTAAGTTGGTAGGTGACGACGTACTAAAATACCATACTCTATACATAATGACATAATTTAGTAATAGAAAGCTAGCAAAACATTCAATTAATAGTAAAACAACTTAATAAGCATTACAAATGTTAAAGTGATACATCAAATTGCTTAAGTTTAACAACGTTACAAATTACAACTATCATCACATAAAATGAGATTGAATCACATATTCATTCCCCACTTGTCCCACATAGTCTTCCCATGACATATTGTTGCTCCACTATTGCATATAGTTCTCCACAACATTCATATAAGAGTTGTCATCCACATATAGCAAGGCCCCTATCCTAGGGTATAGTTGTTTCCATGTGGCGTGAGATGGTTGCCATGAAGTGTGAGATCTACTGCTTCTGCTACTGTCATATTGAGGCATGTATGGGACTGGGAATCTGAGCCCAATATCAGACCCAGTGCTTTGATTGTCATACTCATGTGTTGACTGGCCAAACTGACCATAGGCACTATATTCAGAACTGGTGCTCTCCTGACCATAATCATAGTGATGATGAGGCTGAGATGAATGCCACGACTGATGCTCATGTCCAGTATCCATACTCATGCTTCCAAAACTTGTTAGCATGATATTCATACTCGTGTCATCATGTTGAGGTTGGTTGTGTTTGCGACCCATCCTTCTCTTGTATGTTTTACTGTGGCCACCATGGTCTTGATCTTGTGTGGCATGTGTAAACTGAGACTCACCTGTGTAACGCACAGGGTCCTCCTGCGTTCCCACTTCATGCTGGTATTGCTCGTGCATCCCCTCATGATGATCATCATAATAACCACCACTCTGCATGCCACCACCACCACCACTACCACCAGCATCACCACCAGCAAGGTCATCACCGCCAGCAGGGTCATCACCATCACCATCACCATCATCATCATCATTATCAGGAGTAGTTCCTGTTGCAGCTTCAAAAGGTCTTGGTGACTCTAAATGTGCACGCCCCTCTTGCAATATATAGTCCTCAACATCTGTACAGATTACGAATGCAATGGTGGAGTCGGGCCTACCTCCAGGCTCATCCATATCTGGTGCACCACGATCCCTCACCCATTGGAATAGGGATCCTCATCATCATTAGTCCTCTTGGAATATGTTGGCTAGTTCGATGGGATCTTTGTCATTGGTCTCAAATTCTTCACGTTTGTGCCTCATCCTTAGTCTCATATTATAATGCACATACACCAATTGCTCCAGTTGTTGACTACCTAACCTATTCCGCCTCTTTAAGTGTATCAATGCGAATGTACTCCAGTTTCGCTCGCACCCAGAGGATGACCAAATTTGTGAGAGCACTTTCACTGCTAGCTTCCTCAGATTGGGTGAACTTGTACTATAAAGCACCCACCAGTCAGCTGCATTATAAACATAGAATATTAAGAATATGTGCATTCTAAAGGGATAAAATTATAATTCATAAATGTAATGTTATGCCACCTACCAGGGTCTGACTTTTGTCTACCCTCCACTGCAGCTTTTCGACTGAGACTTGCTGAGGCCTCTCTGAAGAATTTGATCTATTTTCATTTTAAATTTCAAACATTGTTAGAGGCATTAGTATTTGCTATTTAGTAATTACATTCCTTTACTTACTACAAAAGTACCAAAGTCCCATACTCTCACCTCGTCATTGCAGTCAGCTTGTGTCTTGGCATTGGGCTCCAACTTCTCAATAACAGTTTGAACTACCACTAACAAATCTGTGTCTAGCCCAAGATCATGCGAGTGCTGGTACTTTGGATTCAAATAGTATGATAGTAAAGGGGAAACCACAAATATAACTTGTTAGTGACTTAATACTTTTGAGTTTTGAATATGTAAATGTAAAAACTCATATAAAGTTTAAAGTATGTCGAAGTGTTGAACTCACCAGCTTTATGCAATGGATGACTCAAGTGCTTCTCCCATCGCTCATCAATGATGTTAGTGTATGACTGAGCACTTCGGGGTATTGCAGCTCAGACCATTTCCTTCATCTTCAATGGTAGCATATATGTAGGGTACGGTAGGCTTCTTCTCCGTGTCAACCATCCTTAGTACTACTACCTCTGGCTCTAATATGGCAACAACTTTATGCAAGTCCTTCCAAAATTGAACACTTGCAATGGTCTATTGTGCTGCCTTCCCTTCTTCTTACCTAGAACCTTGCCAACCAAACCATTGTTAACTTGCAAACATAGACCTCAGACCTATCACCTTCGTCTAAAAGCTCTTCAATGCAATGTAATTGATGGCAAATCGAGTGACACCAGGCCTCACTAAATCTCCGTTGCATTTTTCCCTCATAATGGCTAAAGCATAACTATGGTTATACACAAAGTTGGTCACTTGCCTTGCCCTATTGACCACATCAGCCACCAAAGCTTTTTTCCCCATGTCCTTCAGTATTAAATCAATGGAACGTGCTGCACATGGAGTCCAAAAGAGGCGGATCCTCTTACTCTTCTTGTTCATCAACTTCTCTCCAGCCATCTTAAAAATAGAATTGTTATCCATCACAATTTGAATAACGTTCTTTGCTCCTATATCTTCCCCCACCACTTGCTTCAGTAGCTTATACAAATATGATGCATCCTTTACATGCTTTGATGCATCGACAGACTTCAAGAATACAGTCTTCCCATTATAACTCACCATAAAATTTATAATGGATTGTCTAGTAGGTCTAGTCCAACCATCAGCCATAAGAGTAACCCCATATGTGTCCCATCTTGGCTTCAGACCCTCTATGTACTCTTTCAACTCTTCTACCTCTTGAGGCAAATATACATTATATAACTCATATGGTGAAGGCCCCTTCCATCTTGGGCCAGCCCTCCCTGCAGCATCAAGGAATGCATTATAGTATGTTCCTTATGCTACATTAGCTGGAATGCCATTGTATAGCATGAACTTGCTTAAGGCTTTCCATGCTTCCTCTTGTTTACCATCAAACACTTGTGGGATGGTTGGCTGGTAGGCATCTTGTTGCCTAAAAGTAGATGGATCCTGCTAAAAAATGGGATCTGGGAAACGTGCTCGTGGTCGGGCTTGGGGCCGTGGGATATCACTTGTGCCAGTGCTTCTCCTCCTCTCAGCTTCTTCCACTGGTGCAGCTGAGCCAGATCCACCAACTACTCTAGCTTGCTCATATGCTCTCATATTCTGAAAACTTTGTCTATTCTCTGCCAAAGTCTGCTGGTAAATCCTCCATTCAACCTCTGATTCAAACTCACCAGGTGTAAGCCTATATTCAGTATCATCTCCTCCACAAATCTATACACCAAGCCTCTCTAGAACTGCCTCATCAAAAGCTATTTGTTGTCTTTCCCTCTCAGCTTTCTTTGTTCGTACTCCTCTCAAGTTTTGTGCCATAACCAGTTTCACTTGGTTCGAAACATTTTGACATGAGGCAACATCCTTACCTGTACCAGACAAATGTTGTTTTAACCTAGTTACTCCTCCAGAATTTAGAATCTTTCCACAGTAGTTACACTTTGACTTCTTTTTGTCCTCGGACATTGGGACTCCATGTAGCCATGCTATATCCTCCATTGTGTAAGAAATATCTTATTTTTTACACTGTTACATAAAAAAACATGTGTTAGTAACTATTACAGACTTAAAGTAAAGTATTAAACACTTAAAGTATTATATTCATAATTATTAAACAAATGTGAAGCTACTAGAACAATCAAATACCTATCTCTTATTTATTCCCTAATTCTAGTATTTATTTCTTAATTAAAAATAATATTTATAATTTTTATTAAAATAATTATACCTTAAAATATAAAATATTATAATATAATGATGTATTTGACACCATTTGAAGTTGTACATTATGTATATATGTTGTGCATAATTTTTCAACAAAAGCAAGTATTTTTCCTTTATTTTATATATATTTTAAATATTTTAATAATATTATTATTAAATCTAAAAAATAAAATATTTTTTTTAATGGGTGAAAAAAAAATGACTCCATGAGGCTGTAGATCATCCAAACTTGTCTAACATATGTGAAAATCACATCCAAACAATAAGTATTTATCCTATTTTTTTCAATTTCGTTTTTAAAACAATTCATTTTTTTTTCAGAAATTATAACAAAAAAATTAATAACCGAAAAAAAATTTGGACCCCATCAAGTGATAGATCGGCCAAAGTTGTGTAACATAACTTAAAATCACATGAATCTACCAAGGTTTCATCAAATTTTTTTCAAAAAAAATAGATTTAGGAAAAATGGCTTATCTTTCAAAAATCCTTCAAAAACTTGATGAATCTTGCAAAAGTGAACTTCAATCTTCAGTTTGGTAGCAAAATCACCTCCCAAAGCTTTCAATCCATGAAAAAAATGAAGAGTAGAAGAGAGGATTTGAGAGAAGAGTAGAAGAGAGGTAACAGAGGGCTTCTTGACAGAACTCGTCGAGATTAACAAGTTTTGTCGAGATGGCTACATAAGTTAAATGGGTAAAACCATAACCGAGACCCAAATTATGCCCCATGACCTGAGATCTCGCCGAGATATTGCCCTTTTGTGTTTCGATGCCCATCTCGACTCAGTATTTTGAAAAATTGAGAATCTCGGTGAGACCTCAGCGAGATCTCGCTAGTTCTCGGACCATGCCGATGAGGAGAATGCTCAAGAAGTTGCGGATTCAGGGACCGCAAGGGTGGACAAGGAGGCTGGGAATAGGAACAATGATGGGGTGTTTGTTCCAAGGGTGGCCTGCAAGGAAGTTACGCTGGAGACGCCTGATGGGTCAAGGCTAGAGCCGATTATTGAAGAAGATGTTTCGGTGGCTGGTTGTAGTGTAGGGAAAGATTGCTCGCAATCTGTGAGTGAGCCTCACTCTTCTTTGTTTGAGGACAGGGCTGGGCCCATGACCAAAGACGACTGCCATGTGGCAGGTGTGACCGACACACATGCTTTAGGCCGGAAGGCCATGTTGGAGAATATTAAATCCTATAGTGCCTCGATTGAGGGAAGGATCCGTAGGACCTTTGAGAAACAGGGGGAGAAAATAAGTGACCCTGTGCGTACAGGCCATCGAGCAGGGAACCAACGATTTACTCAGCCTGTGTCTTTTAGTGCTACTCAGGTCTACAAGAGAAAGAAGATTATGAAGGCCAAGAGTGGAAGACTTGCTAAGGAGGGTACTCTACGGTGTGTTACGAGGTTTATAAGATCGTTGGACTCTACCCCTAACGGTTCCAAATGAGTTGCTTGTTTTGGAATGCTCGGGGTATTTGCATAAAGTTGACACTGCTGCTGTTGCTGAGCCAAAAGCGCAAGTTACAAAGGTGCATATGGTAAGGAGATGGATTGGTTTGTAGTCGGTGCATACATTGGAGAGGATTTGGGTGTTCTGGAGGGCAGCGGTGCATGTCAAAGTGGAGGAGGAACATCGGCAGTTTGTTACGCTCGAATGTGTGGATGTCACTGTGCGTAGGTTTTTTATCACCTTAGTCCATGGATTGTGCTCGGTGGGTGAGAGGAGGGAGGTGTGGGAGAGGCTTGAGCTCTTCTCCAGGTCTATCTCAGAGCCTTGGTCAGTAGGAGGTGACTTCAATGCTGTTGTCTCCCCTCTGGAAAAAGCGGGGGGTAGGCTTGCTTGCTTGATGTTGCTGGAGGATTTTAGGAGCTTTGTGAGTGGTGCTAGCCTTATCGATGCGGGTTATGCAGGTAATATGTTTACCTGGTCGAACAATCAAGCTGTTTAGGACAAGGTCATGGCTAGGTTGGACCAGTTTTTGGTGAACGCTGCATGGATTGGTGCTTTTCCCAGGTGTGAGGTCACCCATTTTAATCGGACCTGCTCTGATCATGCGCCTATTTGGCTATTGTTCTCTATTGCTTACTACCGCTCCTTTTCAGCCTTTAAGTTTCAGCAGATGTGGTTGTTGCACCCAGGGTTTCTTGATTTTATTAAAGGTCAGTGGGAAGAACCGGTGTTTGGCTCGCCCCTCGTTCTATTTTTTCTGAAGTTGAAAGGTCTTCATTGTGCTCTTCGGAAGTGGAACAAGGAGGTTTTTTGCAATCTACATCAAAAGGTCAGGGATGCAGAGGATTCGGTCAGTAGGGCAGAGGTGGACTTTGACCATTGTGCCACTGATGAGTATAGAGAGGCTTTAGTGGGAGCCAGGAATGTGCTGCAAGAGGTGTTGCTGCAGGAGGAAATATTCTGGAAGTAAAAGTCCAGAGTCACTTGGTTAAAAGAGGGGGATCGCAACACGAGGTTCTTCCATTCTATGGTCAACCTCAGAAGACGACAGGCCAGTGTGCAAAGAATTAAAGGAGGGGATGGAGAATGGAACTCTGACCCTGAGGGGGTCCAGGCTGAGGCGGCGCACCATTTTTCTGGAATATTTGCTACCCAGGGCTGTTTAGTTTATGAGGAGCTTCTGTCTCTGATTCCCAAGGTGGTAACTGATACTGAGAATTCTTCTCTCCTATTAGTTCCCTCTTTAGATGAAGGAGGCGGTCTTTGCCTTATCTTGTGACAGTGCGCCTGGCCCTGATGGGTTCTCGGGGTACTTCTTTACGGCATGCTAGGAGGTGGTGTGTAATGATGTCTGGGCAGCGGTAAAGGACTTCTTTGAGGGTGGTGACCTCCCTTGAAGCTTCACCTCGGCCAATCTGGTGCTATTCCTAAGAAGGACAACCCTAAGGTAATGTCTGATCTCCAGCCTATTAGCCTTTGAAACTTTTCTTACAAAAGTATTGCCAAGATCATTGTGTCTAGGCTTGCGGGGATGCTCCAGTCCTTAGTGATAGAGGAGCAAGCGCTTTTGTGCAGGGCAGGTGTATTCATGACAACATATCCATTGTCCAAGAGGTTGCTCAAGACTTGAACAAGAAGACCAGGGGGCAATGTGATTCTCAAGTTGGACATGGCCGAAGGCTTATGACCGCTTGGAATGGAAGTTCCTTTGGTTAGTCCTCTCTAAGTTTGGTTTTTATAAGGCTTGGATTACTTTGATCAGGAAGACTGTGGAGAATTATTGATTCTCAATTGTGTTGGGTGGCAACATATCTGGCTTCTTCAAGTCTTCCAGGGGAGTGAGGCAGGGGGATCCCCTATCCCCTGCACTTTTTATTCTGGCAGAGGAGGTGCTTAGCAGGGGCATCAAAAGGCTTTTTGTGGAGGGACATGCGTCTTTTTTCAGGCTCCCGAGAGGTTGCCCTGGGATCTCTCACTGCCTCTTTGCAGACGACACCATTATCTTCACCAGGGGTTTGAAGAGCTTGCTCAAACAAATAATGGGGTTCATTGGCAAATATGAAGGCTTTTCAGGGCAGCTGGTTAATAGGCAGAAAAGCTGCTTTGTGTTGGGTGACAAGATGTCGTTGGCTAGAGCCCATATGGTAGAGGTGATTACTGGTTTCACCAGGAAGTCTCTACCAATCACCTATCTAGGGGCCCTGCTCCATTCAGGAAGGCTTAGGATTTGTTTCTTTGATGATCTAGTTGACAAAATAAGAAATAAGGTTGCAGGTTGGAAGGGCCGGCTCCTAACCTTAGGGGGATGGATTATGCTGCTAAAACATGTTCTCTCTTCGATCCCCATTCATGTTCTCTCAACGCTGGACCCGCCTAAGGCAGTCATTAGGAGGTTATATGGGATTCTTACTGATTTCCCTTGGGGAAGTTCGGAATGGGGAAAATGTAGGCATTGGGTGTGTTGGAGGAAGGTTTACAGGCCAATTGATGAAGGGGGCTTGGGGACTAGGCTTCTGGAGGATGTTGACCTCTCACTTGGGCTTAAGGGACTTTGGCGAGTTTTCTCAGATCGCTCCCTTAGGAGCGACTACTTCAGGGCTAAGTTCTTCAAAAAGCTACATGTGGCTCTTGCTGGGCTGATTGGGGTTGGATCCAAATCGTGGCATAACACTCTGGCTTACAAGGGGTTGTTGATGGAAAATTTTAGATGGTTGCTTGGCTCTGGCAATATTTCCTTCTGCTTGATAACTGGACTGGGGTGGGACCCTGCTTGACTGTGTTGATAACGGTCTTCTGGTTGATACGTAGTGTGTCAAGGATGCTTTGAAGGAGGATGGCACTTGGAGGCAAGACATTCTTAATCACATTGATTCAGTCGTGATTAGAGATAGCATTACTCAGGGTAACTTTACCCTTGCTGCCAAAGAAGATGTGTTAGTTTGGGCCCCTTCTAGTGATGGTCCTTTCACAACTAGATCAGCTTGGAATGTTGTGCGAGATGGCTCCGCTGTAGTATCTTATGCTAAGTGGATCTAGAACCAGTCAGTGCCGCTGAAGGTGGCCTTTTTTTCATGGCAGCTCCTCAATGGGAGAATCCCCACTGATGACTCTTTGATGGCAGTTGGCATCCCTTTGGCTTCTAAATGTAGCTGATGTGGGAGTCCAAGGAGAGAGACTACTGATCATTGCCTGATCTCTGGCAGTACAGCTTCCAAGGTGTGGGGCTATTTCACTTGCATTTGTTATGTCGTTTCTATTCCTTCATAGGATATCAAAGGCCGAATTACTCGCTGGCACGATTCGGCTAGCTGGAACAGCTTTAGTGCCTATATCACTGGAATCCTACCCTCTTTGATAGTTTGGGAGTTGTGGAAGGAGAGAAATAGTAGAAGGCATGGGGAAGCCAGGCGTACTTCCATGACAATAGTTGAGCGCATTAAAGTCTGGGTGAAAGAGACCCCCTTGCCAACCAAGGTGGGTCGGAAGGAGTCCTCTAGGGAAACCCTAATACTACAGTGTTTGGCCTTGTGGCTCCAGCTTCCAAGCCAGCTCGGCCTGTTCCGGTGTATTGGTGTCCTCCGTTCGCCACTGTAAAGCTTAATGTGGATGGGGCGTGTTGGGGTAATCTGGGCTGTTGAGGTGGTGGAGGGATCATTAGGGACTCGAATGGTGTGGCTCTGGTGGCCTTTACTAACTTTTATGGTGTTTGCACCAACTCGATAGCTGGGCTCTGAGTGATGGTTTGCATCTTTGCTAGGAACTAGGTTTCCTTGATCTAGTGGTTAACTTAGACTCTGCTGCCACTGTCGAAGTGGTTAACCACAAGAGGTGTAACCTTTGGAAGGGTTGGTATTGGTTTCGGGAGGTCTTGGACCTCGTCTCATCAACCCGGGCTTATGTGTCCTTTGCTTATTGTGAAAGCAACAGGGTGGCTGATTAGTTGGCAAATCTCGCTTGTGATTCTGGATCCTCTAATACTTTCAGCAGGTCGGTCTGCCCAGGGGTGCGATTCAGGGTATCCTACGGGAGGACAAGGCTAGGCTGCCTATGCTGAGGAGATAGATTCTATGCGTTCCCTCATATTTATTGGGTGGGGCATGGTCTTTTGTTGTGAGGCCTAGTATGGCTGAGTTCCGTGGGTAGGGGTAAGGTGGAATGTCCCCCCCTCTTGTATTCTTTGATTATTTCTGGATTTAATAAAGCTTTAGGGGCTGGCCCGGGTCTCAGATAATATTCGGGTTAACAAAAAAAAAAAAAAAAAAAGTGGTCACGGGTTTGTGTCTGGAAATAGCTCTCTGCGAAAGCAGGAGTAAGACTGCATACATTATGACCCTCCCTAGATGTAACACCCTTTATTATTATATTAGATGTCCTTGAATATTTTAATGTCTTTGTAAATATTTAATAATATTTGCATTACAATGAGTCTGCTTTACCGCTATTTAATGTTATATTATATGATCTTGTTATTATTTTAATAATTTAAATGAGCAGTGGCATAATCGTAATTTCAATCATGGTCAATGGTATAGGAATGTGAATTATTTTAATAAAATTATTTCTGTTTTTATCAGTTTATATATTTTATATTGAGAAAAATGATATTTATATCAGTATAATGTAAGGCATATTATTCTACTATTTTCCATATAACCCCTACATATTATAAGATTTGATTACATTATAATACACGAAGGTTATATATTTGTATATACTATGGTATGTATATATATAGCTATGTCCTATGTGAATAGTGAAGTAGGAGATGGCGTGATTAGTTGTAGTCATATTAATTAGCATCAATCATTGTTAATTGGGCTAATTAGTGCTAATGGGATCCTAGAGGTGGCAAGTTACTATAGGACCACATGGTGGCTATAGAGGCAGCCACCATGTGCATGGGAGAAGTGGAGGTGGCAAGGCTTAACCAGCCACATGATTAGACAAGTAGGAGGTAGATTATGTATGGAGGATGTGGCAATGGGAGACCAGCCATATGGCCTGTCAAGGTGGTGGTGGCCTAAGGTGCTGCTGGCTTTGAAGCTAGTGGCAAGGGCTGGGCCAGCCACTTAGTATGGTTACTAGGAGGTGGAATGGAGAGACCAGCCACATAGCACATGCAAGGATAAGCTGTCCTAAGAAGGAAAGGGATTTAGTTATGCTAATTAGGTTAACTTGGTCTATTTACCAATTAGTTGCTTGGTTAATCAAAAACAATTAAATCCTAAATTGGGTTAGTCATTAGATTAGCATTTAGACTAAGTAGATTTTCTAATTGAGCAAAGGTTCATTCGGTTAAGTCAGTCTAAGCTTGCCGGGTTTACTGAAGTGCTGAGACAAGAGAAGATAAGGAAGAAAGAAGAAGGAAAAGAAGAGGAGACGATGGAAACTGAAATGGAGACTGCTGAGTTTCAAACAGAGAAAAGAAGAAGAAGATGGTAGAAATTAAAGAGAGATTGATCTTTTTGGAGGCTGAATCATATAATTTGAAAGGAATATGGAATTGGAGGAAGGGTGTTGCTGCTTTCAGAATATGAAAAAAGAAAATTGAGAGCTTGCATCTAGGTTCAAGGAAATGAAAATGAAGATGAAGAGCTAGAACGAAAATCTGATTTGAGTTCTTGAGGAGTTACTTCACCATGTGGAATATGAAATTGGATGTTGAAGAGCTGAAGTTCTAGTTTAAAAGAGAATTGAGTTAAAGGCTGCTGGTGTTCTATTCTTGCTGAATAGAGGATTCAAGCCATGTTAAGAAATGAACTGTGTACTGGGACAATCAGAAATTCATGGTTTGAAGTTGCTGAATCAAACTGTTGTTATGGATTTTAGTCCCATATTGCTTAGTTATATTCTTGTCATATGATTTCAATATTATAAATAATGGCTGGGCTGTGATCACTTGGATCAAGCCAGTATTCACGGAATTCCACATGGCATCAAAGCCAACAATATTCCGGGGATATGGGAATTTAAATTTTTTTCCTGTTTTTCTTTTTTCTCTCTCTCTCTTCTCCTTCGTGTTTCTGCCCCAAGGCCAGCCACCACCGCCAGCCTCCACCTCCGCCAGCCCTCCGCCACCACTAGCCACCCTCCGCCACCTCTGCCGGCCCTTCCTTTTCTCCCGCCAGTCCCTCCCACCCCTTCCGCCACTTCCGCCAGCCCTCCCAGGGCCACCCTCCTTCTTCCGCCTCCACCGCCAGCCCCCCCACCTCTCGCCTTCCTTTCTTTGTTGCGAGAGGATCTCCCTCACCTTGCCGTTATTGTTTTCCCACCCTTGGTGGTGAGTTGACTCCCGCCAAGGGTCTTTTTTTCCTCCGTATGATTTAATTATTTTTGGAGGCCTTGTTTTTTGAGTTTTGCGATTTTTTCCAGCCACCATGCTCAACTCTTCGGAGATCACCTCTGCTTCTTCTGGATCTGATGGTTCATCGCAATTTTATTTTATTCCGTTTCCTGTGAACACCATCAAGTTGAATGAAAGCAATTATCTTATATGGTCTCGTTTCTATTTATTTGCGATTGGTTCCCGTGGCTTGTTTGGCTACATCACGGGTGTCACGGTCAGGCCTAAAGAGACTGGTTCTGCACAGGATCGTTGGATGAATTTTAATTTCTTGGTCATGTCATATCTGGTTAATTCCATGGACAAAGACATTACTGGGCGTATCTTCTTCTTGACTCGGCTACGAGAAAATATGAAAGACCGCCAAAGATACTTATTCTCAAGTTGGGAATGTTGTCCAATGCTATGAACTCCGTCAAAAAATTCATTTTACCAAACAGATGGAGTTAACACTTTCTCTATATTACAATACCATGTGTACGATGTGGCAACAGTTGGATTTTCTGGGCACCTTCACTGCCACCACTGATGTTGATGCCATGGCCTACCAAGTGGGAAGATGGTTTACTCGTATTTGATTTCTTGGCAGGGTGAATATTGAGTTTGATCATATTCAGTCAAATATTTTGAATTGGGAACCTCTCCCCACTCTTGAACAGGCCTATGTGATCCTTTCGGCTGAGGACAGTCGACAAACAGCCATGGTTCACCCAGTTACTCAGGAGAGATCTGCTCTTATTTCTGGGTCATACTCTGCCCGTGGGGGGTCTTCCCGTTCTACTAGCACTGATCGATCATCTGGTGATCACCCTCCCATTAAATGCGATTACTGTGAGAAGGAATGGCATACGAAGGACCGCTATTGAAAACTTCATGGTTGCGCTGCAAACACTTGCGGCCATGGTAGGGATGGTTCCAATCGGTCCAATAATACCCGTGCTCATCAGGCAACTACTGAGGATCAGCCTGACCATTCTCTGTCACAGGTTATAGAGGATTTGCAAAATTTGCGGGATATGGTGACTCGTTTGGACTCATCTTCCTTCGACATCCGTATTTCCTTCCACGGCTGCTTTGGCTCTATCTTTGCCTACTAATCCCAATACACCTTCTTCCACAGGTATTTCATTTGGTGGGAATTGCACCTCGGTCATGCCCGATTCTTAAGTAATTGGCTTAGGGGCAACCAACCATATGACCGGTTCTTCCTCTTTTTATTCCACTTATTTTCCTTTATCTGGTCATAGTAAGGTTCGAGTTGCCGATGGGTCTCTTTCTCCTATCTCGGGAAAGGGATCCGTGTAGTGTTCTTCATCTCGTACCCTTTTATATGTGTTATATGTTCTGAAGTTTACTACTAATTTGCTTTCCATTAGTAGCATAACTAAGGATTTAAACTGCAAAGTAGCATTTTTTTCCAACCCATTGTTTATTTCAGGACTTGGAAACGGACAGTACGATTGCATGTGGTAAGGTAGTTGGTGGTCTGTACGTGCTTGACAGTTCTTGGGCAGCTTTCACATCTCAGCTTACATCTTTTGATTTTGAATCTGTACTCTTTGAATTAAATAATTGGCATCGTCATTTGGGCCATCCACTGTTTAGTGTTTTGTCCACTTTATTTCCTAGTTTGGTGGGAAGAGATGTAATAAACATAATTTTTCTTGTGATGCTTGCTGTAAGTACCGTGGTACCTCCGGACGAGGGTTCCTCTACCCTCCTGTATATATGGCGATATAGGGTTTGGTATTGTATATATGGATATGGATATGGATAATATTGTCCATGTATAATATTGATAAATAGGGGAGTGGGATCATGTATTAAAATATGCTAATATAATGTGAAGTCGCCACCTAGGGTTAGGGCCTAGGACCCATTAAGTGTAGCCCTATCCGTTGTGAACGGGATAGGGCTACGTGACTCCATATGATCTGACCAGAGGTTTGGGTAAGGGGTCAAGTTACTAGTGTGGGAAGGTGTTAGGCACCCACCTCGCCCGTCTCTCTGTATTAGATGCTACATAAGGACAAATGTTCTCTCTCTTTTATTACGGGGATGGGGGATATCATGAACTACATTCAAATGCTATGAATTGAACTAAAACATAATAAATTACGTTACATATATGGACAATACGAATGGACTACATTGAATCAACAAGAATGCAATTATTATACCTATATGGTTGTATTCCCCTGGCTCAGGGGAGATAGACGAATGGACCGACGCCGATTCCTTTCTGGGCAGAGTAACGGCTCTTTCAAGTGATTTGGAAAGGAGTAAACGGACGGAATAATGTCTGTAATAAAAGGGTTTTGATTGTTAGCTACACACTGATGGGATAACAATGCCTAGGAGCAAAGACACTCTATACTCAGAGGGATAACCGAAGGATCTATCCGCAACCAAGAAAACTTCACTCACTCACACTCTTATGAGAGAAGGAGGAGAAATGAGGGTGAAAAGGGAGAAAAAGAGGATAGGAATTACTTGGGGAGGGTCTCTCCACCCAAAATTCCTTTTAAAATGTGGGAGAGGACCCTCCTATTTATAGGGAGGGACTCCCTCTCGCTCCTGGCCAGATAAGCCCTCCACGGCGCCGTGGAGGACTTTTTCATGGCGCCATGAGTGACGTCAGCAAGCTGATGTCACACCCCCTCATAGCACGGTGGAAATCTGGTACACATCCCCACGGTGCTGTGGGAAGGCGCCCACGACGCTATGGGAAGGAGTCCACGGTGCTGTGGGGGCGCAGTGCCATTTTTCCTTGTTTTTTGGCCTAAAATGGGCCATTTTGTGTTCAGCATGGTTCTTGGTCTTATGGGTCAGGTATCTTGGGTCCAGAAAGAGGGAGAGTGGGTCATCCATCGTCCATATCCCGTTGTCATCATTGCTAATTAGGGGGTGACAAAAATCAGTGTCTACAGTTTGGCCCTCTTTGGCCGAGGCTTGTGCCAACAGTCGAAGGGTAAAGACAAAAGACCAACTAATTTTGTCACCAAAAGCATGTACTGCTGACGCTTTGCTCAAAGGCGACAGAGTTGCTAAAAACAGGCGGTTAATCACGATGAAATCTTTCGATAATCCCCAAAAGAAAAACTCGGAAGATCCAAATCTTTATCTTGTGAGCATTGCTCAATCAATTTTTAAGGGTGATAAGGCACCGCTCGACCAAAGATCTAGATACGGCACCATTCGGCCCACAAGATCGAATATGAGGGACTCCATTGGGGATAGATTTTGAGGGTGATAACGCGCCGCTCGATCGAAAATCAAACTTTGATTGAAACATCAAGTTTGGAGGGTGATAAGGCACCACTCGACCGGAAGTCAAACTTGGATGGTTATAAGGTGCCACTCGACCGAAACCACCAAGTTTGGAGGATGATAAGGCACTACTCGACCGGAAGTCAAACTTGGATGGTTATAAGGTGCCACTCGACCGAAACCATCAAGTTTGGAGGGTGATAAGGCACCACTTGACCAAAAGTCAAACTTGGATCGTTATAAGGTGCCACTCGACCGAAACCATCAAGTTTGGAGGGTGATAAGGCACCACTCGATCGAAAATCAAACTTGGATGGTTATAAGGTGCCACTCGACCAAAACCATCAAGTTTGGAGGGTGATAAGGCACCACTCGACCGAAGCATTCAGTTTTGAGGGATTTCACTGGGGATTTTTCTTTTCTTTTCCTCTTTTTTTTTTTTTTTTTTTCTTTATGTTCTTTCTTCTTTTTTTCTTTTCTTTTTTTCTTATCTTTTCTTCTTCTTCTTTCTTCTTTATTTCCTTCTTTTCTACCTTTCTATATATATATATATATACATATATAGTTTTTTCTTTTTTTTTTGTCCACGGCGCCATTTGAGGGTCCGCACGGCCCCATGTATGGGCGGCACTGTGCTTGCACGACCCCGCGTACACGGCTCCGTGCCAGACTTCACAGCTCCATGGGGAAACCTCCATGGCGCCGTGGGCCGCTATCCCACGGAACCGTGGAGATTTCCACGGCGCCGTGGGCGCGGTGGAGAATTCTTATAAATAGAGGGTTCCTCCCTCATTTCTTCACTCTCATTTCTGCTGCGAAGCTCTGCTATTTTTTATTTTTGACTTCACTCTCTTTTTATTCACTCACATCATGTCTTTTCGCTGACGAGGACACCAGTCTCTCAGGGAGCCACTGCTCGTCACTACTTCTCGCGATGCATGAGCTGCATGGTACCCTTCAGGGATTACTTTAGTCGACACTGTCCGTCATGGTTGCCGCTCCATATGGGGTCAGGTCAGTAGTCTTACTCTTTCCCTTTCAATTTATGCATTTTATTTATATTATTAGCTTCATACCTCACTGCATAGATTTGAGGTAACGTCCCTAGATTCTGCCCCAAGCACTTAATGACACGCAAATCAAAGCGAGGCCATCAGAAACTACCATAAGTGTCTTTTGGCATGCAAATCTAGGTAACACCTCTAGATACCATCGTAGGCACCTAGTGACACACAAATCAAAGCGAGACCATCAGACACCACCCTAAGTGTCTTTTGGCACGCAAATCTAGGTAACGCCTCTAGATACCATCCTAGACACCTAGTGGCATGCAAATCAAAGCGATGCCATGAGATACTACCCTAAGTATCTTTTGGCATGCAAATCTAGGTAACACCTCTAGATACCATCCTAGGCACCTAGTGGTGAGCAAATCAAAGCGAGGCCATCAGACACCACCCTAAGTGTCTTTTGGCATACAAATCTAGGTAACGCCTCTAGATACCATCCTAGGCACCTAGTGGCATGCAAATCAAAGCGAGGCCGTCGGACACCACCCTAAGTGTCTTTTGGCATGCAAATCTAGGTAATACCTCTAGATACCATCTTAGGCACCTAGTGACACAAATCAAAGCGAGGCCATCAGACACCACCCTAAGTGTTTTTTGGCATGTAAATCTAGGTAACACCTCTAGATACCATCCTAGGCACCTAGTGGCACGTAAATCAAAGTGAGGCCGTCAGACACCATCCTAAGTGTCTTTTGGCATGCAAATCTAGGTAACACCTCTAGATACCATCTTAGGCACCTAGTGACACATAAATCAAAGCGAGGCCATCAGACACCACCCTAAGTGTCCTTTGGCATGTAAATCTAGGTAACGCCTCTAGATACCATCCTAGGCACCTAGTGGCACGCAAATCAAAGTGAGATCGTCAGACACCACCCTAAGTGTCCTTTGGCATGCAAATCTAGGTAATGCCTCTAGACACCATCTTAGGCACCTAGTGACACATAAATCAAAGCGAGGCCATCAGACACCACCCTAAGTGTCCTTTGGCATGTAAATCTAGGTAACGCCTCTAGATACCATCCTAGGCACCTAGTGGCACGTAAATCAAAGCGAGGCCGTCAGACACCACCCTAAGTGTCCTTTGGCATGCAAATCTAGGTAATGCCTCTAGATACCATCTTAGGCACCTAATGGCACCCAAATCAAAGCGAGGCCGTCAGACATTACCCTAAGTGTCTTTTGGCATGCAAATCTAGGTAATGCCTCTAGATACCATCCTAGGCACCTAGTGACACACAAATCAAAGCGAGGCCGTTAGACACCACCCTAAGTGTCTTTTGGCACATAAACTGAGGCAATGCCCCCTTTTTTACAGTCTCTCTCTCTCTCTTTTTTTTTCACTATTTATTTAATTGTTGTCCCAACTATTTTGGCTAACCATTTGCCTTATTTTTCTTTGCAGGGCAGCCTCCTTCCTTCGCCCAAGAAGTATTGTGGGCTGGAGGCTGTTTCAGAGTGGTACCGCACACTCTGCCCGACGGTACAATCACTGGTGGTTCGGATCGGATTGGGACACATCGCCTCATCCCTAGCCCGCGAGTTGGATAGCCCGACTGCGAGGGCCTTGATAGAGAGGTGGTAGCCTAGCACCCATATGTTTCACATTCCCTTTGGTGAGGCAACGGTCATCCCCCTAGATTTCTAAATGATCACGGGATTATCCTTTGGTGGGGTACTCGTGACACTGACTTTGGAGGAGAGGATTATAGCCTCGACGGAGCCATCAGAGCGTCTAGAGTATCACAGGCAGCAACTGGGGATTGTCGTTACAGGGAGAGAGATCCCCGCGTCGGTCCTAAGGGGTACCTGGGACGAGAGGGTCATTATAAACCAGTCGCCGTCCGTCCTTCAGGATCAGCAGGCTCGATGCTTCCTCCTCTTCTTGCTGGCGAAGGTGATCTTCAGCGATATGACGGGTACGGTGACAGTCGATGCCGCATATGTTCGCTTTTTTGAGCACTTTGACGTGGCTGCGGGCTACGATTGGGGAGGTTGGGCGTACGCCTACTTCCTAGATATGTTGGACTATCTGGTTGTGGGGTCGCCGAACCTGATCGGATGCTGCTATGTCTTATGGGTAAGTTTTCCCAACTTTGCCTTTCTCTCTCTTTTTTTGGTATTTCTATCTCATTTTTGTTTATTTGAGCTCATTTTCGACTATCTATTATAGATGTAGAGTTATGAGATCCTTCGGTTCCGAGTCCCCACCTTCAGACCTGGGGATGATCCTGGGACCACCTTTCCTCGGACTACGCGATGGCATAAGTCCCATTTGCTCAAGAGTGGTTGCGATAAGGACCTTGGGTCCATTCGTGGCCTCCTGAACGAGCTGCATCCTACTGAGGTAAATCTAAACTGATTGTTTATCTTATTTTCTCTTTTCTTCTATTTTTTTTTTGCATTGATCTTGACTTTTACTTGACAGGCTTCTCTCTGCCCTTACTTGGGGGAGATGATCTTAGAGTTGGACCTATTTGATAGGGCTTCAGCTCTCTCCACCCGCAGGGTCCTCTTCGAGGGCCCATGGGGGTTTGCCTTTTACTTAGGAGAGCGAGTGTCCCTGCAGTGGTCGGACGCTCGCTTGGTGCCCTGGCCTCCTCCTGCTCGGGTCCATCAGCTAGCCTTGATGGATTGGGATGAGATCGAGCACTGGAGGGTTGGTGAGCCCGCGACTGGGCTGGTGCTAGCCGAGACGAACTATACCGACTTCCTTCTCCGAGAGACAATCTACGTCCCCCTCACCCGCGAGGGGCCTCAGGTGAGATTTTCTCCATTTTCCCTCTTTTCCTTAGATTGTTAAACTAGCATTTATCTTGATTTGTTTCTTTTCTTAATAGTTTCTAGGTCGCCCCATGATTCCAGGGGTCTATGGTGGTGGGAGCTCTTCTCACGCCTCTCGAGTAGGGGAGGTGGAGTCAGGTGTTGGGCCTTCCGGAGAGGTTCCAGCCATGCGGATTGCTGGTCCAGATGACCACATTCCAAGGTATCGTTCATGGTTTATTCGCCACCACGAGCCTGGGATGGTTGAGGTCATCTTACCACATCCTCGGGCTGCAGACACGAACCTAGGCCTCCCTCTTCCTTATGATGGGGTAAGCACATCCAACTTTCCTCACTTTATCCATTATTTTTCAAATTCTTGACATCTTGGATGAATATCATGTTTAGGTGGATGCAAGCCGATACGCCGACATGAGGTGCATGATGGCGAGTATGGAGGAGACGATCATCTCGCGTGTGGACGCGGACCATAGGATGGTAATGCTTCGTCTCTTTCCCCCCCCCCCTCCCTTCTCTTTTTCCATTATTATATATATATTTTTTTTATTCATGCTTATCTTTTGATTTTCCCCTCTCTCTCTTTCTTTTTTTTTTTAGAGGGTTGAGCTTGACCATTGCAAGAGAGAAATTGAGAGACTGAGGCTTGCAAATGAGCCGCTGTTATGCGGGCTGAGGTCGAGAGGGATGCCCTGATGGCGTCCCAGAGTGGAGAGGGGGAAGGCTTGGATGTTGATGAATACTCCCCTGAGTCGTGACCGCTCCTCTTCTTTTTTGTTTTGTTCTTTTTTTTTTTCTTCTTTTTTTTTTGGAAGTATTGTTACAACTATGTACATTTACTCTCCTTCCTTTTTTTTTTTTGTTTATACATTTTGGTATGGATACTGGTGCAATTTTTATGTACACTTTTCTTCTCTTTTTTTTTTGTACACATAAACGAATTATTTATGAATTCATTGGATATTTTCTTCTTTGGAATGCACACAAGACTCCATCCCTTTCTTTAAAAGCACAAGTTCCATTGATAAATGATTTCATTACATGAGAAATGACAGAGAATTTGAGAAAGGATAGACAAAAAAGTAAAGATAGGAATATCAGATTGATATCACCACTTCTTGTGTCAACATCTCTAGAGTTCTGAAATTCTCCAACTTAGGCTGTTCCTGCCTCGGGGATACTAAGGAGGGGATATAAAAACTGGTGTGAGTTAGACCCATGAATCTCACATAATTGTGCCCTGATGTTTCTGGTTCTTCTATCTCGGCCTTCATCCAAGGGCAGTTCCATTGGATTTCTTGGACATCTCTCTCCTCCAAATATTTCTTCCAGTCTTGGACCTTGTGGAATTCTGACTTTTCCCTTTTTATTTGATAATGCATAGGTCGGAGGTGAGGACATGGAATTGGTGTTACCAATTTTAGTTTTTCCATCAACCACAGTTGGAACACCGCCGGAGATCCATGAAGGAAATCTGTTCCGTATTTCTGAGACTGACTCATGGTATCAAACCCTTTGAATGTCTCTGCAAAAATGGTAAGAGTGATGTCGCATCCTTCTTCAATCTGCTTAACCACTTCTGCAATCATTGGAGATATGCCTTTTCCTGGAGATGCTAACAAGTACCTCCCAATCATACAGAATAAGTACGCCCACTTTCTACGTCGGATCTGTCTTTCTTCTTCAAATCTATTATTGTTGAAGATCTTCACAACTTTCAACATGTCTACCTTGTTATAATTGAGAACTTGCTTTAACTCCTTCTTATTCATGGCAAAGAAATCTTCCAAATTTTTGAAAAGTTGTTCTTTCTTCATAGTTGGGAGGAACAACTTTCCCCGAGGGGGTGACATCATGCAAGTCCAGAATTCTTCAATGGTCGGAGCCAGCTAGACTTTTTCAAAGCGAAATGCATGCAATTGGGGGTTCCAGCACTTCGACACTTCCCTTAGCAAGTCATGATGGAGCTTGAAGCAACTGATTCTTCCCAATACTGTTAGATGGTGATCCTCTAGAAGTGTAGGCTCATCCACATTCATCCGGAGAGTCCACTGGCGCAATTATTACTCGAGTCCTTCTTTCTTTGGTCCCCTCATACTACCTTCATCAAGGATTGGGTTAGCATTTTGCGATATAGAATGAACAAATCCTTCGTTAATAACCAGCTCTAGATGACTCTACTCCTAAGCTAGGTCAAGGAATAGAAGGCCAAATGGCGAGATTTACCCATATGTGCAAGGGACGCCGGCTGGCGGAATTTATGGGAGGAAACCAACACAATGCCCTCTCCTTTTTTTTTATGAGACCGTACCCGAATACATCGAGTTGCCTACGTATCCCTTTGGAGGAATCAGGTCAAACGTAGTTCAAAATTGCTTCACATATCTCAGATAAAATACTTCTTTAGCTGGTCCATATTGACCAATCCCCGAAGATCTTCTCCTTCAAGATCAGAGAGTTGGACTGCCTGTCCTGGCAATATGGTCTTGACTTTATAGGGTCCACTCCAATTGGGTCAGAACTTTCCTCTTGGGTCATGAATTGGAGCCCGCTACTCTCTAAGGACCAAATCTCCTTCTTCAATGCTTCGAGTGCGGACACCCTTATTGAATGCCCTAGCCATTCTTTGCTAATATTTCTTAAGATTGTCCACGGCCTTCATCCTTTTCTCATCTAGGAGATTGAGCTCTTCATATCTAGCCCTTACCCATTCCCCCTTCTGGCAATTGACTATCGAGTAAGACTCGAAGAGAAGGGATTTGAATTTCTATTGGTAATACAGCTTCCGTCTCGTATACCAGAGAATACGGGGTAGCTCCGGTAGAGGTTCGGATAGACGTCTGATATGCCCATAAGGCCAGTGGAAGCTTCTCTGCCCAGTCATTGTGTGTATCTGCCATCTTTTGCAATATGACCTTCATATTTTTATTGGCTGCTTCCACCGCTCCATTAGTCTGTGGCCGATAAGTAGTAGACTTATGCCTCTTAATGCCAAATCGGTTACAGAGTTCTTCCACTTTTCCCCTGAAATACAAGCCTTAATCTGAAATCAATTATTACGGCAAACCGTATCTACAGATGAGATTCTCTTTTATGAATTTTGCCGCCTTGGCGGAAGTTAAAACTGCATAAGATTGAGCCTCCACCCATTTTGTGAAATAGTCGATGGCGACTAACACAAATTGGTGTCCATTTGAAGCCTTTGGAGTTATTTTACCAACTACATCAATTCCCCAGGTAGAAAATGGCCAAGGGGCATTTAATGAGTGCAAATCTATCGGAGGAATATGAATGATGTTGGAAAATATCTAGCATTTATGACATCGCCTTACGAAGGCAGCACACTCAGCTTCCATAGTGACCCAATAGTATCCCATCCTGAGAATTTTCTTGGCCAACATCCTTGCATTCATGTGTGGTCCACATATTCCTTGATGGATTTCTTCCATAATGATTTGAGCCTGATCCTCATCTACACATAATAGTTGGATACCATCATAAGACCTCTTATACAACAAATTTCCTTGGAGGATGAATTGAGTAGCATATTTTCGCAAATGCCTCTTCTCTTTTTTTGAAAACTCTTTAGGGTACCTCCTTTCCTTGATGTAGTCGACCGCTAGAGCATACCAAGACTTTCCATCCTTGGTGAGTACATTGACTGGTTCTCCATATGTTGGGCGGGTCCTTCTTTCTATCAGGAAGGGTTGGATCTTGTCCCAAATATCACATTCTACCATAGACGCCAAAGTGGCTAAAGCATCGGCAAACCGATTGCTATCCCTGGGTAGATACTCAAAAGAAACTTCCTTGAAGCATTGAGTCAGTTGTTCCAGATAAACTTGGTAGGGCTTCAGCTTCTCGTCCTTAGTCTTCCACTTTCCTTGTGTTTAACAGATCACAATGGAGAAATCTCCGTAAACTTTAATTTTGTCAACCCCTACAGACAGAGCCATTTCTAACCCAATAGCACAATCTTCATACTCTGCTACGTTATTAATACAACTAAATTCTAATCTAAAGGCCATCGACAAGTAAAAATCCTCTGAGGTTATCAATAATACCCCTGCGCCAAATCCTTTTTGATTGGCAGCTCCATCAAAGTACAATTGCCACTCTTTAGTCGGTTCGGCTTCTATGGAGTGCAAATCTTCATCTGGGAAGAGGTCCTCTGTTGCTCGGGAATTATCCTCTGAGGGAAATGCTACTAGATGGTCGAAGATTGCCCGCCCTTTCACAGACTTTTGATTGACATAAGTTATGTCGAATTCTGATAATAACAATAACCACCTAGCCATTCTCCCTGTCAATGCTGGTTTCTCGAAGAGGTACTTAATTGGATCCATTCGAGAGATCAACCTGACGGGATGTGGCACCATGTAATGCATCAGACGCTTAGTTACCCAAATCAGAGATTTGCATGTCTTCTTTACTGGAGCATATCGAGTTTCATACTCGAGGAACTTCCTACTTACATAGTAGATTGCGTGCTCTTCTCCATCCGCCTTGCCAACTTGGGCCATCATTGATCCGACCGCTGTTTCTCCTACTGACAAATATAGGAGCAAAGGTTCACCGAACACTGGAGGGACAAGTATAGGAGGAGAAAGTAGATACTCTTTGATTTTCATAAAGGCATCTTGGCATTTCTCATTCCATTCTTTCGGCTCTTTCTTCCTTAGGAGTTTGAAGATAGGTTCACAAGTGGATGTCAACCGAGATATGAATCTACTGATGTACTGGATACGGCCCAAAAACCCTCGTACCCCTTTTTCTGTCCGGGGTAGTGGCATTTCCGTGATGGCTTTTATCTTGTCAGGGTCTACTTCTATCCCTCTTTTGCTGACAAGGAACCCCAGTAATTTTCCTGCTTTGGCCCCAAACACACACTTCTGAGGGTTCAGTCTTAGCTTGTATTCTTTGATTCTTTCAAAAAATTTTCTGAGAGCTGTAAAATGGCCTTGTCGGTCAATAGATTTGACTATCATATCAATGACATATACCTCTACTTCTTTGTGTATCATGTCATGTAGGATAGCCGCGGCCGCTCTTTGATATGTTGCCCCAGCATTTTTCAACCCAAAAGGCATTACTTTGTAACAAAATGTGGCCCAGGGTGTAGTGAAGGTAGTTTTCTCTCTGTCCTTCGGGCACATACTAATTTGGTTATATCCTGAGAAACCATCCATGAAAGATAGTAGAGCATGGCCTGCAGTGTTGTCTACCAAAATGTTAATGTGGGGTAACGGAAAATCATCCTTCGGGCTGACCCTGTTTAGGTCACGAAAATCCACACACATTCTGACATTTCCGTCTTTCTTAGGGACTGGGACAATATTG